>NC_083725.1:30607490-31221302 GCF_028564815.1 Eubalaena glacialis
CTAATTTCTAGGTTGACACGCAGCATACACGCAGGAGCAGAGCTTCCTGGTTCTACGCAGTGTTCTGGTACTGAAACGGGTGCTGAAGCAAGGCCCCTAGGAGTGTTGAAAAGCTTACTACCTTGAAACTAAAGCAGAACAACGATGAAGGCCTCATGGAGCTGCTGCACGCCTCTCGTATTGCAAGGATAATCAGGGCCTTACTTCGAAGCTTGGGCTCACTTTGCCTTTCACTTTAGGTATAGCGCAGAGCAGGGTGAGCTTCCAACAAGGAACTGGAAACCCAAGGTTTCTTAGGAGAAAACTCATTTTCTTCTCAGAACCATGCCGGCAGTGAGGAAAACCCCGGCAACAACAATGCTTTTCAGGTAGCTTCGAGGCCGCATGAACGGAACTTTCATAATGGGAACAGAAGCCTTATGCCATCAGTCTCCAATTTCTAGGTTGACACGCAGCATACACGCAGGACCAGAGCTTACTGTCTCTACGCAGTGTTCTGGTACTGAAACGGTTGCTTAAGCAAAGTCCCTAGGAGTCTTGGAAAGCTTACTACCGTGAAACTAAAGCAGAACAGCGATGAAGGCCTCATGGAGCTGCTGCACGCCTCCCGATTTGCCAGCATAATCAGGGCCTTACTTCGAGGCTAGTGCTCACATGGACTTTCACGTTTGGTATAGAGCACAGCCGGGTGAGCTTCCAACTAGGAACTGGAAGCACAAGGTTTCTTTCGAGAAAACTCATTTTCTTCTATGAGCCATGCCGGCTGTAAGTAAAAGCACGGTAACAACAGTGCTTTTCAGGTAGCTTCGAGGCCGCATGAATGGAGCTTTCAAAACGGGAAAACAAGCCTTGTGCCATCAGTCTCTAATTTCTAGGTTGACACGCAGCATACACGCAGGAGCAGAGCTTCCTGGTTCTACGCAGTGTTCTGGTACTGAAACGGGTGCTGAAGCAAGGCCCCTAGGAGTGTTGAAAAGCTTACTACCTTGAAACTAAAGCAGAACAACGATGAAGGCCTCATGGAGCTGCTGCACGCCTCTCGTTTTGCAAGGATAATCAGGGCCTTACTTCGAAGCTTGGGCTCACGTTGACTTTCACTTTAGGTATAGCGCAGAGCAGGGTGAGCTTCCAACAAGGAACTGGAAACCCAAGGTTTCTTAGGAGAAAACTCATTTTCTTCTCAGAACCATGCCGGCAGTGAGGAAAACCCCGGCAACAACAATGCTTTTCAGGTAGCTTCGAGGCCGCATGAACGGAGCTTTCATAACGGGAAAAGAAGCCTTATGCCATCAGTCTCCAATTTCTAGGTTGACACGCAGCATACACGCAGGACCAGAGCTTACTGTCTCTACGCAGTGTTCTGGTACCGAAACGGTTGCTTAAGCAAAGTCCCTAGGAGTCTTGGAAAGCTTACTACCGTGAAACTAAAGCAGAACAGCGATGAAGGCCTCATGGAGCTGCTGCACGCCTCCCGTTTTGCCAGGATAATCAGGGCCTTACTTCGAGGCTAGTGCTCACATTGACTTTCACGTTTGGTATAGAGCAGAGCCGGGTGAGCTTCCAACTAGGAACTGGAAGCACAAGGTTTCTTTCGAGAAAACTCATTTTCTTCTATGTGCCATGCCGGCTGTAAGTAAAAGCACGGTAACAACAGTGCTTTTCAGGTAGCTTCGGGGCCGCATCAACGGAGCTTTCATAATGGGAAAACTAGCCTTGTGCCGTCAGTCTCTAATTTCTAGGTTGACACGCAGCATACACGCAGGAGCAGAACTTCCTGGTTCTACGCAGTGTTCTGGTACTGAAACGGGTGCTGAAGCAAGGCCCCTAGGAGTGTTGAAAAGCTTACTACCTTGAAACTAAAGCAGAACAACGATGAAGGCCTCATGGAGCTGCTGCACGCCTCTCGTTTTGCAAGGATAATCAGGGCCTTACTTCGAAGCTTGGGCTCACGTTGACTTTCACTTTAGGTATAGCGCAGAGCAGGCTGAGCTTCCAACAAGGAACTGGAAACCCAAGGTTTCTTAGGAGAAAACTCAGTTTCTTCTCAGAACCATGCCGGCAGTGAGGAAAACCCCGGCAACAACAATGCTTTTCAGGTAGCTTCGAGGCCGCATGAACGGAGCTTTCATAATGGGAAAAGAAGCCTTATGCCATCAGTCTCCAATTTCTAGGTTGACACGCAGCATACACGCAGGACCAGAGCTTACTGTCTCTACGCAGTGTTCTGGTACCGAAACGGTTGCTTAAGCAAAGTCCCTAGGAGTCTTGGAAAGCTTACTACCGTGAAACTAAAGCAGAACAGCGATGAAGGCCTCATGGAGCTGCTGCACGCCTCCCGTTTTGCCAGGATAATCAGGGCCTTACTTCGAGGCTAGTGCTCACATTGACTTTCACGTTTGGTATAGAGCAGAGCCGGGTGAGCTTCCAACTAGGAACTGGAAGCACAAGGTTTCTTTCGAGAAAACTCATTTTCTTCTATGTGCCATGCCGGCTGTAAGTAAAAGCACGGTAACAACAGTGCTTTTCAGGTAGCTTCGGGGCCGCATCAACGGAGCTTTCATAATGGGAAAACTAGCCTTGTGCCGTCAGTCTCTAATTTCTAGGTTGACACGCAGCATACACGCAGGAGCAGAACTTCCTGGTTCTACGCAGTGTTCTGGTACTGAAACGGGTGCTGAAGCAAGGCCCCTAGGAGTGTTGAAAAGCTTACTACCTTGAAACTAAAGCAGAACAACGATGAAGGCCTCATGGAGCTGCTGCACGCCTCTCGTTTTGCAAGGATAATCAGGGCCTTACTTCGAAGCTTGGGCTCACGTTGACTTTCACTTTAGGTATAGCGCAGAGCAGGGTGAGCTTCCAACAAGGAACTGGAAACCCAAGGTTTCTTAGGAGAAAACTCATTTTCTTCTCAGAACCATGCCGGCAGTGAGGAAAACCCCGGCAACAACAATGCTTTTCAGGTAGCTTCGAGGCCGCATGAACGGAGCTTTCATAATGGCAAAAGAAGCCTTATGCCATCAGTCTCCAATTTCTAGGTTGACACGCAGCATACACGCAGGACCAGAGCTTACTGTCTCTACGCAGTGTTCTGGTACCGAAACGGTTGCTTAAGCAAAGTCCCTAGGAGTCTTGGAAAGCTTACTACCGTGAAACTAAAGCAGAACAGCGATGAAGGCCTCATGGAGCTGCTGCACGCCTCCAGTTTTGCCAGGATAATCAGGGCCTTACTTCGAGGCTAGTGCTCACATTGACTTTCACGTTTGGTATAGAGCAGAGCCGGGTGAGCTTCCAACTAGGAACTGGAAGCACAAGGTTTCTTTCGAGAAAACTCATTTTCTTCTATGTGCCATGCCGGCTGTAAGTAAAACCACGGTAACAACAATGCTTTTCAGGTAGCTTCGGGGCCTCATCAACGGAGCTTTCATAATGGGAAAACTAGCCTTGTGCCGTCAGCCTCTAATTTCTAGGTTGACACGCAGCATACACGCAGGAGCAGAACTTCCTGGTTCTACGCAGTGTTCTGGTACTGAAACGGGTGCTGAAGCAAGGCCCCTAGGAGTGTTGAAAAGCTTACTACCTTGAAACTAAAGCAGAACAACGATGAAGGCCTCATGGAGCTGCTGCACGCCTCTCGTTTTGCAAGGATAATCAGGGCCTTACTTCGAAGCTTGGGCTCACGTTGACTTTCACTTTAGGTATAGCGCAGAGCAGGGTGAGCTTCCAACAAGGAACTGGAAACCCAAGGTTTCTTAGGAGAAAACTCAGTTTCTTCTCAGGACCATGCCGGCAGTGAGGAAAACCCCGGCAACAACAATGCTTTTCAGGTAGCTTCGAGGCCGCATGAACGAAGCTTTAATAATGGGAAAAGAAGCCTTATGCCATCAGTCTCCAATTTCTAGGTTGACACGCAGCATACACGCAGGACCAGAGCTTACTGTCTCTACGCAGTGTTCTGGTACCGAAACGGTTGCTTAAGCAAAGTCCCCAGGAATGTTGGAAAGCTTACTACAGTGAAACTAAAGCAGAACAGCGATGAAGGCCTCATGGAGCTGCTGCACGCCTCCCGTATTGCCAGCATAATCAGGGCCTTACTTCGAGGCTAGTGCTCACATTGACTTTCACGTTTGGTATAGAGCAGAGCCGGGTGAGCTTCCAACTAGGAACTGGAAGCACAAGGTTTCTTTCGAGAAAACTCATTTTCTTCTATGTGCCATGCCGGCTGTAAGTAAAAGCACGGTAACAACAGTGCTTTTCAGGTAGCTTCGAGGCCGCATCAACGGAGCTTTCAAAACGGAAAACAAGCCTTGTGCCATCAGTCTCTAATTTCTAGGTTGACACGCAGCATACACGCAGGAGCAGAGCTTCCTGGTTCTACGCAGTGTTCTGGTACTGAAACGGGTGCTGAAGCAAGGCCCCTAGGAGTGTTGAAAAGCTTACTACCTTGAAACTAAAGCAGAACAACGATGAAGGCCTCATGGAGCTGCTGCACGCCTCTCGTTTTGCAAGGATAATCAGGGCCTTACTTCGAAGCTTGGGCTCACTTTGACTTTCACTTTAGGTATAGCGCAGAGCAGGGTGAGCTTCCAACAAGGAACTGGAAACCCAAGGTTTCTTAGGAGAAAACTCATTTTCTTCTCAGAACCATGCCGGCAGTGAGGAAAACCCCGGCAACAACAATGCTTTTCAGGTAGCTTCGAGGCCGCATGAACGGAGCTTTCATAATGGCAAAAGAAGCCTTATGCCATCAGTCTCCAATTTCTAGGTTGACACGCAGCATACACGCAGGACCAGAGCTTACTGTCTCTACGCAGTGTTCTGATACCGAAACGGTTGCTTAAGCAAAGTCCCTAGGAGTCTTGGAAAGCTTACTACCGTGAAACTAAAGCAGAACAGCGATGAAGGCCTCATGGAGCTGCTGCACGCCTCCCGTTTTGCCAGGATAATCAGGGCCTTACTTCGAGGCTAGTGCTCACATTGACTTTCACGTTTGGTATAGAGCAGAGCCGGGTGAGCTTCCAACTAGGAACTGGAAGCACAAGGTTTCTTTCGAGAAAACTCATTTTCTTCTATGTGCCATGCCGGCTGTAAGTAAAAGCACGGTAACAACAGTGCTTTTCAGGTAGCTTCGGGGTCGCATCAACGGAGCTTTCAAAACGGAAAACTAGCCTTGTGCCGTCAGTCTCTAATTTCTAGGTTGACACGCAGCATACACGCAGGAGCAGAGCTTCCTGGTTCTACGCAGTGTTCTGGTACTGAAACGGGTGCTGAAGCAAGGCCCCTAGGAGTGTTGAAAAGCTTACTACCTTGAAACTAAAGCAGAACAACGATGAAGGCCTCATGGAGCTGCTGCACGCCTCTCGTATTGCAAGGATAATCAGGGCCTTACTTCGAAGCTTGGGCTCACTTTGCCTTTCACTTTAGGTATAGCGCAGAGCAGGGTGAGCTTCCAACAAGGAACTGGAAACCCAAGGTTTCTTAGGAGAAAACTCATTTTCTTCTCAGAACCATGCCGGCAGTGAGGAAAACCCCGGCAACAACAATGCTTTTCAGGTAGCTTCGAGGCCGCATGAACGGAACTTTCATAATGGGAACAGAAGCCTTATGCCATCAGTCTCCAATTTCTAGGTTGACACGCAGCATACACGCAGGACCAGAGCTTACTGTCTCTACGCAGTGTTCTGGTACTGAAACGGTTGCTTAAGCAAAGTCCCTAGGAGTCTTGGAAAGCTTACTACCGTGAAACTAAAGCAGAACAGCGATGAAGGCCTCATGGAGCTGCTGCACGCCTCCCGATTTGCCAGCATAATCAGGGCCTTACTTCGAGGCTAGTGCTCACATGGACTTTCACGTTTGGTATAGAGCAGAGCCGGGTGAGCTTCCAACTAGGAACTGGAAGCACAAGGTTTCTTTCGAGAAAACTCATTTTCTTCTATGTGCCATGCCGGCTGTAAGTAAAAGCATGGTAACAACAGTGCTTTTCAGGTAGCTTCGAGGCCGCATGAATGGAGCTTTCAAAACGGGAAAACAAGCCTTGTGCCATCAGTCTCTAATTTCTAGGTTGACACGCAGCATACACGCAGGAGCAGAGCTTCCTGGTTCTACGCAGTGTTCTGGTACTGAAACGGGTGCTGAAGCAAGGCCCCTAGGAGTGTTGAAAAGCTTACTACCTTGAAACTAAAGCAGAACAACGATGAAGGCCTCATGGAGCTGCTGCACGCCTCTCGTTTTGCAAGGATAATCAGGGCCTTACTTCGAAGCTTGGGCTCACGTTGACTTTCACTTTAGGTATAGCGCAGAGCAGGGTGAGCTTCCAACAAGGAACTGGAAACCCAAGGTTTCTTAGGAGAAATCTCATTTTCTTCTCAGAACCATGCCGGCAGTGAGGAAAACCCAGGCAACAACAATGCTTTTCAGGTAGCTTCGAGGCCGCATGAACGGAGCTTTCATAATGGGAAAAGAAGCCTTATGCCATCAGTCTCCAATTTCTAGGTTGACACGCAGCATACACGCAGGACCAGAGCTTACTGTCTCTACGCAGTGTTCTGGTACCGAAACGGTTGCTTAAGCAAAGTCCCTAGGAGTCTTGGAAAGCTTACTACCGTGAAACTAAAGCAGAACAGCGATGAAGGCCTCATGGAGCTGCTGCACGCCTCCCGTTTTGCCAGGATAATCAGGGCCTTACTTCGAGGCTAGTGCTCACATTGACTTTCACGTTTGGTATAGAGCAGAGCCGGGTGAGCTTCCAACTAGGAACTGGAAGCACAAGGTTTCTTTCGAGAAAACTCATTTTCTTCTATGTGCCATGCCGGCTGTAAGTAAAAGCACGGTAACAACAGTGCTTTTCAGGTAGCTTCGGGGCCGCATCAACGGAGCTTTCATAATGGGAAAACTAGCCTTGTGCCGTCAGTCTCTAATTTCTAGGTTGACACGCAGCATACACGCAGGAGCAGAACTTCCTGGTTCTACGCAGTGTTCTGGTACTGAAACGGGTGCTGAAGCAAGGCCCCTAGGAGTGTTGAAAAGCTTACTACCTTGAAACTAAAGCAGAACAACGATGAAGGCCTCATGGAGCTGCTGCACGCCTCTCGTTTTGCAAGGATAATCAGGGCCTTACTTCGAAGCTTGGGCTCACGTTGACTTTCACTTTAGGTATAGCGCAGAGCAGGGTGAGCTTCCAACAAGGAACTGGAAACCCAAGGTTTCTTAGGAGAAAACTCATTTTCTTCTCAGAACCATGCCGGCAGTGAGGAAAACCCCGGCAACAACAATGCTTTTCAGGTAGCTTCGAGGCCGCATGAACGGAGCTTTCATAATGGGAAAAGAAGCCTTATGCCATCAGTCTCCAATTTCTAGGTTGACACGCAGCATACACGCAGGACCAGAGCTTACTGTCTCTACGCAGTGTTCTGGTACCGAAACGGTTGCTTAAGCAAAGTCCCTAGGAGTCTTGGAAAGCTTACTACCGTGAAACTAAAGCAGAACAGCGATGAAGGCCTCATGGAGCTGCTGCACGCCTCCAGTTTTGCCAGGATAATCAGGGCCTTATTTCGAGGCTAGTGCTCACATTGACTTTCACGTTTGGTATAGAGCAGAGCCGGGTGAGCTTCCAACTAGGAACTGGAAGCACAAGGTTTCTTTCGAGAAAACTCATTTTCTTCTATGTGCCATGCCGGCTGTAAGTAAAACCACGGTAACAACAATGCTTTTCAGGTAGCTTCGGGGCCTCATCAACGGAGCTTTCATAATGGGAAAACTAGCCTTGTGCCGTCAGCCTCTAATTTCTAGGTTGACACGCAGCATACACGCAGGAGCAGAGCTTCCTGGTTCTACGCAGTGTTCTGGTACTGAAACGGGTGCTGAAGCAAGGCCCCTAGGAGTGTTGAAAAGCTTACTACCTTGAAACTAAAGCAGAACAACGATGAAGGCCTCATGGAGCTGCTGCACGCCTCTCGTTTTGCAAGGATAATCAGGGCCTTACTTCGAAGCTTGGGCTCACGTTGACTTTCACTTTAGGTATAGCGCAGAGCAGGGTGAGCTTCCAACAAGGAACTGGAAACCCAAGGTTTCTTAGGAGAAAACTCAGTTTCTTCTCAGGACCATGCCGGCAGTGAGGAAAACCCCGGCAACAACAATGCTTTTCAGGTAGCTTCGAGGCCGCATGAACGAAGCTTTAATAATGGGAAAAGAAGCCTTATGCCATCAGTCTCCAATTTCTAGGTTGACACGCAGCATACACGCAGGACCAGAGCTTACTGTCTCTACGCAGTGTTCTGGTACCGAAACGGTTGCTTAAGCAAAGTCCCCAGGAATGTTGGAAAGCTTACTACCGTGAAACTAAAGCAGAACAGCGATGAAGGCCTCATGGAGCTGCTGCACGCCTCCCGTATTGCCAGCATAATCAGGGCCTTACTTCGAGGCTAGTGCTCACATTGACTTTCACGTTTGGTATAGAGCAGAGCCGGGTGAGCTTCCAACTAGGAACTGGAAGCACAAGGTTTCTTTCGAGAAAACTCATTTTCTTCTATGTGCCATGCCGGCTGTAAGTAAAAGCACGGTAACAACAGTGCTTTTCAGGTAGCTTCGAGGCCGCATCAACGGAGCTTTCAAAACGGAAAACAAGCCTTGTGCCATCAGTCTCTAATTTCTAGGTTGACACGCAGCATACACGCAGGAGCAGAGCTTCCTGGTTCTACGCAGTGTTCTGGTACTGAAACGGGTGCTGAAGCAAGGCCCCTAGGAGTGTTGAAAAGCTTACTACCTTGAAACTAAAGCAGAACAACGATGAAGGCCTCATGGAGCTGCTGCACGCCTCTCGTTTTGCAAGGATAATCAGGGCCTTACTTCGAAGCTTGGGCTCACTTTGACTTTCACTTAAGGTATAGCGCAGAGCAGGGTGAGCTTCCAAGAAGGAACTGGAAACCCAAGGTTTCTTAGGAGAAAACTCATTTTCTTCTCAGAACGATGCCGGCAGTGAGGAAAACCCCGGCAACAACAATGCTTTTCAGGTAGCTTCGAGGCCGCATGAACGGAGCTTTCATAATGGCAAAAGAAGCCTTATGCCATCAGTCTCCAATTTCTAGGTTGACACGCAGCATACACGCAGGACCAGAGCTTACTGTCTCTACGCAGTGTTCTGGTACCGAAACGGTTGCTTAAGCAAAGTCCCTAGGAGTCTTGGAAAGCTTACTACCGTGAAACTAAAGCAGAACAGCGATGAAGGCCTCATGGAGCTGCTGCACGCCTCCCGTTTTGCCAGGATAATCAGGGCCTTACTTCGAGGCTAGTGCTCACATTGACTTTCACGTTTGGTATAGAGCAGAGCCGGGTGAGCTTCCAACTAGGAACTGGAAGCACAAGGTTTCTTTCGAGAAAACTCATTTTCTTCTATGTGCCATGCCGGCTGTAAGTAAAAGCACGGTAACAACAGTGCTTTTCAGATAGCTTCGGGGCCGCATCAACGGAGCTTTCATAATGGGAAAACTAGCCTTGTGCCGTCAGTCTCTAATTTCTAGGTTGACACGCAGCATACACGCAGGAGCAGAGCTTCCTGGTTCTACGCAGTGTTCTGGTACTGAAACGGGTGCTGAAGCAAGGCCCCTAGGAGTGTTGAAAAGCTTACTACCTTGAAACTAAAGCAGAACAACGATGAAGGCCTCATGGAGCTGCTGCACGCCTCTCGTTTTGCAAGGATAATCAGGGCCTTACTTCGAAGCTTGGGCTCACGTTGACTTTCACTTTAGGTATAGCGCAGAGCAGGGTGAGCTTCCAACATGGAACTAGAAACCCAAGGTTTCTTAGGAGAAAACTCATTTTCTTCTCAGAACCATGCCGGCAGTGAGGAAAACCCCGGCAACAACAATGCTTTTCAGGTAGCTTCGAGGCCGCATGAACGGAGCTTTCATAATGGGAAAAGAAGCCTTATGCCATCAGTCTCCAATTTCTAGGTTGACACGCAGCATACACGCAGGACCAGAGCTTACTGTCTCTACGCAGTGTTCTGGTACCGAAACGGTTGCTTAAGCAAAGTCCCTAGGAGTCTTGGAAAGCTTACTACCGTGAAACTAAAGCAGAACAGCGATGAAGGCCTCATGGAGCTGCTGCACGCCTCCCGTTTTGCCAGGATAATCAGGGCCTTACTTCGAGGCTAGTGCTCACATTGACTTTCACGTTTGGTATAGAGCAGAGCCGGGTGAGCTTCCAACTAGGAACTGGAAGCACAAGGTTTCTTTCGAGAAAACTCATTTTCTTCTATGTGCCATGCCGGCTGTAAGTAAAAGCACGGTAACAACAGTGCTTTTCAGGTAGCTTCGGGGCCGCATCAACGGAGCTTTCATAATGGGAAAACTAGCCTTGTGCCGTCAGTCTCTAATTTCTAGGTTGACACGCAGCATACACGCAGGAGCAGAACTTCCTGGTTCTACGCAGTGTTCTGGTACTGAAACGGGTGCTGAAGCAAGGCCCCTAGGAGTGTTGAAAAGCTTACTACCTTGAAACTAAAGCAGAACAACGATGAAGGCCTCATGGAGCTGCTGCACGCCTCTCGTTTTGCAAGGATAATCAGGGCCTTACTTCGAAGCTTGGGCTCACGTTGACTTTCACTTTAGGTATAGCCCAGAGCAGGGTGAGCTTCCAACAAGGAACTGGAAACCCAAGGTTTCTTAGGAGAAAACTCATTTTCTTCTCAGGACCATGCCGGCAGTGAGGAAAACCCCGGCAACAACAATGCTTTTCAGGTAGCTTCGAGGCCGCATGAACGAAGCTTTAATAATGGGAAAAGAAGCCTTATGCCATCAGTCTCCAATTTCTAGGTTGACACGCAGCATACACGCAGGACCAGAGCTTACTGTCTCTACGCAGTGTTCTGGTACCGAAACGGTTGCTTAAGCAAAGTCCCCAGGAATGTTGGAAAGCTTACTACCGTGAAACTAAAGCAGAACAGCGATGAAGGCCTCATGGAGCTGCTGCACGCCTCCCGTATTGCCAGCATAATCAGGGCCTTACTTCGAGGCTAGTGCTCACATTGACTTTCACGTTTGGTATAGAGCAGAGCCGGGTGAGCTTCCAACTAGGAACTGGAAGCACAAGGTTTCTTTCGAGAAAACTCATTTTCTTCTATGTGCCATGCCGGCTGTAAGTAAAAGCACGGTAACAACAGTGCTTTTCAGGTAGCTTCGAGGCCGCATGAATGGAGCTTTCAAAACGGGAAAACAAGCCTTGTGCCATCAGTCTCTAATTTCTAGGTTGACACGCAGCATACACGCAGGAGCAGAGCTTCCTGGTTCTACGCAGTGTTCTGGTACTGAAACGGGTGCTGAAGCAAGTCCCCTAGGAGTGTTGAAAGCTTACTACCTTGAAACTAAAGCAGAACAGCGATGAAGGCCTCATGGAGCTGCTGCACGCCTCCCGTTTTGCCAGGATAATCAGGGCCTTACTTCGAGGCTAGTGTTCACATTGACTTTCACGTTTGGTATAGAGCAGAGCCGGGTGAGCTTCCAACTAGGAACTGGAAGCACAAGGTTTCTTTCGAGAAAACTCATTTTCTTCTATGTGCCATGCCGGCTGTAAGTAAAAGCACGGTAACAACAGTGCTTTTCAGGTAGCTTCGGGGCCGCATCAACGGAGCTTTCATAATGGGAAAACTAGCCTTGTGCCGTCAGTCTCTAATTTCTAGGTTGACACGCAGCATACACGCAGGAGCAGAACTTCCTGGTTCTACGCAGTGTTCTGGTACTGAAACGGGTGCTGAAGCAAGGCCCCTAGGAGTGTTGAAAAGCTTACTACCTTGAAACTAAAGCAGAACAACGATGAAGGCCTCATGGAGCTGCTGCACGCCTCTCGTTTTGCAAGCATAATCAGGGCCTTACTTCGAAGCTTGGGCTCACGTTGACTTTCACTTTAGGTATAGCGCAGAGCAGGG
Organism: Eubalaena glacialis; assembly: GCF_028564815.1. NCBI lineage: Eukaryota > Metazoa > Chordata > Mammalia > Artiodactyla > Balaenidae > Eubalaena > Eubalaena glacialis. Next base: position 30,619,408 of record NC_083725.1, read on the forward strand.
TGAGCTTCCAACAAGGAACTGGAAACCCAAGGTTTCTTAGGAGAAAACTCATTTTCTTCTCAGAACCATGCCGGCAGTGAGGAAAACCCCGGCAACAACAATGCTTTTCAGGTAGCTTCGAGGCCGCATGAACGGAGCTTTCATAATGGGAAAAGAAGCCTTATGCCATCAGTCTCCAATTTCTAGGTTGACACGCAGCATACACGCAGGACCAGAGCTTACTGTCTCTACGCAGTGTTCTGGTACCGAAACGGTTGCTTAAGCAAAGTCCCTAGGAGTCTTGGAAAGCTTACTACCGTGAAACTAAAGCAGAACAGCGATGAAGGCCTCATGGAGCTGCTGCACGCCTCCAGTTTTGCCAGGATAATCAGGGCCTTATTTCGAGGCTAGTGCTCACATTGACTTTCACGTTTGGTATAGAGCAGAGCCGGGTGAGCTTCCAACTAGGAACTGGAAGCACAAGGTTTCTTTCGAGAAAACTCATTTTCTTCTATGTGCCATGCCGGCTGTAAGTAAAAGCACGGTAACAACAGTGCTTTTCAGGTAGCTTCGGGGTCGCATCAACGGAGCTTTCATAATGGGAAAACTAGCCTTGTGCCGTCAGCCTCTAATTTCTAGGTTGACACGCAGCATACACGCAGGAGCAGAGCTTCCTGGTTCTACGCAGTGTTCTGGTACTGAAACGGGTGCTGAAGCAAGGCCCCTAGGAGTGTTGAAAAGCTTACTACCTTGAAACTAAAGCAGAACAACGATGAAGGCCTCATGGAGCTGCTGCACGCCTCTCGTTTTGCAAGGATAATCAGGGCCTTACTTCGAAGCTTGGGCTCACGTTGACTTTCACTTTAGGTATAGCGCAGAGCAGGGTGAGCTTCCAACAAGGAACTGGAAACCCAAGGTTTCTTAGGAGAAAACTCAGTTTCTTCTCAGGACCATGCCGGCAGTGAGGAAAACCCCGGCAACAACAATGCTTTTCAGGTAGCTTCGAGGCCGCATGAACGAAGCTTTAATAATGGGAAAAGAAGCCTTATGCCATCAGTCTCCAATTTCTAGGTTGACACGCAGCATACACGCAGGACCAGAGCTTACTGTCTCTACGCAGTGTTCTGGTACCGAAACGGTTGCTTAAGCAAAGTCCCCAGGAATGTTGGAAAGCTTACTACCGTGAAACTAAAGCAGAACAGCGATGAAGGCCTCATGGAGCTGCTGCACGCCTCCCGTATTGCCAGCATAATCAGGGCCTTACTTCGAGGCTAGTGCTCACATTGACTTTCACGTTTGGTATAGAGCAGAGCCGGGTGAGCTTCCAACTAGGAACTGGAAGCACAAGGTTTCTTTCGAGAAAACTCATTTTCTTCTATGTGCCATGCCGGCTGTAAGTAAAAGCACGGTAACAACAGTGCTTTTCAGGTAGCTTCGAGGCCGCATCAACGGAGCTTTCAAAACGGAAACAAGCCTTGTGCCATCAGTCTCTAATTTCTAGGTTGACACGCAGCATACACGCAGGAGCAGAGCTTCCTGGTTCTACGCAGTGTTCTGGTACTGAAACGGGTGCTGAAGCAAGGCCCCTAGGAGTGTTGAAAAGCTTACTACCTTGAAACTAAAGCAGAACAACGATGAAGGCCTCATGGAGCTGCTGCACGCCTCTCGTTTTGCAAGGATAATCAGGGCCTTACTTCGAAGCTTGGGCTCACTTTGACTTTCACTTTAGGTATAGCGCAGAGCAGGGTGAGCTTCCAACAAGGAACTGGAAACCCAAGGTTTCTTAGGAGAAAACTCATTTTCTTCTCAGAACGATGCCGGCAGTGAGGAAAACCCCGGCAACAACAATGCTTTTCAGGTAGCTTCGAGGCCGCATGAACGGAGCTTTCATAATGGCAAAAGAAGCCTTATGCCATCAGTCTCCAATTTCTAGGTTGACACGCAGCATACACGCAGGACCAGAGCTTACTGTCTCTACGCAGTGTTCTGGTACCGAAACGGTTGCTTAAGCAAAGTCCCTAGGAGTCTTGGAAAGCTTACTACCGTGAAACTAAAGCAGAACAGCGATGAAGGCCTCATGGAGCTGCTGCACGCCTCCCGTTTTGCCAGGATAATCAGGGCCTTACTTCGAGGCTAGTGCTCACATTGACTTTCACGTTTGGTATAGAGCAGAGCCGGGTGAGCTTCCAACTAGGAACTGGAAGCACAAGGTTTCTTTCGAGAAAACTCATTTTCTTCTATGTGCCATGCCGGCTGTAAGTAAAAGCACGGTAACAACAGTGCTTTTCAGATAGCTTCGGGGCCGCATCAACGGAGCTTTCATAATGGGAAAACTAGCCTTGTGCCGTCAGTCTCTAATTTCTAGGTTGACACGCAGCATACACGCAGGAGCAGAGCTTCCTGGTTCTACGCAGTGTTCTGGTACTGAAACGGGTGCTGAAGCAAGGCCCCTAGGAGTGTTGAAAAGCTTACTACCTTGAAACTAAAGCAGAACAACGATGAAGGCCTCATGGAGCTGCTGCACGCCTCTCGTTTTGCAAGGATAATCAGGGCCTTACTTCGAAGCTTGGGCTCACGTTGACTTTCACTTTAGGTATAGCGCAGAGCAGGGTGAGCTTCCAACATGGAACTAGAAACCCAAGGTTTCTTAGGAGAAAACTCATTTTCTTCTCAGAACCATGCTGGCAGTGAGGAAAACCCCGGCAACAACAATGCTTTTCAGGTAGCTTCGAGGCCGCATGAACGGAGCTTTCATAATGGGAAAAGAAGCCTTATGCCATCAGTCTCCAATTTCTAGGTTGACACGCAGCATACACGCAGGACCAGAGCTTACTGTCTCTACGCAGTGTTCTGGTACCGAAACGGTTGCTTAAGCAAAGTCCCTAGGAGTCTTGGAAAGCTTACTACCGTGAAACTAAAGCAGAACAGCGATGAAGGCCTCATGGAGCTGCTGCACGCCTCCCGTTTTGCCAGGATAATCAGGGCCTTACTTCGAGGCTAGTGCTCACATTGACTTTCACGTTTGGTATAGAGCAGAGCCGGGTGAGCTTCCAACTAGGAACTGGAAGCACAAGGTTTCTTTCGAGAAAACTCATTTTCTTCTATGTGCCATGCCGGCTGTAAGTAAAAGCACGGTAACAACAGTGCTTTTCAGGTAGCTTCGGGGCCGCATCAACGGAGCTTTCATAATGGGAAAACTAGCCTTGTGCCGTCAGTCTCTAATTTCTAGGTTGACACGCAGCATACACGCAGGAGCAGAACTTCCTGGTTCTACGCAGTGTTCTGGTACTGAAACGGGTGCTGAAGCAAGGCCCCTAGGAGTGTTGAAAAGCTTACTACCTTGAAACTAAAGCAGAACAACGATGAAGGCCTCATGGAGCTGCTGCACGCCTCTCGTTTTGCAAGGATAATCAGGGCCTTACTTCGAAGCTTGGGCTCACGTTGACTTTCACTTTAGGTATAGCCCAGAGCAGGGTGAGCTTCCAACAAGGAACTGGAAACCCAAGGTTTCTTAGGAGAAAACTCATTTTCTTCTCAGGACCATGCCGGCAGTGAGGAAAACCCCGGCAACAACAATGCTTTTCAGGTAGCTTCGAGGCCGCATGAACGAAGCTTTAATAATGGGAAAAGAAGCCTTATGCCATCAGTCTCCAATTTCTAGGTTGACACGCAGCATACACGCAGGACCAGAGCTTACTGTCTCTACGCAGTGTTCTGGTACCGAAACGGTTGCTTAAGCAAAGTCCCCAGGAATGTTGGAAAGCTTACTACCGTGAAACTAAAGCAGAACAGCGATGAAGGCCTCATGGAGCTGCTGCACGCCTCCCGTATTGCCAGCATAATCAGGGCCTTACTTCGAGGCTAGTGCTCACATTGACTTTCACGTTTGGTATAGAGCAGAGCCGGGTGAGCTTCCAACTAGGAACTGGAAGCACAAGGTTTCTTTCGAGAAAACTCATTTTCTTCTATGTGCCATGCCGGCTGTAAGTAAAAGCACGGTAACAACAGTGCTTTTCAGGTAGCTTCGAGGCCGCATGAATGGAGCTTTCAAAACGGGAAAACAAGCCTTGTGCCATCAGTCTCTAATTTCTAGGTTGACACGCAGCATACACGCAGGAGCAGAGCTTCCTGGTTCTACGCAGTGTTCTGGTACTGAAACGGGTGCTGAAGCAAGTCCCCTAGGAGTGTTGAAAGCTTACTACCTTGAAACTAAAGCAGAACAGCGATGAAGGCCTCATGGAGCTGCTGCACGCCTCCCGTTTTGCCAGGATAATCAGGGCCTTACTTCGAGGCTAGTGTTCACATTGACTTTCACGTTTGGTATAGAGCAGAGCCGGGTGAGCTTCCAACTAGGAACTGGAAGCACAAGGTTTCTTTCGAGAAAACTCATTTTCTTCTATGTGCCATGCCGGCTGTAAGTAAAAGCACGGTAACAACAGTGCTTTTCAGGTAGCTTCGGGGCCGCATCAACGGAGCTTTCATAATGGGAAAACTAGCCTTGTGCCGTCAGTCTCTAATTTCTAGGTTGACACGCAGCATACACGCAGGAGCAGAACTTCCTGGTTCTACGCAGTGTTCTGGTACTGAAACGGGTGCTGAAGCAAGGCCCCTAGGAGTGTTGAAAAGCTTACTACCTTGAAACTAAAGCAGAACAACGATGAAGGCCTCATGGAGCTGCTGCACGCCTCTCGTTTTGCAAGCATAATCAGGGCCTTACTTCGAAGCTTGGGCTCACGTTGACTTTCACTTTAGGTATAGCGCAGAGCAGGGTGAGCTTCCAACAAGGAACTGGAAACCCAAGGTTTCTTAGGAGAAAACTCATTTTCTTCTCAGAACCATGCCGGCAGTGAGGAAAACCCCGGCAACAACAATGCTTTTCAGGTAGCTTCGAGGCCGCATGAACGGAGCTTTCATAATGGGAAAAGAAGCCTTATGCCATCAGTCTCCAATTTCTAGGTTGACACGCAGCATACACGCAGGACCAGAGCTTACTGTCTCTACGCAGTGTTCTGGTACCGAAACGGTTGCTTAAGCAAAGTCCCTAGGAGTCTTGGAAAGCTTACTACCGTGAAACTAAAGCAGAACAGCGATGAAGGCCTCATGGAGCTGCTGCACGCCTCCAGTTTTGCCAGGATAATCAGGGCCTTATTTCGAGGCTAGTGCTCACATTGACTTTCACGTTTGGTATAGAGCAGAGCCGGGTGAGCTTCCAACTAGGAACTGGAAGCACAAGGTTTCTTTCGAGAAAACTCATTTTCTTCTATGTGCCATGCCGGCTGTAAGTAAAACCACGGTAACAACAATGCTTTTCAGGTAGCTTCGGGGCCTCATCAACGGAGCTTTCATAATGGGAAAACTAGCCTTGTGCCGTCAGCCTCTAATTTCTAGGTTGACACGCAGCATACACGCAGGAGCAGAGCTTCCTGGTTCTACGCAGTGTTCTGGTACTGAAACGGGTGCTGAAGCAAGGCCCCTAGGAGTGTTGAAAAGCTTACTACCTTGAAACTAAAGCAGAACAACGATGAAGGCCTCATGGAGCTGCTGCACGCCTCTCGTTTTGCAAGGATAATCAGGGCCTTACTTCGAAGCTTGGGCTCACGTTGACTTTCACTTTAGGTATAGCGCAGAGCAGGGTGAGCTTCCAACAAGGAACTGGAAACCCAAGGTTTCTTAGGAGAAAACTCAGTTTCTTCTCAGGACCATGCCGGCAGTGAGGAAAACCCCGGCAACAACAATGCTTTTCAGGTAGCTTCGAGGCCGCATGAACGAAGCTTTAATAATGGGAAAAGAAGCCTTATGCCATCAGTCTCCAATTTCTAGGTTGACACGCAGCATACACGCAGGACCAGAGCTTACTGTCTCTACGCAGTGTTCTGGTACCGAAACGGTTGCTTAAGCAAAGTCCCCAGGAATGTTGGAAAGCTTACTACCGTGAAACTAAAGCAGAACAGCGATGAAGGCCTCATGGAGCTGCTGCACGCCTCCCGTATTGCCAGCATAATCAGGGCCTTACTTCGAGGCTAGTGCTCACATTGACTTTCACGTTTGGTATAGAGCAGAGCCGGGTGAGCTTCCAACTAGGAACTGGAAGCACAAGGTTTCTTTCGAGAAAACTCATTTTCTTCTATGTGCCATGCCGGCTGTAAGTAAAAGCACGGTAACAACAGTGCTTTTCACGTAGCTTCGAGGCCGCATCAACGGAGCTTTCAAAACGGAAAACAAGCCTTGTGCCATCAGTCTCTAATTTCTAGGTTGACACGCAGCATACACGCAGGAGCAGAGCTTCCTGGTTCTACGCAGTGTTCTGGTACTGAAACGGGTGCTGAAGCAAGGCCCCTAGGAGTGTTGAAAAGCTTACTACCTTGAAACTAAAGCAGAACAACGATGAAGGCCTCATGGAGCTGCTGCACGCCTCTCGTTTTGCAAGGATAATCAGGGCCTTACTTCGAAGCTTGGGCTCACTTTGACTTTCACTTTAGGTATAGCGCAGAGCAGGGTGAGCTTCCAACAAGGAACTGGAAACCCAAGGTTTCTTAGGAGAAAACTCATTTTCTTCTCAGAACGATGCCGGCAGTGAGGAAAACCCCGGCAACAACAATGCTTTTCAGGTAGCTTCGAGGCCGCATGAACGGAGCTTTCATAATGGCAAAAGAAGCCTTATGCCATCAGTCTCCAATTTCTAGGTTGACACGCAGCATACACGCAGGACCAGAGCTTACTGTCTCTACGCAGTGTTCTGGTACCGAAACGGTTGCTTAAGCAAAGTCCCTAGGAGTCTTGGAAAGCTTACTACCGTGAAACTAAAGCAGAACAGCGATGAAGGCCTCATGGAGCTGCTGCACGCCTCCCGTTTTGCCAGGATAATCAGGGCCTTACTTCGAGGCTAGTGCTCACATTGACTTTCACGTTTGGTATAGAGCAGAGCCGGGTGAGCTTCCAACTAGGAACTGGAAGCACAAGGTTTCTTTCGAGAAAACTCATTTTCTTCTATGTGCCATGCCGGCTGTAAGTAAAAGCACGGTAACAACAGTGCTTTTCAGATAGCTTCGGGGCCGCATCAACGGAGCTTTCATAATGGGAAAACTAGCCTTGTGCCGTCAGTCTCTAATTTCTAGGTTGACACGCAGCATACACGCAGGAGCAGAGCTTCCTGGTTCTACGCAGTGTTCTGGTACTGAAACGGGTGCTGAAGCAAGGCCCCTAGGAGTGTTGAAAAGCTTACTACCTTGAAACTAAAGCAGAACAACGATGAAGGCCTCATGGAGCTGCTGCACGCCTCTCGTTTTGCAAGGATAATCAGGGCCTTACTTCGAAGCTTGGGCTCACGTTGACTTTCACTTTAGGTATAGCGCAGAGCAGGGTGAGCTTCCAACATGGAACTAGAAACCCAAGGTTTCTTAGGAGAAAACTCATTTTCTTCTCAGAACCATGCCGGCAGTGAGGAAAACCCCGGCAACAACAATGCTTTTCAGGTAGCTTCGAGGCCGCATGAACGGAGCTTTCATAATGGGAAAAGAAGCCTTATGCCATCAGTCTCCAATTTCTAGGTTGACACGCAGCATACACGCAGGACCAGAGCTTACTGTCTCTACGCAGTGTTCTGGTACCGAAACGGTTGCTTAAGCAAAGTCCCTAGGAGTCTTGGAAAGCTTACTACCGTGAAACTAAAGCAGAACAGCGATGAAGGCCTCATGGAGCTGCTGCACGCCTCCCGTTTTGCCAGGATAATCAGGGCCTTACTTCGAGGCTAGTGCTCACATTGACTTTCACGTTTGGTATAGAGCAGAGCCGGGTGAGCTTCCAACTAGGAACTGGAAGCACAAGGTTTCTTTCGAGAAAACTCATTTTCTTCTATGTGCCATGCCGGCTGTAAGTAAAAGCACGGTAACAACAGTGCTTTTCAGGTAGCTTCGGGGCCGCATCAACGGAGCTTTCATAATGGGAAAACTAGCCTTGTGCCGTCAGTCTCTAATTTCTAGGTTGACACGCAGCATACACGCAGGAGCAGAACTTCCTGGTTCTACGCAGTGTTCTGGTACTGAAACGGGTGCTGAAGCAAGGCCCCTAGGAGTGTTGAAAAGCTTACTACCTTGAAACTAAAGCAGAACAACGATGAAGGCCTCATGGAGCTGCTGCACGCCTCTCGTTTTGCAAGGATAATCAGGGCCTTACTTCGAAGCTTGGGCTCACGTTGACTTTCACTTTAGGTATAGCCCAGAGCAGGGTGAGCTTCCAACAAGGAACTGGAAACCCAAGGTTTCTTAGGAGAAAACTCATTTTCTTCTCAGGACCATGCCGGCAGTGAGGAAAACCCCGGCAACAACAATGCTTTTCAGGTAGCTTCGAGGCCGCATGAACGAAGCTTTAATAATGGGAAAAGAAGCCTTATGCCATCAGTCTCCAATTTCTAGGTTGACACGCAGCATACACGCAGGACCAGAGCTTACTGTCTCTACGCAGTGTTCTGGTACCGAAACGGTTGCTTAAGCAAAGTCCCCAGGAATGTTGGAAAGCTTACTACCGTGAAACTAAAGCAGAACAGCGATGAAGGCCTCATGGAGCTGCTGCACGCCTCCCGTATTGCCAGCATAATCAGGGCCTTACTTCGAGGCTAGTGCTCACATTGACTTTCACGTTTGGTATAGAGCAGAGCCGGGTGAGCTTCCAACTAGGAACTGGAAGCACAAGGTTTCTTTCGAGAAAACTCATTTTCTTCTATGTGCCATGCCGGCTGTAAGTAAAAGCACGGTAACAACAGTGCTTTTCAGGTAGCTTCGAGGCCGCATGAATGGAGCTTTCAAAACGGGAAAACAAGCCTTGTGCCATCAGTCTCTAATTTCTAGGTTGACACGCAGCATACACGCAGGAGCAGAGCTTCCTGGTTCTACGCAGTGTTCTGGTACTGAAACGGGTGCTGAAGCAAGTCCCCTAGGAGTGTTGAAAGCTTACTACCTTGAAACTAAAGCAGAACAACGATGAAGGCCTCATGGAGCTGCTGCACGCCTCTCGTTTTGCAAGGATAATCAGGGCCTTACTTCGAAGCTTGGGCTCACGTTGACTTTCACTTTAGGTATAGCGCAGAGCAGGGTGAGCTTCCAACAAGGAACTGGAAACCCAAGGTTTCTTAGGAGAAAACTCATTTTCTTCTCAGAACCATGCCGGCAGTGAGGAAAACCCCGGCAACAACAATGCTTTTCAGGTAGCTTCGAGGCCGCATGAACGGAGCTTTCATAATGGAAAAAGAAGCCTTATGCCATCAGTCTCCAATTTCTAGGTTGACACGCAGCATACACGCAGGACCAGAGCTTACTGTCTCTACGCAGTGTTCTGGTACCGAAACGGTTGCTTAAGCAAAGTCCCTAGGAGTCTTGGAAAGCTTACTACCGTGAAACTAAAGCAGAACAGCGATGAAGGCCTCATGGAGCTGCTGCACGCCTCCCGTTTTGCCAGGATAATCAGGGCCTTACTTCGAGGCTAGTGTTCACATTGACTTTCACGTTTGGTATAGAGCAGAGCCGGGTGAGCTTCCAACTAGGAACTGGAAGCACAAGGTTTCTTTCGAGAAAACTCATTTTCTTCTATGTGCCATGCCGGCTGTAAGTAAAAGCACGGTAACAACAGTGCTTTTCAGGTAGCTTCGGGGCCGCATCAACGGAGCTTTCATAATGGGAAAACTAGCCTTGTGCCGTCAGTCTCTAATTTCTAGGTTGACACGCAGCATACACGCAGGAGCAGAACTTCCTGGTTCTACGCAGTGTTCTGGTACTGAAACGGGTGCTGAAGCAAGGCCCCTAGGAGTGTTGAAAAGCTTACTACCTTGAAACTAAAGCAGAACAACGATGAAGGCCTCATGGAGCTGCTGCACGCCTCTCGTTTTGCAAGGATAATCAGGGCCTTACTTCGAAGCTTGGGCTCACGTTGACTTTCACTTTAGGTATAGCGCAGAGCAGGGTGAGCTTCCAACAAGGAACTGGAAACCCAAGGTTTCTTAGGAGAAAACTCATTTTCTTCTCAGGACCATGCCGGCAGTGAGGAAAACCCCGGCAACAACAATGCTTTTCAGGTAGCTTCGAGGCCGCATGAACGAAGCTTTAATAATGGGAAAAGAAGCCTTATGCCATCAGTCTCCAATTTCTAGGTTGACACGCAGCATACACGCAGGACCAGAGCTTACTGTCTCTACGCAGTGTTCTGGTACCGAAACGGTTGCTTAAGCAAAGTCCCCAGGAATGTTGGAAAGCTTACTACCGTGAAACTAAAGCAGAACAGCGATGAAGGCCTCATGGAGCTGCTGCACGCCTCCCGTATTGCCAGCATAATCAGGCCCTTACTTCGAGGCTAGTGCTCACATTGACTTTCACGTTTGGTATAGAGCAGAGCCGGGTGAGCTTCCAACTAGGAACTGGAAGCACAAGGTTTCTTTCGAGAAAACTCATTTTCTTCTATGTGCCATGCCGGCTGTAAGTAAAAGCACGGTAACAACAGTGCTTTTCAGGTAGCTTCGAGGCCGCATGAATGGAGCTTTCAAAACGGGAAAACAAGCCTTGTGCCATCAGTCTCTAATTTCTAGGTTGACACGCAGCATACACGCAGGAGCAGAGCTTCCTGGTTCTACGCAGTGTTCTGGTACTGAAACGGGTGCTGAAGCAAGGCCCCTAGGAGTGTTGAAAAGCTTACTACCTTGAAACTAAAGCAGAACAACGATGAAGGCCTCATGGAGCTGCTGCACGCCTCTCGTTTTGCAAGGATAATCAGGGCCTTACTTCGAAGCTTGGGCTCACGTTGACTTTCACTTTAGGTATAGCGCAGAGCAGGGTGAGCTTCCAACAAGGAACTGGAACCCCAAGGTTTCTTAGGAGAAAACTCATTTTCTTCTCAGAACCATGCCGGCAGTGAGGAAAACCCCGGCAACAACAATGCTTTTCAGGTAGCTTCGAGGCCGCATGAACGGAGCTTTCATAATGGGAAAAGAAGCCTTATGCCATCAGTCTCCAATTTCTAGGTTGACACGCAGCATACACGCAGGACCAGAGCTTACTGTCTCTACGCAGTGTTCTGGTACCGAAACGGTTGCTTAAGCAAAGTCCCTAGGAATGTTGGAAAGCTTACTACCGTGAAACTAAAGCAGAACAGCGATGAAGGCCTCATGGAGCTGCTGCACGCCTCCCGTATTGCCAGCATAACCAGGGCCTTACTTCGAGGCTAGTGCTCACATTGACTTTCACGTTTGGTATAGAGCAGAGCCGGGTGAGCTTCCAACTAGGAACTGGAAGCACAAGGTTTCTTTCGAGAAAACTCATTTTCTTCTATGTGCCATGCCGGCTGTAAGTAAAAGCACGGTAACAACAGTGCTTTTCAGGTAGCTTCGGGGCCGCATCAACGGAGCTTTCATAATGGGAAAACTAGCCTTGTGCCGTCAGTCTCTAATTTCTAGGTTGACACGCAGCATACACGCAGGAGCAGAGCTTCCTGGTTCTACGCAGTGTTCTGGTACTGAAACGGGTGCTGAAGCAAGGCCCCTAGGAGTGTTGAAAAGCTCACTACCTTGAAACTAAAGCAGAACAACGATGAAGGCCTCATGGAGCTGCTGCACGCCTCTCGTTTTGCAAGGATAATCAGGGCCTTACTTCGAAGCTTGGGCTCACGTTGACTTTCACTTTAGGTATAGCGCAGAGCAGGGTGAGCTTCCAACAAGGAACTGGAAACCCAAGGTTTCTCAGGAGAAAACTCATTTTCTTCTCAGAACCATGCCGGCAGTGAGGAAAACCCCGGCAACAACAATGCTTTTCAGGTAGCTTCGAGGCCGCATGAACGGAGCTTTCATAATGGCAAAAGAAGCCTTATGCCATCAGTCTCCAATTTCTAGGTTGACACGCAGCATACACGCAGGACCAGAGCTTACTGTCTCTACGCAGTGTTCTGGTACTGAAACGGTTGCTTAAGCAAAGTCCCTAGGAGACTTGGAAAGCTTACTACCGTGAAACTAAAGCAGAACAGCGATGAAGGCCTCATGGAGCTGCTGCACGCCTCCCGATTTGCCAGCATAATCAGGGCCTTACTTCGAGGCTAGTGCTCACATTGACTTTCACGTTTGGTATAGAGCAGAGCCGGGTGAGCTTCCAACTAGGAACTGGAAGCACAAGGTTTCTTTCGAGAAAACTCATTTTCTTCTATGTGCCATGCCGGCTGTAAGTAAAAGCACGGTAACAACAATGCTTTTCAGGTAGCTTCGAGGCCGCATGAATGGAGCTTTCAAAACGGGAAAACAAGCCTTGTGCCATCAGTCTCTAATTTCTAGGTTGACACGCAGCATACACGCAGGAGCAGAGCTTCCTGGTTCTACGCAGTGTTCTGGTACTGAAACGGGTGCTGAAGCAAGGCCCCTAGGAGTGTTGAAAAGCTTACTACCTTGAAACTAAAGCAGAACAACGATGAAGGCCTCATGGAGCTGCTGCACGCCTCTCGTTTTGCAAGGATAATCAGGGCCTTACTTCGAAGCTTGGGCTCACGTTGACATTCACTTTAGGTATAGCGCAGAGCAGGGTGAGCTTCCAACAAGGAACTGGAAACCCAAGGTTTCTTAGGAGAAAACTCAGTTTCTTCTCAGAACCATGCCGGCAGTGAGGAAAACCCCGGCAACAACAATGCTTTTCAGGTAGCTTCGAGGCCGCATGAACGGAGCTTTCATAATGGCAAAAGAAGCCTTATGCCATCAGTCTCCAATTTCTAGGTTGACACGCAGCATACACGCAGGACCAGAGCTTACTGTCTCTACGCAGTGTTCTGGTACCGAAACGGTTGCTTAAGCAAAGTCCCTAGGAGTCTTGGAAAGCTTACTACCGTGAAACTAAAGCAGAACAGCGATGAAGGCCTCATGGAGCTGCTGCACGCCTCCCGTTTTGCCAGGATAATCAGGGCCTTACTTCGAGGCTAGTGCTCACATTGACTTTCACGTTTGGTATAGAGCAGAGCCGGGTGAGCTTCCAACTAGGAACTGGAAGCACAAGGTTTCTTTCGAGAAAACTCATTTTCTTCTATGTGCCATGCCGGCTGTAAGTAAAAGCACGGTAACAACAGTGCTTTTCAGGTAGCTTCGGGGCCGCATCAACGGAGCTTTCATAATGGGAAAACTAGCCTTGTGCCGTCAGTCTCTAATTTCTAGCTTGACACGCAGCATACACGCAGGAGCAGAGCTTCCTGGTTCTACGCAGTGTTCTGGTACTGAAACGGGTGCTGAAGCAAGTCCCCTAGGAGTGTTGAAAAGCTTACTACCTTGAAACTAAAGCAGAACAACGATGAAGGCCTCATGGAGCTGCTGCACGCCTCTCGTTTTGCAAGGATAATCAGGGCCTTACTTCGAAGCTTGGGCTCACGTTGACTTTCACTTTAGGTATAGCGCAGAGCAGGGTGAGCTTCCAACAAGGAACTGGAAACCCAAGGTTTCTTAGGAGAAAACTCATTTTCTTCTCAGAACCATGCCGGCAGTGAGGAAAACCCCGGCAACAACAATGCTTTTCAGGTAGCTTCGAGGCCGCATGAACGGAGCTTTCATAATGGCAAAAGAAGCCTTATGCCATCAGTCTCCAATTTCTAGGTTGACACGCAGCATACACGCAGGACCAGAGCTTACTGTCTCTACGCAGTGTTCTGGTACCGAAACGGTTGCTTAAGCAAAGTCCCTAGGAGTCTTGGAAAGCTTACTACCGTGAAACTAAAGCAGAACAGCGATGAAGGCCTCATGGAGTTGCTGCACGCCTCCAGTTTTGCCAGGATAATCAGGGCCTTACTTCGAGGCTAGTGCTCACATTGACTTTCACGTTTGGTATAGAGCAGAGCCGGGTGAGCTTCCAACTAGGAACTGGAAGCACAAGGTTTCTTTCGAGAAAACTCATTTTCTTCTATGTGCCATGCCGGCTGTAAGTAAAACCACGGTAACAACAATGCTTTTCAGGTAGCTTCGGGGCCTCATCAACGGAGCTTTCATAATGGGAAAACTAGCCTTGTGCCGTCAGCCTCTAATTTCTAGGTTGACACGCAGCATACACGCAGGAGCAGAACTTCCTGGTTCTACGCAGTGTTCTGGTACTGAAACGGGTGCTGAAGCAAGGCCCCTAGGAGTGTTGAAAAGCTTACTACCTTGAAACTAAAGCAGAACAACGATGAAGGCCTCATGGAGCTGCTGCACGCCTCTCGTTTTGCAAGGATAATCAGGGCCTTACTTCGAAGCTTGGGCTCACGTTGACTTTCACTTTAGGTATAGCGCAGAGCAGGGTGAGCTTCCAACAAGGAACTGGAAACCCAAGGTTTCTTAGGAGAAATCTCATTTTCTTCTCAGAACCATGCCGGCAGTGAGGAAAACCCCGGCAACAACAATGCTTTTCAGGTAGCTTCGAGGCCGCATGAACGGAGCTTTCATAATGGGAAAAGAAGCCTTATGCCATCAGTCTCCAATTTCTAGGTTGACACGCAGCATACACGCAGGACCAGAGCTTACTGTCTCTACGCAGTGTTCTGGTACCGAAACGGTTGCTTAAGCAAAGTCCCTAGGAGTCTTGGAAAGCTTACTACCGTGAAACTAAAGCAGAACAGCGATGAAGGCCTCATGGAGCTGCTGCACGCCTCCCGTTTTGCCAGGATAATCAGGCCCTTACTTCGAGCCTGGTGCTCACATTGACTTTCACGTTTGGTATAGAGCAGAGCCGGGTGAGCTTCCAACTAGGAACTGGAAGCACAAGGTTTCTTTCGAGAAAACTCATTTTCTTCTATGTGCCATGCCGGCTGTAAGTAAAAGCACGGTAACAACAGTGCTTTTCAGATAGCTTCGGGGCCGCATCAACGGAGCTTTCATAATGGGAAAACTAGCCTTGTGCCGTCAGTCTCTAATTTCTAGGTTGACACGCAGCATACACGCAGGAGCAGAGCTTCCTGGTTCTACGCAGTGTTCTGGTACTGAAACGGGTGCTGAAGCAAGGCCCCTAGGAGTGTTGAAAAGCTTACTACCTTGAAACTAAAGCAGAACAACGATGAAGGCCTCATGGAGCTGCTGCACGCCTCTCGTTTTGCAAGGATAATCAGGGCCTTACTTCGAAGCTTGGGCTCACGTTGACTTTCACTTTAGGTATAGCGCAGAGCAGGGTGAGCTTCCAACATGGAACTGGAAACCCAAGGTTTCTTAGGAGAAAACTCATTTTCTTCTCAGAACCATGCCGGCAGTGAGGAAAACCCCGGCAACAACAATGCTTTTCAGGTAGCTTCGAGGCCGCATGAACGGAGCTTTCATAATGGGAAAAGAAGCCTTATGCCATCAGTCTCCAATTTCTAGGTTGACACGCAGCATACACGCAGGACCAGAGCTTACTGTCTCTACGCAGTGTTCTGGTACCGAAACGGTTGCTTAAGCAAAGTCCCTAGGAGTCTTGGAAAGCTTACTACCGTGAAACTAAAGCAGAACAGCGATGAAGGCCTCATGGAGCTGCTGCACGCCTCCCGTTTTGCCAGGATAATCAGGGCCTTACTTCGAGGCTAGTGCTCACATTGACTTTCACGTTTGGTATAGAGCAGAGCCGGGTGAGCTTCCAACTAGGAACTGGAAGCACAAGGTTTCTTTTGAGAAAACTCATTTTCTTCTATGTGCCATGCCGGCTGTAAGTAAAAGCACGGTAACAACAGTGCTTTTCAGGTAGCTTCGGGGCCGCATCAACGGAGCTTTCATAATGGGAAAACTAGCCTTGTGCCGTCAGTCTCTAATTTCTAGGTTGACACGCAGCATACACGCAGGAGCAGAACTTCCTGGTTCTACGCAGTGTTCTGGTACTGAAACGGGTGCTGAAGCAAGGCCCCTAGGAGTGTTGAAAAGCTTACTACCTTGAAACTAAAGCAGAACAACGATGAAGGCCTCATGGAGCTGCTGCACGCCTCTCGTTTTGCAAGGATAATCAGGGCCTTACTTCGAAGCTTGGGCTCACGTTGACTTTCACTTTAGGTATAGCGCAGAGCAGGGTGAGCTTCCAACAAGGAACTGGAAACCCAAGGTTTCTTAGGAGAAAACTCATTTTCTTCTCAGGACCATGCCGGCAGTGAGGAAAACCCCGGCAACAACAATGCTTTTCAGGTAGCTTCGAGGCCGCATGAACGAAGCTTTAATAATGGGAAAAGAAGCCTTATGCCATCAGTCTCCAATTTCTAGGTTGACACGCAGCATACACGCAGGACCAGAGCTTACTGTCTCTACGCAGTGTTCTGGTACCGAAACGGTTGCTTAAGCAAAGTCCCCAGGAATGTTGGAAAGCTTACTACCGTGAAACTAAAGCAGAACAGCGATGAAGGCCTCATGGAGCTGCTGCACGCCTCCCGTATTGCCAGCATAATCAGGGCCTTACTTCGAGGCTAGTGCTCACATTGACTTTCACGTTTGGTATAGAGCAGAGCCGGGTGAGCTTCCAACTAGGAACTGGAAGCACAAGGTTTCTTTCGAGAAAACTCATTTTCTTCTATGTGCCATGCCGGCTGTAAGTAAAAGCACGGTAACAACAGTGCTTTTCAGGTAGCTTCGAGGCCGCATGAATGGAGCTTTCAAAACGGGAAAACAAGCCTTGTGCCATCAGTCTCTAATTTCTAGGTTGACACGCAGCATACACGCAGGAGCAGAGCTTCCTGGTTCTACGCAGTGTTCTGGTACTGAAACGGGTGCTGAAGCAAGTCCCCTAGGAGTGTTGAAAGCTTACTACCTTGAAACTAAAGCAGAACAACGATGAAGGCCTCATGGAGCTGCTGCACGCCTCTCGTTTTGCAAGGATAATCAGGGCCTTACTTCGAAGCTTGGGCTCACGTTGACTTTCACTTTAGGTATAGCGCAGAGCAGGGTGAGCTTCCAACAAGGAACTGGAAACCCAAGGTTTCTTAGGAGAAAACTCATTTTCTTCTCAGAACCATGCCGGCAGTGAGGAAAACCCCGGCAACAACAATGCTTTTCAGGTAGCTTCGAGGCCGCATGAACGGAGCTTTCATAATGGAAAAAGAAGCCTTATGCCATCAGTCTCCAATTTCTAGGTTGACACGCAGCATACACGCAGGACCAGAGCTTACTGTCTCTACGCAGTGTTCTGGTACCGAAACGGTTGCTTAAGCAAAGTCCCTAGGAGTCTTGGAAAGCTTACTACCGTGAAACTAAAGCAGAACAGCGATGAAGGCCTCATGGAGCTGCTGCACGCCTCCCGTTTTGCCAGGATAATCAGGGCCTTACTTCGAGGCTAGTGTTCACATTGACTTTCACGTTTGGTATAGAGCAGAGCCGGGTGAGCTTCCAACTAGGAACTGGAAGCACAAGGTTTCTTTCGAGAAAACTCATTTTCTTCTATGTGCCATGCCGGCTGTAAGTAAAAGCACGGTAACAACAGTGCTTTTCAGGTAGCTTCGGGGCCGCATCAACGGAGCTTTCATAATGGGAAAACTAGCCTTGTGCCGTCAGTCTCTAATTTCTAGGTTGACACGCAGCATACACGCAGGAGCAGAACTTCCTGGTTCTACGCAGTGTTCTGGTACTGAAACGGGTGCTGAAGCAAGGCCCCTAGGAGTGTTGAAAAGCTTACTACCTTGAAACTAAAGCAGAACAACGATGAAGGCCTCATGGAGCTGCTGCACGCCTCTCGTTTTGCAAGGATAATCAGGGCCTTACTTCGAAGCTTGGGCTCACGTTGACTTTCACTTTAGGTATAGCGCAGAGCAGGGTGAGCTTCCAACAAGGAACTGGAAACCCAAGGTTTCTTAGGAGAAAACTCATTTTCTTCTCAGGACCATGCCGGCAGTGAGGAAAACCCCGGCAACAACAATGCTTTTCAGGTAGCTTCGAGGCCGCATGAACGAAGCTTTAATAATGGGAAAAGAAGCCTTATGCCATCAGTCTCCAATTTCTAGGTTGACACGCAGCATACACGCAGGACCAGAGCTTACTGTCTCTACGCAGTGTTCTGGTACCGAAACGGTTGCTTAAGCAAAGTCCCCAGGAATGTTGGAAAGCTTACTACCGTGAAACTAAAGCAGAACAGCGATGAAGGCCTCATGGAGCTGCTGCACGCCTCCCGTATTGCCAGCATAATCAGGGCCTTACTTCGAGGCTAGTGCTCACATTGACTTTCACGTTTGGTATAGAGCAGAGCCGGGTGAGCTTCCAACTAGGAACTGGAAGCACAAGGTTTCTTTCGAGAAAACTCATTTTCTTCTATGTGCCATGCCGGCTGTAAGTAAAAGCACGGTAACAACAGTGCTTTTCAGGTAGCTTCGAGGCCGCATGAATGGAGCTTTCAAAACGGGAAAACAAGCCTTGTGCCATCAGTCTCTAATTTCTAGGTTGACACGCAGCATACACGCAGGAGCAGAGCTTCCTGGTTCTACGCAGTGTTCTGGTACTGAAACGGGTGCTGAAGCAAGGCCCCTAGGAGTGTTGAAAAGCTTACTACCTTGAAACTAAAGCAGAACAACGATGAAGGCCTCATGGAGCTGCTGCACGCCTCTCGTTTTGCAAGGATAATCAGGGCCTTACTTCGAAGCTTGGGCTCACGTTGACTTTCACTTTAGGTATAGCGCAGAGCAGGGTGAGCTTCCAACAAGGAACTGGAAACCCAAGGTTTCTTAGGAGAAAACTCATTTTCTTCTCAGAACCATGCCGGCAGTGAGGAAAACCCCGGCAACAACAATGCTTTTCAGGTAGCTTCGAGGCCGCATGAACGGAGCTTTCATAATGGGAAAAGAAGCCTTATGCCATCAGTCTCCAATTTCTAGGTTGACACGCAGCATACACGCAGGACCAGAGCTTACTGTCTCTACGCAGTGTTCTGGTACCGAAACGGTTGCTTAAGCAAAGTCCCTAGGAATGTTGGAAAGCTTACTACCGTGAAACTAAAGCAGAACAGCGATGAAGGCCTCATGGAGCTGCTGCACGCCTCCCGTATTGCCAGCATAACCAGGGCCTTACTTCGAGGCTAGTGCTCACATTGACTTTCACGTTTGGTATAGAGCAGAGCCGGGTGAGCTTCCAACTAGGAACTGGAAGCACAAGGTTTCTTTCGAGAAAACTCATTTTCTTCTATGTGCCATGCCGGCTGTAAGTAAAAGCACGGTAACAACAGTGCTTTTCAGGTAGCTTCGGGGCCGCATCAACGGAGCTTTCATAATGGGAAAACTAGCCTTGTGCCGTCAGTCTCTAATTTCTAGCTTGACACGCAGCATACACGCAGGAGCAGAGCTTCCTGGTTCTACGCAGTGTTCTGGTACTGAAACGGGTGCTGAAGCAAGGCCCCTAGGAGTGTTGAAAAGCTCACTACCTTGAAACTAAAGCAGAACAACGATGAAGGCCTCATGGAGCTGCTGCACGCCTCTCGTTTTGCAAGGATAATCAGGGCCTTACTTCGAAGCTTGGGCTCACGTTGACTTTCACTTTAGGTATAGCGCAGAGCAGGGTGAGCTTCCAACAAGGAACTGGAAACCCAAGGTTTCTTAGGAGAAAACTCAGTTTCTTCTCAGGACCATGCCGGCAGTGAGGAAAACCCCGGCAACAACAATGCTTTTCAGGTAGCTTCGAGGCCGCATGAACGAAGCTTTAATAATGGGAAAAGAAGCCTTATGCCATCAGTCTCCAATTTCTAGGTTGACACGCAGCATACACGCAGGACCAGAGCTTACTGTCTCTACGCAGTGTTCTGGTACCGAAACGGTTGCTTAAGCAAAGTCCCCAGGAATGTTGGAAAGCTTACTACCGTGAAACTAAAGGAGAACAGCGATGAAGGCCTCATGGAGCTGCTGCACGCCTCCCGTATTGCCAGCATAATCAGGGCCTTACTTCGAGGCTAGTGCTCACATTGACTTTCACGTTTGGTATAGAGCAGAGCCGGGTGAGCTTCCAACTAGGAACTGGAAGCACAAGGTTTCTTTCGAGAAAACTCATTTTCTTCTATGTGCCATGCCGGCTGTAAGTAAAAGCACGGTAACAACAGTGCTTTTCAGGTAGCTTCGAGGCCGCATCAACGGAGCTTTCAAAACGGAAAACAAGCCTTGTGCCATCAGTCTCTAATTTCTAGGTTGACACGCAGCATACACGCAGGAGCAGAGCTTCCTGGTTCTACGCAGTGTTCTGGTACTGAAACGGGTGCTGAAGCAAGGCCCCTAGGAGTGTTGAAAAGCTTACTACCTTGAAACTAAAGCAGAACAACGATGAAGGCCTCATGGAGCTGCTGCACGCCTCTCGTTTTGCAAGGATAATCAGGGCCTTACTTCGAAGCTTGGGCTCACTTTGACTTTCACTTTAGGTATAGCGCAGAGCAGGGTGAGCTTCCAACAAGGAACTGGAAACCCAAGGTTTCTTAGGAGAAAACTCATTTTCTTCTCAGAACCATGCCGGCAGTGAGGAAAACCCCGGCAACAACAATGCTTTTCAGGTAGCTTCGAGGCCGCATGAACGGAGCTTTCATAATGGCAAAAGAAGCCTTATGCCATCAGTCTCCAATTTCTAGGTTGACACGCAGCATACACGCAGGACCAGAGCTTACTGTCTCTACGCAGTGTTCTGGTACCGAAACGGTTGCTTAAGCAAAGTCCCTAGGAGTCTTGGAAAGCTTACTACCGTGAAACTAAAGCAGAACAGCGATGAAGGCCTCATGGAGCTGCTGCACGCCTCCCGTTTTGCCAGGATAATCAGGGCCTTACTTCGAGGCTAGTGCTCACATTGACTTTCACGTTTGGTATAGAGCAGAGCCGGGTGAGCTTCCAACTAGGAACTGGAAGCACAAGGTTTCTTTCGAGAAAACTCATTTTCTTCTATGTGCCATGCCGGCTGTAAGTAAAAGCACGGTAACAACAGTGCTTTTCAGGTAGCTTCGGGGTCGCATCAACGGAGCTTTCAAAACGGAAAACTAGCCTTGTGCCGTCAGTCTCTAATTTCTAGGTTGACACGCAGCATACACGCAGGAGCAGAGCTTCCTGGTTCTACGCAGTGTTCTGGTACTGAAACGGGTGCTGAAGCAAGGCCCCTAGGAGTGTTGAAAAGCTTACTACCTTGAAACTAAAGCAGAACAACGATGAAGGCCTCATGGAGCTGCTGCACGCCTCTCGTATTGCAAGGATAATCAGGGCCTTACTTCGAAGCTTGGGCTCACTTTGCCTTTCACTTTAGGTATAGCGCAGAGCAGGGTGAGCTTCCAACAAGGAACTGGAAACCCAAGGTTTCTTAGGAGAAAACTCATTTTCTTCTCAGAACCATGCCGGCAGTGAGGAAAACCCCGGCAACAACAATGCTTTTCAGGTAGCTTCGAGGCCGCATGAACGGAACTTTCATAATGGGAACAGAAGCCTTATGCCATCAGTCTCCAATTTCTAGGTTGACACGCAGCATACACGCAGGACCAGAGCTTACTGTCTCTACGCAGTGTTCTGGTACTGAAACGGTTGCTTAAGCAAAGTCCCTAGGAGTCTTGGAAAGCTTACTACCGTGAAACTAAAGCAGAACAGCGATGAAGGCCTCATGGAGCTGCTGCACGCCTCCCGATTTGCCAGCATAATCAGGGCCTTACTTCGAGGCTAGTGCTCACAAGGACTTTCACGTTTGGTATAGAGCAGAGCCGGGTGAGCTTCC
The DNA here is from genome assembly GCF_028564815.1 of Eubalaena glacialis. NCBI lineage: Eukaryota > Metazoa > Chordata > Mammalia > Artiodactyla > Balaenidae > Eubalaena > Eubalaena glacialis. Next base: position 30,641,009 of record NC_083725.1, read on the forward strand.
AACTAGGAACTGGAAGCACAAGGTTTCTTTCGAGAAAACTCATTTTCTTCTATGAGCCATGCCGGCTGTAAGTAAAAGCACGGTAACAACAGTGCTTTTCAGGTAGCTTCGAGGCCGCATGAACGGAGCTTTCATAATGGGAAAAGAAGCCTTATGCCATCAGTCTCCAATTTCTAGGTTGACACGCAGCATACACGCAGGACCAGAGCTTACTGTCTCTACGCAGTGTTCTGGTACCGAAACGGTTGCTTAAGCAAAGTCCCTAGGAATGTTGGAAAGCTTACTACCGTGAAACTAAAGCAGAACAGCGATGAAGGCCTCATGGAGCTGCTGCACGCCTCCCGTTTTGCCAGGATAATCAGGGCCTTACTTCGAGGCTAGTGTTCACATTGACTTTCACGTTTGGTATAGAGCAGAGCCGGGTGAGCTTCCAACTAGGAACTGGAAGCACAAGGTTTCTTTCGAGAAAACTCATTTTCTTCTATGTGCCATGCCGGCTGTAAGTAAAAGCACGGTAACAACAGTGCTTTTCAGGTAGCTTCGGGGCCGCATCAACGGAGCTTTCATAATGGGAAAACTAGCCTTGTGCCGTCAGTCTCTAATTTCTAGGTTGACACGCAGCATACACGCAGGAGCAGAACTTCCTGGTTCTACGCAGTGTTCTGGTACTGAAACGGGTGCTGAAGCAAGGCCCCTAGGAGTGTTGAAAAGCTTACTACCTTGAAACTAAAGCAGAACAACGATGAAGGCCTCATGGAGCTGCTGCACGCCTCTCGTTTTGCAAGGATAATCAGGGCCTTACTTCGAAGCTTGGGCTCACGTTGACTTTCACTTTAGGTATAGCGCAGAGCAGGGTGAGCTTCCAACAAGGAACTGGAAACCCAAGGTTTCTTAGGAGAAAACTCATTTTCTTCTCAGGACCATGCCGGCAGTGAGGAAAACCCCGGCAACAACAATGCTTTTCAGGTAGCTTCGAGGCCGCATGAACGAAGCTTTAATAATGGGAAAAGAAGCCTTATGCCATCAGTCTCCAATTTCTAGGTTGACACGCAGCATACACGCAGGACCAGAGCTTACTGTCTCTACGCAGTGTTCTGGTACCGAAACGGTTGCTTAAGCAAAGTCCCCAGGAATGTTGGAAAGCTTACTACCGTGAAACTAAAGCAGAACAGCGATGAAGGCCTCATGGAGCTGCTGCACGCCTCCCGTATTGCCAGCATAATCAGGGCCTTACTTCGAGGCTAGTGCTCACATTGACTTTCACGTTTGGTATAGAGCAGAGCCGGGTGAGCTTCCAACTAGGAACTGGAAGCACAAGGTTTCTTTCGAGAAAACTCATTTTCTTCTATGTGCCATGCCGGCTGTAAGTAAAAGCACGGTAACAACAGTGCTTTTCAGGTAGCTTCGAGGCCGCATGAATGGAGCTTTCAAAACGGGAAAACAAGCCTTGTGCCATCAGTCTCTAATTTCTAGGTTGACACGCAGCATACACGCAGGAGCAGAGCTTCCTGGTTCTACGCAGTGTTCTGGTACTGAAACGGGTGCTGAAGCAAGGCCCCTAGGAGTGTTGAAAAGCTTACTACCTTGAAACTAAAGCAGAACAACGATGAAGGCCTCATGGAGCTGCTGCACGCCTCTCGTTTTGCAAGGATAATCAGGGCCTTACTTCGAAGCTTGGGCTCACGTTGACTTTCACTTTAGGTATAGCGCAGAGCAGGGTGAGCTTCCAACAAGGAACTGGAAACCCAAGGTTTCTTAGGAGAAAACTCATTTTCTTCTCAGAACCATGCCGGCAGTGAGGAAAACCCCGGCAACAACAATGCTTTTCAGGTAGCTTCGAGGCCGCATGAACGGAGCTTTCATAATGGGAAAAGAAGCCTTATGCCATCAGTCTCCAATTTCTAGGTTGACACGCAGCATACACGCAGGACCAGAGCTTACTGTCTCTACGCAGTGTTCTGGTACCGAAACGGTTGCTTAAGCAAAGTCTCTAGGAATGTTGGAAAGCTTACTACCGTGAAACTAAAGCAGAACAGCGATGAAGGCCTCATGGAGCTGCTGCACGCCTCCCGTATTGCCAGCATAACCAGGGCCTTACTTCGAGGCTAGTGCTCACATTGACTTTCACGTTTGGTATAGAGCAGAGCCGGGTGAGCTTCCAACTAGGAACTGGAAGCACAAGGTTTCTTTCGAGAAAACTCATTTTCTTCTATGTGCCATGCCGGCTGTAAGTAAAAGCACGGTAACAACAGTGCTTTTCAGGTAGCTTCGGGGCCGCATCAACGGAGCTTTCATAATGGGAAAACTAGCCTTGTGCCGTCAGTCTCTAATTTCTAGCTTGACACGCAGCATACACGCAGGAGCAGAGCTTCCTGGTTCTACGCAGTGTTCTGGTACTGAAACGGGTGCTGAAGCAAGGCCCCTAGGAGTGTTGAAAAGCTCACTACCTTGAAACTAAAGCAGAACAACGATGAAGGCCTCATGGAGCTGCTGCACGCCTCTCGTTTTGCAAGGATAATCAGGGCCTTACTTCGAAGCTTGGGCTCACGTTGACTTTCACTTTAGGTATAGCGCAGAGCAGGGTGAGCTTCCAACAAGGAACTGGAAACCCAAGGTTTCTTAGGAGAAAACTCAGTTTCTTCTCAGGACCATGCCGGCAGTGAGGAAAACCCCGGCAACAACAATGCTTTTCAGGTAGCTTCGAGGCCGCATGAACGAAGCTTTAATAATGGGAAAAGAAGCCTTATGCCATCAGTCTCCAATTTCTAGGTTGACACGCAGCATACACGCAGGACCAGAGCTTACTGTCTCTACGCAGTGTTCTGGTACCGAAACGGTTGCTTAAGCAAAGTCCCCAGGAATGTTGGAAAGCTTACTACCGTGAAACTAAAGGAGAACAGCGATGAAGGCCTAATGGAGCTGCTGCACGCCTCCCGTATTGCCAGCATAATCAGGGCCTTACTTCGAGGCTAGTGCTCACATTGACTTTCACGTTTGGTATAGAGCAGAGCCGGGTGAGCTTCCAACTAGGAACTGGAAGCACAAGGTTTCTTTCGAGAAAACTCATTTTCTTCTATGTGCCATGCCGGCTGTAAGTAAAAGCACGGTAACAACAGTGCTTTTCAGGTAGCTTCGAGGCCGCATCAACGGAGCTTTCAAAACGGAAAACAAGCCTTGTGCCATCAGTCTCTAATTTCTAGGTTGACACGCAGCATACACGCAGGAGCAGAGCTTCCTGGTTCTACGCAGTGTTCTGGTACTGAAACGGGTGCTGAAGCAAGGCCCCTAGGAGTGTTGAAAAGCTTACTACCTTGAAACTAAAGCAGAACAACGATGAAGGCCTCATGGAGCTGCTGCACGCCTCTCGTTTTGCAAGGATAATCAGGGCCTTACTTCGAAGCTTGGGCTCACTTTGACTTTCACTTTAGGTATAGCGCAGAGCAGGGTGAGCTTCCAACAAGGAACTGGAAACCCAAGGTTTCTTAGGAGAAAACTCATTTTCTTCTCAGAACCATGCCGGCAGTGAGGAAAACCCCGGCAACAACAATGCTTTTCAGGTAGCTTCGAGGCCGCATGAACGGAGCTTTCATAATGGCAAAAGAAGCCTTATGCCATCAGTCTCCAATTTCTAGGTTGACACGCAGCATACACGCAGGACCAGAGCTTACTGTCTCTACGCAGTGTTCTGGTACCGAAACGGTTGCTTAAGCAAAGTCCCTAGGAGTCTTGGAAAGCTTACTACCGTGAAACTAAAGCAGAACAGCGATGAAGGCCTCATGGAGCTGCTGCACGCCTCCCGTTTTGCCAGGATAATCAGGGCCTTACTTCGAGGCTAGTGCTCACATTGACTTTCACGTTTGGTATAGAGCAGAGCCGGGTGAGCTTCCAACTAGGAACTGGAAGCACAAGGTTTCTTTCGAGAAAACTCATTTTCTTCTATGTGCCATGCCGGCTGTAAGTAAAAGCACGGTAACAACAGTGCTTTTCAGGTAGCTTCGGGGTCGCATCAACGGAGCTTTCAAAACGGAAAACTAGCCTTGTGCCGTCAGTCTCTAATTTCTAGGTTGACACGCAGCATACACGCAGGAGCAGAGCTTCCTGGTTCTACGCAGTGTTCTGGTACTGAAACGGGTGCTGAAGCAAGGCCCCTAGGAGTGTTGAAAAGCTTACTACCTTGAAACTAAAGCAGAACAACGATGAAGGCCTCATGGAGCTGCTGCACGCCTCTCGTATTGCAAGGATAATCAGGGCCTTACTTCGAAGCTTGGGCTCACTTTGCCTTTCACTTTAGGTATAGCGCAGAGCAGGGTGAGCTTCCAACAAGGAACTGGAAACCCAAGGTTTCTTAGGAGAAAACTCATTTTCTTCTCAGAACCATGCCGGCAGTGAGGAAAACCCCGGCAACAACAATGCTTTTCAGGTAGCTTCGAGGCCGCATGAACGGAACTTTCATAATGGGAACAGAAGCCTTATGCCATCAGTCTCCAATTTCTAGGTTGACACGCAGCATACACGCAGGACCAGAGCTTACTGTCTCTACGCAGTGTTCTGGTACTGAAACGGTTGCTTAAGCAAAGTCCCTAGGAGTCTTGGAAAGCTTACTACCGTGAAACTAAAGCAGAACAGCGATGAAGGCCTCATGGAGCTGCTGCACGCCTCCCGATTTGCCAGCATAATCAGGGCCTTACTTCGAGGCTAGTGCTCACAAGGACTTTCACGTTTGGTATAGAGCAGAGCCGGGTGAGCTTCCAACTAGGAACTGGAAGCACAAGGTTTCTTTCGAGAAAACTCATTTTCTTCTATGAGCCATGCCGGCTGTAAGTAAAAGCACGGTAACAACAGTGCTTTTCAGGTAGCTTCGAGGCCGCATGAATGGAGCTTTCAAAACGGGAAAACAAGCCTTGTGCCATCAGTCTCTAATTTCTAGGTTGACACGCAGCATACACGCAGGAGCAGAGCTTCCTGGTTCTACGCAGTGTTCTGGTACTGAAACGGGTGCTGAAGCAAGGCCCCGAGGAGTGTTGAAAAGCTTACTACCTTGAAACTAAAGCAGAACAACGATGAAGGCCTCATGGAGCTGCTGCACGCCTCTCGTTTTGCAAGGATAATCAGGGCCTTACTTCGAAGCTTGGGCTCACGTTGACTTTCACTTTAGGTATAGCGCAGAGCAGGGTGAGCTTCCAACAAGGAACTGGAAACCCAAGGTTTCTTAGGAGAAAACTCATTTTCTTCTCAGAACCATGCCGGCAGTGAGGAAAACCCCGGCAACAACAATGCTTTTCAGATAGCTTCGAGGCCGCATGAACGGAGCTTTCATAATGGGAAAAGAAGCCTTATGCCATCAGTCTCCAATTTCTAGGTTGACACGCAGCATACACGCAGGACCAGAGCTTACTGTCTCTACGCAGTGTTCTGGTACCGAAACGGTTGCTTAAGCAAAGTCCCTAGGAGTCTTGGAAAGCTTACTACCGTGAAACTAAAGCAGAACAGCGATGAAGGCCTCATGGAGCTGCTGCACGCCTCCCGTTTTGCCAGGATAATCAGGGCCTTACTTCGAGGCTGGTGCTCACATTGACTTTCACGTTTGGTATAGAGCAGAGCCGGGTGAGCTTCCAACTAGGAACTGGAAGCACAAGGTTTCTTTCGAGAAAACTCATTTTCTTCTATGTGCCATGCCGGCTGTAAGTAAAAGCACGGTAACAACAGTGCTTTTCAGATAGCTTCGGGGCCGCATCAACGGAGCTTTCATAATGGGAAAACTAGCCTTGTGCCGTCAGTCTCTAATTTCTAGGTTGACACGCAGCATACACGCAGGAGCAGAGCTTCCTGGTTCTACGCAGTGTTCTGGTACTGAAACGGGTGCTGAAGCAAGGCCCCTAGGAGTGTTGAAAAGCTTACTACCTTGAAACTAAAGCAGAACAACGATGAAGGCCTCATGGAGCTGCTGCACGCCTCTCGTTTTGCAAGGATAATCAGGGCCTTACTTCGAAGCTTGGGCTCACGTTGACTTTCACTTTAGGTATAGCGCAGAGCAGGGTGAGCTTCCAACATGGAACTGGAAACCCAAGGTTTCTTAGGAGAAAACTCATTTTCTTCTCAGAACCATGCCGGCAGTGAGGAAAACCCCGGCAACAACAATGCTTTTCAGGTAGCTTCGAGGCCGCATGAACGGAGCTTTCATAATGGGAAAAGAAGCCTTATGCCATCAGTCTCCAATTTCTAGGTTGACACGCAGCATACACGCAGGACCAGAGCTTACTGTCTCTACGCAGTGTTCTGGTACCGAAACGGTTGCTTAAGCAAAGTCCCTAGGAGTCTTGGAAAGCTTACTACCGTGAAACTAAAGCAGAACAGCGATGAAGGCCTCATGGAGCTGCTGCACGCCTCCCGTTTTGCCAGGATAATCAGGGCCTTACTTCGAGGCTGGTGCTCACATTGACTTTCACGTTTGGTATAGAGCAGAGCCGGGTGAGCTTCCAACTAGGAACTGGAAGCACAAGGTTTCTTTCGAGAAAACTCATTTTCTTCTATGTGCCATGCCGGCTGTAAGTAAAAGCACGGTAACAACAGTGCTTTTCAGATAGCTTCGGGGCCGCATCAACGGAGCTTTCATAATGGGAAAACTAGCCTTGTGCCGTCAGTCTCTAATTTCTAGGTTGACACGCAGCATACACGCAGGAGCAGAGCTTCCTGGTTCTACGCAGTGTTCTGGTACTGAAACGGGTGCTGAAGCAAGGCCCCTAGGAGTGTTGAAAAGCTTACTACCTTGAAACTAAAGCAGAACAACGATGAAGGCCTCATGGAGCTGCTGCACGCCTCTCGTTTTGCAAGGATAATCAGGGCCTTACTTCGAAGCTTGGGCTCACGTTGACTTTCACTTTAGGTATAGCGCAGAGCAGGGTGAGCTTCCAACATGGAACTGGAAACCCAAGGTTTCTTAGGAGAAAACTCATTTTCTTCTCAGAACCATGCCGGCAGTGAGGAAAACCCCGGCAACAACAATGCTTTTCAGGTAGCTTCGAGGCCGCATGAACGGAGCTTTCATAATGGGAAAAGAAGCCTTATGCCATCAGTCTCCAATTTCTAGGTTGACACGCAGCATACACGCAGGACCAGAGCTTACTGTCTCTACGCAGTGTTCTGGTACCGAAACGGTTGCTTAAGCAAAGTCCCTAGGAGTCTTGGAAAGCTTACTACCGTGAAACTAAAGCAGAACAGCGATGAAGGCCTCATGGAGCTGCTGCACGCCTCCCGTTTTGCCAGGATAATCAGGGCCTTACTTCGAGGCTAGTGCTCACATTGACTTTCACGTTTGGTATAGAGCAGAGCCGGGTGAGCTTCCAACTAGGAACTGGAAGCACAAGGTTTCTTTCGAGAAAACTCATTTTCTTCTATGTGCCATGCCGGCTGTAAGTAAAAGCACGGTAACAACAGTGCTTTTCAGGTAGCTTCGGGGCCGCATCAACGGAGCTTTCATAATGGGAAAACTAGCCTTGTGCCGTCAGTCTCTAATTTCTAGGTTGACACGCAGCATACACGCAGGAGCAGAACTTCCTGGTTCTACGCAGTGTTCTGGTACTGAAACGGGTGCTGAAGCAAGGCCCCTAGGAGTGTTGAAAAGCTTACTACCTTGAAACTAAAGCAGAACAACGATGAAGGCCTCATGGAGCTGCTGCACGCCTCTCGTTTTGCAAGGATAATCAGGGCCTTACTTCGAAGCTTGGGCTCACGTTGACTTTCACTTTAGGTATAGCCCAGAGCAGGGTGAGCTTCCAACAAGGAACTGGAAACCCAAGGTTTCTTAGGAGAAAACTCATTTTCTTCTCAGGACCATGCCGGCAGTGAGGAAAACCCCGGCAACAACAATGCTTTTCAGGTAGCTTCGAGGCCGCATGAACGAAGCTTTAATAATGGGAAAAGAAGCCTTATGCCATCAGTCTCCAATTTCTAGGTTGACACGCAGCATACACGCAGGACCAGAGCTTACTGTCTCTACGCAGTGTTCTGGTACCGAAACGGTTGCTTAAGCAAAGTCCCCAGGAATGTTGGAAAGCTTACTACCGTGAAACTAAAGCAGAACAGCGATGAAGGCCTCATGGAGCTGCTGCACGCCTCCCGTATTGCCAGCATAATCAGGGCCTTACTTCGAGGCTAGTGCTCACATTGACTTTCACGTTTGGTATAGAGCAGAGCCGGGTGAGCTTCCAACTAGGAACTGGAAGCACAAGGTTTCTTTCGAGAAAACTCATTTTCTTCTATGTGCCATGCCGGCTGTAAGTAAAAGCACGGTAACAACAGTGCTTTTCAGGTAGCTTCGAGGCCGCATGAATGGAGCTTTCAAAACGGGAAAACAAGCCTTGTGCCATCAGTCTCTAATTTCTAGGTTGACACGCAGCATACACGCAGGAGCAGAGCTTCCTGGTTCTACGCAGTGTTCTGGTACTGAAACGGGTGCTGAAGCAAGTCCCCTAGGAGTGTTGAAAGCTTACTACCTTGAAACTAAAGCAGAACAACGATGAAGGCCTCATGGAGCTGCTGCACGCCTCTCGTTTTGCAAGGATAATCAGGGCCTTACTTCGAAGCTTGGGCTCACGTTGACTTTCACTTTAGGTATAGCGCAGAGCAGGGTGAGCTTCCAACAAGGAACTGGAAACCCAAGGTTTCTTAGGAGAAAACTCATTTTCTTCTCAGGACCATGCCGGCAGTGAGGAAAACCCCGGCAACAACAATGCTTTTCAGGTAGCTTCGAGGCCGCATGAACGGAGCTTTCATAATGGAAAAAGAAGCCTTATGCCATCAGTCTCCAATTTCTAGGTTGACACGCAGCATACACGCAGGACCAGAGCTTACTGTCTCTACGCAGTGTTCTGGTACCGAAACGGTTGCTTAAGCAAAGTCCCTAGGAGTCTTGGAAAGCTTACTACCGTGAAACTAAAGCAGAACAGCGATGAAGGCCTCATGGAGCTGCTGCACGCCTCCCGTTTTGCCAGGATAATCAGGGCCTTACTTCGAGGCTGGTGCTCACATTGACTTTCACGTTTGGTATAGAGCAGAGCCGGGTGAGCTTCCAACTAGGAACTGGAAGCACAAGGTTTCTTTCGAGAAAACTCATTTTCTTCTATGTGCCATGCCGGCTGTAAGTAAAAGCACGGTAACAACAGTGCTTTTCAGATAGCTTCGGGGCCGCATCAACGGAGCTTTCATAATGGGAAAACTAGCCTTGTGCCGTCAGTCTCTAATTTCTAGGTTGACACGCAGCATACACGCAGGAGCAGAGCTTCCTGGTTCTACGCAGTGTTCTGGTACTGAAACGGGTGCTGAAGCAAGGCCCCTAGGAGTGTTGAAAAGCTTACTACCTTGAAACTAAAGCAGAACAACGATGAAGGCCTCATGGAGCTGCTGCACGCCTCTCGTTTTGCAAGGATAATCAGGGCCTTACTTCGAAGCTTGGGCTCACGTTGACTTTCACTTTAGGTATAGCGCAGAGCAGGGTGAGCTTCCAACATGGAACTGGAAACCCAAGGTTTCTTAGGAGAAAACTCATTTTCTTCTCAGAACCATGCCGGCAGTGAGGAAAACCCCGGCAACAACAATGCTTTTCAGGTAGCTTCGAGGCCGCATGAACGGAGCTTTCATAATGGGAAAAGAAGCCTTATGCCATCAGTCTCCAATTTCTAGGTTGACACGCAGCATACACGCAGGACCAGAGCTTACTGTCTCTACGCAGTGTTCTGGTACCGAAACGGTTGCTTAAGCAAAGTCCCTAGGAGTCTTGGAAAGCTTACTACCGTGAAACTAAAGCAGAACAGCGATGAAGGCCTCATGGAGCTGCTGCACGCCTCCCGTTTTGCCAGGATAATCAGGGCCTTACTTCGAGGCTAGTGCTCACATTGACTTTCACGTTTGGTATAGAGCAGAGCCGGGTGAGCTTCCAACTAGGAACTGGAAGCACAAGGTTTCTTTCGAGAAAACTCATTTTCTTCTATGTGCCATGCCGGCTGTAAGTAAAAGCACGGTAACAACAGTGCTTTTCAGGTAGCTTCGGGGCCGCATCAACGGAGCTTTCATAATGGGAAAACTAGCCTTGTGCCGTCAGTCTCTAATTTCTAGGTTGACACGCAGCATACACGCAGGAGCAGAACTTCCTGGTTCTACGCAGTGTTCTGGTACTGAAACGGGTGCTGAAGCAAGGCCCCTAGGAGTGTTGAAAAGCTTACTACCTTGAAACTAAAGCAGAACAACGATGAAGGCCTCATGGAGCTGCTGCACGCCTCTCGTTTTGCAAGGATAATCAGGGCCTTACTTCGAAGCTTGGGCTCACGTTGACTTTCACTTTAGGTATAGCCCAGAGCAGGGTGAGCTTCCAACAAGGAACTGGAAACCCAAGGTTTCTTAGGAGAAAACTCATTTTCTTCTCAGGACCATGCCGGCAGTGAGGAAAACCCCGGCAACAACAATGCTTTTCAGGTAGCTTCGAGGCCGCATGAACGAAGCTTTAATAATGGGAAAAGAAGCCTTATGCCATCAGTCTCCAATTTCTAGGTTGACACGCAGCATACACGCAGGACCAGAGCTTACTGTCTCTACGCAGTGTTCTGGTACCGAAACGGTTGCTTAAGCAAAGTCCCCAGGAATGTTGGAAAGCTTACTACCGTGAAACTAAAGCAGAACAGCGATGAAGGCCTCATGGAGCTGCTGCACGCCTCCCGTATTGCCAGCATAATCAGGGCCTTACTTCGAGGCTAGTGCTCACATTGACTTTCACGTTTGGTATAGAGCAGAGCCGGGTGAGCTTCCAACTAGGAACTGGAAGCACAAGGTTTCTTTCGAGAAAACTCATTTTCTTCTATGTGCCATGCCGGCTGTAAGTAAAAGCACGGTAACAACAGTGCTTTTCAGGTAGCTTCGAGGCCGCATGAATGGAGCTTTCAAAACGGGAAAACAAGCCTTGTGCCATCAGTCTCTAATTTCTAGGTTGACACGCAGCATACACGCAGGAGCAGAGCTTCCTGGTTCTACGCAGTGTTCTGGTACTGAAACGGGTGCTGAAGCAAGTCCCCTAGGAGTGTTGAAAGCTTACTACCTTGAAACTAAAGCAGAACAACGATGAAGGCCTCATGGAGCTGCTGCACGCCTCTCGTTTTGCAAGGATAATCAGGGCCTTACTTCGAAGCTTGGGCTCACGTTGACTTTCACTTTAGGTATAGCGCAGAGCAGGGTGAGCTTCCAACAAGGAACTGGAAACCCAAGGTTTCTTAGGAGAAAACTCATTTTCTTCTCAGGACCATGCCGGCAGTGAGGAAAACCCCGGCAACAACAATGCTTTTCAGGTAGCTTCGAGGCCGCATGAACGGAGCTTTCATAATGGAAAAAGAAGCCTTATGCCATCAGTCTCCAATTTCTAGGTTGACACGCAGCATACACGCAGGACCAGAGCTTACTGTCTCTACGCAGTGTTCTGGTACCGAAACGGTTGCTTAAGCAAAGTCCCTAGGAGTCTTGGAAAGCTTACTACCGTGAAACTAAAGCAGAACAGCGATGAAGGCCTCATGGAGGTGCTGCACGCCTCCCGTTTTGCCAGGATAATCAGGGCCTTACTTCGAGGCTGGTGCTCACATTGACTTTCACGTTTGGTATAGAGCAGAGCCGGGTGAGCTTCCAACTAGGAACTGGAAGCACAAGGTTTCTTTCGAGAAAACTCATTTTCTTCTATGTGCCATGCCGGCTGTAAGTAAAAGCACGGTAACAACAGTGCTTTTCAGGTAGCTTCGGGGCCGCATCAACGGAGCTTTCATAATGGGAAAACTAGCCTTGTGCCGTCAGTCTCTAATTTCTAGGTTGACACGCAGCATACACGCAGGAGCAGAACTTCCTGGTTCTACGCAGTGTTCTGGTACTGAAACGGGTGCTGAAGCAAGGCCCCTAGGAGTGTTGAAAAGCTTACTACCTTGAAACTAAAGCAGAACAACGATGAAGGCCTCATGGAGCTGCTGCACGCCTCTCGTTTTGCAAGGATAATCAGGGCCTTACTTCGAAGCTTGGGCTCACGTTGACTTTCACTTTAGGTAGAGCGCAGAGCAGGGTGAGCTTCCAACAAGGAACTGGAAACCCAAGGTTTCTTAGGAGAAAACTCATTTTCTTCTCAGGACCATGCCGGCAGTGAGGAAAACCCCGGCAACAACAATGCTTTTCAGGTAGCTTCGAGGCCGCATGAACGAAGCTTTAATAATGGGAAAAGAAGCCTTATGCCATCAGTCTCCAATTTCTAGGTTGACACGCAGCATACACGCAGGACCAGAGCTTACTGTCTCTACGCAGTGTTCTGGTACCGAAACGGTTGCTTAAGCAAAGTCCCCAGGAATGTTGGAAAGCTTACTACCGTGAAACTAAAGCAGAACAGCGATGAAGGCCTCATGGAGCTGCTGCACGCCTCCCGTATTGCCAGCATAATCAGGGCCTTACTTCGAGGCTAGTGCTCACATTGACTTTCACGTTTGGTATAGAGCAGAGCCGGGTGAGCTTCCAACTAGGAACTGGAAGCACAAGGTTTCTTTCGAGAAAACTCATTTTCTTCTATGTGCCATGCCGGCTGTAAGTAAAAGCACGGTAACAACAGTGCTTTTCAGGTAGCTTCGAGGCCGCATGAATGGAGCTTTCAAAACGGGAAAACAAGCCTTGTGCCATCAGTCTCTAATTTCTAGGTTGACACGCAGCATACACGCAGGAGCAGAGCTTCCTGGTTCTACGCAGTGTTCTGGTACTGAAACGGGTGCTGAAGCAAGGCCCCTAGGAGTGTTGAAAAGCTTACTACCTTGAAACTAAAGCAGAACAACGATGAAGGCCTCATGGAGCTGCTGCACGCCTCTCGTTTTGCAAGGATAATCAGGGCCTTACTTCGAAGCTTGGGCTCACGTTGACTTTCACTTTAGGTATAGCGCAGAGCAGGGTGAGCTTCCAACAAGGAACTGGAAACCCAAGGTTTCTTAGGAGAAAACTCATTTTCTTCTCAGAACCATGCCGGCAGTGAGGAAAACCCCGGCAACAACAATGCTTTTCAGGTAGCTTCGAGGCCGCATGAACGGAGCTTTCATAATGGGAAAAGAAGCCTTATGCCATCAGTCTCCAATTTCTAGGTTGACACGCAGCATACACGCAGGACCAGAGCTTACTGTCTCTACGCAGTGTTCTGGTACCGAAACGGTTGCTTAAGCAAAGTCCCTAGGAATGTTGGAAAGCTTACTACCGTGAAACTAAAGCAGAACAGCGATGAAGGCCTCATGGAGCTGCTGCACGCCTCCCGTTTTGCCAGGATAATCAGGGCCTTACTTCGAGGCTAGTGCTCACATTGACTTTCACGTTTGGTATAGAGCAGAGCCGGGTGAGCTTCCAACTAGGAACTGGAAGCACAAGGTTTCTTTCGAGAAAACTCATTTTCTTCTATGTGCCATGCCGGCTGTAAGTAAAAGCACGGTAACAACAGTGCTTTTCAGGTAGCTTCGGGGCCGCATCAACGGAGCTTTCATAATGGGAAAACTAGCCTTGTGCCGTCAGTCTCTAATTTCTAGCTTGACACGCAGCATACACGCAGGAGCAGAACTTCCTGGTTCTACGCAGTGTTCTGGTACTGAAACGGGTGCTGAAGCAAGGCCCCTAGGAGTGTTGAAAAGCTTACTACCTTGAAACTAAAGCAGAACAACGATGAAGGCCTCATGGAGCTGCTGCACGCCTCTCGTTTTGCAAGGATAATCAGGGCCTTACTTCGAAGCTTGGGCTCACGTTGACTTTCACTTTAGGTATAGCGCAGAGCAGGGTGAGCTTCCAACAAGGAACTGGAAACCCAAGGTTTCTTAGGAGAAAACTCATTTTCTTCTCAGAACCATGCTGGCAGTGAGGAAAACCCCGGCAACAACAATGCTTTTCAGGTAGCTTCGAGGCCGCATGAACGGAGCTTTCATAATGGCAAAAGAAGCCTTATGCCATCAGTCTCCAATTTCTAGGTTGACACGCAGCATACACGCAGGACCAGAGCTTACTGTCTCTACGCAGTGTTCTGGTACCGAAACGGTTGCTTAAGCAAAGTCCCTAGGAGTCTTGGAAAGCTTACTACCGTGAAACTAAAGCAGAACAGCGATGAAGGCCTCATGGAGCTGCTGCACGCCTCCCGTTTTGCCAGGATAATCAGGGCCTTACTTCGAGGCTAGTGCTCACATTGACTTTCACGTTTGGTATAGAGCAGAGCCGGGTGAGCTTCCAACTAGGAACTGGAAGCACAAGGTTTCTTTCGAGAAAACTCATTTTCTTCTATGTGCCATGCCGGCTGTAAGTAAAAGCACGGTAACAACAGTGCTTTTCAGGTAGCTTCGGGGCCGCATCAACGGAGCTTTCATAATGGGAAAACTAGCCTTGTGCCGTCAGTCTCTAATTTCTAGCTTGACACGCAGCATACAGGCAGGAGCAGAACTTCCTGGTTCTACGCAGTGTTCTGGTACTGAAACGGGTGCTGAAGCAAGGCCCCTAGGAGTGTTGAAAAGCTTACTACCTTGAAACTAAAGCAGAACAACGATGAAGGCCTCATGGAGCTGCTGCACGCCTCTCGTTTTGCAAGGATAATCAGGGCCTTACTTCGAAGCTTGGGCTCACGTTGACTTTCACTTTAGGTATAGCGCAGAGCAGGGTGAGCTTCCAACAAGGAACTGGAAACCCAAGGTTTCTTAGGAGAAAACTCATTTTCTTCTCAGGACCATGCCGGCAGTGAGGAAAACCCCGGCAACAACAATGCTTTTCAGGTAGCTTCGAGGCCGCATGAACGAAGCTTTAATAATGGGAAAAGAAGCCTTATGCCATCAGTCTCCAATTTCTAGGTTGACACGCAGCATACACGCAGGACCAGAGCTTACTGTCTCTACGCAGTGTTCTGGTACCGAAACGGTTGCTTAAGCAAAGTCCCCAGGAATGTTGGAAAGCTTACTACCGTGAAACTAAAGCAGAACAGCGATGAAGGCCTCATGGAGCTGCTGCACGCCTCCCGTATTGCCAGCATAATCAGGGCCTTACTTCGAGGCTAGTGCTCACATTGACTTTCACGTTTGGTATAGAGCAGAGCCGGGTGAGCTTCCAACTAGGAACTGGAAGCACAAGGTTTCTTTCGAGAAAACTCATTTTCTTCTATGTGCCATGCCGGCTGTAAGTAAAAGCACGGTAACAACAGTGCTTTTCAGGTAGCTTCGAGGCCGCATGAATGGAGCTTTCAAAACGGGAAAACAAGCCTTGTGCCATCAGTCTCTAATTTCTAGGTTGACACGCAGCATACACGCAGGAGCAGAGCTTCCTGGTTCTACGCAGTGTTCTGGTACTGAAACGGGTGCTGAAGCAAGGCCCCTAGGAGTGTTGAAAAGCTTACTACCTTGAAACTAAAGCAGAACAACGATGAAGGCCTCATGGAGCTGCTGCACGCCTCTCGTTTTGCAAGGATAATCAGGGCCTTACTTCGAAGCTTGGGCTCACGTTGACTTTCACTTTAGGTATAGCGCAGAGCAGGGTGAGCTTCCAACAAGGAACTGGAAACCCAAGGTTTCTTAGGAGAAAACTCATTTTCTTCTCAGAACCATGCCGGCAGTGAGGAAAACCCCGGCAACAACAATGCTTTTCAGGTAGCTTCGAGGCCGCATGAACGGAGCTTTCATAATGGGAAAAGAAGCCTTATGCCATCAGTCTCCAATTTCTAGGTTGACACGCAGCATACACGCAGGACCAGAGCTTACTGTCTCTACGCAGTGTTCTGGTACCGAAACGGTTGCTTAAGCAAAGTCCCTAGGAGTCTTGGAAAGCTTACTACCGTGAAACTAAAGCAGAACAGCGATGAAGGCCTCATGGAGCTGCTGCACGCCTCCCGTTTTGCCAGGATAATCAGGGCCTTACTTCGAGGCTAGTGCTCACATTGACTTTCACGTTTGGTATAGAGCAGAGCCGGGTGAGCTTCCAACTAGGAACTGGAAGCACAAGGTTTCTTTCGAGAAAACTCATTTTCTTCTATGTGCCATGCCGGCTGTAAGTAAAAGCACGGTAACAACAGTGCTTTTCAGGTAGCTTCGGGGCCGCATCAACGGAGCTTTCATAATGGGAAAACTAGCCTTGTGCCGTCAGTCTCTAATTTCTACCTTGACACGCAGCATACACGCAGGAGCAGAACTTCCTGGTTCTACGCAGTGTTCTGGTACTGAAACGGGTGCTGAAGCAAGGCCCCTAGGAGTGTTGAAAAGCTTACTACCTTGAAACTAAAGCAGAACAACGATGAAGGCCTCATGGAGCTGCTGCACGCCTCTCGTTTTGCAAGGATAATCAGGGCCTTACTTCGAAGCTTGGGCTCACGTTGACTTTCACTTTAGGTATAGCGCAGAGCAGGGTGAGCTTCCAACAAGGAACTGGAAACCCAAGGTTTCTTAGGAGAAAACTCATTTTCTTCTCAGGACCATGCCGGCAGTGAGGAAAACCCCGGCAACAACAATGCTTTTCAGGTAGCTTCGAGGCCGCATGAACGAAGCTTTAATAATGGGAAAAGAAGCCTTATGCCATCAGTCTCCAATTTCTAGGTTGACACGCAGCATACACGCAGGACCAGAGCTTACTGTCTCTACGCAGTGTTCTGGTACCGAAACGGTTGCTTAAGCAAAGTCCCCAGGAATGTTGGAAAGCTTACTACCGTGAAACTAAAGCAGAACAGCGATGAAGGCCTCATGGAGCTGCTGCACGCCTCCCGTATTGCCAGCATAATCAGGGCCTTACTTCGAGGCTAGTGCTCACATTGACTTTCACGTTTGGTATAGAGCAGAGCCGGGTGAGCTTCCAACTAGGAACTGGAAGCACAAGGTTTCTTTCGAGAAAACTCATTTTCTTCTATGTGCCATGCCGGCTGTAAGTAAAAGCACGGTAACAACAGTGCTTTTCAGGTAGCTTCGAGGCCGCATGAATGGAGCTTTCAAAACGGGAAAACAAGCCTTGTGCCATCAGTCTCTAATTTCTAGGTTGACACGCAGCATACACGCAGGAGCAGAGCTTCCTGGTTCTACGCAGTGTTCTGGTACTGAAACGGGTGCTGAAGCAAGGCCCCTAGGAGTGTTGAAAAGCTTACTACCTTGAAACTAAAGCAGAACAACGATGAAGGCCTCATGGAGCTGCTGCACGCCTCTCGTTTTGCAAGGATAATCAGGGCCTTACTTCGAAGCTTGGGCTCACGTTGACTTTCACTTTAGGTATAGCGCAGAGCAGGGTGAGCTTCCAACAAGGAACTGGAAACCCAAGGTTTCTTAGGAGAAAACTCAGTTTCTTCTCAGAACCATGCCGGCAGTGAGGAAAACCCCGGCAACAACAATGCTTTTCAGGTAGCTTCGAGGCCTCATGAACGGAGCTTTCATAATGGGAAAAGAAGCCTTATGCCATCAGTCTCCAATTTCTAGGTTGACACGCAGCATACACGCAGGACCAGAGCTTACTGTCTCTACGCAGTGTTCTGGTACCGAAACGGTTGCTTAAGCAAAGTCCCTAGGAGTCGTGGAAAGCTTACTACCGTGAAACTAAAGCAGAACAGCGATGAAGGCCTCATGGAGCTGCTGCACGCCTCCCGTTTTGCCAGGATAATCAGGGCCTTACTTCGAGGCTAGTGCTCACATTGACTTTCACGTTTGGTATAGAGCAGAGCCGGGTGAGCTTCCAACTAGGAACTGGAAGCACAAGGTTTCTTTCGAGAAAACTCATTTTCTTCTATGTGCCATGCCGGCTGTAAGTAAAAGCACGGTAACAACAGTGCTTTTCAGGTAGCTTCGGGGCCGCATCAACGGAGCTTTCAAAACGGAAAACTAGCCTTGTGCCGTCAGTCTCTAATTTCTAGGTTGACACGCAGCATACACGCAGGAGCAGAGCTTCCTGGTTCTACGCAGTGTTCTGGTACTGAAACGGGTGCTGAAGCAAGGCCCCTAGGAGTGTTGAAAAGCTTACTACCTTGAAACTAAAGCAGAACAACGATGAAGGCCTCATGGAGCTGCTGCACGCCTCTCGTTTTGCAAGGATAATCAGGGCCTTACTTCGAAGCTTGGGCTCACTTTGACTTTCACTTTAGGTATAGCGCAGAGCAGGGTGAGCTTCCAACAAGGAACTGGAAACCCAAGGTTTCTTAGGAGAAAACTCATTTTCTTCTCAGAACCATGCCGGCAGTGAGGAAAACCCCGGCAACAACAATGCTTTTCAGGTAGCTTCGAGGCCACATGAACGGAGCTTTCATAATGGGAAAAGATGCCTTATGTCATCAGTCTCCAATTTCTAGGTTGACACGCAGCATACACGCAGGACCAGAGCTTACTGTCTCTACGCAGTGTTCTGGTACCGAAACGGTTGCTTAAGCAAAGTCCCTAGGAATGTTGGAAAGCTTACTACCGTGAAACTAAAGCAGAACAGCGATGAAGCCCTCATGGAGCTGCTGCACGCCTCCCGTATTGCCAGCATAATCAGGGCCTTACTTCGAGGCTAGTGCTCACATTGACTTTCACGTTTGGTATAGAGCAGAGCCGGGTGAGCTTCCAACTAGGAACTGGAAGCACAAGGTTTCTTTCGAGAAAACTCATTTTCTTCTATGTGCCATGCCGGCTGTAAGTAAAAGCACGGTAACAACAGTGCTTTTCAGGTAGCTTCGGGGCCGCATCAACGGAGCTTTCATAATGGGAAAACTAGTCTTGTGCCGTCAGTCTCTAATTTCTAGCTTGACACGCAGCATACACGCAGGAGCAGAGCTTCCTGGTTCTACGCAGTGTTCTGGTACTGAAACGGGTGCTGAAGCAAGGCCCCTAGGAGTGTTGAAAAGCTCACTACCTTGAAACTAAAGCAGAACAACGATGAAGGCCTCATGGAGCTGCTGCACGCCTCTCGTTTTGCAAGGATAATCAGGGCCTTACTTCGAAGCTTGGGCTCACGTTGACTTTCACTTTAGGTATAGCGCAGAGCAGGCTGAGCTTCCAACAAGGAACTGGAAACCCAAGGTTTCTTAGGAGAAAACTCATTTTCTTCTCAGGACCATGCCGGCAGTGAGGAAAACCCCGGCAACAACAATGCTTTTCAGGTAGCTTCGAGGCCGCATGAACGAAGCTTTAATAATGGGAAAAGAAGCCTTATGCCATCAGTCTCCAATTTCTAGGTTGACACGCAGCATACACGCAGGACCAGAGCTTACTGTCTCTACGCAGTGTTCTGGTACCGAAACGGTTGCTTAAGCAAAGTCCCCAGGAATGTTGGAAAGCTTACTACCGTGAAACTAAAGCAGAACAGCGATGAAGGCCTCATGGAGCTGCTGCACGCCTCCCGTATTGCCAGCATAATCAGGGCCTTACTTCGAGGCTAGTGCTCACATTGACTTTCACGTTTGGTATAGAGCAGAGCCGGGTGAGCTTCCAACTAGGAACTGGAAGCACAAGGTTTCTTTCGAGAAAACTCATTTTCTTCTATGTGCCATGCCGGCTGTAAGTAAAAGCACGGTAACAACAGTGCTTTTCAGGTAGCTTCGAGGCCGCATGAATGGAGCTTTCAAAACGGGAAAACAAGCCTTGTGCCATCAGTCTCTAATTTCTAGGTTGACACGCAGCATACACGCAGGAGCAGAGCTTCCTGGTTCTACGCAGTGTTCTGGTACTGAAACGGGTGCTGAAGCAAGGCCCCTAGGAGTGTTGAAAAGCTTACTACCTTGAAACTAAAGCAGAACAACGATGAAGGCCTCATGGAGCTGCTGCACGCCTCTCGTTTTGCAAGGATAATCAGGGCCTTACTTCGAAGCTTGGGCTCACGTTGACTTTCACTTTAGGTATAGCGCAGAGCAGGGTGAGCTTCCAACAAGGAACTGGAAACCCAAGGTTTCTTAGGAGAAAACTCAGTTTCTTCTCAGAACCATGCCGGCAGTGAGGAAAACCCCGGCAACAACAATGCTTTTCAGGTAGCTTCGAGGCCTCATGAACGGAGCTTTCATAATGGGAAAAGAAGCCTTATGCCATCAGTCTCCAATTTCTAGGTTGACACGCAGCATACACGCAGGACCAGAGCTTACTGTCTCTACGCAGTGTTCTGGTACCGAAACGGTTGCTTAAGCAAAGTCCCTAGGAGTCGTGGAAAGCTTACTACCGTGAAACTAAAGCAGAACAGCGATGAAGGCCTCATGGAGCTGCTGCACGCCTCCCGTTTTGCCAGGATAATCAGGGCCTTACTTCGAGGCTAGTGCTCACATTGACTTTCACGTTTGGTATAGAGCAGAGCCGGGTGAGCTTCCAACTAGGAACTGGAAGCACAAGGTTTCTTTCGAGAAAACTCATTTTCTTCTATGTGCCATGCCGGCTGTAAGTAAAAGCACGGTAACAACAGTGCTTTTCAGGTAGCTTCGGGGCCGCATCAACGGAGCTTTCAAAACGGAAAACTAGCCTTGTGCCGTCAGTCTCTAATTTCTAGGTTGACACGCAGCATACACGCAGGAGCAGAGCTTCCTGGTTCTACGCAGTGTTCTGGTACTGAAACGGGTGCTGAAGCAAGGCCCCTAGGAGTGTTGAAAAGCTTACTACCTTGAAACTAAAGCAGAACAACGATGAAGGCCTCATGGAGCTGCTGCACGCCTCTCGTTTTGCAAGGATAATCAGGGCCTTACTTCGAAGCTTGGGCTCACTTTGACTTTCACTTTAGGTATAGCGCAGAGCAGGGTGAGCTTCCAACAAGGAACTGGAAACCCAAGGTTTCTTAGGAGAAAACTCATTTTCTTCTCAGAACCATGCCGGCAGTGAGGAAAACCCCGGCAACAACAATGCTTTTCAGGTAGCTTCGAGGCCACATGAACGGAGCTTTCATAATGGGAAAAGATGCCTTATGTCATCAGTCTCCAATTTCTAGGTTGACACGCAGCATACACGCAGGACCAGAGCTTACTGTCTCTACGCAGTGTTCTGGTACCGAAACGGTTGCTTAAGCAAAGTCCCTAGGAATGTTGGAAAGCTTACTACCGTGAAACTAAAGCAGAACAGCGATGAAGGCCTCATGGAGCTGCTGCACGCCTCCCGTATTGCCAGCATAATCAGGGCCTTACTTCGAGGCTAGTGCTCACATTGACTTTCACGTTTGGTATAGAGCAGAGCCGGGTGAGCTTCCAACTAGGAACTGGAAGCACAAGGTTTCTTTCGAGAAAACTCATTTTCTTCTATGTGCCATGCCGGCTGTAAGTAAAAGCACGGTAACAACAGTGCTTTTCAGGTAGCTTCGGGGCCGCATCAACGGAGCTTTCATAATGGGAAAACTAGTCTTGTGCCGTCAGTCTCTAATTTCTAGCTTGACACGCAGCATACACGCAGGAGCAGAGCTTCCTGGTTCTACGCAGTGTTCTGGTACTGAAACGGGTGCTGAAGCAAGGCCCCTAGGAGTGTTGAAAAGCTCACTACCTTGAAACTAAAGCAGAACAACGATGAAGGCCTCATGGAGCTGCTGCACGCCTCTCGTTTTGCAAGGATAATCAGGGCCTTACTTCGAAGCTTGGGCTCACGTTGACTTTCACTTTAGGTATAGCGCAGAGCAGGCTGAGCTTCCAACAAGGAACTGGAAACCCAAGGTTTCTTAGGAGAAAACTCAGTTTCTTCTCAGAACCATGCCGGCAGTGAGGAAAACCCCGGCAACAACAATGCTTTTCAGGTAGCTTCGAGGCCGCATGAACGAAGCTTTCATAATGGGAAAAGAAGCCTTATGCCATCAGTCTCCAATTTCTAGGTTGACACGCAGCATACACGCAGGACCAGAGCTTACTGTCTCTACGCAGTGTTCTGGTACCGAAACGGTTGCTTAAGCAAAGTCCCTAGGAGTCGTGGAAAGCTTACTACCGTGAAACTAAAGCAGAACAGCGATGAAGGCCTCATGGAGCTGCTGCACGCCTCCCGTTTTGCCAGGATAATCAGGGCCTTACTTCGAGGCTAGTGCTCACATTGACTTTCACGTTTGGTATAGAGCAGAGCCGGGTGAGCTTCCAACTAGGAACTGGAAGCACAAGGTTTCTTTCGAGAAAACTCATTTTCTTCTATGTGCCATGCCGGCTGTAAGTAAAAGCACGGTAACAACAGTGCTTTTCAGGTAGCTTCGGGGCCGCATCAACGGAGCTTTCAAAACGGAAAACTAGCCTTGTGCCGTCAGTCTCTAATTTCTAGGTTGACACGCAGCATACACGCAGGAGCAGAGCTTCCTGGTTCTACGCAGTGTTCTGGTACTGAAACGGGTGCTGAAGCAAGGCCCCTAGGAGTGTTGAAAAGCTTACTACCTTGAAACTAAAGCAGAACAACGATGAAGGCCTCATGGAGCTGCTGCACGCCTCTCGTTTTGCAAGGATAATCAGGGCCTTACTTGGAAGCTTGGGCTCACTTTGACTTTCACTTTAGGTATAGCGCAGAGCAGGGTGAGCTTCCAACAAGGAACTGGAAACCCAAGGTTTCTTAGGAGAAAACTCATTTTCTTCTCAGAACCATGCCGGCAGTGAGGAAAACCCCGGCAACAACAATGCTTTTCAGGTAGCTTCGAGGCCACATGAACGGAGCTTTCATAATGGGAAAAGAAGCCTTATGCCATCAGTCTCCAATTTCTAGGTTGACACGCAGCATACACGCAGGACCAGAGCTTACTGTCTCTACGCAGTGTTCTGGTACCGAAACGGTTGCTTAAGCAAAGTCCCTAGGAATGTTGGAAAGCTTACTACCGTGAAACTAAAGCAGAACAGCGATGAAGGCCTCATGGAGCTGCTGCACGCCTCCCGTATTGCCAGCATAATCAGGGCCTTACTTCGAGGCTAGTGCTCACATTGACTTTCACGTTTGGTATAGAGCAGAGCTGGGTGAGCTTCCAACTAGGAACTGGAAGCACAAGGTTCCTTTCGAGAAAACTCATTTTCTTCTATGTGCCATGCCGGCTGTAAGTAAAAGCACGGTAACAACAGTGCTTTTCAGGTAGCTTCGGGGCCGCATCAACGGAGCTTTCATAATGGGAAAACTAGCCTTGTGCCGTCAGTCTCTAATTTCTAGGTTGACACGCAGCATACACGCAGGAGCAGAACTTCCTGGTTCTACGCAGTGTTCTGGTACTGAAACGGGTGCTGAAGCAAGGCCCCTAGGAGTGTTGAAAAGCTTACTACCTTGAAACTAAAGCAGAACAACGATGAAGGCCTCATGGAGCTGCTGCACGCCTCTCGTTTTGCAAGGATAATCAGGGCCTTACTTCGAAGCTTGGGCTCACGTTGACTTTCACTTTAGGTATAGCGCAGAGCAGGGTGAGCTTCCAACAAGGAACTGGAAACCCAAGGTTTCTTAGGAGAAAACTCATTTTCTTCTCAGGACCATGCCGGCAGTGAGGAAAACCCCGGCAACAACAATGCTTTTCAGGTAGCTTCGAGGCCGCATGAACGAAGCTTTAATAATGGGAAAAGAAGCCTTATGCCATCAGTCTCCAATTTCTAGGTTGACACGCAGCATACACGCAGGACCAGAGCTTACTGTCTCTACGCAGTGTTCTGGTACCGAAACGGTTGCTTAAGCAAAGTCCCCAGGAATGTTGGAAAGCTTACTACCGTGAAACTAAAGCAGAACAGCGATGAAGGCCTCATGGAGCTGCTGCACGCCTCCCGTATTGCCAGCATAATCAGGGCCTTACTTCGAGGCTAGTGCTCACATTGACTTTCACGTTTGGTATAGAGCAGAGCCGGGTGAGCTTCCAACTAGGAACTGGAAGCACAAGGTTTCTTTCGAGAAAACTCATTTTCTTCTATGTGCCATGCCGGCTGTAAGTAAAAGCACGGTAACAACAGTGCTTTTCAGGTAGCTTCGAGGCCGCATGAATGGAGCTTTCAAAACGGGAAAACAAGCCTTGTGCCATCAGTCTCTAATTTCTAGGTTGACACGCAGCATACACGCAGGAGCAGAGCTTCCTGGTTCTACGCAGTGTTCTGGTACTGAAACGGGTGCTGAAGCAAGGCCCCTAGGAGTGTTGAAAAGCTTACTACCTTGAAACTAAAGCAGAACAACGATGAAGGCCTCATGGAGCTGCTGCACGCCTCTCGTTTTGCAAGGATAATCAGGGCCTTACTTCGAAGCTTGGGCTCACGTTGACTTTCACTTTAGGTATAGCGCAGAGCAGGGTGAGCTTCCAACAAGGAACTGGAAACCCAAGGTTTCTTAGGAGAAAACTCATTTTCTTCTCAGAACCATGCCGGCAGTGAGGAAAACCCCGGCAACAACAATGCTTTTCAGGTAGCTTCGAGGCCGCATGAACGGAGCTTTCATAATGGGAAAAGAAGCCTTATGCCATCAGTCTCCAATTTCTAGGTTGACACGCAGCATACACGCAGGACCAGAGCTTACTGTCTCTACGCAGTGTTCTGGTACCGAAACGGTTGCTTAAGCAAAGTCCCTAGGAGTCGTGGAAAGCTTACTACCGTGAAACTAAAGCAGAACAGCGATGAAGGCCTCATGGAGCTGCTGCACGCCTCCCGTTTTGCCAGGATAATCAGGGCCTTACTTCGAGGCTAGTGCTCACATTGACTTTCACGTTTGGTATAGAGCAGAGCCGGGTGAGCTTCCAACTAGGAACTGGAAGCACAAGGTTTCTTTCGAGAAAACTCATTTTCTTCTATGTGCCATGCCGGCTGTAAGTAAAAGCACGGTAACAACAGTGCTTTTCAGGTAGCTTCGGGGCCGCATCAACGGAGCTTTCAAAACGGAAAACTAGCCTTGTGCCGTCAGTCTCTAATTTCTAGGTTGACACGCAGCATACACGCAGGAGCAGAGCTTCCTGGTTCTACGCAGTGTTCTGGTACTGAAACGGGTGCTGAAGCAAGGCCCCTAGGAGTGTTGAAAAGCTTACTACCTTGAAACTAAAGCAGAACAACGATGAAGGCCTCATGGAGCTGCTGCACGCCTCTCGTTTTGCAAGGATAATCAGGGCCTTACTTGGAAGCTTGGGCTCACTTTGACTTTCACTTTAGGTATAGCGCAGAGCAGGGTGAGCTTCCAACAAGGAACTGGAAACCCAAGGTTTCTTAGGAGAAAACTCATTTTCTTCTCAGAACCATGCCGGCAGTGAGGAAAACCCCGGCAACAACAATGCTTTTCAGGTAGCTTCGAGGCCACATGAACGGAGCTTTCATAATGGGAAAAGAAGCCTTATGTCATCAGTCTCCAATTTCTAGGTTGACACGCAGCATACACGCAGGACCAGAGCTTACTGTCTCTACGCAGTGTTCTGGTACCGAAACGGTTGCTTAAGCAAAGTCCCTAGGAATGTTGGAAAGCTTACTACCGTGAAACTAAAGCAGAACAGCGATGAAGGCCTCATGGAGCTGCTGCACGCCTCCCGTATTGCCAGCATAATCAGGGCCTTACTTCGAGGCTAGTGCTCACATTGACTTTCACGTTTGGTATAGAGCAGAGCCGGGTGAGCTTCCAACTAGGAACTGGAAGCACAAGGTTTCTTTCGAGAAAACTCATTTTCTTCTATGTGCCATGCCGGCTGTAAGTAAAAGCACGGTAACAACAGTGCTTTTCAGGTAGCTTCGGGGCCGCATCAACGGAGCTTTCATAATGGGAAAACTAGTCTTGTGCCGTCAGTCTCTAATTTCTAGCTTGACACGCAGCATACACGCAGGAGCAGAGCTTCCTGGTTCTACGCAGTGTTCTGGTACTGAAACGGGTGCTGAAGCAAGGCCCCTAGGAGTGTTGAAAAGCTCACTACCTTGAAACTAAAGCAGAACAACGATGAAGGCCTCATGGAGCTGCTGCACGCCTCTCGTTTTGCAAGGATAATCAGGGCCTTACTTCGAAGCTTGGGCTCACGTTGACTTTCACTTTAGGTATAGCGCAGAGCAGGCTGAGCTTCCAACAAGGAACTGGAAACCCAAGGTTTCTTAGGAGAAAACTCAGTTTCTTCTCAGAACCATGCCGGCAGTGAGGAAAACCCCGGCAACAACAATGCTTTTCAGGTAGCTTCGAGGCCGCATGAACGGAGCTTTCATAATGGGAAAAGAAGCCTTATGCCATCAGTCTCCAATTTCTAGGTTGACACGCAGCATACACGCAGGACCAGAGCTTACTGTCTCTACGCAGTGTTCTGGTACCGAAACGGTTGCTTAAGCAAAGTCCCTAGGAGTCGTGGAAAGCTTACTACCGTGAAACTAAAGCAGAACAGCGATGAAGGCCTCATGGAGCTGCTGCACGCCTCCCGTTTTGCCAGGATAATCAGGGCCTTACTTCGAGGCTAGTGCTCACATTGACTTTCACGTTTGGTATAGAGCAGAGCCGGGTGAGCTTCCAACTAGGAACTGGAAGCACAAGGTTTCTTTCGAGAAAACTCATTTTCTTCTATGTGCCATGCCGGCTGTAAGTAAAAGCACGGTAACAACAGTGCTTTTCAGGTAGCTTCGGGGCCGCATCAACGGAGCTTTCAAAACGGAAAACTAGCCTTGTGCCGTCAGTCTCTAATTTCTAGGTTGACACGCAGCATACACGCAGGAGCAGAGCTTCCTGGTTCTACGCAGTGTTCTGGTACTGAAACGGGTGCTGAAGCAAGGCCCCTAGGAGTGTTGAAAAGCTTACTACCTTGAAACTAAAGCAGAACAACGATGAAGGCCTCATGGAGCTGCTGCACGCCTCTCGTTTTGCAAGGATAATCAGGGCCTTACTTCGAAGCTTG
Source organism: Eubalaena glacialis (assembly GCF_028564815.1). Classification (NCBI taxonomy): domain Eukaryota; kingdom Metazoa; phylum Chordata; class Mammalia; order Artiodactyla; family Balaenidae; genus Eubalaena; species Eubalaena glacialis. The sequence goes on from NC_083725.1 coordinate 30,667,733, forward strand.
GGCTCACTTTGACTTTCACTTTAGGTATAGCGCAGAGCAGGGTGAGCTTCCAACAAGGAACTGGAAACCCAAGGTTTCTTAGGAGAAAACTCATTTTCTTCTCAGAACCATGCCGGCAGTGAGGAAAACCCCGGCAACAACAATGCTTTTCAGGTAGCTTCGAGGCCACATGAACGGAGCTTTCATAATGGGAAAAGAAGCCTTATGTCATCAGTCTCCAATTTCTAGGTTGACACGCAGCATACACGCAGGACCAGAGCTTACTGTCTCTACGCAGTGTTCTGGTACCGAAACGGTTGCTTAAGCAAAGTCCCTAGGAATGTTGGAAAGCTTACTACCGTGAAACTAAAGCAGAACAGCGATGAAGGCCTCATGGAGCTGCTGCACGCCTCCCGTATTGCCAGCATAATCAGGGCCTTACTTCGAGGCTAGTGCTCACATTGACTTTCACGTTTGGTATAGAGCAGAGCCGGGTGAGCTTCCAACTAGGAACTGGAAGCACAAGGTTTCTTTCGAGAAAACTCATTTTCTTCTATGTGCCATGCCGGCTGTAAGTAAAAGCACGGTAACAACAGTGCTTTTCAGGTAGCTTCGGGGCCGCATCAACGGAGCTTTCATAATGGGAAAACTAGTCTTGTGCCGTCAGTCTCTAATTTCTAGCTTGACACGCAGCATACACGCAGGAGCAGAGCTTCCTGGTTCTACGCAGTGTTCTGGTACTGAAACGGGTGCTGAAGCAAGGCCCCTAGGAGTGTTGAAAAGCTCACTACCTTGAAACTAAAGCAGAACAACGATGAAGGCCTCATGGAGCTGCTGCACGCCTCTCGTTTTGCAAGGATAATCAGGGCCTTACTTCGAAGCTTGGGCTCACGTTGACTTTCACTTTAGGTATAGCGCAGAGCAGGGTGAGCTTCCAACAAGGAACTGGAAACCCAAGGTTTCTTAGGAGAAAACTCATTTTCTTCTCAGGACCATGCCGGCAGTGAGGAAAACCCCGGCAACAACAATGCTTTTCAGGTAGCTTCGAGGCCGCATGAACGAAGCTTTAATAATGGGAAAAGAAGCCTTATGCCATCAGTCTCCAATTTCTAGGTTGACACGCAGCATACACGCAGGACCAGAGCTTACTGTCTCTACGCAGTGTTCTGGTACCGAAACGGTTGCTTAAGCAAAGTCCCCAGGAATGTTGGAAAGCTTACTACCGTGAAACTAAAGCAGAACAGCGATGAAGGCCTCATGGAGCTGCTGCACGCCTCCCGTATTGCCAGCATAATCAGGGCCTTACTTCGAGGCTAGTGCTCACATTGACTTTCACGTTTGGTATAGAGCAGAGCCGGGTGAGCTTCCAACTAGGAACTGGAAGCACAAGGTTTCCTTCGAGAAAACTCATTTTCTTCTATGTGCCATGCCGGCTGTAAGTAAAAGCACGGTAACAACAGTGCTTTTCAGGTAGCTTCGAGGCCGCATGAATGGAGCTTTCAAAACGGGAAAACAAGCCTTGTGCCATCAGTCTCTAATTTCTAGGTTGACACGCAGCATACACGCAGGAGCAGAGCTTCCTGGTTCTACGCAGTGTTCTGGTACTGAAACGGGTGCTGAAGCAAGGCCCCTAGGAGTGTTGAAAAGCTTACTACCTTGAAACTAAAGCAGAACAACGATGAAGGCCTCATGGAGCTGCTGCACGCCTCTCGTTTTGCAAGGATAATCAGGGCCTTACTTCGAAGCTTGGGCTCACGTTGACTTTCACTTTAGGTATAGCGCAGAGCAGGGTGAGCTTCCAACAAGGAACTGGAAACCCAAGGTTTCTTAGGAGAAAACTCATTTTCTTCTCAGAACCATGCCGGCAGTGAGGAAAACCCCGGCAACAACAATGCTTTTCAGGTAGCTTCGAGGCCGCATGAACGGAGCTTTCATAATGGCAAAAGAAGCCTTATGCCATCAGTCTCCAATTTCTAGGTTGACACGCAGCATACACGCAGGACCAGAGCTTACTGTCTCTACGCAGTGTTCTGGTAAAGAAACGGTTGCTTAAGCAAAGTCCCAAGGAATGTTGGAAAGCTTCCTACCGTGAAACTAAAGCAGAACAGCGATGAAGGCCTCATGGAGCTGCTGCACGCCTCCCGTATTGCCAGCATAATCAGGGCCTTACTTCGAGGCTAGTGCTCACATTGACTTTCACGTTTGGTATAGAGCAGAGCTGGGTGAGCTTCCAACTAGGAACTGGAAGCACAAGGTTCCTTTCGAGAAAACTCATTTTCTTCTATGTGCCATGCCGGCTGTAAGTAAAAGCACGGTAACAACAGTGCTTTTCAGGTAGCTTCGGGGCCGCATCAACGGAGCTTTCATAATGGGAAAACTAGCCTTGTGCCGTCAGTCTCTAATTTCTAGGTTGACACGCAGCATACACGCAGGAGCAGAACTTCCTGGTTCTACGCAGTGTTCTGGTACTGAAACGGGTGCTGAAGCAAGGCCCCTAGGAGTGTTGAAAAGCTTACTACCTTGAAACTAAAGCAGAACAACGATGAAGGCCTCATGGAGCTGCTGCACGCCTCTCGTTTTGCAAGGATAATCAGGGCCTTACTTCGAAGCTTGGGCTCACGTTGACTTTCACTTTAGGTATAGCGCAGAGCAGGGTGAGCTTCCAACAAGGAACTGGAAACCCAAGGTTTCTTAGGAGAAAACTCAGTTTCTTCTCAGAACCATGCCGGCAGTGAGGAAAACCCCGGCAACAACAATGCTTTTCAGGTAGCTTCGAGGCCGCATGAACGGAGCTTTCATAATGGGAAAAGAAGCCTTATGCCATCAGTCTCCAATTTCTAGGTTGACACGCAGCATACACGCAGGACCAGAGCTTACTGTCTCTACGCAGTGTTCTGGTACCGAAACGGTTGCTTAAGCAAAGTCCCTAGGAGTCGTGGAAAGCTTACTACCGTGAAACTAAAGCAGAACAGCGATGAAGGCCTCATGGAGCTGCTGCACGCCTCCCGTTTTGCCAGGATAATCAGGGCCTTACTTCGAGGCTAGTGCTCACATTGACTTTCACGTTTGGTATAGAGCAGAGCCGGGTGAGCTTCCAACTAGGAACTGGAAGCACAAGGTTTCTTTCGAGAAAACTCATTTTCTTCTATGTGCCATGCCGGCTGTAAGTAAAAGCACGGTAACAACAGTGCTTTTCAGGTAGCTTCGGGGCCGCATCAACGGAGCTTTCAAAACGGAAAACTAGCCTTGTGCCGTCAGTCTCTAATTTCTAGGTTGACACGCAGCATACACGCAGGAGCAGAGCTTCCTGGTTCTACGCAGTGTTCTGGTACTGAAACGGGTGCTGAAGCAAGGCCCCTAGGAGTGTTGAAAAGCTTACTACCTTGAAACTAAAGCAGAACAACGATGAAGGCCTCATGGAGCTGCTGCACGCCTCTCGTTTTGCAAGGATAATCAGGGCCTTACTTCGAAGCTTGGGCTCACTTTGACTTTCACTTTAGGTATAGCGCAGAGCAGGGTGAGCTTCCAACAAGGAACTGGAAACCCAAGGTTTCTTAGGAGAAAACTCATTTTCTTCTCAGAACCATGCCGGCAGTGAGGAAAACCCCGGCAACAACAATGCTTTTCAGGTAGCTTCGAGGCCACATGAACGGAGCTTTCATAATGGGAAAAGATGCCTTATGTCATCAGTCTCCAATTTCTAGGTTGACACGCAGCATACACGCAGGACCAGAGCTTACTGTCTCTACGCAGTGTTCTGGTACCGAAACGGTTGCTTAAGCAAAGTCCCTAGGAATGTTGGAAAGCTTACTACCGTGAAACTAAAGCAGAACAGCGATGAAGGCCTCATGGAGCTGCTGCACGCCTCCCGTATTGCCAGCATAATCAGGGCCTTACTTCGAGGCTAGTGCTCACATTGACTTTCACGTTTGGTATAGAGCAGAGCCGGGTGAGCTTCCAACTAGGAACTGGAAGCACAAGGTTTCTTTCGAGAAAACTCATTTTCTTCTATGTGCCATGCCGACTGTAAGTAAAAGCACGGTAACAACAGTGCTTTTCAGGTAGCTTCGGGGCCGCATCAACGGAGCTTTCAAAACGGAAAACTAGCCTTGTGCCGTCAGTCTCTAATTTCTAGGTTGACACGCAGCATACACGCAGGAGCAGAGCTTCCTGGTTCTACGCAGTGTTCTGGTACTGAAACGGGTGCTGAAGCAAGGCCCCTAGGAGTGTTGAAAAGCTTACTACCTTGAAACTAAAGCAGAACAACGATGAAGGCCTCATGGAGCTGCTGCACGCCTCTCGTTTTGCAAGGATAATCAGGGCCTTACTTGGAAGCTTGGGCTCACTTTGACTTTCACTTTAGGTATAGCGCAGAGCAGGCTGAGCTTCCAACAAGGAACTGGAAACCCAAGGTTTCTTAGGAGAAAACTCAGTTTCTTCTCAGAACCATGCCGGCAGTGAGGAAAACCCCGGCAACAACAATGCTTTTCAGGTAGCTTCGAGGCCGCATGAACGAAGCTTTCATAATGGGAAAAGAAGCCTTATGCCATCAGTCTCCAATTTCTAGGTTGACACGCAGCATACACGCAGGACCAGAGCTTACTGTCTCTACGCAGTGTTCTGGTACCGAAACGGTTGCTTAAGCAAAGTCCCTAGGAATGTTGGAAAGCTTACTACCGTGAAACTAAAGCAGAACAGCGATGAAGGCCTCATGGAGCTGCTGCACGCCTCCCGTACTGCCAGCATAATCAGGGCCTTACTTCGAGGCTAGTGCTCACATTGACTTTCACGTTTGGTATAGAGCAGAGCCGGGTGAGCTTCCAACTAGGAACTGGAAGCACAAGGTTTCTTTCGAGAAAACTCATTTTCTTCTATGTGCCATGCCGGCTGTAAGTAAAAGCACGGTAACAACAGTGCTTTTCAGGTAGCTTCGGGGCCGCATCAACGGAGCTTTCATAATGGGAAAACTAGTCTTGTGCCGTCAGTCTCTAATTTCTAGCTTGACACGCAGCATACACGCAGGAGCAGAGCTTCCTGGTTCTACGCAGTGTTCTGGTACTGAAACGGGTGCTGAAGCAAGGCCCCTAGGAGTGTTGAAAAGCTCACTACCTTGAAACTAAAGCAGAACAACGATGAAGGCCTCATGGAGCTGCTGCACGCCTCTCGTTTTGCAAGGATAATCAGGGCCTTACTTCGAAGCTTGGGCTCACGTTGACTTTCACTTTAGGTATAGCGCAGAGCAGGGTGAGCTTCCAACAAGGAACTGGAAACCCAAGGTTTCTTAGGAGAAAACTCAGTTTCTTCTCAGAACCATGCCGGCAGTGAGGAAAACCCCGGCAACAACAATGCTTTTCAGGTAGCTTCGAGGCCGCATGAACGGAGCTTTCATAATGGGAAAAGAAGCCTTATGCCATCAGTCTCCAATTTCTAGGTTGACACGCAGCATACACGCAGGACCAGAGCTTACTGTCTCTACGCAGTGTTCTGGTACCGAAACGGTTGCTTAAGCAAAGTCCCTAGGAGTCGTGGAAAGCTTACTACCGTGAAACTAAAGCAGAACAGCGATGAAGGCCTCATGGAGCTGCTGCACGCCTCCCGTTTTGCCAGGATAATCAGGGCCTTACTTCGAGGCTAGTGCTCACATTGACTTTCACGTTTGGTATAGAGCAGAGCCGGGTGAGCTTCCAACTAGGAACTGGAAGCACAAGGTTTCTTTCGAGAAAACTCATTTTCTTCTATGTGCCATGCCGGCTGTAAGTAAAAGCACGGTAACAACAGTGCTTTTCAGGTAGCTTCGGGGCCGCATCAACGGAGCTTTCAAAACGGAAAACTAGCCTTGTGCCGTCAGTCTCTAATTTCTAGGTTGACACGCAGCATACACGCAGGAGCAGAGCTTCCTGGTTCTACGCAGTGTTCTGGTACTGAAACGGGTGCTGAAGCAAGGCCCCTAGGAGTGTTGAAAAGCTTACTACCTTGAAACTAAAGCAGAACAACGATGAAGGCCTCATGGAGCTGCTGCACGCCTCTCGTTTTGCAAGGATAATCAGGGCCTTACTTCGAAGCTTGGGCTCACTTTGACTTTCACTTTAGGTATAGCGCAGAGCAGGGTGAGCTTCCAACAAGGAACTGGAAACCCAAGGTTTCTTAGGAGAAAACTCATTTTCTTCTCAGAACCATGCCGGCAGTGAGGAAAACCCCGGCAACAACAATGCTTTTCAGGTAGCTTCGAGGCCACATGAACGGAGCTTTCATAATGGGAAAAGAAGCCTTATGTCATCAGTCTCCAATTTCTAGGTTGACACGCAGCATACACGCAGGACCAGAGCTTACTGTCTCTACGCAGTGTTCTGGTACCGAAACGGTTGCTTAAGCAAAGTCCCTAGGAATGTTGGAAAGCTTACTACCGTGAAACTAAAGCAGAACAGCGATGAAGGCCTCATGGAGCTGCTGCACGCCTCCCGTATTGCCAGCATAATCAGGGCCTTACTTCGAGGCTAGTGCTCACATTGACTTTCACGTTTGGTATAGAGCAGAGCCGGGTGAGCTTCCAACTAGGAACTGGAAGCACAAGGTTTCTTTCGAGAAAACTCATTTTCTTCTATGTGCCATGCCGGCTGTAAGTAAAAGCACGGTAACAACAGTGCTTTTCAGGTAGCTTCGGGGCCGCATCAACGGAGCTTTCATAATGGGAAAACTAGTCTTGTGCCGTCAGTCTCTAATTTCTAGCTTGACACGCAGCATACACGCAGGAGCAGAGCTTCCTGGTTCTACGCAGTGTTCTGGTACTGAAACGGGTGCTGAAGCAAGGCCCCTAGGAGTGTTGAAAAGCTCACTACCTTGAAACTAAAGCAGAACAACGATGAAGGCCTCATGGAGCTGCTGCACGCCTCTCGTTTTGCAAGGATAATCAGGGCCTTACTTCGAAGCTTGGGCTCACGTTGACTTTCACTTTAGGTATAGCGCAGAGCAGGGTGAGCTTCCAACAAGGAACTGGAAACCCAAGGTTTCTTAGGAGAAAACTCATTTTCTTCTCAGGACCATGCCGGCAGTGAGGAAAACCCCGGCAACAACAATGCTTTTCAGGTAGCTTCGAGGCCGCATGAACGAAGCTTTAATAATGGGAAAAGAAGCCTTATGCCATCAGTCTCCAATTTCTAGGTTGACACGCAGCATACACGAAGAACCAGAGCTTACTGTCTCTACGCAGTGTTCTGGTACCGAAACGGTTGCTTAAGCAAAGTCCCCAGGAATGTTGGAAAGCTTACTACCGTGAAACTAAAGCAGAACAGCGATGAAGGCCTCATGGAGCTGCTGCACGCCTCCCGTATTGCCAGCATAATCAGGGCCTTACTTCGAGGCTAGTGCTCACATTGACTTTCACGTTTGGTATAGAGCAGAGCCGGGTGAGCTTCCAACTAGGAACTGGAAGCACAAGGTTTCCTTCGAGAAAACTCATTTTCTTCTATGTGCCATGCCGGCTGTAAGTAAAAGCACGGTAACAACAGTGCTTTTCAGGTAGCTTCGAGGCCGCATGAATGGAGCTTTCAAAACGGGAAAACAAGCCTTGTGCCATCAGTCTCTAATTTCTAGGTTGACACGCAGCATACACGCAGGAGCAGAGCTTCCTGGTTCTACGCAGTGTTCTGGTACTGAAACGGGTGCTGAAGCAAGGCCCCTAGGAGTGTTGAAAAGCTTACTACCTTGAAACTAAAGCAGAACAACGATGAAGGCCTCATGGAGCTGCTGCACGCCTCTCGTTTTGCAAGGATAATCAGGGCCTTACTTCGAAGCTTGGGCTCACGTTGACTTTCACTTTAGGTATAGCGCAGAGCAGGGTGAGCTTCCAACAAGGAACTGGAAACCCAAGGTTTCTTAGGAGAAAACTCAGTTTCTTCTCAGAACCATGCCGGCAGTGAGGAAAACCCCGGCAACAACAATGCTTTTCAGGTAGCTTCGAGGCCGCATGAACGGAGCTTTCATAATGGCAAAAGAAGCCTTATGCCATCAGTCTCCAATTTCTAGGTTGACACGCAGCATACACGCAGGACCAGAGCTTACTGTCTCTACGCAGTGTTCTGGTAAAGAAACGGTTGCTTAAGCAAAGTCCCTAGGAGTCGTGGAAAGCTTACTACCGTGAAACTAAAGCAGAACAGCGATGAAGGCCTCATGGAGCTGCTGCACGCCTCCCGTATTGCCAGCATAATCAGGGCCTTACTTCGAGGCTAGTGCTCACATTGACTTTCACGTTTGGTATAGAGCAGAGCCGGGTGAGCTTCCAACTAGGAACTGGAAGCACAAGGTTTCTTTCGAGAAAACTCATTTTCTTCTATGTGCCATGCCGGCTGTAAGTAAAAGCACGGTAACAACAGTGCTTTTCAGGTAGCTTCGGGGCCGCATCAACGGAGCTTTCAAAACGGAAAACTAGCCTTGTGCCGTCAGTCTCTAATTTCTAGGTTGACACGCAGCATACACGCAGGAGCAGAGCTTCCTGGTTCTACGCAGTGTTCTGGTACTGAAACGGGTGCTGAAGCAAGGCCCCTAGGAGTGTTGAAAAGCTTACTACCTTGAAACTAAAGCAGAACAACGATGAAGGCCTCATGGAGCTGCTGCACGCCTCTCGTTTTGCAAGGATAATCAGGGCCTTACTTCGAAGCTTGGGCTCACTTTGACTTTCACTTTAGGTATAGCGCAGAGCAGGGTGAGCTTCCAACAAGGAACTGGAAACCCAAGGTTTCTTAGGAGAAAACTCATTTTCTTCTCAGAACCATGCCGGCAGTGAGGAAAACCCCGGCAACAACAATGCTTTTCAGGTAGCTTCGAGGCCACATGAACGGAGCTTTCATAATGGGAAAAGAAGCCTTATGTCATCAGTCTCCAATTTCTAGGTTGACACGCAGCATACACGCAGGACCAGAGCTTACTGTCTCTACGCAGTGTTCTGGTACCGAAACGGTTGCTTAAGCAAAGTCCCTAGGAATGTTGGAAAGCTTCCTACCGTGAAACTAAAGCAGAACAGCGATGAAGGCCTCATGGAGCTGCTGCACGCCTCCCGTATTGCCAGCATAATCAGGGCCTTACTTCGAGGCTAGTGCTCACATTGACTTTCACGTTTGGTATAGAGCAGAGCCGGGTGAGCTTCCAACTAGGAACTGGAAGCACAAGGTTCCTTTCGAGAAAACTCATTTTCTTCTATGTGCCATGCCGGCTGTAAGTAAAAGCACGGTAACAACAGTGCTTTTCAGGTAGCTTCGGGGCCGCATCAACGGAGCTTTCATAATGGGAAAACTAGTCTTGTGCCGTCAGTCTCTAATTTCTAGCTTGACACGCAGCATACACGCAGGAGCAGAGCTTCCTGGTTCTACGCAGTGTTCTGGTACTGAAACGGGTGCTGAAGCAAGGCCCCTAGGAGTGTTGAAAAGCTCACTACCTTGAAACTAAAGCAGAACAACGATGAAGGCCTCATGGAGCTGCTGCACGCCTCTCGTTTTGCAAGGATAATCAGGGCCTTACTTCGAAGCTTGGGCTCACGTTGACTTTCACTTTAGGTATAGCGCAGAGCAGGGTGAGCTTCCAACAAGGAACTGGAAACCCAAGGTTTCTTAGGAGAAAACTCATTTTCTTCTCAGGACCATGCCGGCAGTGAGGAAAACCCCGGCAACAACAATGCTTTTCAGGTAGCTTCGAGGCCGCATGAACGGAGCTTTCATAATGGGAAAAGAAGCCTTATGCCATCAGTCTCCAATTTCTAGGTTGACACGCAGCATACACGCAGAACCAGAGCTTACTGTCTCTACGCAGTGTTCTGGTACCGAAACGGTTGCTTAAGCAAAGTCCCCAGGAATGTTGGAAAGCTTACTACCGTGAAACTAAAGCAGAACAGCGATGAAGGCCTCATGGAGCTGCTGCACGCCTCCCGTATTGCCAGCATAATCAGGGCCTTACTTCGAGGCTAGTGCTCACATTGACTTTCACGTTTGGTATAGAGCAGAGCCGGGTGAGCTTCCAACTAGGAACTGGAAGCACAAGGTTTCTTTCGAGAAAACTCATTTTCTTCTATGTGCCATGCCGGCTGTAAGTAAAAGCACGGTAACAACAGTGCTTTTCAGGTAGCTTCGAGGCCGCATGAATGGAGCTTTCAAAACGGGAAAACAAGCCTTGTGCCATCAGTCTCTAATTTCTAGGTTGACACGCAGCATACACGCAGGAGCAGAGCTTCCTGGTTCTACGCAGTGTTCTGGTACTGAAACGGGTGCTGAAGCAAGGCCCCTAGGAGTGTTGAAAAGCTTACTACCTTGAAACTAAAGCAGAACAACGATGAAGGCCTCATGGAGCTGCTGCACGCCTCTCGTTTTGCAAGGATAATCAGGGCCTTACTTCGAAGCTTGGGCTCACGTTGACTTTCACTTTAGGTATAGCGCAGAGCAGGCTGAGCTTCCAACAAGGAACTGGAAACCCAAGGTTTCTTAGGAGAAAACTCAGTTTCTTCTCAGAACCATGCCGGCAGTGAGGAAAACCCCGGCAACAACAATGCTTTTCAGGTAGCTTCGAGGCCGCATGAACGGAGCTTTCATAATGGCAAAAGAAGCCTTATGCCATCAGTCTCCAATTTCTAGGTTGACACGCAGCATACACGCAGGACCAGGGCTTACTGTCTCTACGCAGTGTTCTGGTACCGAAACGGTTGCTTAAGCAAAGTCCCTAGGAGTCGTGGAAAGCTTACTACCGTGAAACTAAAGCAGAACAGCGATGAAGGCCTCATGGAGCTGCTGCACGCCTCCCGTTTTGCCAGGATAATCAGGGCCTTACTTCGAGGCTAGTGCTCACATTGACTTTCACGTTTGGTATAGAGCAGAGCCGGGTGAGCTTCCAACTAGGAACTGGAAGCACAAGGTTTCTTTCGAGAAAACTCATTTTCTTCTATGTGCCATGCCGGCTGTAAGTAAAAGCACGGTAACAACAGTGCTTTTCAGGTAGCTTCGGGGCCGCATCAACGGAGCTTTCAAAACGGAAAACTAGCCTTGTGCCGTCAGTCTCTAATTTCTAGGTTGACACGCAGCATACACGCAGGAGCAGAGCTTCCTGGTTCTACGCAGTGTTCTGGTACTGAAACGGGTGCTGAAGCAAGGCCCCTAGGAGTGTTGAAAAGCTTACTACCTTGAAACTAAAGCAGAACAACGATGAAGGCCTCATGGAGCTGCTGCACGCCTCTCGTTTTGCAAGGATAATCAGGGCCTTACTTCGAAGCTTGGGCTCACTTTGACTTTCACTTTAGGTATAGCGCAGAGCAGGCTGAGCTTCCAACAAGGAACTGGAAACCCAAGGTTTCTTAGGAGAAAACTCAGTTTCTTCTCAGAACCATGCCGGCAGTGAGGAAAACCCCGGCAACAACAATGCTTTTCAGGTAGCTTCGAGGCCGCATGAACGAAGCTTTCATAATGGGAAAAGAAGCCTTATGCCATCAGTCTCCAATTTCTAGGTTGACACGCAGCATACACGCAGGACCAGAGCTTACTGTCTCTACGCAGTGTTCTGGTACCGAAACGGTTGCTTAAGCAAAGTCCCTAGGAATGTTGGAAAGCTTACTACCGTGAAACTAAAGCAGAACAGCGATGAAGGCCTCATGGAGCTGCTGCACGCCTCCCGTATTGCCAGCATAATCAGGGCCTTACTTCGAGGCTAGTGCTCACATTGACTTTCACGTTTGGTATAGAGCAGAGCCGGGTGAGCTTCCAACTAGGAACTGGAAGCACAAGGTTTCTTTCGAGAAAACTCATTTTCTTCTATGTGCCATGCCGGCTGTAAGTAAAAGCACGGTAACAACAGTGCTTTTCAGGTAGCTTCGGGGCCGCATCAACGGAGCTTTCATAATGGGAAAACTAGTCTTGTGCCGTCAGTCTCTAATTTCTAGCTTGACACGCAGCATACACGCAGGAGCAGAGCTTCCTGGTTCTACGCAGTGTTCTGGTACTGAAACGGGTGCTGAAGCAAGGCCCCTAGGAGTGTTGAAAAGCTCACTACCTTGAAACTAAAGCAGAACAACGATGAAGGCCTCATGGAGCTGCTGCACGCCTCTCGTTTTGCAAGGATAATCAGGGCCTTACTTCGAAGCTTGGGCTCACGTTGACTTTCACTTTAGGTATAGCGCAGAGCAGGGTGAGCTTCCAACAAGGAACTGGAAACCCAAGGTTTCTTAGGAGAAAACTCAGTTTCTTCTCAGAACCATGCCGGCAGTGAGGAAAACCCCGGCAACAACAATGCTTTTCAGGTAGCTTCGAGGCCGCATGAACGGAGCTTTCATAATGGGAAAAGAAGCCTTATGCCATCAGTCTCCAATTTCTAGGTTGACACGCAGCATACACGCAGGACCAGAGCTTACTGTCTCTACGCAGTGTTCTGGTACCGAAACGGTTGCTTAAGCAAAGTCCCTAGGAGTCGTGGAAAGCTTACTACCGTGAAACTAAAGCAGAACAGCGATGAAGGCCTCATGGAGCTGCTGCACGCCTCCCGTTTTGCCAGGATAATCAGGGCCTTACTTCGAGGCTAGTGCTCACATTGACTTTCACGTTTGGTATAGAGCAGAGCCGGGTGAGCTTCCAACTAGGAACTGGAAGCACAAGGTTTCTTTCGAGAAAACTCATTTTCTTCTATGTGCCATGCCGGCTGTAAGTAAAAGCACGGTAACAACAGTGCTTTTCAGGTAGCTTCGGGGCCGCATCAACGGAGCTTTCAAAACGGAAAACTAGCCTTGTGCCGTCAGTCTCTAATTTCTAGGTTGACACGCAGCATACACGCAGGAGCAGAGCTTCCTGGTTCTACGCAGTGTTCTGGTACTGAAACGGGTGCTGAAGCAAGGCCCCTAGGAGTGTTGAAAAGCTTACTACCTTGAAACTAAAGCAGAACAACGATGAAGGCCTCATGGAGCTGCTGCACGCCTCTCGTTTTGCAAGGATAATCAGGGCCTTACTTCGAAGCTTGGGCTCACGTTGACTTTCACTTTAGGTATAGCGCAGAGCAGGGTGAGCTTCCAACAAGGAACTGGAAACCCAAGGTTTCTTAGGAGAAAACTCATTTTCTTCTCAGAACCATGCCGGCAGTGAGGAAAACCCCGGCAACAACAATGCTTTTCAGGTAGCTTCGAGGCCACATGAACGGAGCTTTCATAATGGGAAAAGAAGCCTTATGTCATCAGTCTCCAATTTCTAGGTTGACACGCAGCATACACGCAGGACCAGAGCTTACTGTCTCTACGCAGTGTTCTGGTACCGAAACGGTTGCTTAAGCAAAGTCCCTAGGAATGTTGGAAAGCTTACTACCGTGAAACTAAAGCAGAACAGCGATGAAGGCCTCATGGAGCTGCTGCACGCCTCCCGTATTGCCAGCATAATCAGGGCCTTACTTCGAGGCTAGTGCTCACATTGACTTTCACGTTTGGTATAGAGCAGAGCCGGGTGAGCTTCCAACTAGGAACTGGAAGCACAAGGTTTCTTTCGAGAAAACTCATTTTCTTCTATGTGCCATGCCGGCTGTAAGTAAAAGCACGGTAACAACAGTGCTTTTCAGGTAGCTTCGGGGCCGCATCAACGGAGCTTTCATAATGGGAAAACTAGTCTTGTGCCGTCAGTCTCTAATTTCTAGCTTGACACGCAGCATACACGCAGGAGCAGAGCTTCCTGGTTCTACGCAGTGTTCTGGTACTGAAACGGGTGCTGAAGCAAGGCCCCTAGGAGTGTTGAAAAGCTCACTACCTTGAAACTAAAGCAGAACAACGATGAAGGCCTCATGGAGCTGCTGCACGCCTCTCGTTTTGCAAGGATAATCAGGGCCTTACTTCGAAGCTTGGGCTCACGTTGACTTTCACTTTAGGTATAGCGCAGAGCAGGGTGAGCTTCCAACAAGGAACTGGAAACCCAAGGTTTCTTAGGAGAAAACTCATTTTCTTCTCAGGACCATGCCGGCAGTGAGGAAAACCCCGGCAACAACAATGCTTTTCAGGTAGCTTCGAGGCCGCATGAACGAAGCTTTAATAATGGGAAAAGAAGCCTTATGCCATCAGTCTCCAATTTCTAGGTTGACACGCAGCATACACGAAGAACCAGAGCTTACTGTCTCTACGCAGTGTTCTGGTACCGAAACGGTTGCTTAAGCAAAGTCCCCAGGAATGTTGGAAAGCTTACTACCGTGAAACTAAAGCAGAACAGCGATGAAGGCCTCATGGAGCTGCTGCACGCCTCCCGTATTGCCAGCATAATCAGGGCCTTACTTCGAGGCTAGTGCTCACATTGACTTTCACGTTTGGTATAGAGCAGAGCCGGGTGAGCTTCCAACTAGGAACTGGAAGCACAAGGTTTCCTTCGAGAAAACTCATTTTCTTCTATGTGCCATGCCGGCTGTAAGTAAAAGCACGGTAACAACAGTGCTTTTCAGGTAGCTTCGAGGCCGCATGAATGGAGCTTTCAAAACGGGAAAACAAGCCTTGTGCCATCAGTCTCTAATTTCTAGGTTGACACGCAGCATACACGCAGGAGCAGAGCTTCCTGGTTCTACGCAGTGTTCTGGTACTGAAACGGGTGCTGAAGCAAGGCCCCTAGGAGTGTTGAAAAGCTTACTACCTTGAAACTAAAGCAGAACAACGATGAAGGCCTCATGGAGCTGCTGCACGCCTCTCGTTTTGCAAGGATAATCAGGGCCTTACTTCGAAGCTTGGGCTCACGTTGACTTTCACTTTAGGTATAGCGCAGAGCAGGGTGAGCTTCCAACAAGGAACTGGAAACCCAAGGTTTCTTAGGAGAAAACTCAGTTTCTTCTCAGAACCATGCCGGCAGTGAGGAAAACCCCGGCAACAACAATGCTTTTCAGGTAGCTTCGAGGCCGCATGAACGGAGCTTTCATAATGGCAAAAGAAGCCTTATGCCATCAGTCTCCAATTTCTAGGTTGACACGCAGCATACACGCAGGACCAGAGCTTACTGTCTCTACGCAGTGTTCTGGTAAAGAAACGGTTGCTTAAGCAAAGTCCCTAGGAGTCGTGGAAAGCTTACTACCGTGAAACTAAAGCAGAACAGCGATGAAGGCCTCATGGAGCTGCTGCACGCCTCCCGTATTGCCAGCATAATCAGGGCCTTACTTCGAGGCTAGTGCTCACATTGACTTTCACGTTTGGTATAGAGCAGAGCCGGGTGAGCTTCCAACTAGGAACTGGAAGCACAAGGTTTCTTTCGAGAAAACTCATTTTCTTCTATGTGCCATGCCGGCTGTAAGTAAAAGCACGGTAACAACAGTGCTTTTCAGGTAGCTTCGGGGCCGCATCAACGGAGCTTTCAAAACGGAAAACTAGCCTTGTGCCGTCAGTCTCTAATTTCTAGGTTGACACGCAGCATACACGCAGGAGCAGAGCTTCCTGGTTCTACGCAGTGTTCTGGTACTGAAACGGGTGCTGAAGCAAGGCCCCTAGGAGTGTTGAAAAGCTTACTACCTTGAAACTAAAGCAGAACAACGATGAAGGCCTCATGGAGCTGCTGCACGCCTCTCGTTTTGCAAGGATAATCAGGGCCTTACTTCGAAGCTTGGGCTCACTTTGACTTTCACTTTAGGTATAGCGCAGAGCAGGGTGAGCTTCCAACAAGGAACTGGAAACCCAAGGTTTCTTAGGAGAAAACTCATTTTCTTCTCAGAACCATGCCGGCAGTGAGGAAAACCCCGGCAACAACAATGCTTTTCAGGTAGCTTCGAGGCCACATGAACGGAGCTTTCATAATGGGAAAAGAAGCCTTATGTCATCAGTCTCCAATTTCTAGGTTGACACGCAGCATACACGCAGGACCAGAGCTTACTGTCTCTACGCAGTGTTCTGGTACCGAAACGGTTGCTTAAGCAAAGTCCCTAGGAATGTTGGAAAGCTTCCTACCGTGAAACTAAAGCAGAACAGCGATGAAGGCCTCATGGAGCTGCTGCACGCCTCCCGTATTGCCAGCATAATCAGGGCCTTACTTCGAGGCTAGTGCTCACATTGACTTTCACGTTTGGTATAGAGCAGAGCCGGGTGAGCTTCCAACTAGGAACTGGAAGCACAAGGTTCCTTTCGAGAAAACTCATTTTCTTCTATGTGCCATGCCGGCTGTAAGTAAAAGCACGGTAACAACAGTGCTTTTCAGGTAGCTTCGGGGCCGCATCAACGGAGCTTTCATAATGGGAAAACTAGTCTTGTGCCGTCAGTCTCTAATTTCTAGCTTGACACGCAGCATACACGCAGGAGCAGAGCTTCCTGGTTCTACGCAGTGTTCTGGTACTGAAACGGGTGCTGAAGCAAGGCCCCTAGGAGTGTTGAAAAGCTCACTACCTTGAAACTAAAGCAGAACAACGATGAAGGCCTCATGGAGCTGCTGCACGCCTCTCGTTTTGCAAGGATAATCAGGGCCTTACTTCGAAGCTTGGGCTCACGTTGACTTTCACTTTAGGTATAGCGCAGAGCAGGGTGAGCTTCCAACAAGGAACTGGAAACCCAAGGTTTCTTAGGAGAAAACTCAGTTTCTTCTCAGAACCATGCCGGCAGTGAGGAAAACCCCGGCAACAACAATGCTTTTCAGGTAGCTTCGAGGCCGCATGAACGGAGCTTTCATAATGGCAAAAGAAGCCTTATGCCATCAGTCTCCAATTTCTAGGTTGACACGCAGCATACACGCAGGACCAGGGCTTACTGTCTCTACGCAGTGTTCTGGTACCGAAACGGTTGCTTAAGCAAAGTCCCCAGGAATGTTGGAAAGCTTACTACCGTGAAACTAAAGCAGAACAGCGATGAAGGCCTCATGGAGCTGCTGCACGCCTCCCGTATTGCCAGCATAATCAGGGCCTTACTTCGAGGCTAGTGCTCACATTGACTTTCACGTTTGGTATAGAGCAGAGCCGGGTGAGCTTCCAACTAGGAACTGGAAGCACAAGGTTTCTTTCGAGAAAACTCATTTTCTTCTATGTGCCATGCCGGCTGTAAGTAAAAGCACGGTAACAACAGTGCTTTTCACGTAGCTTCGAGGCCGCATCAACGGAGCTTTCAAAACGGAAAACAAGCCTTGTGCCATCAGTCTCTAATTTCTAGGTTGACACGCAGCATACACGCAGGAGCAGAGCTTCCTGGTTCTACGCAGTGTTCTGGTACTGAAACGGGTGCTGAAGCAAGGCCCCTAGGAGTGTTGAAAAGCTTACTACCTTGAAACTAAAGCAGAACAACGATGAAGGCCTCATGGAGCTGCTGCACGCCTCTCGTTTTGCAAGGATAATCAGGGCCTTACTTCGAAGCTTGGGCTCACTTTGACTTTCACTTTAGGTATAGCGCAGAGCAGGGTGAGCTTCCAACAAGGAACTGGAAACCCAAGGTTTCTTAGGAGAAAACTCATTTTCTTCTCAGAACGATGCCGGCAGTGAGGAAAACCCCGGCAACAACAATGCTTTTCAGGTAGCTTCGAGGCCGCATGAACGGAGCTTTCATAATGGCAAAAGAAGCCTTATGCCATCAGTCTCCAATTTCTAGGTTGACACGCAGCATACACGCAGGACCAGAGCTTACTGTCTCTACGCAGTGTTCTGGTACCGAAACGGTTGCTTAAGCAAAGTCCCTAGGAGTCTTGGAAAGCTTACTACCGTGAAACTAAAGCAGAACAGCGATGAAGGCCTCATGGAGCTGCTGCACGCCTCCCGTTTTGCCAGGATAATCAGGGCCTTACTTCGAGGCTAGTGCTCACATTGACTTTCACGTTTGGTATAGAGCAGAGCCGGGTGAGCTTCCAACTAGGAACTGGAAGCACAAGGTTTCTTTCGAGAAAACTCATTTTCTTCTATGTGCCATGCCGGCTGTAAGTAAAAGCACGGTAACAACAGTGCTTTTCAGATAGCTTCGGGGCCGCATCAACGGAGCTTTCATAATGGGAAAACTAGCCTTGTGCCGTCAGTCTCTAATTTCTAGGTTGACACGCAGCATACACGCAGGAGCAGAGCTTCCTGGTTCTACGCAGTGTTCTGGTACTGAAACGGGTGCTGAAGCAAGGCCCCTAGGAGTGTTGAAAAGCTTACTACCTTGAAACTAAAGCAGAACAACGATGAAGGCCTCATGGAGCTGCTGCACGCCTCTCGTTTTGCAAGGATAATCAGGGCCTTACTTCGAAGCTTGGGCTCACGTTGACTTTCACTTTAGGTATAGCGCAGAGCAGGGTGAGCTTCCAACATGGAACTAGAAACCCAAGGTTTCTTAGGAGAAAACTCATTTTCTTCTCAGAACCATGCCGGCAGTGAGGAAAACCCCGGCAACAACAATGCTTTTCAGGTAGCTTCGAGGCCGCATGAACGGAGCTTTCATAATGGGAAAAGAAGCCTTATGCCATCAGTCTCCAATTTCTAGGTTGACACGCAGCATACACGCAGGACCAGAGCTTACTGTCTCTACGCAGTGTTCTGGTACCGAAACGGTTGCTTAAGCAAAGTCCCTAGGAGTCTTGGAAAGCTTACTACCGTGAAACTAAAGCAGAACAGCGATGAAGGCCTCATGGAGCTGCTGCACGCCTCCCGTTTTGCCAGGATAATCAGGGCCTTACTTCGAGGCTAGTGCTCACATTGACTTTCACGTTTGGTATAGAGCAGAGCCGGGTGAGCTTCCAACTAGGAACTGGAAGCACAAGGTTTCTTTCGAGAAAACTCATTTTCTTCTATGTGCCATGCCGGCTGTAAGTAAAAGCACGGTAACAACAGTGCTTTTCAGGTAGCTTCGGGGCCGCATCAACGGAGCTTTCATAATGGGAAAACTAGCCTTGTGCCGTCAGTCTCTAATTTCTAGGTTGACACGCAGCATACACGCAGGAGCAGAACTTCCTGGTTCTACGCAGTGTTCTGGTACTGAAACGGGTGCTGAAGCAAGGCCCCTAGGAGTGTTGAAAAGCTTACTACCTTGAAACTAAAGCAGAACAACGATGAAGGCCTCATGGAGCTGCTGCACGCCTCTCGTTTTGCAAGGATAATCAGGGCCTTACTTCGAAGCTTGGGCTCACGTTGACTTTCACTTTAGGTATAGCCCAGAGCAGGGTGAGCTTCCAACAAGGAACTGGAAACCCAAGGTTTCTTAGGAGAAAACTCATTTTCTTCTCAGGACCATGCCGGCAGTGAGGAAAACCCCGGCAACAACAATGCTTTTCAGGTAGCTTCGAGGCCGCATGAACGAAGCTTTAATAATGGGAAAAGAAGCCTTATGCCATCAGTCTCCAATTTCTAGGTTGACACGCAGCATACACGCAGGACCAGAGCTTACTGTCTCTACGCAGTGTTCTGGTACCGAAACGGTTGCTTAAGCAAAGTCCCCAGGAATGTTGGAAAGCTTACTACCGTGAAACTAAAGCAGAACAGCGATGAAGGCCTCATGGAGCTGCTGCACGCCTCCCGTATTGCCAGCATAATCAGGGCCTTACTTCGAGGCTAGTGCTCACATTGACTTTCACGTTTGGTATAGAGCAGAGCCGGGTGAGCTTCCAACTAGGAACTGGAAGCACAAGGTTTCTTTCGAGAAAACTCATTTTCTTCTATGTGCCATGCCGGCTGTAAGTAAAAGCACGGTAACAACAGTGCTTTTCAGGTAGCTTCGAGGCCGCATGAATGGAGCTTTCAAAACGGGAAAACAAGCCTTGTGCCATCAGTCTCTAATTTCTAGGTTGACACGCAGCATACACGCAGGAGCAGAGCTTCCTGGTTCTACGCAGTGTTCTGGTACTGAAACGGGTGCTGAAGCAAGTCCCCTAGGAGTGTTGAAAGCTTACTACCTTGAAACTAAAGCAGAACAACGATGAAGGCCTCATGGAGCTGCTGCACGCCTCTCGTTTTGCAAGGATAATCAGGGCCTTACTTCGAAGCTTGGGCTCACGTTGACTTTCACTTTAGGTATAGCGCAGAGCAGGGTGAGCTTCCAACAAGGAACTGGAAACCCAAGGTTTCTTAGGAGAAAACTCATTTTCTTCTCAGAACCATGCCGGCAGTGAGGAAAACCCCGGCAACAACAATGCTTTTCAGGTAGCTTCGAGGCCGCATGAACGGAGCTTTCATAATGGAAAAAGAAGCCTTATGCCATCAGTCTCCAATTTCTAGGTTGACACGCAGCATACACGCAGGACCAGAGCTTACTGTCTCTACGCAGTGTTCTGGTACCGAAACGGTTGCTTAAGCAAAGTCCCTAGGAGTCTTGGAAAGCTTACTACCGTGAAACTAAAGCAGAACAGCGATGAAGGCCTCATGGAGCTGCTGCACGCCTCCCGTTTTGCCAGGATAATCAGGGCCTTACTTCGAGGCTAGTGTTCACATTGACTTTCACGTTTGGTATAGAGCAGAGCCGGGTGAGCTTCCAACTAGGAACTGGAAGCACAAGGTTTCTTTCGAGAAAACTCATTTTCTTCTATGTGCCATGCCGGCTGTAAGTAAAAGCACGGTAACAACAGTGCTTTTCAGGTAGCTTCGGGGCCGCATCAACGGAGCTTTCATAATGGGAAAACTAGCCTTGTGCCGTCAGTCTCTAATTTCTAGGTTGACACGCAGCATACACGCAGGAGCAGAACTTCCTGGTTCTACGCAGTGTTCTGGTACTGAAACGGGTGCTGAAGCAAGGCCCCTAGGAGTGTTGAAAAGCTTACTACCTTGAAACTAAAGCAGAACAACGATGAAGGCCTCATGGAGCTGCTGCACGCCTCTCGTTTTGCAAGGATAATCAGGGCCTTACTTCGAAGCTTGGGCTCACGTTGACTTTCACTTTAGGTATAGCGCAGAGCAGGGTGAGCTTCCAACAAGGAACTGGAAACCCAAGGTTTCTTAGGAGAAAACTCATTTTCTTCTCAGGACCATGCCGGCAGTGAGGAAAACCCCGGCAACAACAATGCTTTTCAGGTAGCTTCGAGGCCGCATGAACGAAGCTTTAATAATGGGAAAAGAAGCCTTATGCCATCAGTCTCCAATTTCTAGGTTGACACGCAGCATACACGCAGGACCAGAGCTTACTGTCTCTACGCAGTGTTCTGGTACCGAAACGGTTGCTTAAGCAAAGTCCCCAGGAATGTTGGAAAGCTTACTACCGTGAAACTAAAGCAGAACAGCGATGAAGGCCTCATGGAGCTGCTGCACGCCTCCCGTATTGCCAGCATAATCAGGCCCTTACTTCGAGGCTAGTGCTCACATTGACTTTCACGTTTGGTATAGAGCAGAGCCGGGTGAGCTTCCAACTAGGAACTGGAAGCACAAGGTTTCTTTCGAGAAAACTCATTTTCTTCTATGTGCCATGCCGGCTGTAAGTAAAAGCACGGTAACAACAGTGCTTTTCAGGTAGCTTCGAGGCCGCATGAATGGAGCTTTCAAAACGGGAAAACAAGCCTTGTGCCATCAGTCTCTAATTTCTAGGTTGACACGCAGCATACACGCAGGAGCAGAGCTTCCTGGTTCTACGCAGTGTTCTGGTACTGAAACGGGTGCTGAAGCAAGGCCCCTAGGAGTGTTGAAAAGCTTACTACCTTGAAACTAAAGCAGAACAACGATGAAGGCCTCATGGAGCTGCTGCACGCCTCTCGTTTTGCAAGGATAATCAGGGCCTTACTTCGAAGCTTGGGCTCACGTTGACTTTCACTTTAGGTATAGCGCAGAGCAGGGTGAGCTTCCAACAAGGAACTGGAACCCCAAGGTTTCTTAGGAGAAAACTCATTTTCTTCTCAGAACCATGCCGGCAGTGAGGAAAACCCCGGCAACAACAATGCTTTTCAGGTAGCTTCGAGGCCGCATGAACGGAGCTTTCATAATGGGAAAAGAAGCCTTATGCCATCAGTCTCCAATTTCTAGGTTGACACGCAGCATACACGCAGGACCAGAGCTTACTGTCTCTACGCAGTGTTCTGGTACCGAAACGGTTGCTTAAGCAAAGTCCCTAGGAATGTTGGAAAGCTTACTACCGTGAAACTAAAGCAGAACAGCGATGAAGGCCTCATGGAGCTGCTGCACGCCTCCCGTATTGCCAGCATAACCAGGGCCTTACTTCGAGGCTAGTGCTCACATTGACTTTCACGTTTGGTATAGAGCAGAGCCGGGTGAGCTTCCAACTAGGAACTGGAAGCACAAGGTTTCTTTCGAGAAAACTCATTTTCTTCTATGTGCCATGCCGGCTGTAAGTAAAAGCACGGTAACAACAGTGCTTTTCAGGTAGCTTCGGGGCCGCATCAACGGAGCTTTCATAATGGGAAAACTAGCCTTGTGCCGTCAGTCTCTAATTTCTAGGTTGACACGCAGCATACACGCAGGAGCAGAGCTTCCTGGTTCTACGCAGTGTTCTGGTACTGAAACGGGTGCTGAAGCAAGGCCCCTAGGAGTGTTGAAAAGCTCACTACCTTGAAACTAAAGCAGAACAACGATGAAGGCCTCATGGAGCTGCTGCACGCCTCTCGTTTTGCAAGGATAATCAGGGCCTTACTTCGAAGCTTGGGCTCACGTTGACTTTCACTTTAGGTATAGCGCAGAGCAGGGTGAGCTTCCAACAAGGAACTGGAAACCCAAGGTTTCTCAGGAGAAAACTCATTTTCTTCTCAGAACCATGCCGGCAGTGAGGAAAACCCCGGCAACAACAATGCTTTTCAGGTAGCTTCGAGGCCGCATGAACGGAGCTTTCATAATGGCAAAAGAAGCCTTATGCCATCAGTCTCCAATTTCTAGGTTGACACGCAGCATACACGCAGGACCAGAGCTTACTGTCTCTACGCAGTGTTCTGGTACTGAAACGGTTGCTTAAGCAAAGTCCCTAGGAGACTTGGAAAGCTTACTACCGTGAAACTAAAGCAGAACAGCGATGAAGGCCTCATGGAGCTGCTGCACGCCTCCCGATTTGCCAGCATAATCAGGGCCTTACTTCGAGGCTAGTGCTCACATTGACTTTCACGTTTGGTATAGAGCAGAGCCGGGTGAGCTTCCAACTAGGAACTGGAAGCACAAGGTTTCTTTCGAGAAAACTCATTTTCTTCTATGTGCCATGCCGGCTGTAAGTAAAAGCACGGTAACAACAATGCTTTTCAGGTAGCTTCGAGGCCGCATGAATGGAGCTTTCAAAACGGGAAAACAAGCCTTGTGCCATCAGTCTCTAATTTCTAGGTTGACACGCAGCATACACGCAGGAGCAGAGCTTCCTGGTTCTACGCAGTGTTCTGGTACTGAAACGGGTGCTGAAGCAAGGCCCCTAGGAGTGTTGAAAAGCTTACTACCTTGAAACTAAAGCAGAACAACGATGAAGGCCTCATGGAGCTGCTGCACGCCTCTCGTTTTGCAAGGATAATCAGGGCCTTACTTCGAAGCTTGGGCTCACGTTGACATTCACTTTAGGTATAGCGCAGAGCAGGGTGAGCTTCCAACAAGGAACTGGAAACCCAAGGTTTCTTAGGAGAAAACTCAGTTTCTTCTCAGAACCATGCCGGCAGTGAGGAAAACCCCGGCAACAACAATGCTTTTCAGGTAGCTTCGAGGCCGCATGAACGGAGCTTTCATAATGGCAAAAGAAGCCTTATGCCATCAGTCTCCAATTTCTAGGTTGACACGCAGCATACACGCAGGACCAGAGCTTACTGTCTCTACGCAGTGTTCTGGTACCGAAACGGTTGCTTAAGCAAAGTCCCTAGGAGTCTTGGAAAGCTTACTACCGTGAAACTAAAGCAGAACAGCGATGAAGGCCTCATGGAGCTGCTGCACGCCTCCCGTTTTGCCAGGATAATCAGGGCCTTACTTCGAGGCTAGTGCTCACATTGACTTTCACGTTTGGTATAGAGCAGAGCCGGGTGAGCTTCCAACTAGGAACTGGAAGCACAAGGTTTCTTTCGAGAAAACTCATTTTCTTCTATGTGCCATGCCGGCTGTAAGTAAAAGCACGGTAACAACAGTGCTTTTCAGGTAGCTTCGGGGCCGCATCAACGGAGCTTTCATAATGGGAAAACTAGCCTTGTGCCGTCAGTCTCTAATTTCTAGCTTGACACGCAGCATACACGCAGGAGCAGAGCTTCCTGGTTCTACGCAGTGTTCTGGTACTGAAACGGGTGCTGAAGCAAGTCCCCTAGGAGTGTTGAAAAGCTTACTACCTTGAAACTAAAGCAGAACAACGATGAAGGCCTCATGGAGCTGCTGCACGCCTCTCGTTTTGCAAGGATAATCAGGGCCTTACTTCGAAGCTTGGGCTCACGTTGACTTTCACTTTAGGTATAGCGCAGAGCAGGGTGAGCTTCCAACAAGGAACTGGAAACCCAAGGTTTCTTAGGAGAAAACTCATTTTCTTCTCAGAACCATGCCGGCAGTGAGGAAAACCCCGGCAACAACAATGCTTTTCAGGTAGCTTCGAGGCCGCATGAACGGAGCTTTCATAATGGCAAAAGAAGCCTTATGCCATCAGTCTCCAATTTCTAGGTTGACACGCAGCATACACGCAGGACCAGAGCTTACTGTCTCTACGCAGTGTTCTGGTACCGAAACGGTTGCTTAAGCAAAGTCCCTAGGAGTCTTGGAAAGCTTACTACCGTGAAACTAAAGCAGAACAGCGATGAAGGCCTCATGGAGCTGCTGCACGCCTCCAGTTTTGCCAGGATAATCAGGGCCTTACTTCGAGGCTAGTGCTCACATTGACTTTCACGTTTGGTATAGAGCAGAGCCGGGTGAGCTTCCAACTAGGAACTGGAAGCACAAGGTTTCTTTCGAGAAAACTCATTTTCTTCTATGTGCCATGCCGGCTGTAAGTAAAACCACGGTAACAACAATGCTTTTCAGGTAGCTTCGGGGCCTCATCAACGGAGCTTTCATAATGGGAAAACTAGCCTTGTGCCGTCAGCCTCTAATTTCTAGGTTGACACGCAGCATACACGCAGGAGCAGAACTTCCTGGTTCTACGCAGTGTTCTGGTACTGAAACGGGTGCTGAAGCAAGGCCCCTAGGAGTGTTGAAAAGCTTACTACCTTGAAACTAAAGCAGAACAACGATGAAGGCCTCATGGAGCTGCTGCACGCCTCTCGTTTTGCAAGGATAATCAGGGCCTTACTTCGAAGCTTGGGCTCACGTTGACTTTCACTTTAGGTATAGCGCAGAGCAGGGTGAGCTTCCAACAAGGAACTGGAAACCCAAGGTTTCTTAGGAGAAATCTCATTTTCTTCTCAGAACCATGCCGGCAGTGAGGAAAACCCCGGCAACAACAATGCTTTTCAGGTAGCTTCGAGGCCGCATGAACGGAGCTTTCATAATGGGAAAAGAAGCCTTATGCCATCAGTCTCCAATTTCTAGGTTGACACGCAGCATACACGCAGGACCAGAGCTTACTGTCTCTACGCAGTGTTCTGGTACCGAAACGGTTGCTTAAGCAAAGTCCCTAGGAGTCTTGGAAAGCTTACTACCGTGAAACTAAAGCAGAACAGCGATGAAGGCCTCATGGAGCTGCTGCACGCCTCCCGTTTTGCCAGGATAATCAGGCCCTTACTTCGAGCCTGGTGCTCACATTGACTTTCACGTTTGGTATAGAGCAGAGCCGGGTGAGCTTCCAACTAGGAACTGGAAGCACAAGGTTTCTTTCGAGAAAACTCATTTTCTTCTATGTGCCATGCCGGCTGTAAGTAAAAGCACGGTAACAACAGTGCTTTTCAGATAGCTTCGGGGCCGCATCAACGGAGCTTTCATAATGGGAAAACTAGCCTTGTGCCGTCAGTCTCTAATTTCTAGGTTGACACGCAGCATACACGCAGGAGCAGAGCTTCCTGGTTCTACGCAGTGTTCTGGTACTGAAACGGGTGCTGAAGCAAGGCCCCTAGGAGTGTTGAAAAGCTTACTACCTTGAAACTAAAGCAGAACAACGATGAAGGCCTCATGGAGCTGCTGCACGCCTCTCGTTTTGCAAGGATAATCAGGGCCTTACTTCGAAGCTTGGGCTCACGTTGACTTTCACTTTAGGTATAGCGCAGAGCAGGGTGAGCTTCCAACATGGAACTGGAAACCCAAGGTTTCTTAGGAGAAAACTCATTTTCTTCTCAGAACCATGCCGGCAGTGAGGAAAACCCCGGCAACAACAATGCTTTTCAGGTAGCTTCGAGGCCGCATGAACGGAGCTTTCATAATGGGAAAAGAAGCCTTATGCCATCAGTCTCCAATTTCTAGGTTGACACGCAGCATACACGCAGGACCAGAGCTTACTGTCTCTACGCAGTGTTCTGGTACCGAAACGGTTGCTTAAGCAAAGTCCCTAGGAGTCTTGGAAAGCTTACTACCGTGAAACTAAAGCAGAACAGCGATGAAGGCCTCATGGAGCTGCTGCACGCCTCCCGTTTTGCCAGGATAATCAGGGCCTTACTTCGAGGCTAGTGCTCACATTGACTTTCACGTTTGGTATAGAGCAGAGCCGGGTGAGCTTCCAACTAGGAACTGGAAGCACAAGGTTTCTTTTGAGAAAACTCATTTTCTTCTATGTGCCATGCCGGCTGTAAGTAAAAGCACGGTAACAACAGTGCTTTTCAGGTAGCTTCGGGGCCGCATCAACGGAGCTTTCATAATGGGAAAACTAGCCTTGTGCCGTCAGTCTCTAATTTCTAGGTTGACACGCAGCATACACGCAGGAGCAGAACTTCCTGGTTCTACGCAGTGTTCTGGTACTGAAACGGGTGCTGAAGCAAGGCCCCTAGGAGTGTTGAAAAGCTTACTACCTTGAAACTAAAGCAGAACAACGATGAAGGCCTCATGGAGCTGCTGCACGCCTCTCGTTTTGCAAGGATAATCAGGGCCTTACTTCGAAGCTTGGGCTCACGTTGACTTTCACTTTAGGTATAGCCCAGAGCAGGGTGAGCTTCCAACAAGGAACTGGAAACCCAAGGTTTCTTAGGAGAAAACTCATTTTCTTCTCAGGACCATGCCGGCAGTGAGGAAAACCCCGGCAACAACAATGCTTTTCAGGTAGCTTCGAGGCCGCATGAACGAAGCTTTAATAATGGGAAAAGAAGCCTTATGCCATCAGTCTCCAATTTCTAGGTTGACACGCAGCATACACGCAGGACCAGAGCTTACTGTCTCTACGCAGTGTTCTGGTACCGAAACGGTTGCTTAAGCAAAGTCCCCAGGAATGTTGGAAAGCTTACTACCGTGAAACTAAAGCAGAACAGCGATGAAGGCCTCATGGAGCTGCTGCACGCCTCCCGTATTGCCAGCATAATCAGGGCCTTACTTCGAGGCTAGTGCTCACATTGACTTTCACGTTTGGTATAGAGCAGAGCCGGGTGAGCTTCCAACTAGGAACTGGAAGCACAAGGTTTCTTTCGAGAAAACTCATTTTCTTCTATGTGCCATGCCGGCTGTAAGTAAAAGCACGGTAACAACAGTGCTTTTCAGGTAGCTTCGAGGCCGCATGAATGGAGCTTTCAAAACGGGAAAACAAGCCTTGTGCCATCAGTCTCTAATTTCTAGGTTGACACGCAGCATACACGCAGGAGCAGAGCTTCCTGGTTCTACGCAGTGTTCTGGTACTGAAACGGGTGCTGAAGCAAGTCCCCTAGGAGTGTTGAAAGCTTACTACCTTGAAACTAAAGCAGAACAACGATGAAGGCCTCATGGAGCTGCTGCACGCCTCTCGTTTTGCAAGGATAATCAGGGCCTTACTTCGAAGCTTGGGCTCACGTTGACTTTCACTTTAGGTATAGCGCAGAGCAGGGTGAGCTTCCAACAAGGAACTGGAAACCCAAGGTTTCTTAGGAGAAAACTCATTTTCTTCTCAGAACCATGCCGGCAGTGAGGAAAACCCCGGCAACAACAATGCTTTTCAGGTAGCTTCGAGGCCGCATGAACGGAGCTTTCATAATGGAAAAAGAAGCCTTATGCCATCAGTCTCCAATTTCTAGGTTGACACGCAGCATACACGCAGGACCAGAGCTTACTGTCTCTACGCAGTGTTCTGGTACCGAAACGGTTGCTTAAGCAAAGTCCCTAGGAGTCTTGGAAAGCTTACTACCGTGAAACTAAAGCAGAACAGCGATGAAGGCCTCATGGAGCTGCTGCACGCCTCCCGTTTTGCCAGGATAATCAGGGCCTTACTTCGAGGCTAGTGTTCACATTGACTTTCACGTTTGGTATAGAGCAGAGCCGGGTGAGCTTCCAACTAGGAACTGGAAGCACAAGGTTTCTTTCGAGAAAACTCATTTTCTTCTATGTGCCATGCCGGCTGTAAGTAAAAGCACGGTAACAACAGTGCTTTTCAGGTAGCTTCGGGGCCGCATCAACGGAGCTTTCATAATGGGAAAACTAGCCTTGTGCCGTCAGTCTCTAATTTCTAGGTTGACACGCAGCATACACGCAGGAGCAGAACTTCCTGGTTCTACGCAGTGTTCTGGTACTGAAACGGGTGCTGAAGCAAGGCCCCTAGGAGTGTTGAAAAGCTTACTACCTTGAAACTAAAGCAGAACAACGATGAAGGCCTCATGGAGCTGCTGCACGCCTCTCGTTTTGCAAGGATAATCAGGGCCTTACTTCGAAGCTTGGGCTCACGTTGACTTTCACTTTAGGTATAGCGCAGAGCAGGGTGAGCTTCCAACAAGGAACTGGAAACCCAAGGTTTCTTAGGAGAAAACTCATTTTCTTCTCAGGACCATGCCGGCAGTGAGGAAAACCCCGGCAACAACAATGCTTTTCAGGTAGCTTCGAGGCCGCATGAACGAAGCTTTAATAATGGGAAAAGAAGCCTTATGCCATCAGTCTCCAATTTCTAGGTTGACACGCAGCATACACGCAGGACCAGAGCTTACTGTCTCTACGCAGTGTTCTGGTACCGAAACGGTTGCTTAAGCAAAGTCCCTAGGAATGTTGGAAAGCTTACTACCGTGAAACTAAAGCAGAACAGCGATGAAGGCCTCATGGAGCTGCTGCACGCCTCCCGTATTGCCAGCATAACCAGGGCCTTACTTCGAGGCTAGTGCTCACATTGACTTTCACGTTTGGTATAGAGCAGAGCCGGGTGAGCTTCCAACTAGGAACTGGAAGCACAAGGTTTCTTTCGAGAAAACTCATTTTCTTCTATGTGCCATGCCGGCTGTAAGTAAAAGCACGGTAACAACAGTGCTTTTCAGGTAGCTTCGGGGCCGCATCAACGGAGCTTTCATAATGGGAAAACTAGCCTTGTGCCGTCAGTCTCTAATTTCTAGCTTGACACGCAGCATACACGCAGGAGCAGAGCTTCCTGGTTCTACGCAGTGTTCTGGTACTGAAACGGGTGCTGAAGCAAGGCCCCTAGGAGTGTTGAAAAGCTCACTACCTTGAAACTAAAGCAGAACAACGATGAAGGCCTCATGGAGCTGCTGCACGCCTCTCGTTTTGCAAGGATAATCAGGGCCTTACTTCGAAGCTTGGGCTCACGTTGACTTTCACTTTAGGTATAGCGCAGAGCAGGGTGAGCTTCCAACAAGGAACTGGAAACCCAAGGTTTCTTAGGAGAAAACTCAGTTTCTTCTCAGGACCATGCCGGCAGTGAGGAAAACCCCGGCAACAACAATGCTTTTCAGGTAGCTTCGAGGCCGCATGAACGAAGCTTTAATAATGGGAAAAGAAGCCTTATGCCATCAGTCTCCAATTTCTAGGTTGACACGCAGCATACACGCAGGACCAGAGCTTACTGTCTCTACGCAGTGTTCTGGTACCGAAACGGTTGCTTAAGCAAAGTCCCCAGGAATGTTGGAAAGCTTACTACCGTGAAACTAAAGGAGAACAGCGATGAAGGCCTCATGGAGCTGCTGCACGCCTCCCGTATTGCCAGCATAATCAGGGCCTTACTTCGAGCTAGTGCTCACATTGACTTTCACGTTTGGTATAGAGCAGAGCCGGGTGAGCTTCCAACTAGGAACTGGAAGCACAAGGTTTCTTTCGAGAAAACTCATTTTCTTCTATGTGCCATGCCGGCTGTAAGTAAAAGCACGGTAACAACAGTGCTTTTCAGGTAGCTTCGAGGCCGCATCAACGGAGCTTTCAAAACGGAAAACAAGCCTTGTGCCATCAGTCTCTAATTTCTAGGTTGACACGCAGCATACACGCAGGAGCAGAGCTTCCTGGTTCTACGCAGTGTTCTGGTACTGAAACGGGTGCTGAAGCAAGGCCCCTAGGAGTGTTGAAAAGCTTACTACCTTGAAACTAAAGCAGAACAACGATGAAGGCCTCATGGAGCTGCTGCACGCCTCTCGTTTTGCAAGGATAATCAGGGCCTTACTTCGAAGCTTGGGCTCACTTTGACTTTCACTTTAGGTATAGCGCAGAGCAGGGTGAGCTTCCAACAAGGAACTGGAAACCCAAGGTTTCTTAGGAGAAAACTCATTTTCTTCTCAGAACCATGCCGGCAGTGAGGAAAACCCCGGCAACAACAATGCTTTTCAGGTAGCTTCGAGGCCGCATGAACGGAGCTTTCATAATGGCAAAAGAAGCCTTATGCCATCAGTCTCCAATTTCTAGGTTGACACGCAGCATACACGCAGGACCAGAGCTTACTGTCTCTACGCAGTGTTCTGGTACCGAAACGGTTGCTTAAGCAAAGTCCCTAGGAGTCTTGGAAAGCTTACTACCGTGAAACTAAAGCAGAACAGCGATGAAGGCCTCATGGAGCTGCTGCACGCCTCCCGTTTTGCCAGGATAATCAGGGCCTTACTTCGAGGCTAGTGCTCACATTGACTTTCACGTTTGGTATAGAGCAGAGCCGGGTGAGCTTCCAACTAGGAACTGGAAGCACAAGGTTTCTTTCGAGAAAACTCATTTTCTTCTATGTGCCATGCCGGCTGTAAGTAAAAGCACGGTAACAACAGTGCTTTTCAGGTAGCTTCGGGGTCGCATCAACGGAGCTTTCAAAACGGAAAACTAGCCTTGTGCCGTCAGTCTCTAATTTCTAGGTTGACACGCAGCATACACGCAGGAGCAGAGCTTCCTGGTTCTACGCAGTGTTCTGGTACTGAAACGGGTGCTGAAGCAAGGCCCCTAGGAGTGTTGAAAAGCTTACTACCTTGAAACTAAAGCAGAACAACGATGAAGGCCTCATGGAGCTGCTGCACGCCTCTCGTATTGCAAGGATAATCAGGGCCTTACTTCGAAGCTTGGGCTCACTTTGCCTTTCACTTTAGGTATAGCGCAGAGCAGGGTGAGCTTCCAACAAGGAACTGGAAACCCAAGGTTTCTTAGGAGAAAACTCATTTTCTTCTCAGAACCATGCCGGCAGTGAGGAAAACCCCGGCAACAACAATGCTTTTCAGGTAGCTTCGAGGCCGCATGAACGGAACTTTCATAATGGGAACAGAAGCCTTATGCCATCAGTCTCCAATTTCTAGGTTGACACGCAGCATACACGCAGGACCAGAGCTTACTGTCTCTACGCAGTGTTCTGGTACTGAAACGGTTGCTTAAGCAAAGTCCCTAGGAGTCTTGGAAAGCTTACTACCGTGAAACTAAAGCAGAACAGCGATGAAGGCCTCATGGAGCTGCTGCACGCCTCCCGATTTGCCAGCATAATCAGGGCCTTACTTCGAGGCTAGTGCTCACAAGGACTTTCACGTTTGGTATAGAGCAGAGCCGGGTGAGCTTCCAACTAGGAACTGGAAGCACAAGGTTTCTTTCGAGAAAACTCATTTTCTTCTATGAGCCATGCCGGCTGTAAGTAAAAGCACGGTAACAACAGTGCTTTTCAGGTAGCTTCGAGGCCGCATGAATGGAGCTTTCAAAACGGGAAAACAAGCCTTGTGCCATCAGTCTCTAATTTCTAGGTTGACACGCAGCATACACGCAGGAGCAGAGCTTCCTGGTTCTACGCAGTGTTCTGGTACTGAAACGGGTGCTGAAGCAAGGCCCCGAGGAGTGTTGAAAAGCTTACTACCTTGAAACTAAAGCAGAACAACGATGAAGGCCTCATGGAGCTGCTGCACGCCTCTCGTTTTGCAAGGATAATCAGGGCCTTACTTCGAAGCTTGGGCTCACGTTGACTTTCACTTTAGGTATAGCGCAGAGCAGGGTGAGCTTCCAACAAGGAACTGGAAACCCAAGGTTTCTTAGGAGAAAACTCATTTTCTTCTCAGAACCATGCCGGCAGTGAGGAAAACCCCGGCAACAACAATGCTTTTCAGATAGCTTCGAGGCCGCATGAACGGAGCTTTCATAATGGGAAAAGAAGCCTTATGCCATCAGTCTCCAATTTCTAGGTTGACACGCAGCATACACGCAGGACCAGAGCTTACTGTCTCTACGCAGTGTTCTGGTACCGAAACGGTTGCTTAAGCAAAGTCCCTAGGAGTCTTGGAAAGCTTACTACCGTGAAACTAAAGCAGAACAGCGATGAAGGCCTCATGGAGCTGCTGCACGCCTCCCGTTTTGCCAGGATAATCAGGGCCTTACTTCGAGGCTGGTGCTCACATTGACTTTCACGTTTGGTATAGAGCAGAGCCGGGTGAGCTTCCAACTAGGAACTGGAAGCACAAGGTTTCTTTCGAGAAAACTCATTTTCTTCTATGTGCCATGCCGGCTGTAAGTAAAAGCACGGTAACAACAGTGCTTTTCAGATAGCTTCGGGGCCGCATCAACGGAGCTTTCATAATGGGAAAACTAGCCTTGTGCCGTCAGTCTCTAATTTCTAGGTTGACACGCAGCATACACGCAGGAGCAGAGCTTCCTGGTTCTACGCAGTGTTCTGGTACTGAAACGGGTGCTGAAGCAAGGCCCCTAGGAGTGTTGAAAAGCTTACTACCTTGAAACTAAAGCAGAACAACGATGAAGGCCTCATGGAGCTGCTGCACGCCTCTCGTTTTGCAAGGATAATCAGGGCCTTACTTCGAAGCTTGGGCTCACGTTGACTTTCACTTTAGGTATAGCGCAGAGCAGGGTGAGCTTCCAACATGGAACTGGAAACCCAAGGTTTCTTAGGAGAAAACTCATTTTCTTCTCAGAACCATGCCGGCAGTGAGGAAAACCCCGGCAACAACAATGCTTTTCAGGTAGCTTCGAGGCCGCATGAACGGAGCTTTCATAATGGGAAAAGAAGCCTTATGCCATCAGTCTCCAATTTCTAGGTTGACACGCAGCATACACGCAGGACCAGAGCTTACTGTCTCTACGCAGTGTTCTGGTACCGAAACGGTTGCTTAAGCAAAGTCCCTAGGAGTCTTGGAAAGCTTACTACCGTGAAACTAAAGCAGAACAGCGATGAAGGCCTCATGGAGCTGCTGCACGCCTCCCGTTTTGCCAGGATAATCAGGGCCTTACTTCGAGGCTGGTGCTCACATTGACTTTCACGTTTGGTATAGAGCAGAGCCGGGTGAGCTTCCAACTAGGAACTGGAAGCACAAGGTTTCTTTCGAGAAAACTCATTTTCTTCTATGTGCCATGCCGGCTGTAAGTAAAAGCACGGTAACAACAGTGCTTTTCAGATAGCTTCGGGGCCGCATCAACGGAGCTTTCATAATGGGAAAACTAGCCTTGTGCCGTCAGTCTCTAATTTCTAGGTTGACACGCAGCATACACGCAGGAGCAGAGCTTCCTGGTTCTACGCAGTGTTCTGGTACTGAAACGGGTGCTGAAGCAAGGCCCCTAGGAGTGTTGAAAAGCTTACTACCTTGAAACTAAAGCAGAACAACGATGAAGGCCTCATGGAGCTGCTGCACGCCTCTCGTTTTGCAAGGATAATCAGGGCCTTACTTCGAAGCTTGGGCTCACGTTGACTTTCACTTTAGGTATAGCGCAGAGCAGGCTGAGCTTCCAACATGGAACTGGAAACCCAAGGTTTCTTAGGAGAAAACTCATTTTCTTCTCAGAACCATGCCGGCAGTGAGGAAAACCCCGGCAACAACAATGCTTTTCAGGTAGCTTCGAGGCCGCATGAACGGAGCTTTCATAATGGGAAAAGAAGCCTTATGCCATCAGTCTCCAATTTCTAGGTTGACACGCAGCATACACGCAGGACCAGAGCTTACTGTCTCTACGCAGTGTTCTGGTACCGAAACGGTTGCTTAAGCAAAGTCCCTAGGAGTCTTGGAAAGCTTACTACCGTGAAACTAAAGCAGAACAGCGATGAAGGCCTCATGGAGCTGCTGCACGCCTCCCGTTTTGCCAGGATAATCAGGGCCTTACTTCGAGGCTAGTGCTCACATTGACTTTCACGTTTGGTATAGAGCAGAGCCGGGTGAGCTTCCAACTAGGAACTGGAAGCACAAGGTTTCTTTCGAGAAAACTCATTTTCTTCTATGTGCCATGCCGGCTGTAAGTAAAAGCACGGTAACAACAGTGCTTTTCAGGTAGCTTCGGGGCCGCATCAACGGAGCTTTCATAATGGGAAAACTAGCCTTGTGCCGTCAGTCTCTAATTTCTAGGTTGACACGCAGCATACACGCAGGAGCAGAACTTCCTGGTTCTACGCAGTGTTCTGGTACTGAAACGGGTGCTGAAGCAAGGCCCCTAGGAGTGTTGAAAAGCTTACTACCTTGAAACTAAAGCAGAACAACGATGAAGGCCTCATGGAGCTGCTGCACGCCTCTCGTTTTGCAAGGATAATCAGGGCCTTACTTCGAAGCTTGGGCTCACGTTGACTTTCACTTTAGGTATAGCCCAGAGCAGGGTGAGCTTCCAACAAGGAACTGGAAACCCAAGGTTTCTTAGGAGAAAACTCATTTTCTTCTCAGGACCATGCCGGCAGTGAGGAAAACCCCGGCAACAACAATGCTTTTCAGGTAGCTTCGAGGCCGCATGAACGAAGCTTTAATAATGGGAAAAGAAGCCTTATGCCATCAGTCTCCAATTTCTAGGTTGACACGCAGCATACACGCAGGACCAGAGCTTACTGTCTCTACGCAGTGTTCTGGTACCGAAACGGTTGCTTAAGCAAAGTCCCCAGGAATGTTGGAAAGCTTACTACCGTGAAACTAAAGCAGAACAGCGATGAAGGCCTCATGGAGCTGCTGCACGCCTCCCGTATTGCCAGCATAATCAGGGCCTTACTTCGAGGCTAGTGCTCACATTGACTTTCACGTTTGGTATAGAGCAGAGCCGGGTGAGCTTCCAACTAGGAACTGGAAGCACAAGGTTTCTTTCGAGAAAACTCATTTTCTTCTATGTGCCATGCCGGCTGTAAGTAAAAGCACGGTAACAACAGTGCTTTTCAGGTAGCTTCGAGGCCGCATGAATGGAGCTTTCAAAACGGGAAAACAAGCCTTGTGCCATCAGTCTCTAATTTCTAGGTTGACACGCAGCATACACGCAGGAGCAGAGCTTCCTGGTTCTACGCAGTGTTCTGGTACTGAAACGGGTGCTGAAGCAAGTCCCCTAGGAGTGTTGAAAGCTTACTACCTTGAAACTAAAGCAGAACAACGATGAAGGCCTCATGGAGCTGCTGCACGCCTCTCGTTTTGCAAGGATAATCAGGGCCTTACTTCGAAGCTTGGGCTCACGTTGACTTTCACTTTAGGTATAGCGCAGAGCAGGGTGAGCTTCCAACAAGGAACTGGAAACCCAAGGTTTCTTAGGAGAAAACTCATTTTCTTCTCAGGACCATGCCGGCAGTGAGGAAAACCCCGGCAACAACAATGCTTTTCAGGTAGCTTCGAGGCCGCATGAACGGAGCTTTCATAATGGAAAAAGAAGCCTTATGCCATCAGTCTCCAATTTCTAGGTTGACACGCAGCATACACGCAGGACCAGAGCTTACTGTCTCTACGCAGTGTTCTGGTACCGAAACGGTTGCTTAAGCAAAGTCCCTAGGAGTCTTGGAAAGCTTACTACCGTGAAACTAAAGCAGAACAGCGATGAAGGCCTCATGGAGCTGCTGCACGCCTCCCGTTTTGCCAGGATAATCAGGGCCTTACTTCGAGGCTGGTGCTCACATTGACTTTCACGTTTGGTATAGAGCAGAGCCGGGTGAGCTTCCAACTAGGAACTGGAAGCACAAGGTTTCTTTCGAGAAAACTCATTTTCTTCTATGTGCCATGCCGGCTGTAAGTAAAAGCACGGTAACAACAGTGCTTTTCAGATAGCTTCGGGGCTGCATCAACGGAGCTTTCATAATGGGAAAACTAGCCTTGTGCCGTCAGTCTCTAATTTCTAGGTTGACACGCAGCATACACGCAGGAGCAGAGCTTCCTGGTTCTACGCAGTGTTCTGGTACTGAAACGGGTGCTGAAGCAAGGCCCCTAGGAGTGTTGAAAAGCTTACTACCTTGAAACTAAAGCAGAACAACGATGAAGGCCTCATGGAGCTGCTGCACGCCTCTCGTTTTGCAAGGATAATCAGGGCCTTACTTCGAAGCTTGGGCTCACGTTGACTTTCACTTTAGGTATAGCGCAGAGCAGGGTGAGCTTCCAACATGGAACTGGAAACCCAAGGTTTCTTAGGAGAAAACTCATTTTCTTCTCAGAACCATGCCGGCAGTGAGGAAAACCCCGGCAACAACAATGCTTTTCAGGTAGCTTCGAGGCCGCATGAACGGAGCTTTCATAATGGGAAAAGAAGCCTTATGCCATCAGTCTCCAATTTCTAGGTTGACACGCAGCATACACGCAGGACCAGAGCTTACTGTCTCTACGCAGTGTTCTGGTACCGAAACGGTTGCTTAAGCAAAGTCCCTAGGAGTCTTGGAAAGCTTACTACCGTGAAACTAAAGCAGAACAGCGATGAAGGCCTCATGGAGCTGCTGCACGCCTCCCGTTTTGCCAGGATAATCAGGGCCTTACTTCGAGGCTAGTGCTCACATTGACTTTCACGTTTGGTATAGAGCAGAGCCGGGTGAGCTTCCAACTAGGAACTGGAAGCACAAGGTTTCTTTCGAGAAAACTCATTTTCTTCTATGTGCCATGCCGGCTGTAAGTAAAAGCACGGTAACAACAGTGCTTTTCAGGTAGCTTCGGGGCCGCATCAACGGAGCTTTCATAATGGGAAAACTAGCCTTGTGCCGTCAGTCTCTAATTTCTAGGTTGACACGCAGCATACACGCAGGAGCAGAACTTCCTGGTTCTACGCAGTGTTCTGGTACTGAAACGGGTGCTGAAGCAAGGCCCCTAGGAGTGTTGAAAAGCTTACTACCTTGAAACTAAAGCAGAACAACGATGAAGGCCTCATGGAGCTGCTGCACGCCTCTCGTTTTGCAAGGATAATCAGGGCCTTACTTCGAAGCTTGGGCTCACGTTGACTTTCACTTTAGGTATAGCCCAGAGCAGGGTGAGCTTCCAACAAGGAACTGGAAACCCAAGGTTTCTTAGGAGAAAACTCATTTTCTTCTCAGGACCATGCCGGCAGTGAGGAAAACCCCGGCAACAACAATGCTTTTCAGGTAGCTTCGAGGCCGCATGAACGAAGCTTTAATAATGGGAAAAGAAGCCTTATGCCATCAGTCTCCAATTTCTAGGTTGACACGCAGCATACACGCAGGACCAGAGCTTACTGTCTCTACGCAGTGTTCTGGTACCGAAACGGTTGCTTAAGCAAAGTCCCCAGGAATGTTGGAAAGCTTACTACCGTGAAACTAAAGCAGAACAGCGATGAAGGCCTCATGGAGCTGCTGCACGCCTCCCGTATTGCCAGCATAATCAGGGCCTTACTTCGAGGCTAGTGCTCACATTGACTTTCACGTTTGGTATAGAGCAGAGCCGGGTGAGCTTCCAACTAGGAACTGGAAGCACAAGGTTTCTTTCGAGAAAACTCATTTTCTTCTATGTGCCATGCCGGCTGTAAGTAAAAGCACGGTAACAACAGTGCTTTTCAGGTAGCTTCGAGGCCGCATGAATGGAGCTTTCAAAACGGGAAAACAAGCCTTGTGCCATCAGTCTCTAATTTCTAGGTTGACACGCAGCATACACGCAGGAGCAGAGCTTCCTGGTTCTACGCAGTGTTCTGGTACTGAAACGGGTGCTGAAGCAAGTCCCCTAGGAGTGTTGAAAGCTTACTACCTTGAAACTAAAGCAGAACAACGATGAAGGCCTCATGGAGCTGCTGCACGCCTCTCGTTTTGCAAGGATAATCAGGGCCTTACTTCGAAGCTTGGGCTCACGTTGACTTTCACTTTAGGTATAGCGCAGAGCAGGGTGAGCTTCCAACAAGGAACTGGAAACCCAAGGTTTCTTAGGAGAAAACTCATTTTCTTCTCAGGACCATGCCGGCAGTGAGGAAAACCCCGGCAACAACAATGCTTTTCAGGTAGCTTCGAGGCCGCATGAACGGAGCTTTCATAATGGAAAAAGAAGCCTTATGCCATCAGTCTCCAATTTCTAGGTTGACACGCAGCATACACGCAGGACCAGAGCTTACTGTCTCTACGCAGTGTTCTGGTACCGAAACGGTTGCTTAAGCAAAGTCCCTAGGAGTCTTG
The DNA here is from genome assembly GCF_028564815.1 of Eubalaena glacialis. Lineage (NCBI taxonomy): Eukaryota > Metazoa > Chordata > Mammalia > Artiodactyla > Balaenidae > Eubalaena > Eubalaena glacialis. The sequence continues at coordinate 30,706,059 of NC_083725.1, forward strand.
GAAAGCTTACTACCGTGAAACTAAAGCAGAACAGCGATGAAGGCCTCATGGAGGTGCTGCACGCCTCCCGTTTTGCCAGGATAATCAGGGCCTTACTTCGAGGCTGGTGCTCACATTGACTTTCACGTTTGGTATAGAGCAGAGCCGGGTGAGCTTCCAACTAGGAACTGGAAGCACAAGGTTTCTTTCGAGAAAACTCATTTTCTTCTATGTGCCATGCCGGCTGTAAGTAAAAGCACGGTAACAACAGTGCTTTTCAGGTAGCTTCGGGGCCGCATCAACGGAGCTTTCATAATGGGAAAACTAGCCTTGTGCCGTCAGTCTCTAATTTCTAGGTTGACACGCAGCATACACGCAGGAGCAGAACTTCCTGGTTCTACGCAGTGTTCTGGTACTGAAACGGGTGCTGAAGCAAGGCCCCTAGGAGTGTTGAAAAGCTTACTACCTTGAAACTAAAGCAGAACAACGATGAAGGCCTCATGGAGCTGCTGCACGCCTCTCGTTTTGCAAGGATAATCAGGGCCTTACTTCGAAGCTTGGGCTCACGTTGACTTTCACTTTAGGTAGAGCGCAGAGCAGGGTGAGCTTCCAACAAGGAACTGGAAACCCAAGGTTTCTTAGGAGAAAACTCATTTTCTTCTCAGGACCATGCCGGCAGTGAGGAAAACCCCGGCAACAACAATGCTTTTCAGGTAGCTTCGAGGCCGCATGAACGAAGCTTTAATAATGGGAAAAGAAGCCTTATGCCATCAGTCTCCAATTTCTAGGTTGACACGCAGCATACACGCAGGACCAGAGCTTACTGTCTCTACGCAGTGTTCTGGTACCGAAACGGTTGCTTAAGCAAAGTCCCCAGGAATGTTGGAAAGCTTACTACCGTGAAACTAAAGCAGAACAGCGATGAAGGCCTCATGGAGCTGCTGCACGCCTCCCGTATTGCCAGCATAATCAGGGCCTTACTTCGAGGCTAGTGCTCACATTGACTTTCACGTTTGGTATAGAGCAGAGCCGGGTGAGCTTCCAACTAGGAACTGGAAGCACAAGGTTTCTTTCGAGAAAACTCATTTTCTTCTATGTGCCATGCCGGCTGTAAGTAAAAGCACGGTAACAACAGTGCTTTTCAGGTAGCTTCGAGGCCGCATGAATGGAGCTTTCAAAACGGGAAAACAAGCCTTGTGCCATCAGTCTCTAATTTCTAGGTTGACACGCAGCATACACGCAGGAGCAGAGCTTCCTGGTTCTACGCAGTGTTCTGGTACTGAAACGGGTGCTGAAGCAAGGCCCCTAGGAGTGTTGAAAAGCTTACTACCTTGAAACTAAAGCAGAACAACGATGAAGGCCTCATGGAGCTGCTGCACGCCTCTCGTTTTGCAAGGATAATCAGGGCCTTACTTCGAAGCTTGGGCTCACGTTGACTTTCACTTTAGGTATAGCGCAGAGCAGGGTGAGCTTCCAACAAGGAACTGGAAACCCAAGGTTTCTTAGGAGAAAACTCATTTTCTTCTCAGAACCATGCCGGCAGTGAGGAAAACCCCGGCAACAACAATGCTTTTCAGGTAGCTTCGAGGCCGCATGAACGGAGCTTTCATAATGGGAAAAGAAGCCTTATGCCATCAGTCTCCAATTTCTAGGTTGACACGCAGCATACACGCAGGACCAGAGCTTACTGTCTCTACGCAGTGTTCTGGTACCGAAACGGTTGCTTAAGCAAAGTCCCTAGGAATGTTGGAAAGCTTACTACCGTGAAACTAAAGCAGAACAGCGATGAAGGCCTCATGGAGCTGCTGCACGCCTCCCGTTTTGCCAGGATAATCAGGGCCTTACTTCGAGGCTAGTGCTCACATTGACTTTCACGTTTGGTATAGAGCAGAGCCGGGTGAGCTTCCAACTAGGAACTGGAAGCACAAGGTTTCTTTCGAGAAAACTCATTTTCTTCTATGTGCCATGCCGGCTGTAAGTAAAAGCACGGTAACAACAGTGCTTTTCAGGTAGCTTCGGGGCCGCATCAACGGAGCTTTCATAATGGGAAAACTAGCCTTGTGCCGTCAGTCTCTAATTTCTAGCTTGACACGCAGCATACACGCAGGAGCAGAACTTCCTGGTTCTACGCAGTGTTCTGGTACTGAAACGGGTGCTGAAGCAAGGCCCCTAGGAGTGTTGAAAAGCTTACTACCTTGAAACTAAAGCAGAACAACGATGAAGGCCTCATGGAGCTGCTGCACGCCTCTCGTTTTGCAAGGATAATCAGGGCCTTACTTCGAAGCTTGGGCTCACGTTGACTTTCACTTTAGGTATAGCGCAGAGCAGGGTGAGCTTCCAACAAGGAACTGGAAACCCAAGGTTTCTTAGGAGAAAACTCATTTTCTTCTCAGAACCATGCTGGCAGTGAGGAAAACCCCGGCAACAACAATGCTTTTCAGGTAGCTTCGAGGCCGCATGAACGGAGCTTTCATAATGGCAAAAGAAGCCTTATGCCATCAGTCTCCAATTTCTAGGTTGACACGCAGCATACACGCAGGACCAGAGCTTACTGTCTCTACGCAGTGTTCTGGTACCGAAACGGTTGCTTAAGCAAAGTCCCTAGGAGTCTTGGAAAGCTTACTACCGTGAAACTAAAGCAGAACAGCGATGAAGGCCTCATGGAGCTGCTGCACGCCTCCCGTTTTGCCAGGATAATCAGGGCCTTACTTCGAGGCTAGTGCTCACATTGACTTTCACGTTTGGTATAGAGCAGAGCCGGGTGAGCTTCCAACTAGGAACTGGAAGCACAAGGTTTCTTTCGAGAAAACTCATTTTCTTCTATGTGCCATGCCGGCTGTAAGTAAAAGCACGGTAACAACAGTGCTTTTCAGGTAGCTTCGGGGCCGCATCAACGGAGCTTTCATAATGGGAAAACTAGCCTTGTGCCGTCAGTCTCTAATTTCTAGCTTGACACGCAGCATACAGGCAGGAGCAGAACTTCCTGGTTCTACGCAGTGTTCTGGTACTGAAACGGGTGCTGAAGCAAGGCCCCTAGGAGTGTTGAAAAGCTTACTACCTTGAAACTAAAGCAGAACAACGATGAAGGCCTCATGGAGCTGCTGCACGCCTCTCGTTTTGCAAGGATAATCAGGGCCTTACTTCGAAGCTTGGGCTCACGTTGACTTTCACTTTAGGTATAGCGCAGAGCAGGGTGAGCTTCCAACAAGGAACTGGAAACCCAAGGTTTCTTAGGAGAAAACTCATTTTCTTCTCAGGACCATGCCGGCAGTGAGGAAAACCCCGGCAACAACAATGCTTTTCAGGTAGCTTCGAGGCCGCATGAACGAAGCTTTAATAATGGGAAAAGAAGCCTTATGCCATCAGTCTCCAATTTCTAGGTTGACACGCAGCATACACGCAGGACCAGAGCTTACTGTCTCTACGCAGTGTTCTGGTACCGAAACGGTTGCTTAAGCAAAGTCCCCAGGAATGTTGGAAAGCTTACTACCGTGAAACTAAAGCAGAACAGCGATGAAGGCCTCATGGAGCTGCTGCACGCCTCCCGTATTGCCAGCATAATCAGGGCCTTACTTCGAGGCTAGTGCTCACATTGACTTTCACGTTTGGTATAGAGCAGAGCCGGGTGAGCTTCCAACTAGGAACTGGAAGCACAAGGTTTCTTTCGAGAAAACTCATTTTCTTCTATGTGCCATGCCGGCTGTAAGTAAAAGCACGGTAACAACAGTGCTTTTCAGGTAGCTTCGAGGCCGCATGAATGGAGCTTTCAAAACGGGAAAACAAGCCTTGTGCCATCAGTCTCTAATTTCTAGGTTGACACGCAGCATACACGCAGGAGCAGAGCTTCCTGGTTCTACGCAGTGTTCTGGTACTGAAACGGGTGCTGAAGCAAGGCCCCTAGGAGTGTTGAAAAGCTTACTACCTTGAAACTAAAGCAGAACAACGATGAAGGCCTCATGGAGCTGCTGCACGCCTCTCGTTTTGCAAGGATAATCAGGGCCTTACTTCGAAGCTTGGGCTCACGTTGACTTTCACTTTAGGTATAGCGCAGAGCAGGGTGAGCTTCCAACAAGGAACTGGAAACCCAAGGTTTCTTAGGAGAAAACTCATTTTCTTCTCAGAACCATGCCGGCAGTGAGGAAAACCCCGGCAACAACAATGCTTTTCAGGTAGCTTCGAGGCCGCATGAACGGAGCTTTCATAATGGGAAAAGAAGCCTTATGCCATCAGTCTCCAATTTCTAGGTTGACACGCAGCATACACGCAGGACCAGAGCTTACTGTCTCTACGCAGTGTTCTGGTACCGAAACGGTTGCTTAAGCAAAGTCCCTAGGAGTCTTGGAAAGCTTACTACCGTGAAACTAAAGCAGAACAGCGATGAAGGCCTCATGGAGCTGCTGCACGCCTCCCGTTTTGCCAGGATAATCAGGGCCTTACTTCGAGGCTAGTGCTCACATTGACTTTCACGTTTGGTATAGAGCAGAGCCGGGTGAGCTTCCAACTAGGAACTGGAAGCACAAGGTTTCTTTCGAGAAAACTCATTTTCTTCTATGTGCCATGCCGGCTGTAAGTAAAAGCACGGTAACAACAGTGCTTTTCAGGTAGCTTCGGGGCCGCATCAACGGAGCTTTCATAATGGGAAAACTAGCCTTGTGCCGTCAGTCTCTAATTTCTAGCTTGACACGCAGCATACACGCAGGAGCAGAACTTCCTGGTTCTACGCAGTGTTCTGGTACTGAAACGGGTGCTGAAGCAAGGCCCCTAGGAGTGTTGAAAAGCTTACTACCTTGAAACTAAAGCAGAACAACGATGAAGGCCTCATGGAGCTGCTGCACGCCTCTCGTTTTGCAAGGATAATCAGGGCCTTACTTCGAAGCTTGGGCTCACGTTGACTTTCACTTTAGGTATAGCGCAGAGCAGGGTGAGCTTCCAACAAGGAACTGGAAACCCAAGGTTTCTTAGGAGAAAACTCATTTTCTTCTCAGGACCATGCCGGCAGTGAGGAAAACCCCGGCAACAACAATGCTTTTCAGGTAGCTTCGAGGCCGCATGAACGAAGCTTTAATAATGGGAAAAGAAGCCTTATGCCATCAGTCTCCAATTTCTAGGTTGACACGCAGCATACACGCAGGACCAGAGCTTACTGTCTCTACGCAGTGTTCTGGTACCGAAACGGTTGCTTAAGCAAAGTCCCCAGGAATGTTGGAAAGCTTACTACCGTGAAACTAAAGCAGAACAGCGATGAAGGCCTCATGGAGCTGCTGCACGCCTCCCGTATTGCCAGCATAATCAGGGCCTTACTTCGAGGCTAGTGCTCACATTGACTTTCACGTTTGGTATAGAGCAGAGCCGGGTGAGCTTCCAACTAGGAACTGGAAGCACAAGGTTTCTTTCGAGAAAACTCATTTTCTTCTATGTGCCATGCCGGCTGTAAGTAAAAGCACGGTAACAACAGTGCTTTTCAGGTAGCTTCGAGGCCGCATGAATGGAGCTTTCAAAACGGGAAAACAAGCCTTGTGCCATCAGTCTCTAATTTCTAGGTTGACACGCAGCATACACGCAGGAGCAGAGCTTCCTGGTTCTACGCAGTGTTCTGGTACTGAAACGGGTGCTGAAGCAAGGCCCCTAGGAGTGTTGAAAAGCTTACTACCTTGAAACTAAAGCAGAACAACGATGAAGGCCTCATGGAGCTGCTGCACGCCTCTCGTTTTGCAAGGATAATCAGGGCCTTACTTCGAAGCTTGGGCTCACGTTGACTTTCACTTTAGGTATAGCGCAGAGCAGGGTGAGCTTCCAACAAGGAACTGGAAACCCAAGGTTTCTTAGGAGAAAACTCAGTTTCTTCTCAGAACCATGCCGGCAGTGAGGAAAACCCCGGCAACAACAATGCTTTTCAGGTAGCTTCGAGGCCTCATGAACGGAGCTTTCATAATGGGAAAAGAAGCCTTATGCCATCAGTCTCCAATTTCTAGGTTGACACGCAGCATACACGCAGGACCAGAGCTTACTGTCTCTACGCAGTGTTCTGGTACCGAAACGGTTGCTTAAGCAAAGTCCCTAGGAGTCGTGGAAAGCTTACTACCGTGAAACTAAAGCAGAACAGCGATGAAGGCCTCATGGAGCTGCTGCACGCCTCCCGTTTTGCCAGGATAATCAGGGCCTTACTTCGAGGCTAGTGCTCACATTGACTTTCACGTTTGGTATAGAGCAGAGCCGGGTGAGCTTCCAACTAGGAACTGGAAGCACAAGGTTTCTTTCGAGAAAACTCATTTTCTTCTATGTGCCATGCCGGCTGTAAGTAAAAGCACGGTAACAACAGTGCTTTTCAGGTAGCTTCGGGGCCGCATCAACGGAGCTTTCAAAACGGAAAACTAGCCTTGTGCCGTCAGTCTCTAATTTCTAGGTTGACACGCAGCATACACGCAGGAGCAGAGCTTCCTGGTTCTACGCAGTGTTCTGGTACTGAAACGGGTGCTGAAGCAAGGCCCCTAGGAGTGTTGAAAAGCTTACTACCTTGAAACTAAAGCAGAACAACGATGAAGGCCTCATGGAGCTGCTGCACGCCTCTCGTTTTGCAAGGATAATCAGGGCCTTACTTCGAAGCTTGGGCTCACTTTGACTTTCACTTTAGGTATAGCGCAGAGCAGGGTGAGCTTCCAACAAGGAACTGGAAACCCAAGGTTTCTTAGGAGAAAACTCATTTTCTTCTCAGAACCATGCCGGCAGTGAGGAAAACCCCGGCAACAACAATGCTTTTCAGGTAGCTTCGAGGCCACATGAACGGAGCTTTCATAATGGGAAAAGATGCCTTATGTCATCAGTCTCCAATTTCTAGGTTGACACGCAGCATACACGCAGGACCAGAGCTTACTGTCTCTACGCAGTGTTCTGGTACCGAAACGGTTGCTTAAGCGAAGTCCCTAGGAATGTTGGAAAGCTTACTACCGTGAAACTAAAGCAGAACAGCGATGAAGGCCTCATGGAGCTGCTGCACGCCTCCCGTATTGCCAGCATAATCAGGGCCTTACTTCGAGGCTAGTGCTCACATTGACTTTCACGTTTGGTATAGAGCAGAGCCGGGTGAGCTTCCAACTAGGAACTGGAAGCACAAGGTTTCTTTCGAGAAAACTCATTTTCTTCTATGTGCCATGCCGGCTGTAAGTAAAAGCACGGTAACAACAGTGCTTTTCAGGTAGCTTCGGGGCCGCATCAACGGAGCTTTCATAATGGGAAAACTAGTCTTGTGCCGTCAGTCTCTAATTTCTAGCTTGACACGCAGCATACACGCAGGAGCAGAGCTTCCTGGTTCTACGCAGTGTTCTGGTACTGAAACGGGTGCTGAAGCAAGGCCCCTAGGAGTGTTGAAAAGCTCACTACCTTGAAACTAAAGCAGAACAACGATGAAGGCCTCATGGAGCTGCTGCACGCCTCTCGTTTTGCAAGGATAATCAGGGCCTTACTTCGAAGCTTGGGCTCACGTTGACTTTCACTTTAGGTATAGCGCAGAGCAGGCTGAGCTTCCAACAAGGAACTGGAAACCCAAGGTTTCTTAGGAGAAAACTCATTTTCTTCTCAGGACCATGCCGGCAGTGAGGAAAACCCCGGCAACAACAATGCTTTTCAGGTAGCTTCGAGGCCGCATGAACGAAGCTTTAATAATGGGAAAAGAAGCCTTATGCCATCAGTCTCCAATTTCTAGGTTGACACGCAGCATACACGCAGGACCAGAGCTTACTGTCTCTACGCAGTGTTCTGGTACCGAAACGGTTGCTTAAGCAAAGTCCCCAGGAATGTTGGAAAGCTTACTACCGTGAAACTAAAGCAGAACAGCGATGAAGGCCTCATGGAGCTGCTGCACGCCTCCCGTATTGCCAGCATAATCAGGGCCTTACTTCGAGGCTAGTGCTCACATTGACTTTCACGTTTGGTATAGAGCAGAGCCGGGTGAGCTTCCAACTAGGAACTGGAAGCACAAGGTTTCTTTCGAGAAAACTCATTTTCTTCTATGTGCCATGCCGGCTGTAAGTAAAAGCACGGTAACAACAGTGCTTTTCAGGTAGCTTCGAGGCCGCATGAATGGAGCTTTCAAAACGGGAAAACAAGCCTTGTGCCATCAGTCTCTAATTTCTAGGTTGACACGCAGCATACACGCAGGAGCAGAGCTTCCTGGTTCTACGCAGTGTTCTGGTACTGAAACGGGTGCTGAAGCAAGGCCCCTAGGAGTGTTGAAAAGCTTACTACCTTGAAACTAAAGCAGAACAACGATGAAGGCCTCATGGAGCTGCTGCACGCCTCTCGTTTTGCAAGGATAATCAGGGCCTTACTTCGAAGCTTGGGCTCACGTTGACTTTCACTTTAGGTATAGCGCAGAGCAGGGTGAGCTTCCAACAAGGAACTGGAAACCCAAGGTTTCTTAGGAGAAAACTCAGTTTCTTCTCAGAACCATGCCGGCAGTGAGGAAAACCCCGGCAACAACAATGCTTTTCAGGTAGCTTCGAGGCCTCATGAACGGAGCTTTCATAATGGGAAAAGAAGCCTTATGCCATCAGTCTCCAATTTCTAGGTTGACACGCAGCATACACGCAGGACCAGAGCTTACTGTCTCTACGCAGTGTTCTGGTACCGAAACGGTTGCTTAAGCAAAGTCCCTAGGAGTCGTGGAAAGCTTACTACCGTGAAACTAAAGCAGAACAGCGATGAAGGCCTCATGGAGCTGCTGCACGCCTCCCGTTTTGCCAGGATAATCAGGGCCTTACTTCGAGGCTAGTGCTCACATTGACTTTCACGTTTGGTATAGAGCAGAGCCGGGTGAGCTTCCAACTAGGAACTGGAAGCACAAGGTTTCTTTCGAGAAAACTCATTTTCTTCTATGTGCCATGCCGGCTGTAAGTAAAAGCACGGTAACAACAGTGCTTTTCAGGTAGCTTCGGGGCCGCATCAACGGAGCTTTCAAAACGGAAAACTAGCCTTGTGCCGTCAGTCTCTAATTTCTAGGTTGACACGCAGCATACACGCAGGAGCAGAGCTTCCTGGTTCTACGCAGTGTTCTGGTACTGAAACGGGTGCTGAAGCAAGGCCCCTAGGAGTGTTGAAAAGCTTACTACCTTGAAACTAAAGCAGAACAACGATGAAGGCCTCATGGAGCTGCTGCACGCCTCTCGTTTTGCAAGGATAATCAGGGCCTTACTTCGAAGCTTGGGCTCACTTTGACTTTCACTTTAGGTATAGCGCAGAGCAGGGTGAGCTTCCAACAAGGAACTGGAAACCCAAGGTTTCTTAGGAGAAAACTCATTTTCTTCTCAGAACCATGCCGGCAGTGAGGAAAACCCCGGCAACAACAATGCTTTTCAGGTAGCTTCGAGGCCACATGAACGGAGCTTTCATAATGGGAAAAGATGCCTTATGTCATCAGTCTCCAATTTCTAGGTTGACACGCAGCATACACGCAGGACCAGAGCTTACTGTCTCTACGCAGTGTTCTGGTACCGAAACGGTTGCTTAAGCAAAGTCCCTAGGAATGTTGGAAAGCTTACTACCGTGAAACTAAAGCAGAACAGCGATGAAGGCCTCATGGAGCTGCTGCACGCCTCCCGTATTGCCAGCATAATCAGGGCCTTACTTCGAGGCTAGTGCTCACATTGACTTTCACGTTTGGTATAGAGCAGAGCCGGGTGAGCTTCCAACTAGGAACTGGAAGCACAAGGTTTCTTTCGAGAAAACTCATTTTCTTCTATGTGCCATGCCGGCTGTAAGTAAAAGCACGGTAACAACAGTGCTTTTCAGGTAGCTTCGGGGCCGCATCAACGGAGCTTTCATAATGGGAAAACTAGTCTTGTGCCGTCAGTCTCTAATTTCTAGCTTGACACGCAGCATACACGCAGGAGCAGAGCTTCCTGGTTCTACGCAGTGTTCTGGTACTGAAACGGGTGCTGAAGCAAGGCCCCTAGGAGTGTTGAAAAGCTCACTACCTTGAAACTAAAGCAGAACAACGATGAAGGCCTCATGGAGTTGCTGCACGCCTCTCGTTTTGCAAGGATAATCAGGGCCTTACTTCGAAGCTTGGGCTCACGTTGACTTTCACTTTAGGTATAGCGCAGAGCAGGCTGAGCTTCCAACAAGGAACTGGAAACCCAAGGTTTCTTAGGAGAAAACTCAGTTTCTTCTCAGAACCATGCCGGCAGTGAGGAAAACCCCGGCAACAACAATGCTTTTCAGGTAGCTTCGAGGCCGCATGAACGAAGCTTTCATAATGGGAAAAGAAGCCTTATGCCATCAGTCTCCAATTTCTAGGTTGACACGCAGCATACACGCAGGACCAGAGCTTACTGTCTCTACGCAGTGTTCTGGTACCGAAACGGTTGCTTAAGCAAAGTCCCTAGGAGTCGTGGAAAGCTTACTACCGTGAAACTAAAGCAGAACAGCGATGAAGGCCTCATGGAGCTGCTGCACGCCTCCCGTTTTGCCAGGATAATCAGGGCCTTACTTCGAGGCTAGTGCTCACATTGACTTTCACGTTTGGTATAGAGCAGAGCCGGGTGAGCTTCCAACTAGGAACTGGAAGCACAAGGTTTCTTTCGAGAAAACTCATTTTCTTCTATGTGCCATGCCGGCTGTAAGTAAAAGCACGGTAACAACAGTGCTTTTCAGGTAGCTTCGGGGCCGCATCAACGGAGCTTTCAAAACGGAAAACTAGCCTTGTGCCGTCAGTCTCTAATTTCTAGGTTGACACGCAGCATACACGCAGGAGCAGAGCTTCCTGGTTCTACGCAGTGTTCTGGTACTGAAACGGGTGCTGAAGCAAGGCCCCTAGGAGTGTTGAAAAGCTTACTACCTTGAAACTAAAGCAGAACAACGATGAAGGCCTCATGGAGCTGCTGCACGCCTCTCGTTTTGCAAGGATAATCAGGGCCTTACTTGGAAGCTTGGGCTCACTTTGACTTTCACTTTAGGTATAGCGCAGAGCAGGGTGAGCTTCCAACAAGGAACTGGAAACCCAAGGTTTCTTAGGAGAAAACTCATTTTCTTCTCAGAACCATGCCGGCAGTGAGGAAAACCCCGGCAACAACAATGCTTTTCAGGTAGCTTCGAGGCCACATGAACGGAGCTTTCATAATGGGAAAAGAAGCCTTATGCCATCAGTCTCCAATTTCTAGGTTGACACGCAGCATACACGCAGGACCAGAGCTTACTGTCTCTACGCAGTGTTCTGGTACCGAAACGGTTGCTTAAGCAAAGTCCCTAGGAATGTTGGAAAGCTTACTACCGTGAAACTAAAGCAGAACAGCGATGAAGGCCTCATGGAGCTGCTGCACGCCTCCCGTATTGCCAGCATAATCAGGGCCTTACTTCGAGGCTAGTGCTCACATTGACTTTCACGTTTGGTATAGAGCAGAGCTGGGTGAGCTTCCAACTAGGAACTGGAAGCACAAGGTTCCTTTCGAGAAAACTCATTTTCTTCTATGTGCCATGCCGGCTGTAAGTAAAAGCACGGTAACAACAGTGCTTTTCAGGTAGCTTCGGGGCCGCATCAACGGAGCTTTCATAATGGGAAAACTAGCCTTGTGCCGTCAGTCTCTAATTTCTAGGTTGACACGCAGCATACACGCAGGAGCAGAACTTCCTGGTTCTACGCAGTGTTCTGGTACTGAAACGGGTGCTGAAGCAAGGCCCCTAGGAGTGTTGAAAAGCTTACTACCTTGAAACTAAAGCAGAACAACGATGAAGGCCTCATGGAGCTGCTGCACGCCTCTCGTTTTGCAAGGATAATCAGGGCCTTACTTCGAAGCTTGGGCTCACGTTGACTTTCACTTTAGGTATAGCGCAGAGCAGGGTGAGCTTCCAACAAGGAACTGGAAACCCAAGGTTTCTTAGGAGAAAACTCATTTTCTTCTCAGGACCATGCCGGCAGTGAGGAAAACCCCGGCAACAACAATGCTTTTCAGGTAGCTTCGAGGCCGCATGAACGAAGCTTTAATAATGGGAAAAGAAGCCTTATGCCATCAGTCTCCAATTTCTAGGTTGACACGCAGCATACACGCAGGACCAGAGCTTACTGTCTCTACGCAGTGTTCTGGTACCGAAACGGTTGCTTAAGCAAAGTCCCCAGGAATGTTGGAAAGCTTACTACCGTGAAACTAAAGCAGAACAGCGATGAAGGCCTCATGGAGCTGCTGCACGCTTCCCGTATTGCCAGCATAATCAGGGCCTTACTTCGAGGCTAGTGCTCACATTGACTTTCACGTTTGGTATAGAGCAGAGCCGGGTGAGCTTCCAACTAGGAACTGGAAGCACAAGGTTTCTTTCGAGAAAACTCATTTTCTTCTATGTGCCATGCCGGCTGTAAGTAAAAGCACGGTAACAACAGTGCTTTTCAGGTAGCTTCGAGGCCGCATGAATGGAGCTTTCAAAACGGGAAAACAAGCCTTGTGCCATCAGTCTCTAATTTCTAGGTTGACACGCAGCATACACGCAGGAGCAGAGCTTCCTGGTTCTACGCAGTGTTCTGGTACTGAAACGGGTGCTGAAGCAAGGCCCCTAGGAGTGTTGAAAAGCTTACTACCTTGAAACTAAAGCAGAACAACGATGAAGGCCTCATGGAGCTGCTGCACGCCTCTCGTTTTGCAAGGATAATCAGGGCCTTACTTCGAAGCTTGGGCTCACGTTGACTTTCACTTTAGGTATAGCGCAGAGCAGGGTGAGCTTCCAACAAGGAACTGGAAACCCAAGGTTTCTTAGGAGAAAACTCAGTTTCTTCTCAGAACCATGCCGGCAGTGAGGAAAACCCCGGCAACAACAATGCTTTTCAGGTAGCTTCGAGGCCGCATGAACGGAGCTTTCATAATGGGAAAAGAAGCCTTATGCCATCAGTCTCCAATTTCTAGGTTGACACGCAGCATACACGCAGGACCAGAGCTTACTGTCTCTACGCAGTGTTCTGGTACCGAAACGGTTGCTTAAGCAAAGTCCCTAGGAGTCGTGGAAAGCTTACTACCGTGAAACTAAAGCAGAACAGCGATGAAGGCCTCATGGAGCTGCTGCACGCCTCCCGTTTTGCCAGGATAATCAGGGCCTTACTTCGAGGCTAGTGCTCACATTGACTTTCACGTTTGGTATAGAGCAGAGCCGGGTGAGCTTCCAACTAGGAACTGGAAGCACAAGGTTTCTTTCGAGAAAACTCATTTTCTTCTATGTGCCATGCCGGCTGTAAGTAAAAGCACGGTAACAACAGTGCTTTTCAGGTAGCTTCGGGGCCGCATCAACGGAGCTTTCAAAACGGAAAACTAGCCTTGTGCCGTCAGTCTCTAATTTCTAGGTTGACACGCAGCATACACGCAGGAGCAGAGCTTCCTGGTTCTACGCAGTGTTCTGGTACTGAAACGGGTGCTGAAGCAAGGCCCCTAGGAGTGTTGAAAAGCTTACTACCTTGAAACTAAAGCAGAACAACGATGAAGGCCTCATGGAGCTGCTGCACGCCTCTCGTTTTGCAAGGATAATCAGGGCCTTACTTGGAAGCTTGGGCTCACTTTGACTTTCACTTTAGGTATAGCGCAGAGCAGGGTGAGCTTCCAACAAGGAACTGGAAACCCAAGGTTTCTTAGGAGAAAACTCATTTTCTTCTCAGAACCATGCCGGCAGTGAGGAAAACCCCGGCAACAACAATGCTTTTCAGGTAGCTTCGAGGCCACATGAACGGAGCTTTCATAATGGGAAAAGAAGCCTTATGTCATCAGTCTCCAATTTCTAGGTTGACACGCAGCATACACGCAGGACCAGAGCTTACTGTCTCTACGCAGTGTTCTGGTACCGAAACGGTTGCTTAAGCAAAGTCCCTAGGAATGTTGGAAAGCTTACTACCGTGAAACTAAAGCAGAACAGCGATGAAGGCCTCATGGAGCTGCTGCACGCCTCCCGTATTGCCAGCATAATCAGGGCCTTACTTCGAGGCTAGTGCTCACATTGACTTTCACGTTTGGTATAGAGCAGAGCCGGGTGAGCTTCCAACTAGGAACTGGAAGCACAAGGTTTCTTTCGAGAAAACTCATTTTCTTCTATGTGCCATGCCGGCTGTAAGTAAAAGCACGGTAACAACAGTGCTTTTCAGGTAGCTTCGGGGCCGCATCAACGGAGCTTTCATAATGGGAAAACTAGTCTTGTGCCGTCAGTCTCTAATTTCTAGCTTGACACGCAGCATACACGCAGGAGCAGAGCTTCCTGGTTCTACGCAGTGTTCTGGTACTGAAACGGGTGCTGAAGCAAGGCCCCTAGGAGTGTTGAAAAGCTCACTACCTTGAAACTAAAGCAGAACAACGATGAAGGCCTCATGGAGCTGCTGCACGCCTCTCGTTTTGCAAGGATAATCAGGGCCTTACTTCGAAGCTTGGGCTCACGTTGACTTTCACTTTAGGTATAGCGCAGAGCAGGCTGAGCTTCCAACAAGGAACTGGAAACCCAAGGTTTCTTAGGAGAAAACTCAGTTTCTTCTCAGAACCATGCCGGCAGTGAGGAAAACCCCGGCAACAACAATGCTTTTCAGGTAGCTTCGAGGCCGCATGAACGGAGCTTTCATAATGGGAAAAGAAGCCTTATGCCATCAGTCTCCAATTTCTAGGTTGACACGCAGCATACACGCAGGACCAGAGCTTACTGTCTCTACGCAGTGTTCTGGTACCGAAACGGTTGCTTAAGCAAAGTCCCTAGGAGTCGTGGAAAGCTTACTACCGTGAAACTAAAGCAGAACAGCGATGAAGGCCTCATGGAGCTGCTGCACGCCTCCCGTTTTGCCAGGATAATCAGGGCCTTACTTCGAGGCTAGTGCTCACATTGACTTTCACGTTTGGTATAGAGCAGAGCCGGGTGAGCTTCCAACTAGGAACTGGAAGCACAAGGTTTCTTTCGAGAAAACTCATTTTCTTCTATGTGCCATGCCGGCTGTAAGTAAAAGCACGGTAACAACAGTGCTTTTCAGGTAGCTTCGGGGCCGCATCAACGGAGCTTTCAAAACGGAAAACTAGCCTTGTGCCGTCAGTCTCTAATTTCTAGGTTGACACGCAGCATACACGCAGGAGCAGAGCTTCCTGGTTCTACGCAGTGTTCTGGTACTGAAACGGGTGCTGAAGCAAGGCCCCTAGGAGTGTTGAAAAGCTTACTACCTTGAAACTAAAGCAGAACAACGATGAAGGCCTCATGGAGCTGCTGCACGCCTCTCGTTTTGCAAGGATAATCAGGGCCTTACTTCGAAGCTTGGGCTCACTTTGACTTTCACTTTAGGTATAGCGCAGAGCAGGGTGAGCTTCCAACAAGGAACTGGAAACCCAAGGTTTCTTAGGAGAAAACTCATTTTCTTCTCAGAACCATGCCGGCAGTGAGGAAAACCCCGGCAACAACAATGCTTTTCAGGTAGCTTCGAGGCCACATGAACGGAGCTTTCATAATGGGAAAAGAAGCCTTATGTCATCAGTCTCCAATTTCTAGGTTGACACGCAGCATACACGCAGGACCAGAGCTTACTGTCTCTACGCAGTGTTCTGGTACCGAAACGGTTGCTTAAGCAAAGTCCCTAGGAATGTTGGAAAGCTTACTACCGTGAAACTAAAGCAGAACAGCGATGAAGGCCTCATGGAGCTGCTGCACGCCTCCCGTATTGCCAGCATAATCAGGGCCTTACTTCGAGGCTAGTGCTCACATTGACTTTCACGTTTGGTATAGAGCAGAGCCGGGTGAGCTTCCAACTAGGAACTGGAAGCACAAGGTTTCTTTCGAGAAAACTCATTTTCTTCTATGTGCCATGCCGGCTGTAAGTAAAAGCACGGTAACAACAGTGCTTTTCAGGTAGCTTCGGGGCCGCATCAACGGAGCTTTCATAATGGGAAAACTAGTCTTGTGCCGTCAGTCTCTAATTTCTAGCTTGACACGCAGCATACACGCAGGAGCAGAGCTTCCTGGTTCTACGCAGTGTTCTGGTACTGAAACGGGTGCTGAAGCAAGGCCCCTAGGAGTGTTGAAAAGCTCACTACCTTGAAACTAAAGCAGAACAACGATGAAGGCCTCATGGAGCTGCTGCACGCCTCTCGTTTTGCAAGGATAATCAGGGCCTTACTTCGAAGCTTGGGCTCACGTTGACTTTCACTTTAGGTATAGCGCAGAGCAGGGTGAGCTTCCAACAAGGAACTGGAAACCCAAGGTTTCTTAGGAGAAAACTCATTTTCTTCTCAGGACCATGCCGGCAGTGAGGAAAACCCCGGCAACAACAATGCTTTTCAGGTAGCTTCGAGGCCGCATGAACGAAGCTTTAATAATGGGAAAAGAAGCCTTATGCCATCAGTCTCCAATTTCTAGGTTGACACGCAGCATACACGCAGGACCAGAGCTTACTGTCTCTACGCAGTGTTCTGGTACCGAAACGGTTGCTTAAGCAAAGTCCCCAGGAATGTTGGAAAGCTTACTACCGTGAAACTAAAGCAGAACAGCGATGAAGGCCTCATGGAGCTGCTGCACGCCTCCCGTATTGCCAGCATAATCAGGGCCTTACTTCGAGGCTAGTGCTCACATTGACTTTCACGTTTGGTATAGAGCAGAGCCGGGTGAGCTTCCAACTAGGAACTGGAAGCACAAGGTTTCCTTCGAGAAAACTCATTTTCTTCTATGTGCCATGCCGGCTGTAAGTAAAAGCACGGTAACAACAGTGCTTTTCAGGTAGCTTCGAGGCCGCATGAATGGAGCTTTCAAAACGGGAAAACAAGCCTTGTGCCATCAGTCTCTAATTTCTAGGTTGACACGCAGCATACACGCAGGAGCAGAGCTTCCTGGTTCTACGCAGTGTTCTGGTACTGAAACGGGTGCTGAAGCAAGGCCCCTAGGAGTGTTGAAAAGCTTACTACCTTGAAACTAAAGCAGAACAACGATGAAGGCCTCATGGAGCTGCTGCACGCCTCTCGTTTTGCAAGGATAATCAGGGCCTTACTTCGAAGCTTGGGCTCACGTTGACTTTCACTTTAGGTATAGCGCAGAGCAGGGTGAGCTTCCAACAAGGAACTGGAAACCCAAGGTTTCTTAGGAGAAAACTCATTTTCTTCTCAGAACCATGCCGGCAGTGAGGAAAACCCCGGCAACAACAATGCTTTTCAGGTAGCTTCGAGGCCGCATGAACGGAGCTTTCATAATGGCAAAAGAAGCCTTATGCCATCAGTCTCCAATTTCTAGGTTGACACGCAGCATACACGCAGGACCAGAGCTTACTGTCTCTACGCAGTGTTCTGGTAAAGAAACGGTTGCTTAAGCAAAGTCCCAAGGAATGTTGGAAAGCTTCCTACCGTGAAACTAAAGCAGAACAGCGATGAAGGCCTCATGGAGCTGCTGCACGCCTCCCGTATTGCCAGCATAATCAGGGCCTTACTTCGAGGCTAGTGCTCACATTGACTTTCACGTTTGGTATAGAGCAGAGCTGGGTGAGCTTCCAACTAGGAACTGGAAGCACAAGGTTCCTTTCGAGAAAACTCATTTTCTTCTATGTGCCATGCCGGCTGTAAGTAAAAGCACGGTAACAACAGTGCTTTTCAGGTAGCTTCGGGGCCGCATCAACGGAGCTTTCATAATGGGAAAACTAGCCTTGTGCCGTCAGTCTCTAATTTCTAGGTTGACACGCAGCATACACGCAGGAGCAGAACTTCCTGGTTCTACGCAGTGTTCTGGTACTGAAACGGGTGCTGAAGCAAGGCCCCTAGGAGTGTTGAAAAGCTTACTACCTTGAAACTAAAGCAGAACAACGATGAAGGCCTCATGGAGCTGCTGCACGCCTCTCGTTTTGCAAGGATAATCAGGGCCTTACTTCGAAGCTTGGGCTCACGTTGACTTTCACTTTAGGTATAGCGCAGAGCAGGGTGAGCTTCCAACAAGGAACTGGAAACCCAAGGTTTCTTAGGAGAAAACTCAGTTTCTTCTCAGAACCATGCCGGCAGTGAGGAAAACCCCGGCAACAACAATGCTTTTCAGGTAGCTTCGAGGCCGCATGAACGGAGCTTTCATAATGGGAAAAGAAGCCTTATGCCATCAGTCTCCAATTTCTAGGTTGACACGCAGCATACACGCAGGACCAGAGCTTACTGTCTCTACGCAGTGTTCTGGTACCGAAACGGTTGCTTAAGCAAAGTCCCTAGGAGTCGTGGAAAGCTTACTACCGTGAAACTAAAGCAGAACAGCGATGAAGGCCTCATGGAGCTGCTGCACGCCTCCCGTTTTGCCAGGATAATCAGGGCCTTACTTCGAGGCTAGTGCTCACATTGACTTTCACGTTTGGTATAGAGCAGAGCCGGGTGAGCTTCCAACTAGGAACTGGAAGCACAAGGTTTCTTTCGAGAAAACTCATTTTCTTCTATGTGCCATGCCGGCTGTAAGTAAAAGCACGGTAACAACAGTGCTTTTCAGGTAGCTTCGGGGCCGCATCAACGGAGCTTTCAAAACGGAAAACTAGCCTTGTGCCGTCAGTCTCTAATTTCTAGGTTGACACGCAGCATACACGCAGGAGCAGAGCTTCCTGGTTCTACGCAGTGTTCTGGTACTGAAACGGGTGCTGAAGCAAGGCCCCTAGGAGTGTTGAAAAGCTTACTACCTTGAAACTAAAGCAGAACAACGATGAAGGCCTCATGGAGCTGCTGCACGCCTCTCGTTTTGCAAGGATAATCAGGGCCTTACTTCGAAGCTTGGGCTCACTTTGACTTTCACTTTAGGTATAGCGCAGAGCAGGGTGAGCTTCCAACAAGGAACTGGAAACCCAAGGTTTCTTAGGAGAAAACTCATTTTCTTCTCAGAACCATGCCGGCAGTGAGGAAAACCCCGGCAACAACAATGCTTTTCAGGTAGCTTCGAGGCCACATGAACGGAGCTTTCATAATGGGAAAAGATGCCTTATGTCATCAGTCTCCAATTTCTAGGTTGACACGCAGCATACACGCAGGACCAGAGCTTACTGTCTCTACGCAGTGTTCTGGTACCGAAACGGTTGCTTAAGCAAAGTCCCTAGGAATGTTGGAAAGCTTACTACCGTGAAACTAAAGCAGAACAGCGATGAAGGCCTCATGGAGCTGCTGCACGCCTCCCGTATTGCCAGCATAATCAGGGCCTTACTTCGAGGCTAGTGCTCACATTGACTTTCACGTTTGGTATAGAGCAGAGCCGGGTGAGCTTCCAACTAGGAACTGGAAGCACAAGGTTTCTTTCGAGAAAACTCATTTTCTTCTATGTGCCATGCCGACTGTAAGTAAAAGCACGGTAACAACAGTGCTTTTCAGGTAGCTTCGGGGCCGCATCAACGGAGCTTTCAAAACGGAAAACTAGCCTTGTGCCGTCAGTCTCTAATTTCTAGGTTGACACGCAGCATACACGCAGGAGCAGAGCTTCCTGGTTCTACGCAGTGTTCTGGTACTGAAACGGGTGCTGAAGCAAGGCCCCTAGGAGTGTTGAAAAGCTTACTACCTTGAAACTAAAGCAGAACAACGATGAAGGCCTCATGGAGCTGCTGCACGCCTCTCGTTTTGCAAGGATAATCAGGGCCTTACTTGGAAGCTTGGGCTCACTTTGACTTTCACTTTAGGTATAGCGCAGAGCAGGCTGAGCTTCCAACAAGGAACTGGAAACCCAAGGTTTCTTAGGAGAAAACTCAGTTTCTTCTCAGAACCATGCCGGCAGTGAGGAAAACCCCGGCAACAACAATGCTTTTCAGGTAGCTTCGAGGCCGCATGAACGAAGCTTTCATAATGGGAAAAGAAGCCTTATGCCATCAGTCTCCAATTTCTAGGTTGACACGCAGCATACACGCAGGACCAGAGCTTACTGTCTCTACGCAGTGTTCTGGTACCGAAACGGTTGCTTAAGCAAAGTCCCTAGGAATGTTGGAAAGCTTACTACCGTGAAACTAAAGCAGAACAGCGATGAAGGCCTCATGGAGCTGCTGCACGCCTCCCGTATTGCCAGCATAATCAGGGCCTTACTTCGAGGCTAGTGCTCACATTGACTTTCACGTTTGGTATAGAGCAGAGCCGGGTGAGCTTCCAACTAGGAACTGGAAGCACAAGGTTTCTTTCGAGAAAACTCATTTTCTTCTATGTGCCATGCCGGCTGTAAGTAAAAGCACGGTAACAACAGTGCTTTTCAGGTAGCTTCGGGGCCGCATCAACGGAGCTTTCATAATGGGAAAACTAGTCTTGTGCCGTCAGTCTCTAATTTCTAGCTTGACACGCAGCATACACGCAGGAGCAGAGCTTCCTGGTTCTACGCAGTGTTCTGGTACTGAAACGGGTGCTGAAGCAAGGCCCCTAGGAGTGTTGAAAAGCTCACTACCTTGAAACTAAAGCAGAACAACGATGAAGGCCTCATGGAGCTGCTGCACGCCTCTCGTTTTGCAAGGATAATCAGGGCCTTACTTCGAAGCTTGGGCTCACGTTGACTTTCACTTTAGGTATAGCGCAGAGCAGGGTGAGCTTCCAACAAGGAACTGGAAACCCAAGGTTTCTTAGGAGAAAACTCAGTTTCTTCTCAGAACCATGCCGGCAGTGAGGAAAACCCCGGCAACAACAATGCTTTTCAGGTAGCTTCGAGGCCGCATGAACGGAGCTTTCATAATGGGAAAAGAAGCCTTATGCCATCAGTCTCCAATTTCTAGGTTGACACGCAGCATACACGCAGGACCAGAGCTTACTGTCTCTACGCAGTGTTCTGGTACCGAAACGGTTGCTTAAGCAAAGTCCCTAGGAGTCGTGGAAAGCTTACTACCGTGAAACTAAAGCAGAACAGCGATGAAGGCCTCATGGAGCTGCTGCACGCCTCCCGTTTTGCCAGGATAATCAGGGCCTTACTTCGAGGCTAGTGCTCACATTGACTTTCACGTTTGGTATAGAGCAGAGCCGGGTGAGCTTCCAACTAGGAACTGGAAGCACAAGGTTTCTTTCGAGAAAACTCATTTTCTTCTATGTGCCATGCCGGCTGTAAGTAAAAGCACGGTAACAACAGTGCTTTTCAGGTAGCTTCGGGGCCGCATCAACGGAGCTTTCAAAACGGAAAACTAGCCTTGTGCCGTCAGTCTCTAATTTCTAGGTTGACACGCAGCATACACGCAGGAGCAGAGCTTCCTGGTTCTACGCAGTGTTCTGGTACTGAAACGGGTGCTGAAGCAAGGCCCCTAGGAGTGTTGAAAAGCTTACTACCTTGAAACTAAAGCAGAACAACGATGAAGGCCTCATGGAGCTGCTGCACGCCTCTCGTTTTGCAAGGATAATCAGGGCCTTACTTCGAAGCTTGGGCTCACTTTGACTTTCACTTTAGGTATAGCGCAGAGCAGGGTGAGCTTCCAACAAGGAACTGGAAACCCAAGGTTTCTTAGGAGAAAACTCATTTTCTTCTCAGAACCATGCCGGCAGTGAGGAAAACCCCGGCAACAACAATGCTTTTCAGGTAGCTTCGAGGCCACATGAACGGAGCTTTCATAATGGGAAAAGAAGCCTTATGTCATCAGTCTCCAATTTCTAGGTTGACACGCAGCATACACGCAGGACCAGAGCTTACTGTCTCTACGCAGTGTTCTGGTACCGAAACGGTTGCTTAAGCAAAGTCCCTAGGAATGTTGGAAAGCTTACTACCGTGAAACTAAAGCAGAACAGCGATGAAGGCCTCATGGAGCTGCTGCACGCCTCCCGTATTGCCAGCATAATCAGGGCCTTACTTCGAGGCTAGTGCTCACATTGACTTTCACGTTTGGTATAGAGCAGAGCCGGGTGAGCTTCCAACTAGGAACTGGAAGCACAAGGTTTCTTTCGAGAAAACTCATTTTCTTCTATGTGCCATGCCGGCTGTAAGTAAAAGCACGGTAACAACAGTGCTTTTCAGGTAGCTTCGGGGCCGCATCAACGGAGCTTTCATAATGGGAAAACTAGTCTTGTGCCGTCAGTCTCTAATTTCTAGCTTGACACGCAGCATACACGCAGGAGCAGAGCTTCCTGGTTCTACGCAGTGTTCTGGTACTGAAACGGGTGCTGAAGCAAGGCCCCTAGGAGTGTTGAAAAGCTCACTACCTTGAAACTAAAGCAGAACAACGATGAAGGCCTCATGGAGCTGCTGCACGCCTCTCGTTTTGCAAGGATAATCAGGGCCTTACTTCGAAGCTTGGGCTCACGTTGACTTTCACTTTAGGTATAGCGCAGAGCAGGGTGAGCTTCCAACAAGGAACTGGAAACCCAAGGTTTCTTAGGAGAAAACTCATTTTCTTCTCAGGACCATGCCGGCAGTGAGGAAAACCCCGGCAACAACAATGCTTTTCAGGTAGCTTCGAGGCCGCATGAACGAAGCTTTAATAATGGGAAAAGAAGCCTTATGCCATCAGTCTCCAATTTCTAGGTTGACACGCAGCATACACGAAGAACCAGAGCTTACTGTCTCTACGCAGTGTTCTGGTACCGAAACGGTTGCTTAAGCAAAGTCCCCAGGAATGTTGGAAAGCTTACTACCGTGAAACTAAAGCAGAACAGCGATGAAGGCCTCATGGAGCTGCTGCACGCCTCCCGTATTGCCAGCATAATCAGGGCCTTACTTCGAGGCTAGTGCTCACATTGACTTTCACGTTTGGTATAGAGCAGAGCCGGGTGAGCTTCCAACTAGGAACTGGAAGCACAAGGTTTCCTTCGAGAAAACTCATTTTCTTCTATGTGCCATGCCGGCTGTAAGTAAAAGCACGGTAACAACAGTGCTTTTCAGGTAGCTTCGAGGCCGCATGAATGGAGCTTTCAAAACGGGAAAACAAGCCTTGTGCCATCAGTCTCTAATTTCTAGGTTGACACGCAGCATACACGCAGGAGCAGAGCTTCCTGGTTCTACGCAGTGTTCTGGTACTGAAACGGGTGCTGAAGCAAGGCCCCTAGGAGTGTTGAAAAGCTTACTACCTTGAAACTAAAGCAGAACAACGATGAAGGCCTCATGGAGCTGCTGCACGCCTCTCGTTTTGCAAGGATAATCAGGGCCTTACTTCGAAGCTTGGGCTCACGTTGACTTTCACTTTAGGTATAGCGCAGAGCAGGGTGAGCTTCCAACAAGGAACTGGAAACCCAAGGTTTCTTAGGAGAAAACTCAGTTTCTTCTCAGAACCATGCCGGCAGTGAGGAAAACCCCGGCAACAACAATGCTTTTCAGGTAGCTTCGAGGCCGCATGAACGGAGCTTTCATAATGGCAAAAGAAGCCTTATGCCATCAGTCTCCAATTTCTAGGTTGACACGCAGCATACACGCAGGACCAGAGCTTACTGTCTCTACGCAGTGTTCTGGTAAAGAAACGGTTGCTTAAGCAAAGTCCCTAGGAGTCGTGGAAAGCTTACTACCGTGAAACTAAAGCAGAACAGCGATGAAGGCCTCATGGAGCTGCTGCACGCCTCCCGTATTGCCAGCATAATCAGGGCCTTACTTCGAGGCTAGTGCTCACATTGACTTTCACGTTTGGTATAGAGCAGAGCCGGGTGAGCTTCCAACTAGGAACTGGAAGCACAAGGTTTCTTTCGAGAAAACTCATTTTCTTCTATGTGCCATGCCGGCTGTAAGTAAAAGCACGGTAACAACAGTGCTTTTCAGGTAGCTTCGGGGCCGCATCAACGGAGCTTTCAAAACGGAAAACTAGCCTTGTGCCGTCAGTCTCTAATTTCTAGGTTGACACGCAGCATACACGCAGGAGCAGAGCTTCCTGGTTCTACGCAGTGTTCTGGTACTGAAACGGGTGCTGAAGCAAGGCCCCTAGGAGTGTTGAAAAGCTTACTACCTTGAAACTAAAGCAGAACAACGATGAAGGCCTCATGGAGCTGCTGCACGCCTCTCGTTTTGCAAGGATAATCAGGGCCTTACTTCGAAGCTTGGGCTCACTTTGACTTTCACTTTAGGTATAGCGCAGAGCAGGGTGAGCTTCCAACAAGGAACTGGAAACCCAAGGTTTCTTAGGAGAAAACTCATTTTCTTCTCAGAACCATGCCGGCAGTGAGGAAAACCCCGGCAACAACAATGCTTTTCAGGTAGCTTCGAGGCCACATGAACGGAGCTTTCATAATGGGAAAAGAAGCCTTATGTCATCAGTCTCCAATTTCTAGGTTGACACGCAGCATACACGCAGGACCAGAGCTTACTGTCTCTACGCAGTGTTCTGGTACCGAAACGGTTGCTTAAGCAAAGTCCCTAGGAATGTTGGAAAGCTTCCTACCGTGAAACTAAAGCAGAACAGCGATGAAGGCCTCATGGAGCTGCTGCACGCCTCCCGTATTGCCAGCATAATCAGGGCCTTACTTCGAGGCTAGTGCTCACATTGACTTTCACGTTTGGTATAGAGCAGAGCCGGGTGAGCTTCCAACTAGGAACTGGAAGCACAAGGTTCCTTTCGAGAAAACTCATTTTCTTCTATGTGCCATGCCGGCTGTAAGTAAAAGCACGGTAACAACAGTGCTTTTCAGGTAGCTTCGGGGCCGCATCAACGGAGCTTTCATAATGGGAAAACTAGTCTTGTGCCGTCAGTCTCTAATTTCTAGCTTGACACGCAGCATACACGCAGGAGCAGAGCTTCCTGGTTCTACGCAGTGTTCTGGTACTGAAACGGGTGCTGAAGCAAGGCCCCTAGGAGTGTTGAAAAGCTCACTACCTTGAAACTAAAGCAGAACAACGATGAAGGCCTCATGGAGCTGCTGCACGCCTCTCGTTTTGCAAGGATAATCAGGGCCTTACTTCGAAGCTTGGGCTCACGTTGACTTTCACTTTAGGTATAGCGCAGAGCAGGGTGAGCTTCCAACAAGGAACTGGAAACCCAAGGTTTCTTAGGAGAAAACTCATTTTCTTCTCAGGACCATGCCGGCAGTGAGGAAAACCCCGGCAACAACAATGCTTTTCAGGTAGCTTCGAGGCCGCATGAACGGAGCTTTCATAATGGGAAAAGAAGCCTTATGCCATCAGTCTCCAATTTCTAGGTTGACACGCAGCATACACGCAGAACCAGAGCTTACTGTCTCTACGCAGTGTTCTGGTACCGAAACGGTTGCTTAAGCAAAGTCCCCAGGAATGTTGGAAAGCTTACTACCGTGAAACTAAAGCAGAACAGCGATGAAGGCCTCATGGAGCTGCTGCACGCCTCCCGTATTGCCAGCATAATCAGGGCCTTACTTCGAGGCTAGTGCTCACATTGACTTTCACGTTTGGTATAGAGCAGAGCCGGGTGAGCTTCCAACTAGGAACTGGAAGCACAAGGTTTCTTTCGAGAAAACTCATTTTCTTCTATGTGCCATGCCAGCTGTAAGTAAAAGCACGGTAACAACAGTGCTTTTCAGGTAGCTTCGAGGCCGCATGAATGGAGCTTTCAAAACGGGAAAACAAGCCTTGTGCCATCAGTCTCTAATTTCTAGGTTGACACGCAGCATACACGCAGGAGCAGAGCTTCCTGGTTCTACGCAGTGTTCTGGTACTGAAACGGGTGCTGAAGCAAGGCCCCTAGGAGTGTTGAAAAGCTTACTACCTTGAAACTAAAGCAGAACAACGATGAAGGCCTCATGGAGCTGCTGCACGCCTCTCGTTTTGCAAGGATAATCAGGGCCTTACTTCGAAGCTTGGGCTCACGTTGACTTTCACTTTAGGTATAGCGCAGAGCAGGGTGAGCTTCCAACAAGGAACTGGAAACCCAAGGTTTCTTAGGAGAAAACTCAGTTTCTTCTCAGAACCATGCCGGCAGTGAGGAAAACCCCGGCAACAACAATGCTTTTCAGGTAGCTTCGAGGCCGCATGAACGGAGCTTTCATAATGGCAAAAGAAGCCTTATGCCATCAGTCTCCAATTTCTAGGTTGACACGCAGCATACACGCAGGACCAGGGCTTACTGTCTCTACGCAGTGTTCTGGTACCGAAACGGTTGCTTAAGCAAAGTCCCTAGGAGTCGTGGAAAGCTTACTACCGTGAAACTAAAGCAGAACAGCGATGAAGGCCTCATGGAGCTGCTGCACGCCTCCCGTTTTGCCAGGATAATCAGGGCCTTACTTCGAGGCTAGTGCTCACATTGACTTTCACGTTTGGTATAGAGCAGAGCCGGGTGAGCTTCCAACTAGGAACTGGAAGCACAAGGTTTCTTTCGAGAAAACTCATTTTCTTCTATGTGCCATGCCGGCTGTAAGTAAAAGCACGGTAACAACAGTGCTTTTCAGGTAGCTTCGGGGCCGCATCAACGGAGCTTTCAAAACGGAAAACTAGCCTTGTGCCGTCAGTCTCTAATTTCTAGGTTGACACGCAGCATACACGCAGGAGCAGAGCTTCCTGGTTCTACGCAGTGTTCTGGTACTGAAACGGGTGCTGAAGCAAGGCCCCTAGGAGTGTTGAAAAGCTTACTACCTTGAAACTAAAGCAGAACAACGATGAAGGCCTCATGGAGCTGCTGCACGCCTCTCGTTTTGCAAGGATAATCAGGGCCTTACTTCGAAGCTTGGGCTCACTTTGACTTTCACTTTAGGTATAGCGCAGAGCAGGCTGAGCTTCCAACAAGGAACTGGAAACCCAAGGTTTCTTAGGAGAAAACTCAGTTTCTTCTCAGAACCATGCCGGCAGTGAGGAAAACCCCGGCAACAACAATGCTTTTCAGGTAGCTTCGAGGCCGCATGAACGAAGCTTTCATAATGGGAAAAGAAGCCTTATGCCATCAGTCTCCAATTTCTAGGTTGACACGCAGCATACACGCAGGACCAGAGCTTACTGTCTCTACGCAGTGTTCTGGTACCGAAACGGTTGCTTAAGCAAAGTCCCTAGGAATGTTGGAAAGCTTACTACCGTGAAACTAAAGCAGAACAGCGATGAAGGCCTCATGGAGCTGCTGCACGCCTCCCGTATTGCCAGCATAATCAGGGCCTTACTTCGAGGCTAGTGCTCACATTGACTTTCACGTTTGGTATAGAGCAGAGCCGGGTGAGCTTCCAACTAGGAACTGGAAGCACAAGGTTTCTTTCGAGAAAACTCATTTTCTTCTATGTGCCATGCCGGCTGTAAGTAAAAGCACGGTAACAACAGTGCTTTTCAGGTAGCTTCGGGGCCGCATCAACGGAGCTTTCATAATGGGAAAACTAGTCTTGTGCCGTCAGTCTCTAATTTCTAGCTTGACACGCAGCATACACGCAGGAGCAGAGCTTCCTGGTTCTACGCAGTGTTCTGGTACTGAAACGGGTGCTGAAGCAAGGCCCCTAGGAGTGTTGAAAAGCTCACTACCTTGAAACTAAAGCAGAACAACGATGAAGGCCTCATGGAGCTGCTGCACGCCTCTCGTTTTGCAAGGATAATCAGGGCCTTACTTCGAAGCTTGGGCTCACGTTGACTTTCACTTTAGGTATAGCGCAGAGCAGGGTGAGCTTCCAACAAGGAACTGGAAACCCAAGGTTTCTTAGGAGAAAACTCAGTTTCTTCTCAGAACCATGCCGGCAGTGAGGAAAACCCCGGCAACAACAATGCTTTTCAGGTAGCTTCGAGGCCGCATGAACGGAGCTTTCATAATGGGAAAAGAAGCCTTATGCCATCAGTCTCCAATTTCTAGGTTGACACGCAGCATACACGCAGGACCAGAGCTTACTGTCTCTACGCAGTGTTCTGGTACCGAAACGGTTGCTTAAGCAAAGTCCCTAGGAGTCGTGGAAAGCTTACTACCGTGAAACTAAAGCAGAACAGCGATGAAGGCCTCATGGAGCTGCTGCACGCCTCCCGTTTTGCCAGGATAATCAGGGCCTTACTTCGAGGCTAGTGCTCACATTGACTTTCACGTTTGGTATAGAGCAGAGCCGGGTGAGCTTCCAACTAGGAACTGGAAGCACAAGGTTTCTTTCGAGAAAACTCATTTTCTTCTATGTGCCATGCCGGCTGTAAGTAAAAGCACGGTAACAACAGTGCTTTTCAGGTAGCTTCGGGGCCGCATCAACGGAGCTTTCAAAACGGAAAACTAGCCTTGTGCCGTCAGTCTCTAATTTCTAGGTTGACACGCAGCATACACGCAGGAGCAGAGCTTCCTGGTTCTACGCAGTGTTCTGGTACTGAAACGGGTGCTGAAGCAAGGCCCCTAGGAGTGTTGAAAAGCTTACTACCTTGAAACTAAAGCAGAACAACGATGAAGGCCTCATGGAGCTGCTGCACGCCTCTCGTTTTGCAAGGATAATCAGGGCCTTACTTCGAAGCTTGGGCTCACGTTGACTTTCACTTTAGGTATAGCGCAGAGCAGGGTGAGCTTCCAACAAGGAACTGGAAACCCAAGGTTTCTTAGGAGAAAACTCATTTTCTTCTCAGAACCATGCCGGCAGTGAGGAAAACCCCGGCAACAACAATGCTTTTCAGGTAGCTTCGAGGCCACATGAACGGAGCTTTCATAATGGGAAAAGAAGCCTTATGTCATCAGTCTCCAATTTCTAGGTTGACACGCAGCATACACGCAGGACCAGAGCTTACTGTCTCTACGCAGTGTTCTGGTACCGAAACGGTTGCTTAAGCAAAGTCCCTAGGAATGTTGGAAAGCTTACTACCGTGAAACTAAAGCAGAACAGCGATGAAGGCCTCATGGAGCTGCTGCACGCCTCCCGTATTGCCAGCATAATCAGGGCCTTACTTCGAGGCTAGTGCTCACATTGACTTTCACGTTTGGTATAGAGCAGAGCCGGGTGAGCTTCCAACTAGGAACTGGAAGCACAAGGTTTCTTTCGAGAAAACTCATTTTCTTCTATGTGCCATGCCGGCTGTAAGTAAAAGCACGGTAACAACAGTGCTTTTCAGGTAGCTTCGGGGCCGCATCAACGGAGCTTTCATAATGGGAAAACTAGTCTTGTGCCGTCAGTCTCTAATTTCTAGCTTGACACGCAGCATACACGCAGGAGCAGAGCTTCCTGGTTCTACGCAGTGTTCTGGTACTGAAACGGGTGCTGAAGCAAGGCCCCTAGGAGTGTTGAAAAGCTCACTACCTTGAAACTAAAGCAGAACAACGATGAAGGCCTCATGGAGCTGCTGCACGCCTCTCGTTTTGCAAGGATAATCAGGGCCTTACTTCGAAGCTTGGGCTCACGTTGACTTTCACTTTAGGTATAGCGCAGAGCAGGGTGAGCTTCCAACAAGGAACTGGAAACCCAAGGTTTCTTAGGAGAAAACTCATTTTCTTCTCAGGACCATGCCGGCAGTGAGGAAAACCCCGGCAACAACAATGCTTTTCAGGTAGCTTCGAGGCCGCATGAACGAAGCTTTAATAATGGGAAAAGAAGCCTTATGCCATCAGTCTCCAATTTCTAGGTTGACACGCAGCATACACGAAGAACCAGAGCTTACTGTCTCTACGCAGTGTTCTGGTACCGAAACGGTTGCTTAAGCAAAGTCCCCAGGAATGTTGGAAAGCTTACTACCGTGAAACTAAAGCAGAACAGCGATGAAGGCCTCATGGAGCTGCTGCACGCCTCCCGTATTGCCAGCATAATCAGGGCCTTACTTCGAGGCTAGTGCTCACATTGACTTTCACGTTTGGTATAGAGCAGAGCCGGGTGAGCTTCCAACTAGGAACTGGAAGCACAAGGTTTCCTTCGAGAAAACTCATTTTCTTCTATGTGCCATGCCGGCTGTAAGTAAAAGCACGGTAACAACAGTGCTTTTCAGGTAGCTTCGAGGCCGCATGAATGGAGCTTTCAAAACGGGAAAACAAGCCTTGTGCCATCAGTCTCTAATTTCTAGGTTGACACGCAGCATACACGCAGGAGCAGAGCTTCCTGGTTCTACGCAGTGTTCTGGTACTGAAACGGGTGCTGAAGCAAGGCCCCTAGGAGTGTTGAAAAGCTTACTACCTTGAAACTAAAGCAGAACAACGATGAAGGCCTCATGGAGCTGCTGCACGCCTCTCGTTTTGCAAGGATAATCAGGGCCTTACTTCGAAGCTTGGGCTCACGTTGACTTTCACTTTAGGTATAGCGCAGAGCAGGGTGAGCTTCCAACAAGGAACTGGAAACCCAAGGTTTCTTAGGAGAAAACTCAGTTTCTTCTCAGAACCATGCCGGCAGTGAGGAAAACCCCGGCAACAACAATGCTTTTCAGGTAGCTTCGAGGCCGCATGAACGGAGCTTTCATAATGGCAAAAGAAGCCTTATGCCATCAGTCTCCAATTTCTAGGTTGACACGCAGCATACACGCAGGACCAGAGCTTACTGTCTCTACGCAGTGTTCTGGTAAAGAAACGGTTGCTTAAGCAAAGTCCCTAGGAGTCGTGGAAAGCTTACTACCGTGAAACTAAAGCAGAACAGCGATGAAGGCCTCATGGAGCTGCTGCACGCCTCCCGTATTGCCAGCATAATCAGGGCCTTACTTCGAGGCTAGTGCTCACATTGACTTTCACGTTTGGTATAGAGCAGAGCCGGGTGAGCTTCCAACTAGGAACTGGAAGCACAAGGTTTCTTTCGAGAAAACTCATTTTCTTCTATGTGCCATGCCGGCTGTAAGTAAAAGCACGGTAACAACAGTGCTTTTCAGGTAGCTTCGGGGCCGCATCAACGGAGCTTTCAAAACGGAAAACTAGCCTTGTGCCGTCAGTCTCTAATTTCTAGGTTGACACGCAGCATACACGCAGGAGCAGAGCTTCCTGGTTCTACGCAGTGTTCTGGTACTGAAACGGGTGCTGAAGCAAGGCCCCTAGGAGTGTTGAAAAGCTTACTACCTTGAAACTAAAGCAGAACAACGATGAAGGCCTCATGGAGCTGCTGCACGCCTCTCGTTTTGCAAGGATAATCAGGGCCTTACTTCGAAGCTTGGGCTCACTTTGACTTTCACTTTAGGTATAGCGCAGAGCAGGGTGAGCTTCCAACAAGGAACTGGAAACCCAAGGTTTCTTAGGAGAAAACTCATTTTCTTCTCAGAACCATGCCGGCAGTGAGGAAAACCCCGGCAACAACAATGCTTTTCAGGTAGCTTCGAGGCCACATGAACGGAGCTTTCATAATGGGAAAAGAAGCCTTATGTCATCAGTCTCCAATTTCTAGGTTGACACGCAGCATACACGCAGGACCAGAGCTTACTGTCTCTACGCAGTGTTCTGGTACCGAAACGGTTGCTTAAGCAAAGTCCCTAGGAATGTTGGAAAGCTTCCTACCGTGAAACTAAAGCAGAACAGCGATGAAGGCCTCATGGAGCTGCTGCACGCCTCCCGTATTGCCAGCATAATCAGGGCCTTACTTCGAGGCTAGTGCTCACATTGACTTTCACGTTTGGTATAGAGCAGAGCCGGGTGAGCTTCCAACTAGGAACTGGAAGCACAAGGTTCCTTTCGAGAAAACTCATTTTCTTCTATGTGCCATGCCGGCTGTAAGTAAAAGCACGGTAACAACAGTGCTTTTCAGGTAGCTTCGGGGCCGCATCAACGGAGCTTTCATAATGGGAAAACTAGTCTTGTGCCGTCAGTCTCTAATTTCTAGCTTGACACGCAGCATACACGCAGGAGCAGAGCTTCCTGGTTCTACGCAGTGTTCTGGTACTGAAACGGGTGCTGAAGCAAGGCCCCTAGGAGTGTTGAAAAGCTCACTACCTTGAAACTAAAGCAGAACAACGATGAAGGCCTCATGGAGCTGCTGCACGCCTCTCGTTTTGCAAGGATAATCAGGGCCTTACTTCGAAGCTTGGGCTCACGTTGACTTTCACTTTAGGTATAGCGCAGAGCAGGGTGAGCTTCCAACAAGGAACTGGAAACCCAAGGTTTCTTAGGAGAAAACTCAGTTTCTTCTCAGAACCATGCCGGCAGTGAGGAAAACCCCGGCAACAACAATGCTTTTCAGGTAGCTTCGAGGCCGCATGAACGGAGCTTTCATAATGGCAAAAGAAGCCTTATGCCATCAGTCTCCAATTTCTAGGTTGACACGCAGCATACACGCAGGACCAGGGCTTACTGTCTCTACGCAGTGTTCTGGTACCGAAACGGTTGCTTAAGCAAAGTCCCCAGGAATGTTGGAAAGCTTACTACCGTGAAACTAAAGCAGAACAGCGATGAAGGCCTCATGGAGCTGCTGCACGCCTCCCGTATTGCCAGCATAATCAGGGCCTTACTTCGAGGCTAGTGCTCACATTGACTTTCACGTTTGGTATAGAGCAGAGCCGGGTGAGCTTCCAACTAGGAACTGGAAGCACAAGGTTTCTTTCGAGAAAACTCATTTTCTTCTATGTGCCATGCCGGCTGTAAGTAAAAGCACGGTAACAACAGTGCTTTTCAGGTAGCTTCGGGGCCGCATCAACGGAGCTTTCAAAACGGAAAACTAGCCTTGTGCCGTCAGTCTCTAATTTCTAGGTTGACACGCAGCATACACGCAGGAGCAGAGCTTCCTGGTTCTACGCAGTGTTCTGGTACTGAAACGGGTGCTGAAGCAAGGCCCCTAGGAGTGTTGAAAAGCTTACTACCTTGAAACTAAAGCAGAACAACGATGAAGGCCTCATGGAGCTGCTGCACGCCTCTCGTTTTGCAAGGATAATCAGGGCCTTACTTCGAAGCTTGGGCTCACGTTGACTTTCACTTTAGGTATAGCGCAGAGCAGGGTGAGCTTCCAACAAGGAACTGGAAACCCAAGGTTTCTTAGGAGAAAACTCAGTTTCTTCTCAGAACCATGCCGGCAGTGAGGAAAACCCCGGCAACAACAATGCTTTTCAGGTAGCTTCGAGGCCGCATGAACGGAGCTTTCATAATGGCAAAAGAAGCCTTATGCCATCAGTCTCCAATTTCTAGGTTGACACGCAGCATACACGCAGGACCAGAGCTTACTGTCTCTACGCAGTGTTCTGGTAAAGAAACGGTTGCTTAAGCAAAGTCCCTAGGAGTCGTGGAAAGCTTACTACCGTGAAACTAAAGCAGAACAGCGATGAAGGCCTCATGGAGCTGCTGCACGCCTCCCGTATTGCCAGCATAATCAGGGCCTTACTTCGAGGCTAGTGCTCACATTGACTTTCACGTTTGGTATAGAGCAGAGCCGGGTGAGCTTCCAACTAGGAACTGGAAGCACAAGGTTTCTTTCGAGAAAACTCATTTTCTTCTATGTGCCATGCCGGCTGTAAGTAAAAGCACGGTAACAACAGTGCTTTTCAGGTAGCTTCGGGGCCGCATCAACGGAGCTTTCAAAACGGAAAACTAGCCTTGTGCCGTCAGTCTCTAATTTCTAGGTTGACACGCAGCATACACGCAGGAGCAGAGCTTCCTGGTTCTACGCAGTGTTCTGGTACTGAAACGGGTGCTGAAGCAAGGCCCCTAGGAGTGTTGAAAAGCTTACTACCTTGAAACTAAAGCAGAACAACGATGAAGGCCTCATGGAGCTGCTGCACGCCTCTCGTTTTGCAAGGATAATCAGGGCCTTACTTCGAAGCTTGGGCTCACTTTGACTTTCACTTTAGGTATAGCGCAGAGCAGGGTGAGCTTCCAACAAGGAACTGGAAACCCAAGGTTTCTTAGGAGAAAACTCATTTTCTTCTCAGAACCATGCCGGCAGTGAGGAAAACCCCGGCAACAACAATGCTTTTCAGGTAGCTTCGAGGCCACATGAACGGAGCTTTCATAATGGGAAAAGAAGCCTTATGTCATCAGTCTCCAATTTCTAGGTTGACACGCAGCATACACGCAGGACCAGAGCTTACTGTCTCTACGCAGTGTTCTGGTACCGAAACGGTTGCTTAAGCAAAGTCCCTAGGAATGTTGGAAAGCTTCCTACCGTGAAACTAAAGCAGAACAGCGATGAAGGCCTCATGGAGCTGCTGCACGCCTCCCGTATTGCCAGCATAATCAGGGCCTTACTTCGAGGCTAGTGCTCACATTGACTTTCACGTTTGGTATAGAGCAGAGCCGGGTGAGCTTCCAACTAGGAACTGGAAGCACAAGGTTCCTTTCGAGAAAACTCATTTTCTTCTATGTGCCATGCCGGCTGTAAGTAAAAGCACGGTAACAACAGTGCTTTTCAGGTAGCTTCGGGGCCGCATCAACGGAGCTTTCATAATGGGAAAACTAGTCTTGTGCCGTCAGTCTCTAATTTCTAGCTTGACACGCAGCATACACGCAGGAGCAGAGCTTCCTGGTTCTACGCAGTGTTCTGGTACTGAAACGGGTGCTGAAGCAAGGCCCCTAGGAGTGTTGAAAAGCTCACTACCTTGAAACTAAAGCAGAACAACGATGAAGGCCTCATGGAGCTGCTGCACGCCTCTCGTTTTGCAAGGATAATCAGGGCCTTACTTCGAAGCTTGGGCTCACGTTGACTTTCACTTTAGGTATAGCGCAGAGCAGGGTGAGCTTCCAACAAGGAACTGGAAACCCAAGGTTTCTTAGGAGAAAACTCAGTTTCTTCTCAGAACCATGCCGGCAGTGAGGAAAACCCCGGCAACAACAATGCTTTTCAGGTAGCTTCGAGGCCGCATGAACGGAGCTTTCATAATGGCAAAAGAAGCCTTATGCCATCAGTCTCCAATTTCTAGGTTGACACGCAGCATACACGCAGGACCAGGGCTTACTGTCTCTACGCAGTGTTCTGGTACCGAAACGGTTGCTTAAGCAAAGTCCCCAGGAATGTTGGAAAGCTTACTACCGTGAAACTAAAGCAGAACAGCGATGAAGGCCTCATGGAGCTGCTGCACGCCTCCCGTATTGCCAGCATAATCAGGGCCTTACTTCGAGGCTAGTGCTCACATTGACTTTCACGTTTGGTATAGAGCAGAGCCGGGTGAGCTTCCAACTAGGAACTGGAAGCACAAGGTTTCTTTCGAGAAAACTCATTTTCTTCTATGTGCCATGCCGGCTGTAAGTAAAAGCACGGTAACAACAGTGCTTTTCAGGTAGCTTCGGGGCCGCATCAACGGAGCTTTCAAAACGGAAAACTAGCCTTGTGCCGTCAGTCTCTAATTTCTAGGTTGACACGCAGCATACACGCAGGAGCAGAGCTTCCTGGTTCTACGCAGTGTTCTGGTACTGAAACGGGTGCTGAAGCAAGGCCCCTAGGAGTGTTGAAAAGCTTACTACCTTGAAACTAAAGCAGAACAACGATGAAGGCCTCATGGAGCTGCTGCACGCCTCTCGTTTTGCAAGGATAATCAGGGCCTTACTTCGAAGCTTGGGCTCACTTTGACTTTCACTTTAGGTATAGCGCAGAGCAGGGTGAGCTTCCAACAAGGAACTGGAAACCCAAGGTTTCTTAGGAGAAAACTCATTTTCTTCTCAGAACCATGCCGGCAGTGAGGAAAACCCCGGCAACAACAATGCTTTTCAGGTAGCTTCGAGGCCACATGAACGGAGCTTTCATAATGGGAAAAGAAGCCTTATGTCATCAGTCTCCAATTTCTAGGTTGACACGCAGCATACACGCAGGACCAGAGCTTACTGTCTCTACGCAGTGTTCTGGTACCGAAACGGTTGCTTAAGCAAAGTCCCTAGGAGTCTTGGAAAGCTTACTACCGTGAAACTAAAGCAGAACAGCGATGAAGGCCTCATGGAGCTGCTGCACGCCTCCCGTTTTGCCAGCATAATCAGGGCC
This sequence comes from Eubalaena glacialis, assembly GCF_028564815.1. Taxonomy (NCBI): domain Eukaryota; kingdom Metazoa; phylum Chordata; class Mammalia; order Artiodactyla; family Balaenidae; genus Eubalaena; species Eubalaena glacialis. Next base: position 30,741,560 of record NC_083725.1, read on the forward strand.
TTACTTCGAGGCTAGTGCTCACATTGACTTTCACGTTTGGTATAGAGCAGAGCAGTGTGAGCTTCCAACTAGGAACTGGAAGCACAAGGTTTCTCTCGAGAAAACTCATTTTCTTCTATGAACCATGCCAGCTGTAAGTAAAAGCACGGTAACTACAGTGCTTTTCAGGTAGCTTCGGGGCCGCATCAACGGAGCTTTCATAATGGGAAAACTAGCCTTGTGCCGTCAGCCTCTAATTTCTAGGTTGACACGCAGCATACACGCAGGAGCAGAACTTCCTGGTTCTACGCAGTGTTCTGGTACTGAAACGGGTGCTGAAGCAAGGCCCCTAGGAGTGTTGAAAAGCTTACTACCTTGAAACTAAAGCAGAACAACGATGAAGGCCTCATGGAGCTGCTGCACGCCTCTCGTTTTGCAAGGATAATCAGGGCCTTACTTCGAAGCTTGGGCTCACATTGACTTTCACTTTAGGTATAGCGCAGAGCAGGGTGAGCTTCCAACAAGGAACTGGAAACCCAAGGTTTCTTAGGAGAAAACTCAGTTTCTTCTGAGAACCATGCCGGCAGTGAGGAAAACCCCGGCAACAACAATGCTTTTCAGGTAGCTTCGAGGCCGCATGAACGGAGCTTTCATAATGGCAAAAGAAGCCTTATGCCATCAGTCTCCAATTTCTAGGTTGACACGCAGCATACACGCAGGACCAGAGCTTACTGTCTCTACGCAGTGTTCTGGGACCGAAACGGTTGCTTAAGCAAAGTCCCTAGGAGTCTTGGAAAGCTTACTACCGTGAAACTAAAGCAGAACAGCGATGAAGGCCTCATGGAGCTGTTGCACGCCTCCCGTTTTGCCAGCATAATCAGGGCCTTACTTCGAGGCTAGTGCTCACATTGACTTTCACGTTTGGTATAGAGCAGAGCCGGGTGAGCTTCCAACTAGGAACTGGAAGCACAAGGTTTCTTTCGAGAAAACTCATTTTCTTCTATGTGCCATGCCGGCTGTAAGTAAAAGCACGGTAACAACAGTGCTTTTCAGGTAGCTTCGCGGCCGCATGAATGGAGCTTTCAAAACGGGAAAACAAGCCTTGTGCCATCAGTCTCTAATTTCTAGGTTGACACGCAGCATACACGCAGGAGCAGAGCTTCCTGGTTCTACGCAGTGTTCTGGTACTGAAACGGGTGCTGAAGCAAGGCCCCTAGGAGTGTTGAAAAGCTTACTACCTTGAAACTAAAGCAGAACAACGATGAAGGCCTCATGGAGCTGCTGCACGCCTCTCGTTTTGCAAGGATAATCAGGGCCTTACTTCGAAGCTTGGGCTCACGTTGACTTTCACTTTAGGTATAGCGCAGAGCAGGGTGAGCTTCCAACAAGGAACTGGAACCCCAAGGTTTCTTAGGAGAAAACTCATTTTCTTCTCAGAACCATGCTGGCAGTGAGGAAAACCCCGGCAACAACAATGCTTTTCAGGTAGCTTCGAGGCCGCATGAACGGAGCTTTCATAATGGGAAAAGAAGCCTTATGCCATCAGTCTCCAATTTCTAGGTTGACACGCAGCATACACGCAGGACCAGAGCTTACTGTCTCTACGCAGTGTTCTGGTACCGAAACGGTTGCTTAAGCAAATTCCCTAGGAGTCTTGGAAAGCTTACTACCGTGAAACTAAAGCAGAACAGCGATGAAGGCCTCATGGAGCTGCTGCACGCCTCCCGTTTTGCCAGGATAATCAGGGCCTTACTTCGAGGCTAGTGCTCACATTGACTTTCACGTTTGGTATAGAGCAGAGCCGGGTGAGCTTCCAACTAGGAACTGGAAGCACAAGGTTTCTTTCGAGAAAACTCATTTTCTTCTATGTGCCATGCCGGCTGTAAGTAAAAGCACGGTAACAACAGTGCTTTTCAGGTAGCTTCGGGGCCGCATCAACGGAGCTTTCATAATGGGAAAACTAGCCTTGTGCCGTCAGTCTCTAATTTCTAGGTTGACACGCAGCATACACGCAGGAGCAGAACTTCCTGGTTCTACGCAGTGTTCTGGTACTGAAACGGGTGCTGAAGCAAGGCCCCTAGGACTGTTGAAAAGCTTACTACCTTGAAACTAAAGCAGAACAACGATGAAGGCCTCATGGAGCTGCTGCACGCCTCTCGTTTTGCAAGGATAATCAGGGCCTTACTTCGAAGCTTGGGCTCACGTTGACTTTCACTTTAGGTATAGCGCAGAGCAGGGTGAGCTTCCAACAAGGAACTGGAAACCCAAGGTTTCTTAGGAGAAAACTCATTTTCTTCTCAGGACCATGCCGGCAGTGAGGAAAACCCCGGCAACAACAATGCTTTTCAGGTAGCTTCGAGACCGCATGAACGAAGCTTTAATAATGGAAAAGAAGCCTTATGCCATCAGTCTCCAATTTCTAGGTTGACACGCAGCATACACGCAGGACCAGAGCTTACTGTCTCTACGCAGTGTTCTGGTACCGAAACGGTTGCTTAAGCAAAGTCCCCAGGAATGTTGGAAAGCTTACTACCGTGAAACTAAAGCAGAACAGCGATGAAGGCCTCATGCAGCTGCTGCACGCCTCCCGTATTGCCAGCATAATCAGGGCCTTACTTCGAGGCTAGTGCTCACATTGACTTTCACGTTTGGTATAGAGCAGAGCCGGGTGAGCTTCCAACTAGGAACTGGAAGCACAAGGTTTCTTTCGAGAAAACTCATTTTCTTCTATGTGCCATGCCGGCTGTAAGTAAAAGCACGGTAACAACAGTGCTTTTCAGGTAGCTTCGAGGCCGCATGAATGGAGCTTTCAAAACGGGAAAACAAGCCTTGTGCCATCAGTCTCTAATTTCTAGGTTGACACGCAGCATACACGCAGGAGCAGAGCTTCCTGGTTCTACGCAGTGTTCTGGTACTGAAACGGGTGCTGAAGCAAGGCCCCTAGGAGTGTTGAAAAGCTTACTACCTTGAAACTAAAGCAGAACAACGATGAAGGCCTCATGGAGCTGCTGCACGCCTCTCGTTTTGCAAGGATAATCAGGGCCTTACTTCGAAGCTTGGGCTCACGTTGACTTTCACTTTAGGTATAGCGCAGAGCAGGGTGAGCTTCCAACAAGGAACTGGAACCCCAAGGTTTCTTAGGAGAAAACTCATTTTCTTCTCAGAACCATGCCGGCAGTGAGGAAAACCCCGGCAACAACAATGCTTTTCAGGTAGCTTCGAGGCCGCATGAACGGAGCTTTCATAATGGCAAAAGAAGCCTTATGCCATCAGTCTCCAATTTCTAGGTTGACACGCAGCATACACGCAGGACCAGAGCTTACTGTCTCTACGCAGTGTTCTGGTACCGAAACGGTTGCTTAAGCAAAGTCCCTAGGAGTCTTGGAAAGCTTACTACCGTGAAACTAAAGCAGAACAGCGATGAAGGCCTCATGGAGCTGCTGCACGCCTCCCGTTTTGCCAGCATAATCAGGGCCTTACTTCGAGGCTAGTGCTCATATTGACTTTCACGTTTGGTATAGAGCAGAGCCGGGTGAGCTTCCAACTAGGAACTGGAAGCACAAGGTTTCTTTCGAGAAAACTCATTTTCTTCTATGTGCCATGCCGGCTGTAAGTAAAAGCACGGTAACAACAGTGCTTTTCAGGTAGCTTCGGGGCCGCATCAACGGAGCTTTCAAAACGGAAAACTAGCCTTGTGCCGTCAGTCTCTAATTTCTAGGTTGACACGCAGCATACACGCAGGAGCAGAGCTTCCTGGTTCTATGCCGTGTTCTGGTACTGAAACGGGTGCTGAAGCAAGGCCCCTAGGAGTGTTGAAAAGCTTACTACCTTGAAACTAAAGCAGAACAACGATGAAGGCCTCATGGAGCTGCTGCACGCCTCTCGTTTTGCAAGGATAATCAGGGCCTTACTTCGAAGCTTGGGCTCACTTTGACTTTCACTTTAGGTATAGCGCAGAGCAGGGTGAGCTTCCAACAAGGAACTGGAAACCCAAGGTTTCTTAGGAGAAAACTCATTTTCTTCTCAGAACCATGCCGGCAGTGAGGAAAACCCCGGCAACAACAATGCTTTTCAGGTAGCTTCGAGGCCACATGAACGGAGCTTTCATAATGGGAAAAGAAGCCTTATGCCATCAGTCTCCAATTTCTAGGTTGACACGCAGCATACACGCAGGACCAGAGCTTACTGTCTCTACGCAGTGTTCTGGTACTGAAACGGTTGCTTAAGCAAAGTCCCTAGGAGTCTTGGAAAGCTTACTACCGTGAAACTAAAGCAGAACAGCGATGAAGGCCTCATGGAGCTGCTGCACGCCTCCCGATTTGCCAGCATAATCAGGGCCTTACTTCGAGGCTAGTGCTCACATTGACTTTCACGTTTGGTATAGAGCAGAGCCGGGTGAGCTTCCAACTAGGAACTGGAAGCACAAGGTTTCTTTCGAGAAAACTCATTTTCTTCTATGTGCCATGCCGGCTGTAAGTAAAAGCACGGTAACAACAGTGCTTTTCAGGTAGCTTCGAGGCCGCATGAATGGAGCTTTCAAAACGGGAAAACAAGCCTTGTGCCATCAGTCTCTAATTTCTAGGTTGACACGCAGCATACACGCAGGACCAGAGCTTACTGTCTCTACGCAGTGTTCTGGTACCGAAACGGTTGCTTAAGCAAAGTCCCTAGGAATGTTGGAAAGCTTACTACCGTGAAACTAAAGCAGAACAGCGATGAAGGCCTCATGGAGCTGCTGCACGCCTCCCGTTTTGCCAGCATAATCAGGGCCTTACTTCGAGGCTAGTGCTCACATTGACTTTCACGTTTGGTATAGAGCAGAGCAGTGTGAGCTTCCAACTAGGAACTGGAAGCACAAGGTTTCTCTCGAGAAAACTCATTTTCTTCTATGAACCATGCCAGCTGTAAGTAAAAGCACGGTAACTACAGTGCTTTTCAGGTAGCTTCGGGGCCGCATCAACGGAGCTTTCATAATGGGAAAACTACCCTTGTGCCGTCAGCCTCTAATTTCTAGGTTGACACGCAGCATACACGCAGGAGCAGAACTTCCTGGTTCTACGCAGTGTTCTGGTACTGAAACGGGTGCTGAAGCAAGGCCCCTAGGAGTGTTGAAAAGCTTACTACCTTGAAACTAAAGCAGAACAACGATGAAGGCCTCATGGAGCTGCTGCACGCCTCTCGTTTTGCAAGGATAATCAGGGCCTTACTTCGAAGCTTGGGCTCACGTTGACTTTCACTTTAGGTATAGCGCAGAGCAGGGTGAGCTTCCAACAAGGAACTGGAAACCCAAGGTTTCTTAGGAGAAAACTCAGTTTCTTCTGAGAACCATGCCGGCAGTGAGGAAAACCCCGGCAACAACAATGCTTTTCAGGTAGCTTCGAGGCCGCATGAACGGAGCTTTCATAATGGCAAAAGAAGCCTTATGCCATCAGTCTCCAATTTCTAGGTTAACACGCAGCATACACGCAGGACCAGAGCTTACTGTCTCTACGCAGTGTTCTGGGACCGAAACGGTTGCTTAAGCAAAGTCCCTAGGAGTCTTGGAAAGCTTACTACCGTGAAACTAAAGCAGAACAGCGATGAAGGCCTCATGGAGCTGTTGCACGCCTCCCGTTTTGCCAGCATAATCAGGGCCTTACTTCGAGGCTAGTGCTCACATTGACTTTCACGTTTGGTATAGAGCAGAGCCGGGTGAGCTTCCAACTAGGAACTGGAAGCACAAGGTTTCTTTCGAGAAAACTCATTTTCTTCTATGTGCCATGCCGGCTGTAAGTAAAAGCACGGTAACAACAGTGTTTTTCAGGTAGCTTCGAGGCCGCATGAATGGAGCTTTCAAAACGGGAAAACAAGCCTTGTGCCATCAGTCTCTAATTTCTAGGTTGACACGCAGCATACACGCAGGAGCAGAGCTTCCTGGTTCTACGCAGTGTTCTGGTACTGAAACGGGTGCTGAAGCAAGGCCCCTAGGAGTGTTGAAAAGCTTACTACCTTGAAACTAAAGCAGAACAACGATGAAGGCCTCATGGAGCTGCTGCACGCCTCTCGTTTTGCAAGGATAATCAGGGCCTTACTTCGAAGCTTGGGCTCACGTTGACTTTCACTTTAGGTATAGCGCAGAGCAGGGTGAGCTTCCAACAAGGAACTGGAACCCCAAGGTTTCTTAGGAGAAAACTCATTTTCTTCTCAGAACCATGCTGGCATTGAGGAAAACCCCGGCAACAACAATGCTTTTCAGGTAGCTTCGAGGCCGCATGAACGGAGCTTTCATAATGGGAAAAGAAGCCTTATGCCATCAGTCTCCAATTTCTAGGTTGACACGCAGCATACACGCAGGACCAGAGCTTACTGTCTCTACGCAGTGTTCTGGTACCGAAACGGTTGCTTAAGCAAAGTCCCTAGGAGTCTTGGAAAGCTTACTACCGTGAAACTAAAGCAGAACAGCGATGAAGGCCTCATGGAGCTGCTGCACGCCTCCCGTTTTGCCAGGATAATCAGGGCCTTACTTCGAGGCTAGTGCTCACATTGACTTTCACGTTTGGTATAGAGCAGAGCCGGGTGAGCTTCCAACTAGGAACTGGAAGCACAAGGTTTCTTTCGAGAAAACTCATTTTCTTCTATGTGCCATGCCGGCTGTAAGTAAAAGCACGGTAACAACAGTGCTTTTCAGGTAGCTTCGGGGCCGCATCAACGGAGCTTTCATAATGGGAAAACTAGCCTTGTGCCGTCAGTCTCTAATTTCTAGGTTGACACGCAGCATACACGCAGGAGCAGAACTTCCTGGTTCTACGCAGTGTTCTGGTACTGAAACGGGTGCTGAAGCAAGGCCCCTAGGAGTGTTGAAAAGCTTACTACCTTGAAACTAAAGCAGAACAACGATGAAGGCCTCATGGAGCTGCTGCACGCCTCTCGTTTTGCAAGGATAATCAGGGCCTTACTTCGAAGCTTGGGCTCACGTTGACTTTCACTTTAGGTATAGCGCAGAGCAGGGTGAGCTTCCAACAAGGAACTGGAAACCCAAGGTTTCTTAGGAGAAAACTCATTTTCTTCTCAGGACCATGCCGGCAGTGAGGAAAACCCCGGCAACAACAATGCTTTTCAGGTAGCTTCGAGACCGCATGAACGAAGCTTTAATAATGGAAAAGAAGCCTTATGCCATCAGTCTCCAATTTCTAGGTTGACACGCAGCATACACGCAGGACCAGAGCTTACTGTCTCTACGCAGTGTTCTGGTACCGAAACGGTTGCTTAAGCAAAGTCCCCAGGAATGTTGGAAAGCTTACTACCGTGAAACTAAAGCAGAACAGCGATGAAGGCCTCATGCAGCTGCTGCACGCCTCCCGTATTGCCAGCATAATCAGGGCCTTACTTCGAGGCTAGTGCTCACATTGACTTTCACGTTTGGTATAGAGCAGAGCCGGGTGAGCTTCCAACTAGGAACTGGAAGCACAAGGTTTCTTTCGAGAAAACTCATTTTCTTCTATGTGCCATGCCGGCTGTAAGTAAAAGCACGGTAACAACAGTGCTTTTCAGGTAGCTTCGAGGCCGCATGAATGGAGCTTTCAAAACGGGAAAACAAGCCTTGTGCCATCAGTCTCTAATTTCTAGGTTGACACGCAGCATACACGCAGGAGCAGAGCTTCCTGGTTCTACGCAGTGTTCTGGTACTGAAACGGGTGCTGAAGCAAGGCCCCTAGGAGTGTTGAAAAGCTTACTACCTTGAAACTAAAGCAGAACAACGATGAAGGCCTCATGGAGCTGCTGCACGCCTCTCGTTTTGCAAGGATAATCAGGGCCTTACTTCGAAGCTTGGGCTCACGTTGACTTTCACTTTAGGTATAGCGCAGAGCAGGGTGAGCTTCCAACAAGGAACTGGAACCCCAAGGTTTCTTAGGAGAAAACTCATTTTCTTCTCAGAACCATGCCGGCAGTGAGGAAAACCCCGGCAACAACAATGCTTTTCAGGTAGCTTCGAGGCCGCATGAACGGAGCTTTCATAATGGCAAAAGAAGCCTTATGCCATCAGTCTCCAATTTCTAGGTTGACACGCAGCATACACGCAGGACCAGAGCTTACTGTCTCTACGCAGTGTTCTGGTACCGAAACGGTTGCTTAAGCAAAGTCCCTAGGAGTCTTGGAAAGCTTACTACCGTGAAACTAAAGCAGAACAGCGATGAAGGCCTCATGGAGCTGCTGCATGCCTCCCGTTTTGCCAGGATAATCAGGGCCTTACTTCGAGGCTAGTGCTCATATTGACTTTCACGTTTGGTATAGAGCAGAGCCGGGTGAGCTTCCAACTAGGAACTGGAAGCACAAGGTTTCTTTCGAGAAAACTCATTTTCTTCTATGTGCCATGCCGACTGTAAGTAAAAGCACGGTAACAACAGTGCTTTTCAGGTAGCTTCGGGGCCGCATCAACGGAGCTTTCAAAACGGAAAACTAGCCTTGTGCCGTCAGTCTCTAATTTCTAGGTTGACACGCAGCATACACGCAGGAGCAGAGCTTCCTGGTTCTACGCAGTGTTCTGGTACTGAAACGGGTGCTGAAGCAAGGCCCCTAGGAGTGTTGAAAAGCTTACTACCTTGAAACTAAAGCAGAACAACGATGAAGGCCTCATGGAGCTGCTGCACGCCTCTCGTTTTGCAAGGATAATCAGGGCCTTACTTGGAAGCTTGGGCTCACTTTGACTTTCACTTTAGGTATAGCGCAGAGCAGGCTGAGCTTCCAACAAGGAACTGGAAACCCAAGGTTTCTTAGGAGAAAACTCAGTTTCTTCTCAGAACCATGCCGGCAGTGAGGAAAACCCCGGCAACAACAATGCTTTTCAGGTAGCTTCGAGGCCGCATGAACGAAGCTTTCATAATGGGAAAAGAAGCCTTATGCCATCAGTCTCCAATTTCTAGGTTGACACGCAGCATACACGCAGGACCAGAGCTTACTGTCTCTACGCAGTGTTCTGGTACCGAAACGGTTGCTTAAGCAAAGTCCCTAGGAATGTTGGAAAGCTTACTACCGTGAAACTAAAGCAGAACAGCGATGAAGGCCTCATGGAGCTGCTGCACGCCTCCCGTATTGCCAGCATAATCAGGGCCTTACTTCGAGGCTAGTGCTCACATTGACTTTCACGTTTGGTATAGAGCAGAGCCGGGTGAGCTTCCAACTAGGAACTGGAAGCACAAGGTTTCTTTCGAGAAAACTCATTTTCTTCTATGTGCCATGCCGGCTGTAAGTAAAAGCACGGTAACAACAGTGCTTTTCAGGTAGCTTCGGGGCCGCATCAACGGAGCTTTCATAATGGGAAAACTAGTCTTGTGCCTTCAGTCTCTAATTTCTAGCTTGACACGCAGCATACACGCAGGAGCAGAGCTTCCTGGTTCTACGCAGTGTTCTGGTACTGAAACGGGTGCTGAAGCAAGGCCCCTAGGAGTGTTGAAAAGCTCACTACCTTGAAACTAAAGCAGAACAACGATGAAGGCCTCATGGAGCTGCTGCACGCCTCTCGTTTTGCAAGGATAATCAGGGCCTTACTTCGAAGCTTGGGCTCACGTTGACTTTCACTTTAGGTATAGCGCAGAGCAGGGTGAGCTTCCAACAAGGAACTGGAAACCCAAGGTTTCTTAGGAGAAAACTCAGTTTCTTCTCAGAACCATGCCGGCAGTGAGGAAAACCCCGGCAACAACAATGCTTTTCAGGTAGCTTCGAGGCCGCATGAACGGAGCTTTCATAATGGGAAAAGAAGCCTTATGCCATCAGTCTCCAATTTCTAGGTTGACACGCAGCATACACGCAGGACCAGAGCTTACTGTCTCTACGCAGTGTTCTGGTACCGAAACGGTTGCTTAAGCAAAGTCCCTAGGAGTCGTGGAAAGCTTACTACCGTGAAACTAAAGCAGAACAGCGATGAAGGCCTCATGGAGCTGCTGCACGCCTCCCGTTTTGCCAGGATAATCAGGGCCTTACTTCGAGGCTAGTGCTCACATTGACTTTCACGTTTGGTATAGAGCAGAGCCGGGTGAGCTTCCAACTAGGAACTGGAAGCACAAGGTTTCTTTCGAGAAAACTCATTTTCTTCTATGTGCCATGCCGGCTGTAAGTAAAAGCACGGTAACAACAGTGCTTTTCAGGTAGCTTCGGGGCCGCATCAACGGAGCTTTCAAAACGGAAAACTAGCCTTGTGCCGTCAGTCTCTAATTTCTAGGTTGACACGCAGCATACACGCAGGAGCAGAGCTTCCTGGTTCTATGCCGTGTTCTGGTACTGAAACGGGTGCTGAAGCAAGGCCCCTAGGAGTGTTGAAAAGCTTACTACCTTGAAACTAAAGCAGAACAACGATGAAGGCCTCATGGAGCTGCTGCACGCCTCTCGTTTTGCAAGGATAATCAGGGCCTTACTTCGAAGCTTGGGCTCACGTTGACTTTCACTTTAGGTATAGCGCAGAGCAGGGTGAGCTTCCAACAAGGAACTGGAAACCCAAGGTTTCTTAGGAGAAAACTCATTTTCTTCTCAGAACCATGCCGGCAGTGAGGAAAACCCCGGCAACAACAATGCTTTTCAGGTAGCTTCGAGGCCACATGAACGGAGCTTTCATAATGGGAAAAGAAGCCTTATGCCATCAGTCTCCAATTTCTAGGTTGACACGCAGCATACACGCAGGACCAGAGCTTACTGTCTCTACGCAGTGTTCTGGTACCGAAACGGTTGCTTAAGCAAAGTCCCTAGGAATGTTGGAAAGCTTACTACCGTGAAACTAAAGCAGAACAGCGATGAAGGCCTCATGGAGCTGCTGCACGCCTCCCGTATTGCCAGCATAATCAGGGCCTTACTTCGAGGCTAGTGCTCACATTGACTTTCACGTTTGGTATAGAGCAGAGCCGGGTGAGCTTCCAACTAGGAACTGGAAGCACAAGGTTTCTTTCGAGAAAACTCATTTTCTTCTATGTGCCATGCCGGCTGTAAGTAAAAGCACGGTAACAACAGTGCTTTTCAGGTAGCTTCGGGGCCGCATCAACGGAGCTTTCATAATGGGAAAACTAGCCTTGTGCCGTCAGTCTCTAATTTCTAGCTTGACACGCAGCATACACGCAGGAGCAGAGCTTCCTGGTTCTACGCAGTGTTCTGGTACTGAAACGGGTGCTGAAGCAAGGCCCCTAGGAGTGTTGAAAAGCTCACTACTTTGAAACTAAAGCAGAACAACGATGAAGGCCTCATGGAGCTGCTGCACCCCTCTCGTTTTGCAAGGATAATCAGGGCCTTACTTCGAAGCTTGGGCTCACGTTGACTTTCACTTTAGGTATAGCGCAGAGCAGGGTGAGCTTCCAACAAGGAACTGGAAACCCAAGGTTTCTTAGGAGAAAACTCATTTTCTTCTCAGAACCATGCCGGCAGTGAGGAAAACCCCGGCAACAACAATGCTTTTCAGGTAGCTTCGAGGCCGCATGAACGGAGCTTTCATAATGGGAAAAGAAGCCTTATGCCATCAGTCTCCAATTTCTAGGTTGACACGCAGCATACACGCAGGACCAGAGCTTACTGTCTCTACGCAGTGTTCTGGTACTGAAACGGTTGCTTAAGCAAAGTCCCTAGGAGTCTTGGAAAGCTTACTACCGTGAAACTAAAGCAGAACAGCGATGAAGGCCTCATGGAGCTGCTGCACGCCTCCCGATTTGCCAGCATAATCAGGGCCTTACTTCGAGGCTAGTGCTCACATTGACTTTCACGTTTGGTATAGAGCAGAGCCGGGTGAGCTTCCAACTAGGAACTGGAAGCACAAGGTTTCTTTCGAGAAAACTCATTTTCTTCTATGTGCCATGCCGGCTGTAAGTAAAAGCACGGTAACAACAGTGCTTTTCAGGTAGCTTCGGGGCCGCATCAACGGAGCTTTCAAAACGGAAAACTAGCCTTGTGCCGTCAGTCTCTAATTTCTAGGTTGACACGCAGCATACACGCAGGAGCAGAGCTTCCTGGTTCTATGCCGTGTTCTGGTACTGAAACGGGTGCTGAAGCAAGGCCCCTAGGAGTGTTGAAAAGCTTACTACCTTGAAACTAAAGCAGAACAACGATGAAGGCCTCATGGAGCTGCTGCACGCCTCTCGTTTTGCAAGGATAATCAGGGCCTTACTTCGAAGCTTGGGCTCACGTTGACTTTCACTTTAGGTATAGCGCAGAGCAGGGTGAGCTTCCAACAAGGAACTGGAAACCCAAGGTTTCTTAGGAGAAAACTCATTTTCTTCTCAGAACCATGCCGGCAGTGAGGAAAACCCCGGCAACAACAATGCTTTTCAGGTAGCTTCGAGGCCACATGAACGGAGCTTTCATAATGGCAAAAGAAGCCTTATGCCATCAGTCTCCAATTTCTAGGTTGACACGCAGCATACACGCAGGACCAGAGCTTACTGTCTCTACGCAGTGTTCTGGTACCGAAACGGTTGCTTAAGCAAAGTCCCTAGGAATGTTGGAAAGCTTACTACCGTGAAACTAAAGCAGAACAGTGATGAAGGCCTCATGGAGCTGCTGCACGCCTCCCGTATTGCCAGCATAATCAGGGCCTTACTTCGAGGCTAGTGCTCACATTGACTTTCACGTTTGGTATAGAGCAGAGCCGGGTGAGCTTCCAACTAGGAACTGGAAGCACAAGGTTTCTTTCGAGAAAACTCATTTTCTTCTATGTGCCATGCCGGCTGTAAGTAAAAGCACGGTAACAACAGTGCTTTTCAGGTAGCTTCGGGGCCGCATCAACGGAGCTTTCATAATGGGAAAACTAGCCTTGTGCCGTCAGTCTCTAATTTCTAGCTTGACACGCAGCATACACGCAGGAGCAGAGCTTCCTGGTTCTACGCAGTGTTCTGGTACTGAAACGGGTGCTGAAGCAAGGCCCCTAGGAGTGTTGAAAAGCTCACTACCTTGAAACTAAAGCAGAACAACGATGAAGGCCTCATGGAGCTGCTGCACCCCTCTCGTTTTGCAAGGATAATCAGGGCCTTACTTCGAAGCTTGGGCTCACGTTGACTTTCACTTTAGGTATAGCGCAGAGCAGGGTGAGCTTCCAACAAGGAACTGGAAACCCAAGGTTTCTTAGGAGAAAACTCATTTTCTTCTCAGAACCATGCCGGCAGTGAGGAAAACCCCGGCAACAACAATGCTTTTCAGGTAGCTTCGAGGCCGCATGAACGGAGCTTTCATAATGGGAAAAGAAGCCTTATGCCATCAGTCTCCAATTTCTAGGTTGACACGCAGCATACACGCAGGACCAGAGCTTACTGTCTCTACACAGTGTTCTGGTACTGAAACGGTTGCTTAAGCAAAGTCCCTAGGAGTCTTGGAAAGCTTACTACCGTGAAACTAAAGCAGAACAGCGATGAAGGCCTCATGGAGCTGCTGCACGCCTCCCGATTTGCCAGCATAATCAGGGCCTTACTTCGAGGCTAGTGCTCACATTGACTTTCACGTTTGGTATAGAGCAGAGCCGGGTGAGCTTCCAACTAGGAACTGGAAGCACAAGGTTTCTTTCGAGAAAACTCATTTTCTTCTATGTGCCATGCCGGCTGTAAGTAAAAGCACGGTAACAACAGTGCTTTTCAGGTAGCTTCGAGGCCGCATGAATGGAGCTTTCAAAACGGGAAAACAAGCCTTGTGCCATCAGTCTCTAATTTCTAGGTTGACACGCAGCATACACGCAGGAGCAGAGCTTCCTGGTTCTACGCAGTGTTCTGGTACTGAAACGGGTGCTGAAGCAAGGCCCCTAGGAGTGTTGAAAAGCTTACTACCTTGAAACTAAAGCAGAACAACGATGAAGGCCTCATGGAGCTGCTGCACGCCTCTCGTTTTGCAAGGATAATCAGGGCCTTACTTCGAAGCTTGGGCTCACGTTGACTTTCACTTTAGGTATAGCGCAGAGCAGGGTGAGCTTCCAACAAGGAACTGGAACCCCAAGGTTTCTTAGGAGAAAACTCATTTTCTTCTCAGAACCATGCCGGCAGTGAGGAAAACCCCGGCAACAACAATGCTTTTCAGGTAGCTTCGAGGCCGCATGAACGGAGCTTTCATAATGGGAAAAGAAGCCTTATGCCATCAGTCTCCAATTTCTAGGTTGACACGCAGCATACACGCAGGACCAGAGCTTACTGTCTCTACGCAGTGTTCTGGTACCGAAACGGTTGCTTAAGCAAAGTCCCTAGGAGTCTTGGAAAGCTTACTACCGTGAAACTAAAGCAGAACAGCGATGAAGGCCTCATGGAGCTGCTGCACGCCTCCCGTTTTGCCAGCATAATCAGGGCCTTACTTCGAGGCTAGTGCTCATATTGACTTTCACGTTTGGTATAGAGCAGAGCCGGGTGAGCTTCCAACTAGGAACTGGAAGCACAAGGTTTCTTTCGAGAAAACTCATTTTCTTCTATGTGCCATGCCGGCTGTAAGTAAAAGCACGGTAACAACAGTGCTTTTCAGGTAGCTTCGGGGCCGCATCAACGGAGCTTTCAAAACGGAAAACTAGCCTTGTGCCGTCAGTCTCTAATTTCTAGGTTGACACGCAGCATACACGCAGGAGCAGAGCTTCCTGGTTCTATGCCGTGTTCTGGTACTGAAACGGGTGCTGAAGCAAGGCCCCTAGGAGTGTTGAAAAGCTTACTACCTTGAAACTAAAGCAGAACAACGATGAAGGCCTCATGGAGCTGCTGCACGCCTCTCGTTTTGCAAGGATAATCAGGGCCTTACTTCGAAGCTTGGGCTCACTTTGACTTTCACTTTAGGTATAGCGCAGAGCAGGGTGAGCTTCCAACAAGGAACTGGAAACCCAAGGTTTCTTAGGAGAAAACTCATTTTCTTCTCAGAACCATGCCGGCAGTGAGGAAAACCCCGGCAACAACAATGCTTTTCAGGTAGCTTCGAGGCCACATGAACGGAGCTTTCATAATGGGAAAAGAAGCCTTATGCCATCAGTCTCCAATTTCTAGGTTGACACGCAGCATACACGCAGGACCAGAGCTTACTGTCTCTACGCAGTGTTCTGGTACCGAAACGGTTGCTTAAGCAAAGTCCCTAGGAATGTTGGAAAGCTTACTACCGTGAAACTAAAGCAGAACAGCGATGAAGGCCTCATGGAGCTGCTGCACGCCTCCCGTATTGCCAGCATAATCAGGGCCTTACTTCGAGGCTAGTGCTCACATTGACTTTCACGTTTGGTATAGAGCAGAGCCTGGTGAGCTTCCAACTAGGAACTGGAAGCACAAGGTTTCTTTCGAGAAAACTCATTTTCTTCTATGTGCCATGCCGGCTGTAAGTAAAAGCACGGTAACAACAGTGCTTTTCAGGTAGCTTCGGGGCCGCATCAACGGAGCTTTCATAATGGGAAAACTAGCCTTGTGCCGTCAGTCTCTAATTTCTAGCTTGACACGCAGCATACACGCAGGAGCAGAGCTTCCTGGTTCTACGCAGTGTTCTGGTACTGAAACGGGTGCTGAAGCAAGGCCCCTAGGAGTGTTGAAAAGCTCACTACCTTGAAACTAAAGCAGAACAACGATGAAGGCCTCATGGAGCTGCTGCACCCCTCTCGTTTTGCAAGGATAATCAGGGCCTTACTTCGAAGCTTGGGCTCACGTTGACTTTCACTTTAGGTATAGCGCAGAGCAGGGTGAGCTTCCAACAAGGAACTGGAAACCCAAGGTTTCTTAGGAGAAAACTCATTTTCTTCTCAGAACCATGCCGGCAGTGAGGAAAACCCCGGCAACAACAATGCTTTTCAGGTAGCTTCGAGGCCGCATGAACGGAGCTTTCATAATGGGAAAAGAAGCCTTATGCCATCAGTCTCCAATTTCTAGGTTGACACGCAGCATACACGCAGGACCAGAGCTTACTGTCTCTACGCAGTGTTCTGGTACTGAAACGGTTGCTTAAGCAAAGTCCCTAGGAGTCTTGGAAAGCTTACTACCGTGAAACTAAAGCAGAACAGCGATGAAGGCCTCATGGAGCTGCTGCACGCCTCCCGATTTGCCAGCATAATCAGGGCCTTACTTCGAGGCTAGTGCTCACATTGACTTTCACGTTTGGTATAGAGCAGAGCCGGGTGAGCTTCCAACTAGGAACTGGAAGCACAAGGTTTCTTTCGAGAAAACTCATTTTCTTCTATGTGCCATGCCGGCTGTAAGTAAAAGCACGGTAACAACAGTGCTTTTCAGGTAGCTTCGAGGCCGCATGAATGGAGCTTTCAAAACGGGAAAACAAGCCTTGTGCCATCAGTCTCTAATTTCTAGGTTGACACGCAGCATACACGCAGGACCAGAGCTTACTGTCTCTACGCAGTGTTCTGGTACCGAAACGGTTGCTTAAGCAAAGTCCCTAGGAATGTTGGAAAGCTTACTACCGTGAAACTAAAGCAGAACAGCGATGAAGGCCTCATGGAGCTGCTGCACGCCTCCCGTATTGCCAGCATAATCAGGGCCTTACTTCGAGGCTAGTGCTCACATTGACTTTCACGTTTGGTATAGAGCAGAGCCGGGTGAGCTTCCAACTAGGAACTGGAAGCACAAGGTTTCTTTCGAGAAAACTCATTTTCTTCTATGTGCCATGCCGGCTGTAAGTAAAAGCACGGTAACAACAGTGCTTTTCAGGTAGCTTCGGGGCCGCATCAACGGAGCTTTCAAAACGGGAAAACAAGCCTTGTGCCATCAGTCTCTAATTTCTAGGTTGACACGCAGCATACACGCAGGAGCAGAGCTTCCTGGTTCTACGCAGTGTTCTGGTACTGAAACGGGTGCTGAAGCAAGGCCCCTAGGAGTGTTGAAAAGCTTACTACCTTGAAACTAAAGCAGAACAACGATGAAGGCCTCATGGAGCTGCTGCACGCCTCTCGTTTTGCAAGGATAATCAGGGCCTTACTTCGAAGCTTGGGCTCACGTTGACTTTCACTTTAGGTATAGCGCAGAGCAGGGTGAGCTTCCAACAAGGAACTGGAAACCCAAGGTTTCTTAGGAGAAAACTCATTTTCTTCTCAGAACCATGCCGGCAGTGAGGAAAACCCCGGCAACAACAATGCTTTTCAGGTAGCTTCGAGGCCGCATGAACGGAGCTTTCATAATGGGAAAAGAAGCCTTATGCCATCAGTCTCCAATTTCTAGGTTGACACGCAGCATACACGCAGGACCAGAGCTTACTGTCTCTACGCAGTGTTCTGGTACCGAAACGGTTGCTTAAGCAAAGTCCCTAGGAATGTTGAAAAGCTACTACCGTGAAACTAAAGCAGAACAGCGATGAAGGCCTCATGGAGCTGCTGCACGACTCCCGTTTTGCCAGCATAATCAGGGCCTTACTTCGAGGCTAGTGCTCACATTGACTTTCACGTTTGGTATAGAGCAGAGCAGTGTGAGCTTCCAACTAGGAACTGGAAGCACAAGGTTTCTCTCGAGAAAACTCATTTTCTTCTATGAACCATGCCAGCTGTAAGTAAAAGCACGGTAACTACAGTGCTTTTCAGGTAGCTTCGGGGCCGCATCAACGGAGCTTTCATAATGGGAAAACTAGCCTTGTGCCGTCAGCCTCTAATTTCTAGGTTGACACGCAGCATACACGCAGGAGCAGAACTTCCTGGTTCTACGCAGTGTTCTGGTACTGAAACGGGTGCTGAAGCAAGGCCCCTAGGAGTGTTGAAAAGCTTACTACCTTGAAACTAAAGCAGAACAACGATGAAGGCCTCATGGAGCTGCTGCACGCCTCTCGTTTTGCAAGGATAATCAGGGCCTTACTTCGAAGCTTGGGCTCACGTTGACTTTCACTTTAGGTATAGCGCAGAGCAGGGTGAGCTTCCAACAAGGAACTGGAAACCCAAGGTTTCTTAGGAGAAAACTCAGTTTCTTCTGAGAACCATGCCGGCAGTGAGGAAAACCCCGGCAACAACAATGCTTTTCAGGTAGCTTCGAGGCCGCATGAACGGAGCTTTCATAATGGAAAAAGAAGCCTTATGCCATCAGTCTCCAATTTCTAGGTTGACACGCAGCATACACGCAGGACCAGAGCTTACTGTCTCTACGCAGTGTTCTGGTAAAGAAACGGTTGCTTAAGCAAAGTCCCAAGGAATGTTGGAAAGCTTCCTACCGTGAAACTAAAGCAGAACAGCGATGAAGGCCTCATGGAGCTGCTGCACGCCTCCCGTATTGCCAGCATAATCAGGGCCTTACTTCGAGGCTAGTGCTCACATTGACTTTCACGTTTGGTATAGAGCAGAGCCGGGTGAGCTTCCAACTAGGAACTGGAAGCACAAGGTTTCTTTCGAGAAAACTCATTTTCTTCTATGTGCCATGCCGGCTGTAAGTAAAAGCACGGTAACAACAGTGCTTTTCAGGTAGCTTCGGGGCCGCATCAACGGAGCTTTCAAAACGGGAAAACAAGCCTTGTGCCATCAGTCTCTAATTTCTAGGTTGACACGCAGCATACACGCAGGAGCAGAGCTTCCTGGTTCTACGCAGTGTTCTGGTACTGAAACGGGTGCTGAAGCAAGGCCCCTAGGAGTGTTGAAAAGCTTACTACCTTGAAACTAAAGCAGAACAACGATGAAGGCCTCATGGAGCTGCTGCACGCCTCTCGTTTTGCAAGGATAATCAGGGCCTTACTTCGAAGCTTGGGCTCACGTTGACTTTCACTTTAGGTATAGCGCAGAGCAGGGTGAGCTTCCAACAAGGAACTGGAAACCCAAGGTTTCTTAGGAGAAAACTCATTTTCTTCTCAGAACCATGCCGGCAGTGAGGAAAACCCCGGCAACAACAATGCTTTTCAGGTAGCTTCGAGGCCGCATGAACGGAGCTTTCATAATGGGAAAAGAAGCCTTATGCCATCAGTCTCCAATTTCTAGGTTGACACGCAGCATACACGCAGGACCAGAGCTTACTGTCTCTACGCAGTGTTCTGGTACCGAAACGGTTGCTTAAGCAAAGTCCCTAGGAATGTTGAAAAGCTACTACCGTGAAACTAAAGCAGAACAGCGATGAAGGCCTCATGGAGCTGCTGCACGACTCCCGTTTTGCCAGCATAATCAGGGCCTTACTTCGAGGCTAGTGCTCACATTGACTTTCACGTTTGGTATAGAGCAGAGCAGTGTGAGCTTCCAACTAGGAACTGGAAGCACAAGGTTTCTCTCGAGAAAACTCATTTTCTTCTATGAACCATGCCAGCTGTAAGTAAAAGCACGGTAACTACAGTGCTTTTCAGGTAGCTTCGGGGCCGCATCAACGGAGCTTTCATAATGGGAAAACTAGCCTTGTGCCGTCAGCCTCTAATTTCTAGGTTGACACGCAGCATACACGCAGGAGCAGAACTTCCTGGTTCTACGCAGTGTTCTGGTACTGAAACGGGTGCTGAAGCAAGGCCCCTAGGAGTGTTGAAAAGCTTACTACCTTGAAACTAAAGCAGAACAACGATGAAGGCCTCATGGAGCTGCTGCACGCCTCTCGTTTTGCAAGGATAATCAGGGCCTTACTTCGAAGCTTGGGCTCACGTTGACTTTCACTTTAGGTATAGCGCAGAGCAGGGTGAGCTTCCAACAAGGAACTGGAAACCCAAGGTTTCTTAGGAGAAAACTCAGTTTCTTCTGAGAACCATGCCGGCAGTGAGGAAAACCCCGGCAACAACAATGCTTTTCAGGTAGCTTCGAGGCCGCATGAACGGAGCTTTCATAATGGAAAAAGAAGCCTTATGCCATCAGTCTCCAATTTCTAGGTTGACACGCAGCATACACGCAGGACCAGAGCTTACTGTCTCTACGCAGTGTTCTGGTAAAGAAACGGTTGCTTAAGCAAAGTCCCAAGGAATGTTGGAAAGCTTCCTACCGTGAAACTAAAGCAGAACAGCGATGAAGGCCTCATGGAGCTGCTGCACGCCTCCCGTATTGCCAGCATAATCAGGGCCTTACTTCGAGGCTAGTGCTCACATTGACTTTCACGTTTGGTATAGAGCAGAGCCGGGTGAGCTTCCAACTAGGAACTGGAAGCACAAGGTTTCTTTCGAGAAAACTCATTTTCTTCTATGTGCCATGCCGTCTGTAAGTAAAAGCACGGTAACAACAGTGCTTTTCAGGTAGCTTCGGGGCCGCATCAACGGAGCTTTCATAATGGGAAAACTAGCCTTGTGCCGTCAGTCTCTAATTTCTAGGTTGACACGCAGCATACACGCAGGAGCAGAACTTCCTGGTTCTACGCAGTGTTCTGGTACTGAAACGGGTGCTGAAGCAAGGCCCCTAGGAGTGTTGAAAAGCTTACTACCTTGAAACTAAAGCAGAACAACGATGAAGGCCTCATGGAGCTGCTGCACGCCTCTCGTTTTGCAAGGATAATCAGGGCCTTACTTCGAAGCTTGGGCTCACGTTGACTTTCACTTTAGGTATAGCGCAGAGCAGGGTGAGCTTCCAACAAGGACCTGGAAACCCAAGGTTTCTTAGGAGAAAACTCATTTTCTTCTCAGGACCATGCCGGCAGTGAGGAAAACCCCGGCAACAACAATGCTTTTCAGGTAGCTTCGAGGCCGCATGAACGAAGCTTTAATAATGGGAAAAGAAGCCTTATGCCATCAGTCTCCAATTTCTAGGTTGACACGCAGCATACACGCAGAACCAGAGCTTACTGTCTCTACGCAGTGTTCTTGTACCGAAACGGTTGCTTAAGCAAAGTCCCCAGGAATGTTGGAAAGCTTACTACCGTGAAACTAAAGCAGAACAGCGATGAAGGCCTCATGGAGCTGCTGCACGCCTCCCGTATTGCCAGCATAATCAGGGCCTTACTTCGAGGCTAGTGCTCACATTGACTTTCACGTTTGGTATAGAGCAGAGCCGGGTGAGCTTCCAACTAGGAACTGGAAGCACAAGGTTTCCTTCGAGAAAACTCATTTTCTTCTATGTGCCATGCCGGCTGTAAGTAAAAGCACGGTAACAACAGTGCTTTTCAGGTAGCTTCGAGGCCGCATGAATGGAGCTTTCAAAACGGGAAAACAAGCCTTGTGCCATCAGTCTCTAATTTCTAGGTTGACACGCAGCATACACGCAGGAGCAGAGCTTCCTGGTTCTATGCAGTGTTCTGGTACTGAAACGGGTGCTGAAGCAAGGCCCCTAGGAGTGTTGAAAAGCTTACTACCTTGAAACTAAAGCAGAACAACGATGAAGGCCTCATGGAGCTGCTGCACGCCTCTCGTTTTGCAAGGATAATCAGGGCCTTACTTCGAAGCTTGGGCTCACGTTGACTTTCACTTTAGGTATAGCGCAGAGCAGGGTGAGCTTCCAACAAGGAACTGGAAACCCAAGGTTTCTTAGGAGAAAACTCATTTTCTTCTCAGAACCATGCCGGCAGTGAGGAAAACCCCGGCAACAACAATGCTTTTCAGGTAGCTTCGAGGCCGCATGAACGGAGCTTTCATAATGGCAAAAGAAGCCTTATGCCATCAGTCTCCAATTTCTAGGTTGACACGCAGCATACACGCAGGACCAGAGCTTACTGTCTCTACGCAGTGTTCTGGTAAAGAAACGGTTGCTTAAGCAAAGTCCCAAGGAATGTTGGAAAGCTTCCTACCGTGAAACTAAAGCAGAACAGCGATGAAGGCCTCATGGAGCTGCTGCACGCCTCCCGTATTGCCAGCATAATCAGGGCCTTACTTCGAGGCTAGTGCTCACATTGACTTTCACGTTTGGTATAGAGCAGAGCCGGGTGAGCTTCCAACTAGGAACTGGAAGCACAAGGTTTCTTTCGAGAAAACTCATTTTCTTCTATGTGCCATGCCGGCTGTAAGTAAAAGCACGGTAACAACAGTGCTTTTCAGGTAGCTTCGGGGCCGCATCAACGGAGCTTTCATAATGGGAAAACTAGCCTTGTGCCGTCAGCCTCTAATTTCTAGGTTGACACGCAGCATACACGCAGGAGCAGAACTTCCTGGTTCTACGCAGTGTTCTGGTACTGAAACGGGTGCTGAAGCAAGGCCCCTAGGAGTGTTGAAAAGCTTACTACCTTGAAACTAAAGCAGAACAACGATGAAGGCCTCATGGAGCTGCTGCACGCCTCTCGTTTTGCAAGGATAATCAGGGCCTTACTTCGAAGCTTGGGCTCACGTTGACTTTCACTTTAGGTATAGCGCAGAGCAGGGTGAGCTTCCAACAAGGAACTTGAAACCCAAGGTTTCTTAGGAGAAAACTCATTTTCTTCTCAGGACCATGCCGGCAGTGAGGAAAACCCCGGCAACAACAATGCTTTTCAGGTAGCTTCGAGGCCGCATGAACGAAGCTTTCATAATGGGAAAAGAAGCCTTATGTCGTCAGTCTCCAATTTCTAGGTTGACACGCAGCATACACGCAGGACCAGAGCTTACTGTCTCTACGCAGTGTTCTGGTACCGAAACGGTTGCTTAAGCAAAGTCCCTAGGAATGTTGGAAAGCTTACTACCGTGAAACTAAAGCAGAACAGCGATGAAGGCCTCATGGAGCTGCTGCACGCCTCCCGTATTGCCAGCATAATCAGGGCCTTACTTCGAGGCTAGTGCTCACATTGACTTTCACGTTTGGTATAGAGCAGAGCCGGGTGAGCTTCCAACTAGGAACTGGAAGCACAAGGTTTCTTTCGAGAAAACTCATTTTCTTCTATGTGCCATGCCGGCTGTAAGTAAAAGCACGGTAACAACAGTGCTTTTCAGGTAGCTTCGGGGCCGCATCAACGGAGCTTTCATAATGGGAAAACTAGTCTTGTGCCGTCAGTCTCTAATTTCTAGCTTGACACGCAGCATACACGCAGGAGCAGAGCTTCCTGGTTCTACGCAGTGTTCTGGTACTGGAACGGGTGCTGAAGCAAGGCCCCTAGGAGTGTTGAAAAGCTCACTACCTTGAAACTAAAGCAGAACAACGATGAAGGCCTCATGGAGCTGCTGCACGCCTCTCGTTTTGCAAGGATAATCAGGGCCTTACTTCGAAGCTTGGGCTCACGTTGACTTTCACTTTAGGTATAGCGCAGAGCAGGGTGAGCTTCCAACAAGGAACTGGAAACCCAAGGTTTCTTAGGAGAAAACTCAGTTTCTTCTCAGAACCATGCCGGCAGTGAGGAAAACCCCGGCAACAACAATGCTTTTCAGGTAGCTTCGAGGCCGCATGAACGGAGCTTTCATAATGGCAAAAGAAGCCTTATGCCATCAGTCTCCAATTTCTAGGTTGACACGCAGCATACACGCAGGACCAGAGCTTACTGTCTCTACGCAGTGTTCTGGTACTGAAACGGTTGCTTAAGCAAAGTCCCTAGGAGTCTTGGAAAGCTTACTACCGTGAAACTAAAGCAGAACAGCGATGAAGGCCTCATGGAGCTGCTGCACGCCTCCCGATTTGCCAGCATAATCAGGGCCTTACTTCGAGGCTAGTGCTCACATTGACTTTCACGTTTGGTATAGAGCAGAGCCGGGTGAGCTTCCAACTAGGAACTGGAAGCACAAGGTTTCTTTCGAGAAAACTCATTTTCTTCTATGTGCCATGCCGGCTGTAAGTAAAAGCACGGTAACAACAGTGCTTTTCAGGTAGCTTCGAGGCCGCATGAATGGAGCTTTCAAAACGGGAAAACAAGCCTTGTGCCATCAGTCTCTAATTTCTAGGTTGACACGCAGCATACACGCAGGAGCAGAGCTTCCTGGTTCTACGCAGTGTTCTGGTACTGAAACGGGTGCTGAAGCAAGGCCCCTAGGAGTGTTGAAAAGCTTACTACCTTGAAACTAAAGCAGAACAACGATGAAGGCCTCATGGAGCTGCTGCACGCCTCTCGTTTTGCAAGGATAATCAGGGCCTTACTTCGAAGCTTGGGCTCACGTTGACTTTCACTTTAGGTATAGCGCAGAGCAGGGTGAGCTTCCAACAAGGAACTGGAACCCCAAGGTTTCTTAGGAGAAAACTCATTTTCTTCTCAGAACCATGCCGGCAGTGAGGAAAACCCCGGCAACAACAATGCTTTTCAGGTAGCTTCGAGGCCGCATGAACGGAGCTTTCATAATGGCAAAAGAAGCCTTATGCCATCAGTCTCCAATTTCTAGGTTGACACGCAGCATACACGCAGGACCAGAGCTTACTGTCTCTACGCAGTGTTCTGGTACCGAAACGGTTGCTTAAGCAAAGTCCCTAGGAGTCTTGGAAAGCTTACTACCGTGAAACTAAAGCAGAACAGCGATGAAGGCCTCATGGAGCTGCTGCACGCCTCCCGTTTTGCCAGCATAATCAGGGCCTTACTTCGAGGCTAGTGCTCATATTGACTTTCACGTTTGGTATAGAGCAGAGCCGGGTGAGCTTCCAACTAGGAACTGGAAGCACAAGGTTTCTTTCGAGAAAACTCATTTTCTTCTATGTGCCATGCCGGCTGTAAGTAAAAGCACGGTAACAACAGTGCTTTTCAGGTAGCTTCGGGGCCGCATCAACGGAGCTTTCAAAACGGAAAACTAGCCTTGTGCCGTCAGTCTCTAATTTCTAGGTTGACACGCAGCATACACGCAGGAGCAGAGCTTCCTGGTTCTATGCCGTGTTCTGGTACTGAAACGGGTGCTGAAGCAAGGCCCCTAGGAGTGTTGAAAAGCTTACTACCTTGAAACTAAAGCAGAACAACGATGAAGGCCTCATGGAGCTGCTGCACGCCTCTCGTTTTGCAAGGATAATCAGGGCCTTACTTCGAAGCTTGGGCTCACTTTGACTTTCACTTTAGGTATAGCGCAGAGCAGGGTGAGCTTCCAACAAGGAACTGGAAACCCAAGGTTTCTTAGGAGAAAACTCATTTTCTTCTCAGAACCATGCCGGCAGTGAGGAAAACCCCGGCAACAACAATGCTTTTCAGGTAGCTTCGAGGCCACATGAACGGAGCTTTCATAATGGGAAAAGAAGCCTTATGCCATCAGTCTCCAATTTCTAGGTTGACACGCAGCATACACGCAGGACCAGAGCTTACTGTCTCTACGCAGTGTTCTGGTACCGAAACGGTTGCTTAAGCAAAGTCCCTAGGAATGTTGGAAAGCTTACTACCGTGAAACTAAAGCAGAACAGCGATGAAGGCCTCATGGAGCTGCTGCACGCCTCCCGTATTGCCAGCATAATCAGGGCCTTACTTCGAGGCTAGTGCTCACATTGACTTTCACGTTTGGTATAGAGCAGAGCCGGGTGAGCTTCCAACTAGGAACTGGAAGCACAAGGTTTCTTTCGAGAAAACTCATTTTCTTCTATGTGCCATGCCGGCTGTAAGTAAAAGCACGGTAACAACAGTGCTTTTCAGGTAGCTTCGGGGCCGCATCAACGGAGCTTTCATAATGGGAAAACTAGCCTTGTGCCGTCAGTCTCTAATTTCTAGCTTGACACGCAGCATACACGCAGGAGCAGAGCTTCCTGGTTCTACGCAGTGTTCTGGTACTGAAACGGGTGCTGAAGCAAGGCCCCTAGGAGTGTTGAAAAGCTCACTACCTTGAAACTAAAGCAGAACAACGATGAAGGCCTCATGGAGCTGCTGCACCCCTCTCGTTTTGCAAGGATAATCAGGGCCTTACTTCGAAGCTTGGGCTCACGTTGACTTTCACTTTAGGTATAGCGCAGAGCAGGGTGAGCTTCCAACAAGGAACTGGAAACCCAAGGTTTCTTAGGAGAAAACTCATTTTCTTCTCAGAACCATGCCGGCAGTGAGGAAAACCCCGGCAACAACAATGCTTTTCAGGTAGCTTCGAGGCCGCATGAACGGAGCTTTCATAATGGCAAAAGAAGCCTTATGCCATCAGTCTCCAATTTCTAGGTTGACACGCAGCATACACGCAGGACCAGAGCTTACTGTCTCTACGCAGTGTTCTGGTACTGAAACGGTTGCTTAAGCAAAGTCCCTAGGAGTCTTGGAAAGCTTACTACCGTGAAACTAAAGCAGAACAGCGATGAAGGCCTCATGGAGCTGCTGCACGCCTCCCGATTTGCCAGCATAATCAGGGCCTTACTTCGAGGCTAGTGCTCACATTGACTTTCACGTTTGGTATAGAGCAGAGCCGGGTGAGCTTCCAACTAGGAACTGGAAGCACAAGGTTTCTTTCGAGAAAACTCATTTTCTTCTATGTGCCATGCCGGCTGTAAGTAAAAGCACGGTAACAACAGTGCTTTTCAGGTAGCTTCGAGGCCGCATGAATGGAGCTTTCAAAACGGGAAAACAAGCCTTGTGCCATCAGTCTCTAATTTCTAGGTTGACACGCAGCATACACGCAGGACCAGAGCTTACTGTCTCTACGCAGTGTTCTGGTACCGAAACGGTTGCTTAAGCAAAGTCCCTAGGAATGTTGGAAAGCTTACTACCGTGAAACTAAAGCAGAACAGCGATGAAGGCCTCATGGAGCTGCTGCACGCCTCCCGTATTGCCAGCATAATCAGGGCCTTACTTCGAGGCTAGTGCTCACATTGACTTTCACGTTTGGTATAGAGCAGAGCCGGGTGAGCTTCCAACTAGGAACTGGAAGCACAAGGTTTCTTTCGAGAAAACTCATTTTCTTCTATGTGCCATGCCGGCTGTAAGTAAAAGCACGGTAACAACAGTGCTTTTCAGGTAGCTTCGGGGCCGCATCAACGGAGCTTTCAAAACGGGAAAACAAGCCTTGTGCCATCAGTCTCTAATTTCTAGGTTGACACGCAGCATACACGCAGGAGCAGAGCTTCCTGGTTCTACGCAGTGTTCTGGTACTGAAACGGGTGCTGAAGCAAGGCCCCTAGGAGTGTTGAAAAGCTTACTACCTTGAAACTAAAGCAGAACAACGATGAAGGCCTCATGGAGCTGCTGCACGCCTCTCGTTTTGCAAGGATAATCAGGGCCTTACTTCGAAGCTTGGGCTCACGTTGACTTTCACTTTAGGTATAGCGCAGAGCAGGGTGAGCTTCCAACAAGGAACTGGAAACCCAAGGTTTCTTAGGAGAAAACTCATTTTCTTCTCAGAACCATGCCGGCAGTGAGGAAAACCCCGGCAACAACAATGCTTTTCAGGTAGCTTCGAGGCCGCATGAACGGAGCTTTCATAATGGGAAAAGAAGCCTTATGCCATCAGTCTCCAATTTCTAGGTTGACACGCAGCATACACGCAGGACCAGAGCTTACTGTCTCTACGCAGTGTTCTGGTACCGAAACGGTTGCTTAAGCAAAGTCCCTAGGAATGTTGAAAAGCTACTACCGTGAAACTAAAGCAGAACAGCGATGAAGGCCTCATGGAGCTGCTGCACGACTCCCGTTTTGCCAGCATAATCAGGGCCTTACTTCGAGGCTAGTGCTCACATTGACTTTCACGTTTGGTATAGAGCAGAGCAGTGTGAGCTTCCAACTAGGAACTGGAAGCACAAGGTTTCTCTCGAGAAAACTCATTTTCTTCTATGAACCATGCCAGCTGTAAGTAAAAGCACGGTAACTACAGTGCTTTTCAGGTAGCTTCGGGGCCGCATCAACGGAGCTTTCATAATGGGAAAACTAGCCTTGTGCCGTCAGCCTCTAATTTCTAGGTTGACACGCAGCATACACGCAGGAGCAGAACTTCCTGGTTCTACGCAGTGTTCTGGTATTGAAACGGGTGCTGAAGCAAGGCCCCTAGGAGTGTTGAAAAGCTTACTACCTTGAAACTAAAGCAGAACAACGATGAAGGCCTCATGGAGCTGCTGCACGCCTCTCGTTTTGCAAGGATAATCAGGGCCTTACTTCGAAGCTTGGGCTCACGTTGACTTTCACTTTAGGTATAGCGCAGAGCAGGGTGAGCTTCCAACAAGGAACTGGAAACCCAAGGTTTCTTAGGAGAAAACTCAGTTTCTTCTGAGAACCATGCCGGCAGTGAGGAAAACCCCGGCAACAACAATGCTTTTCAGGTAGCTTCGAGGCCGCATGAACGGAGCTTTCATAATGGCAAAAGAAGCCTTATGCCATCAGTCTCCAATTTCTAGGTTGACACGCAGCATACACGCAGGACCAGAGCTTACTGTCTCTACGCAGTGTTCTGGTAAAGAAACGGTTGCTTAAGCAAAGTCCCAAGGAATGTTGGAAAGCTTCCTACCGTGAAACTAAAGCAGAACAGCGATGAAGGCCTCATGGAGCTGCTGCACGCCTCCCGTATTGCCAGCATAATCAGGGCCTTACTTCGAGGCTAGTGCTCACATTGACTTTCACGTTTGGTATAGAGCAGAGCCGGGTGAGCTTCCAACTAGGAACTGGAAGCACAAGGTTTCTTTCGAGAAAACTCATTTTCTTCTATGTGCCATGCCGGCTGTAAGTAAAAGCACGGTAACAACAGTGCTTTTCAGGTAGCTTCGGGGCCGCATCAACGGAGCTTTCATAATGGGAAAACTAGCCTTGTGCCGTCAGTCTCTAATTTCTAGGTTGACACGCAGCATACACGCAGGAGCAGAACTTCCTGGTTCTACGCAGTGTTCTGGTACTGAAACGGGTGCTGAAGCAAGGCCCCTAGGAGTGTTGAAAAGCTTACTACCTTGAAACTAAAGCAGAACAACGATGAAGGCCTCATGGAGCTGCTGCACGCCTCTCGTTTTGCAAGGATAATCAGGGCCTTACTTCGAAGCTTGGGCTCACGTTGACTTTCACTTTAGGTATAGCGCAGAGCAGGGTGAGCTTCCAACAAGGAACTGGAAACCCAAGGTTTCTTAGGAGAAAACTCATTTTCTTCTCAGGACCATGCCGGCAGTGAGGAAAACCCCGGCAACAACAATGCTTTTCAGGTAGCTTCGAGGCCGCATGAACGAAGCTTTAATAATGGGAAAAGAAGCCTTATGCCATCAGTCTCCAATTTCTAGGTTGACACGCAGCATACACGCAGAACCAGAGCTTACTGTCTCTACGCAGTGTTCTTGTACCGAAACGGTTGCTTAAGCAAAGTCCCCAGGAATGTTGGAAAGCTTACTACCGTGAAACTAAAGCAGAACAGCGATGAAGGCCTCATGGAGCTGCTGCACGCCTCCCGTATTGCCAGCATAATCAGGGCCTTACTTCGAGGCTAGTGCTCACATTGACTTTCACGTTTGGTATAGAGCAGAGCCGGGTGAGCTTCCAACTAGGAACTGGAAGCACAAGGTTTCCTTCGAGAAAACTCATTTTCTTCTATGTGCCATGCCGGCTGTAAGTAAAAGCACGGTAACAACAGTGCTTTTCAGGTAGCTTCGAGGCCGCATGAATGGAGCTTTCAAAACGGGAAAACAAGCCTTGTGCCATCAGTCTCTAATTTCTAGGTTGACACGCAGCATACACGCAGGAGCAGAGCTTCCTGGTTCTATGCAGTGTTCTGGTACTGAAACGGGTGCTGAAGCAAGGCCCCTAGGAGTGTTGAAAAGCTTACTACCTTGAAACTAAAGCAGAACAACGATGAAGGCCTCATGGAGCTGCTGCACGCCTCTCGTTTTGCAAGGATAATCAGGGCCTTACTTCGAAGCTTGGGCTCACGTTGACTTTCACTTTAGGTATAGCGCAGAGCAGGGTGAGCTTCCAACAAGGAACTGGAAACCCAAGGTTTCTTAGGAGAAAACTCATTTTCTTCTCAGAACCATGCCGGCAGTGAGGAAAACCCCGGCAACAACAATGCTTTTCAGGTAGCTTCGAGGCCGCATGAACGGAGCTTTCATAATGGCAAAAGAAGCCTTATGCCATCAGTCTCCAATTTCTAGGTTGACACGCAGCATACACGCAGGACCAGAGCTTACTGTCTCTACGCAGTGTTCTGGTAAAGAAACGGTTGCTTAAGCAAAGTCCCAAGGAATGTTGGAAAGCTTCCTACCGTGAAACTAAAGCAGAACAGCGATGAAGGCCTCATGGAGCTGCTGCACGCCTCCCGTATTGCCAGCATAATCAGGGCCTTACTTCGAGGCTAGTGCTCACATTGACTTTCACGTTTGGTATAGAGCAGAGCCGGGTGAGCTTCCAACTAGGAACTGGAAGCACAAGGTTTCTTTCGAGAAAACTCATTTTCTTCTATGTGCCATGCCGGCTGTAAGTAAAAGCACGGTAACAACAGTGCTTTTCAGGTAGCTTCGGGGCCGCATCAACGGAGCTTTCATAATGGGAAAACTAGCCTTGTGCCGTCAGCCTCTAATTTCTAGGTTGACACGCAGCATACACGCAGGAGCAGAACTTCCTGGTTTTACGCAGTGTTCTGGTACTGAAACGGGTGCTGAAGCAAGGCCCCTAGGAGTGTTGACAAGCTTACTACCTTGAAACTAAAGCAGAACAACGATGAAGGCCTCATGGAGCTGCTGCACGCCTCTCGTTTTGCAAGGATAATCAGGGCCTTACTTCGAAGCTTGGGCTCACGTTGACTTTCACTTTAGGTATAGCGCAGAGCAGGGTGAGCTTCCAACAAGGAACTGGAAACCCAAGGTTTCTTAGGAGAAAACTCATTTTCTTCTCAGGACCATGCCGGCAGTGAGGAAAACCCCGGCAACAACAATGCTTTTCAGGTAGCTTCGAGGCCGCATGAACGAAGCTTTAATAATGGAAAAGAAGCCTTATGCCATCAGTCTCCAATTTCTAGGTTGACACGCAGCATACACGCAGGACCAGAGCTTACTGTCTCTACGCAGTGTTCTGGTACTGAAACGGTTGCTTAAGCAAAGTCCCCAGGAATGTTGGAAAGCTTACTACCGTGAAACTAAAGCAGAACAGCGATGAAGGCCTCATGGAGCTGCTGCACGCCTCCCGTATTGCCAGCATAATCAGGGCCTTACTTCGAGGCTAGTGCTCACATTGACTTTCACGTTTGGTATAGAGCAGAGCCGGGTGAGCTTCCAACTAGGAACTGGAAGCACAAGGTTTCTTTCGAGAAAACTCATTTTCTTCTATGTGCCATGCCGGCTGTAAGTAAAAGCACGGTAACAACAGTGCTTTTCAGGTAGCTTCGGGGCCGCATCAACGGAGCTTTCATAATGGGAAAACTAGCCTTGTGCCGTCAGTCTCTAATTTCTAGGTTGACACGCAGCATACACGCAGGAGCAGAACTTCCTGGTTCTACGCAGTGTTCTGGTACTGAAACGGGTGCTGAAGCAAGGCCCCTAGGAGTGTTGAAAAGCTTACTACCTTGAAACTAAAGCAGAACAACGATGAAGGCCTCATGGAGCTGCTGCACGCCTCTCGTTTTGCAAGGATAATCAGGGCCTTACTTCGAAGCTTGGGCTCACGTTGACTTTCACTTTAGGTATAGCGCAGAGCAGGGTGAGCTTCCAACAAGGAACTGGAAACCCAAGGTTTCTTAGGAGAAAACTCATTTTCTTCTCAGGACCATGCCGGCAGTGAGGAAAACCCCGGCAACAACAATGCTTTTCAGGTAGCTTCGAGGCCGCATGAACGAAGCTTTAATAATGGGAAAAGAAGCCTTATGCCATCAGTCTCCAATTTCTAGGTTGACACGCAGCATACACGCAGAACCAGAGCTTACTGTCTCTACGCAGTGTTCTTGTACCGAAACGGTTGCTTAAGCAAAGTCCCCAGGAATGTTGGAAAGCTTACTACCGTGAAACTAAAGCAGAACAGCGATGAAGGCCTCATGGAGCTGCTGCACGCCTCCCGTATTGCCAGCATAATCAGGGCCTTACTTCGAGGCTAGTGCTCACATTGACTTTCACGTTTGGTATAGAGCAGAGCCGGGTGAGCTTCCAACTAGGAACTGGAAGCACAAGGTTTCCTTCGAGAAAACTCATTTTCTTCTATGTGCCATGCCGGTTGTAAGTAAAAGCACGGTAACAACAGTGCTTTTCAGGTAGCTTCGAGGCCGCATGAATGGAGCTTTCAAAACGGGAAAACAAGCCTTGTGCCATCAGTCTCTAATTTCTAGGTTGACACGCAGCATACACGCAGGAGCAGAGCTTCCTGGTTCTATGCAGTGTTCTGGTACTGAAACGGGTGCTGAAGCAAGGCCCCTAGGAGTGTTGAAAAGCTTACTACCTTGAAACTAAAGCAGAACAACGATGAAGGCCTCATGGAGCTGCTGCACGCCTCTCGTTTTGCAAGGATAATCAGGGCCTTACTTCGAAGCTTGGGCTCACGTTGACTTTCACTTTAGGTATAGCGCAGAGCAGGGTGAGCTTCCAACAAGGAACTGGAAACCCAAGGTTTCTTAGGAGAAAACTCATTTTCTTCTCAGAACCATGCCGGCAGTGAGGAAAACCCCGGCAACAACAATGCTTTTCAGGTAGCTTCGAGGCCGCATGAACGGAGCTTTCATAATGGCAAAAGAAGCCTTATGCCATCAGTCTCCATTTCTAGGTTGACACGCAGCATACACGCAGGACCAGAGCTTACTGTCTCTACGCAGTGTTCTGGTACCGAAACGGTTGCTTAAGCAAAGTCCCTAGGAGTCTTGGAAAGCTTACTACCGTGAAACTAAAGCAGAACAGCGATGAAGGCCTCATGGAGCTGCTGCACGCCTCCAGTTTTGCCAGGATAATCAGGGCCTTACTTCGAGGCTAGTGCTCACATTGACTTTCACGTTTGGTATAGAGCAGAGCCGGTGAGCTTCCAACTAGGAACTGGAAGCACAAGGTTTCTTTCGAGAAAACTCATTTTCTTCTATGTGCCATGCCGGCTGTAAGTAAAAGCACGGTAACAACAGTGCTTTTCAGGTAGCTTCGGGGCTGCATCAACGGAGCTTTCAAAACGGAAAACTAGCCTTGTGCCGTCAGTCTCTAATTTCTAGGTTGACACGCAGCATACACGCAGGAGCAGAGCTTCCTGGTTCTATGCCGTGTTCTGGTACTGAAACGGGTGCTGAAGCAAGGCCCCTAGGAGTGTTGAAAAGCTTACTACCTTGAAACTAAAGCAGAACAACGATGAAGGCCTCATGGAGCTGCTGCACGCCTCTCGTTTTGCAAGGATAATCAGGGCCTTACTTCGAAGCTTGGGCTCACTTTGACTTTCACTTTAGGTATAGCGCAGAGCAGGGTGAGCTTCCAACAAGGAACTGGAAACCGAAGGTTTCTTAGGAGAAAACTCATTTTCTTCTCAGAACCATGCCGGCAGTGAGGAAAACCCCGGCAACAACAATGCTTTTCAGGTAGCTTCGAGGCCACATGAACGGAGCTTTCATAATGGGAAAAGAAGCCTTATGCCATCAGTCTCCAATTTCTAGGTTGACACGCAGCATACACGCAGGACCAGAGCTTACTGTCTCTACGCAGTGTTCTGGTACCGAAACGGTTGCTTAAGCAAAGTCCCTAGGAATGTTGGAAAGCTTCCTACCGTGAAACTAAAGCAGAACAGCGATGAAGGCCTCATGGACCTGCTGCACGCCTCCCGTATTGCCAGCATAATCAGGGCCTTACTTCGAGGCTAGTGCTCACATTGACTTTCACGTTTGGTATAGAGCAGAGCCGGGTGAGCTTCCAACTAGGAACTGGAAGCACAAGGTTTCTTTCGAGAAAACTCATTTTCTTCTATGTGCCATGCCGGCTGTAAGTAAAAGCACGGTAACAACAGTGCTTTTCAGGTAGCTTCGGGGCCGCATCAACGGAGCTTTCATAATGGGAAAACTAGCCTTGTGCCGTCAGTCTCTAATTTCTAGCTTGACACGCAGCATACACGCAGGAGCAGAGCTTCCTGGTTCTACGCAGTGTTCTGGTACTGAAACGGGTGCTGAAGCAAGGCCCCTAGGAGTGTTGAAAAGCTCACTACCTTGAAACTAAAGCAGAACAACGATGAAGGCCTCATGGAGCTGCTGCACGCCTCTCGTTTTGCAAGGATAATCAGGGCCTTACTTCGAAGCTTGGGCTCACGTTGACTTTCACTTTAGGTATAGCGCAGAGCAGGGTGAGCTTCCAACAAGGAACTGGAAACCCAAGGTTTCTTAGGAGAAAACTCAGTTTCTTCTCAGAACCATGCCGGCAGTGAGGAAAACCCCGGCAACAACAATGCTTTTCAGGTAGCTTCGAGGCCGCATGAACGGAGCTTTCATAATGGGAAAAGAAGCCTTATGCCATCAGTCTCCAATTTCTAGGTTGACACGCAGCATACACGCAGGACCAGAGCTTACTGTCTCTACGCAGTGTTCTGGGACCGAAACGGTTGCTTAAGCAAAGTCCCTAGGAGTCTTGGAAAACTTACTACCGTGAAACTAAAGCAGAACAGCGATGAAGGCCTCATGGAGCTGCTGCACGCCTCCCGTTTTGCCAGCATAATCAGGGCCTTACTTCGAGGCTAGTGCTCACATTGACTTTCACGTTTGGTATAGAGCAGAGCCGGGTGAGCTTCCAACTAGGAACTGGAAGCACAAGGTTTCTTTCGAGAAAACTCATTTTCTTCTATGTGCCATGCCGGCTGTAAGTAAAAGCACGGTAACAACAGTGCTTTTCAGGTAGCTTCGGGGCCGCATCAACGGAGCTTTCATAATGGGAAAACTAGACTTGTGCCGTCAGTCTCTAATTTCTAGGTTGACACGCAGCATACACGCAGGACCAGAGCTTACTGTCTCTACGCAGTGTTCTGGTACCGAAACGGTTGCTTAAGCAAAGTCCCTAGGAATGTTGGAAAGCTTACTACCGTGAAACTAAAGCAGAACAGCGATGAAGGCCTCATGGAGCTGCTGCACGCCTCCCGTATTGCCAGCATAATCAGGGCCTTACTTCGAGGCTAGTGCTCACATTGACTTTCACGTTTGGTATAGAGCAGAGCCGGGTGAGCTTCCAACTAGGAACTGGAAGCACAAGGTTTCTTTCGAGAAAACTCATTTTCTTCTATGTGCCATGCCGGCTGTAAGTAAAAGCACGGTAACAACAGTGCTTTTCAGGTAGCTTCGGGGCCGCATCAACGGAGCTTTCATAATGGGAAAACTAGCCTTGTGCCGTCAGTCTCTAATTTCTAGGTTGACACGCAGCATAAACGCAGGAGCAGAGCTTCCTGGTTCTACGCAGTGTTCTGGTACTGAAACGGGTGCTGAAGCAAGGCCCCTAGGAGTGTTGAAAAGCTTACTACCTTGAAACTAAAGCAGAACAACGATGAAGGCCTCATGGAGCTGCTGCACGCCTCTCGTTTTGCAAGGATAATCAGGGCCTTACTTCGAAGCTTGGGCTCACGTTGACTTTCACTTTAGGTATAGCGCAGAGCAGGGTGAGCTTCCAACAAGGAACTGGAAACCCAAGGTTTCTTAGGAGAAAACTCATTTTCTTCTCAGAACCATGCCGGCAGTGAGGAAAACCCCGGCAACAACAATGCTTTTCAGGTAGCTTCGAGGCCGCATGAACGGAGCTTTCATAATGGGAAAAGAAGCCTTATGCCATCAGTCTCCAATTTCTAGGTTGACACGCAGCATACACGCAGGACCAGAGCTTACTCTCTCTACGCAGTGTTCTGGTACCGAAACGGGTGCTTAAGCAAAGTCCCTAGGAGTCTTGGAAAGCTTACTACCGTGAAACTAAAGCAGAACAGCGATGAAGGCCTCATGGAGCTGCTGCACGCCTCCCGTTTTGCCAGCATAATCAGGGCCTTACTTCGAGGCTAGTGCTCACATTGACTTTCACGTTTGGTATAGAGCACAGCAGGGTGAGCTTCCAACTAGGAACTGGAAGCACAAGGTTTCTTTCGAGAAAACTCATTTTCTTCTATGTGCCATGCGAGCTGTAAGTAAAAGCACGGTAACAACAGTGCTTTTCAGGTAGCTTCGGGGCCGCATCAACGGAGCTTTCATAATGGGAAAACTAGCCTTGTGCCGTCAGTCTCTAATTTCTAGGTTGACACGCAGCATAAACGCAGGAGCAGAGCTTCCTGGTTCTACGCAGTGTTCTGGTACTGAAACGGGTGCTGAAGCAAGTCCCCTAGGAGTGTTGAAAAGCTTACTACCTTGAAACTAAAGCAGAACAACGATGAAGGCCTCATGGAGCTGCTGCACGCCTCTCGTTTTGCAAGGATAATCAGGGCCTTACTTCGAAGCTGGGGCTCACGTTGACTTTCACTTTAGGTATAGCGCAGAGCAGGGTGAGCTTCCAACAAGGAACTGGAAACCCAAGGTTTCTTAGGAGAAAACTCATTTTCTTCTCAGAACCATGCCGGCAGTGAGGAAACCCCGGCAACAACAATGCTTTTCAGGTAGCTTCGAGGCCGCATGAACGGAGCTTTCATAATGGGAAAAGAAGCCTTATGCCATCAGTCTCCAATTTCTAGGTTGACACGCAGCATACACGCAGGACCAGAGCTTACTGTCTCTACGCAGTGTTCTGGTACCGAAACGGGTGCTTAAGCAAAGTCCCTAGGAGTCTTGGAAAGCTTACTACCGTGAAACTAAAGCAGAACAGCGATGAAGGCCTCATGGAGCTGCTGCACGCCTCCCGTTTTGCCAGCATAATCAGGGCCTTACTTCAAGGCTAGTGCTCACATTGATTTTCACGTTTGGTATAGAGCAGAGCAGGGTGAGCTTCCAACTAGGAACTGGAAGCACAAGGTTTCTTTCGAGAAAACTCATTTTCTTCTATGTGCCATGCGAGCTGTAAGTAAAAGCACGGTAACAACAGTGCTTTTCAGGTAGCTTCGGGGCCGCATGAATGGAGCTTTCAAAACGGGAAAACAAGCCTTGTGCAATCAGTCTCTAATTTCTAGGTTGACACGCAGCATACACGCAGGAGCAGAGCTTCCTGGTTCTACGCAGTGTTCTGGTACTGAAACGGGTGCTGAAGCAAGGCCCCTAGGAGTGTTGAAAAGCTTACTACCTTGAAACTAAAGCAGAACAACGATGAAGGCCTCATGGAGCTGCTGCACGCCTCTCGTTTTGCAAGGATAATCAGGGCCTTACTTCGAAGCTTGGGCTCACGTTGACTTTCACTTTAGGTATAGCGCAGAGCAGGGTGAGCTTCCAACAAGGAACTGGAAACCCAAGGTTTCTTAGGAGAAAACTCATTTTCTTCTCAGAACCATGCCGGCAGTGAGGAAAACCCCGGCAACAACAATGCTTTTCAGGTAGCTTCGAGGCCGCATGAACGGAGCTTTCATAATGGGAAAAGAAGCCTTATGCCATCAGTCTCCAATTTCTAGGTTGACACGCAGCATACACGCAGGACCAGAGCTTACTGTCTCTACGCAGTGTTCTGGTACCGAAACGGTTGCTTAAGCAAATTCCCTAGGAATGTTGGAAAGCTACTACCGTGAAACTAAAGCAGAACAGCGATGAAGGCCTCATGGAGCTGCTGCACGCCTCCCGTTTTGCCAGCATAATCAGGGCCTTACTTCGAGGCTAGTGCTCACATTGACTTTCACGTTTGGTATAGAGCAGAGCAGTGTGAGCTTCCAACTAGGAACTGGAACCACAAGGTTTCTCTCGAGAAAACTCATTTTCTTCTATGAACCATGCCAGCTGTAAGTAAAAGCACGGTAACTACAGTGCTTTTCAGGTAGCTTCGGGGCCGCATCAACGGAGCTTTCATAATGGGAAAACTAGCCTTGTGCCGTCAGTCTCTAATTTCTAGGTTGACACGCAGCATACACGCAGGAGCAGAGCTTCCTGGTTCTACGCAGTGTTCTGGTACTGAAACGGGTGCTGAAGCAAGTCCCCTAGGAGTGTTGAAAAGCTTACTACCTTGAAACTAAAGCAGAACAACGATGAAGGCCTCATGGAGCTGCTGCACGCCTCTCGTTTTGCAAGGATAATCAGGGCCTTACTTCGAAGCTTGGGCTCACGTTGACTTTCACTTTAGGTATAGCGCAGAGCAGGGTGAGCTTCCAACAAGGAACTGGAAACCCAAGGTTTCTTAGGAGAAAACTCATTTTCTTCTCAGGACCATGCCGGCAGTGAGGAAAACCCCGGCAACAACAATGCTTTTCAGGTAGCTTCGAGGCCGCATGAAAGAAGCTTTAATAATGGAAAAGAAGCCTTATGCCATCAGTCTCCAATTTCTAGGTTGACACGCAGCATACACGCAGGACCAGAGCTTACTGTCTCTACGCAGTGTTCTGGTACTGAAACGGTTGCTTAAGCAAAGTCCCCAGGAATGTTGGAAAGCTTACTACCGTGAAACTAAAGCAGAACAGCGATGAAGGCCTCATGGAGCTGCTGCACGCCTCCCGTATTGCCAGCATAATCAGGGCCTTACTTCGAGGCTAGTGCTCACATTGACTTTCACGTTTGGTATAGAGCAGAGCCGGGTGAGCTTCCAACTAGGAACTGGAAGCACAAGGTTTCTTTCGAGAAAACTCATTTTCTTCTATGTGCCATGCCGGCTGTAAGTAAAAGCACGGTAACAACAGTGCTTTTCAGGTAGCTTCGAGGCCGCATGAATGGAGCTTTCAAAACGGGAAAACAAGCCTTGTGCCATCAGTCTCTAATTTCTAGGTTGACACGCAGCATACACGCAGGAGCAGAGCTTCCTGGTTTTACGCAGTGTTCTGGTACTGAAACGGGTGCTGAAGCAAGGCCCCTAGGAGTGTTGAAAAGCTTACTACCTTGAAACTAAAGCAGAACAACGATGAAGGCCTCATGGAGCTGCTGCACGCCTCTCGTTTTGCAAGGATAATCAGGGCCTTACTTCGAAGCTTGGGCTCACGTTGACTTTCACTTTAGGTATAACGCAGAGCAGGGTGAGCTTCCAACAAGGAACTGGAAACCCAAGGTTTCTTAGGAGAAAACTCATTTTCTTCTCAGAACCATGCCGGCAGTGAGGAAAACCCCGGCAACAACAATGCTTTTCAGGTAGCTTCGAGGCCGCATGAACGGAGCTTTCATAATGGCAAAAGAAGCCTTATGCCATCAGTCTCCATTTCTAGGTTGACACGCAGCATACACGCAGGACCAGAGCTTACTGTCTCTACGCAGTGTTCTGGTACCGAAACGGTTGCTTAAGCAAAGTCCCTAGGAGTCTTGGAAAGCTTACTACCGTGAAACTAAAGCAGAACAGCGATGAAGGCCTCATGGAGCTGCTGCACGCCTCCAGTTTTGCCAGGATAATCAGGGCCTTACTTCGAGGCTAGTGCTCACATTGACTTTCACGTTTGGTATAGAGCAGAGCCGGTGAGCTTCCAACTAGGAACTGGAAGCACAAGGTTTCTTTCGAGAAAACTCATTTTCTTCTATGTGCCATGCCGGCTGTAAGTAAAAGCACGGTAACAACAGTGCTTTTCAGGTAGCTTCGGGGCTGCATCAACGGAGCTTTCAAAACGGAAAACTAGCCTTGTGCCGTCAGTCTCTAATTTCTAGGTTGACACGCAGCATACACGCAGGAGCAGAGCTTCCTGGTTCTATGCCGTGTTCTGGTACTGAAACGGGTGCTGAAGCAAGGCCCCTAGGAGTGTTGAAAAGCTTACTACCTTGAAACTAAAGCAGAACAACGATGAAGGCCTCATGGAGCTGCTGCACGCCTCTCGTTTTGCAAGGATAATCAGGGCCTTACTTCGAAGCTTGGGCTCACTTTGACTTTCACTTTAGGTATAGCGCAGAGCAGGGTGAGCTTCCAACAAGGAACTGGAAACCGAAGGTTTCTTAGGAGAAAACTCATTTTCTTCTCAGAACCATGCCGGCAGTGAGGAAAACCCCGGCAACAACAATGCTTTTCAGGTAGCTTCGAGGCCACATGAACGGAGCTTTCATAATGGGAAAAGAAGCCTTATGCCATCAGTCTCCAATTTCTAGGTTGACACGCAGCATACACGCAGGACCAGAGCTTACTGTCTCTACGCAGTGTTCTGGTACCGAAACGGTTGCTTAAGCAAAGTCCCTAGGAATGTTGGAAAGCTTCCTACCGTGAAACTAAAGCAGAACAGCGATGAAGGCCTCATGGACCTGCTGCACGCCTCCCGTATTGCCAGCATAATCAGGGCCTTACTTCGAGGCTAGTGCTCACATTGACTTTCACGTTTGGTATAGAGCAGAGCCGGGTGAGCTTCCAACTAGGAACTGGAAGCACAAGGTTTCTTTCGAGAAAACTCATTTTCTTCTATGTGCCATGCCGGCTGTAAGTAAAAGCACGGTAACAACAGTGCTTTTCAGGTAGCTTCGGGGCCGCATCAACGGAGCTTTCATAAT
This sequence comes from Eubalaena glacialis, assembly GCF_028564815.1. Lineage (NCBI taxonomy): Eukaryota > Metazoa > Chordata > Mammalia > Artiodactyla > Balaenidae > Eubalaena > Eubalaena glacialis. The sequence goes on from NC_083725.1 coordinate 30,781,487, forward strand.
GGGAAAACTAGCCTTGTGCCGTCAGTCTCTAATTTCTAGCTTGACACGCAGCATACACGCAGGAGCAGAGCTTCCTGGTTCTACGCAGTGTTCTGGTACTGAAACGGGTGCTGAAGCAAGGCCCCTAGGAGTGTTGAAAAGCTCACTACCTTGAAACTAAAGCAGAACAACGATGAAGGCCTCATGGAGCTGCTGCACGCCTCTCGTTTTGCAAGGATAATCAGGGCCTTACTTCGAAGCTTGGGCTCACGTTGACTTTCACTTTAGGTATAGCGCAGAGCAGGGTGAGCTTCCAGCAAGGAACTGGAAACCCAAGGTTTCTTAGGAGAAAACTCAGTTTCTTCTCAGAACCATGCCGGCAGTGAGGAAAACCCCGGCAACAACAATGCTTTTCAGGTAGCTTCGAGGCCGCATGAACGGAGCTTTCATAATGGGAAAAGAAGCCTTATGCCATCAGTCTCCAATTTCTAGGTTGACACGCAGCATACACGCAGGACCAGAGCTTACTGTCTCTACGCAGTGTTCTGGGACCGAAACGGTTGCTTAAGCAAAGTCCCTAGGAATGTTGGAAAGCTACTACCGTGAAACTAAAGCAGAACAGCGATGAAGGCCTCATGGAGCTGCTGCACGCCTCCCGTTTTGCCAGCATAATCAGGGCCTTACTTCGAGGCTAGTGCTCACATTGACTTTCACGTTTGGTATAGAGCAGAGCAGTGTGAGCTTCCAACTAGGAACTGGAACCACAAGGTTTCTCTCGAGAAAACTCATTTTCTTCTATGAACCATGCCAGCTGTAAGTAAAAGCACGGTAACTACAGTGCTTTTCAGGTAGCTTCGGGGCCGCATCAACGGAGCTTTCATAATGGGAAAACTAGCCTTGTGCCGTCAGTCTCTAATTTCTAGGTTGACACGCAGCATACACGCAGGAGCAGAGCTTCCTGGTTCTACGCAGTGTTCTGGTACTGAAACGGGTGCTGAAGCAAGTCCCCTAGGAGTGTTGAAAAGCTTACTACCTTGAAACTAAAGCAGAACAACGATGAAGGCCTCATGGAGCTGCTACACGCCTCTCGTTTTGCAAGGATAATCAGGGCCTTACTTCGAAGCTTGGGCTCACGTTGACTTTCACTTTAGGTATAGCGCAGAGCAGGGTGAGCTTCCAACAAGGAACTGGAAACTCAAGGTTTCTTAGGAGAAAACTCATTTTCTTCTCAGAACCATGCCGGCAGTGAGGAAAACCCCGGCAACAACAATGCTTTTCAGGAGGCTTCGAGGCCGCATGAACGGAGCTTTCATAATGGCAAAAGAAGCCTTATGCCATCAGTCTACAATTTCTAGGTTGACACGCAGCATACACGCAGGACCTGAGCTTACTGTCTCTACACAGTGTTCTGGTACCGAAACGGTTGCTTAAGCAAAGTCCCTAGGAGTCTTGGAAAGCTTACTACCGTGAAACTAAAGCAGAACAGCGATGAAGGCCTCATGGAGCTGCTGCACGCCTCCCGTTTTGCCAGCATAATCAGGGCCTTACTTCGAGGCTAGTGCTCACATTGACTTTCACGTTTGGTATAGAGCAGAGCCGGGTGAGCTTCCAACTAGGAACTGGAAGCACAAGGTTTCTTTCGAGAAAACTCATTTTCTTCTATGTGCCATGCCAGCTGTAAGTAAAAGCACGGTAACAACAGTGCTTTTCAGGTAGCTTCGGGGCCGCATCAACGGAGCTTTCATAATGGGAAAACTAGCCTTGTGCCATCAGTCTCTAATTTCTAGGTTGACACGCAGCATACACGCAGGAGCAGAGCTTCCTGGTTCTACGCAGTGTTCTGGTACTGAAACGGGTGCTGAAGCAAGGCCCCTAGGAGTGTTGAAAAGCTTACTACCTTGAAACTAAAGCAGAACAACGATGAAGGCCTCATGGAGCTGCTGCACGCCTCTCGTTTTGCAAGGATAATTAGGGCCTTACTTCGAAGCTTCGGCTCACGTTGACTTTCACTTTAGGTATAGCGCAGAGCAGGGTGAGCTTCCAACAAGGAACTGGAAACCCAAGGTTTCTTAGGAGAAAACTCAGTTTCTTCTCAGAACCATGCCGGCAGTGAGGAAAACCCCGGCAACAACAATGCTTTTCAGGTAGCTTCGAGGCCGCATGAACGGAGCTTTCATAATGGGAAAAGAAGCCTTATGCCATCAGTCTCCAATTTCTAGGTTGACACGCAGCATACACGCAGGACCAGAGCTTACTGTCTCTACGCAGTGTTCTGGTACCGAAACGGTTGCTTAAGCAAAGTCCCTAGGAATGTTGGAAAGCTTACTACCGTGAAACTAAAGCAGAACAGCGATGAAGGCCTCATGGAGCTGCTGCACGCCTCCCGTATTGCCAGCATAATCAGGGCCTTACTTCGAGGCTAGTGCTCACATTGACTTTCACGTTTGGTATAGAGCAGAGCCGGGTGAGCTTCCAACTAGGAACTGGAAGCACAAGGTTTCTTTCGAGAAAACTCATTTTCTTCTATGTGCCATGCCGGCTGTAAGTAAAAGCACGGTAACAACAGTGCTTTTCAGGTAGCTTCGAGGCCGCATGAATGGAACTTTCAAAACGGGAAAACAAGCCTTGTGCCATCAGTCTCTAATTTCTAGGTTGACACGCAGCATACACGCAGGAGCAGAGCTTCCTGGTTCTACGCAGTGTTCTGGTACTGAAACAGGTGCTGAAGCAAGGCCCCTAGGAGTGTTGAAAAGCTTACTACCTTGAAACTAAAGCAGAACAACGATGAAGGCCTCATGGAGCTGCTGCACGCCTCTCGTTTTGCAAGGATAATCAGGGCCTTACTTCGAAGCTTGGGCTCACGTTGACTTTCACTTTAGGTATAGCGCAGAGCAGGGTGAGCTTCCAACAAGGAACTGGAAACCCAAGGTTTCTTAGGAGAAAACTCATTTTCTTCTCAGAACCATGCCGGCAGTGAGGAAAACCCCGGCAACAACAATGCTTTTCAGGTAGCTTCGAGGCCGCATGAACGGAGCTTTCATAATGGGAAAAGAAGCCTTATGCCATCAGTCTCCAATTTCTAGGTTGACACGCAGCATACACGCAGGACCAGAGCTTACTGTCTCTACGCAGTGTTCTGGGACCGAAACGGTTGCTCTAGCAAAGTCCCTAGGAGTCTTGGAAAGCTTACTACCGTGAAACTAAAGCAGAACAGCGATGAAGGCCTCATGGAGCTGCTGCACGCCTCCCGATTTGCCAGCATAATCAGGGCCTTACTTCGAGGCTAGTGCTCACATTGACTTTCACGTTTGGTATAGAGCAGAGCCGGGTGAGCTTCCAACTAGGAACTGGAAGCACAAGGTTTCTTTCGAGAAAACTCATTTTCTTCTATGTGCCATGCCGGCTGTAAGTAAAAGCACGGTAACAACAGTGCTTTTCAGGTAGCTTCGAGGCCGCATGAATGGAGCTTTCAAAACGGGAAAACAAGCCTTGTGCCATCAGTCTCTAATTTCTAGGTTGACACGCAGCATACACGCAGGAGCAGAGCTTCCTGGTTCTACGCAGTGTTCTGGTACTGAAACGGGTGCTGAAGCAAGGCCCCTAGGAGTGTTGAAAAGCTTACTACCTTGAAACTAAAGCAGAACAACGATGAAGGCCTCATGGAGCTGCTGCACGCCTCTCGTTTTGCAAGGATAATTAGGGCCTTACTTCGAAGCTTCGGCTCACGTTGACTTTCACTTTAGGTATAGCGCAGAGCAGGGTGAGCTTCCAACAAGGAACTGGAAACCCAAGGTTTCTTAGGAGAAAACTCAGTTTCTTCTCAGAACCAAGCCGGCAGTGAGGAAAACCCCGGCAACAACAATGCTTTTCAGGTAGCTTCGAGGCCGCATGAACGGAGCTTTCATAATGGCAAAAGAAGCCTTATGCCATCAGTCTCCAATTTCTAGGTTGACACGCAGCATACACGCAGGACCAGAGCTTACTGTCTCTACGCAGTGTTCTGGTACCGAAACGGTTGCTTAAGCAAAGTCCCTAGGAATGTTGGAAAGCTTACTACCGTGAAGCTAAAGCAGAACAGCGATGAAGGCCTCATGGAGCTGCTGCACGCCTCCCGTATTGCCAGCATAATCAGGGCCTTACTTCGAGGCTAGTGCTCACATTGACTTTCACGTTTGGTATAGAGCAGAGCCGGGTGAGCTTCCAACTAGGAACTGGAAGCACAAGGTTTCTTTCGAGAAAACTCATTTTCTTCTATGTGCCATGCCGGCTGTAAGTAAAAGCACGGTAACAACAGTGCTTTTCAGGTAGCTTCGAGGCCGCATGAATGGAGCTTTCAAAACGGGAAAACAAGCCTTGTGCCATCAGTCTCTAATTTCTAGGTTGACACGCAGCATACACGCAGGAGCAGAGCTTCCTGGTTCTTCGCAGTGTTCTGGTACTGAAACAGGTGCTGAAGCAAGGCCCCTAGGAGTGTTGAAAAGCTTACTACCTTGAAACTAAAGCAGAACAACGATGAAGGCCTCATGGAGCTGCTGCACGCCTCTCGTTTTGCAAGGATAATCAGGGCCTTACTTCGAAGCTTGGGCTCACGTTGACTTTCACTTTAGGTATAGCGCAGAGCAGGGTGAGCTTCCAACAAGGAACTGGAAACCCAAGGTTTCTTAGGAGAAAACTCATTTTCTTCTCAGAACCATGCCGGCAGTGAGGAAAACCCCGGCAACAACAATGCTTTTCAGGTAGCTTCGAGGCCGCATGAACGGAGCTTTCATAATGGGAAAAGAAGCCTTATGCCATCAGTCTCCAATTTCTAGGTTGACACGCAGCATACACGCAGGACTAGAGCTTACTGTCTCTAGGCAGTGTTCTGGGACCGAAACGGTTGCTTAAGCAAAGTCCCTAGGAGTCTTGGAAAGCTTACTACCGTGAAACTAAAGCAGAACAGCGATGAAGGCCTCATGGAGCTGCTGCACGCCTCCCGTTTTGCCAGGATAATCAGGGCCTTACTTCGAGGCTAGTGCTCACATTGACTTTCACGTTTGGTATAGAGCAGAGCCGGGTGAGCTTCCAACTAGGAACTGGAAGCACAAGGTTTCTTTCGAGAAAACTCATTTTCTTCTATGTGCCATGCCGGCTGTAAGTAAAACCACGGTAACAACAATGCTTTTCAGGTAGCTTCGGGGCCTCATCAACGGAGCTTTCATAATGGGAAAACTAGCCTTGTGCCGTCAGCCTCTAATTTCTAGTTTGACACGCAGCATACACGCAGGAGCAGAACTTCCTGGTTCTACGCAGTGTTCTGGTACTGAAACGGGTGCTGAAGCAAGGCCCCTAGGAGTGTTGAAAAGCTTACTACCTTGAAACTAAAGCAGAACAACGATGAAGGCCTCATGGAGCTGCTGCACGCCTCTCGTTTTGCAAGGATAATCAGGGCCTTACTTCGAAGCTTGGGCTCACGTTGACTTTCACTTTAGGTATAGCGCAGAGCAGGGTGAGCTTCCAACAAGGAACTGGAAACCCAAGGTTTCTTAGGAGAAAACTCAGTTTCTTCTCAGAACCATGCCGGCAGTGAGGAAAACCCCGGCAACAACAATGCTTTTCAGGTAGCTTCGAGGCCGCATGAACGGAGCTTTCATAATGGGAAAAGAAGCCTTATGCCATCAGTCTCCAATTTCTAGGTTGACACGCAGCATACACGCAGGACCAGAGCTTACTGTCTCTACGCAGTGTTCTGGGACCGAAACGGTTGCTTAAGCAAAGTCCCTAGGAGTCTTGGAAAGCTTACTACCGTGAAACTAAAGCAGAACAGCGATGAAGGCCTCATGGAGCTGCTGCACGCCTCCCGATTTGCCAGCATAATCAGGGCCTTACTTCGAGGCTAGTGCTCACATTGACTTTCACGTTTGGTATAGAGCAGAGCCGGGTGAGCTTCCAACTAGGAACTGGAAGCACAAGGTTTCTTTCGAGAAAACTCATTTTCTTCTATGTGCCATGCCGGCTGTAAGTAAAAGCACGGTAACAACAGTGCTTTTCAGGTAGCTTCGAGGCCGCATGAATGGAGCTTTCAAAACGGGAAAACAAGCCTTGTGCCATCAGTCTCTAATTTCTAGGTTGACACGCAGCATACACGCAGGAGCAGAGCTTCCTGGTTCTACGCAGTGTTCTGGTACTGAAACGGGTGCTGAAGCAAGGCCCCTAGGAGTGTTGAAAAGCTTACTACCTTGAAACTAAAGCAGAACAACGATGAAGGCCTCATGGAGCTGCTGCACGCCTCTCGTTTTGCAAGGATAATCAGGGCCTTACTTCGAAGCTTGGGCTCACGTTGACTTTCACTGTAGGTATAGCGCAGAGCAGGGTGAGCTTCCAACAAGGAACTGGAAACCCAAGGTTTCTTAGGAGAAAACTCATTTTCTTCTCAGAACCATGCCGGCAGTGAGGAAAACCCCGGCAACAACAATGCTTTTCAGGTAGCTTCGAGGCCGCATGAACGGAGCTTTCATAATGGGAAAAGAAGCCTTATGCCATCAGTCTCCAATTTCTAGGTTGACACGCAGCATACACGCAGGACCAGAGCTTACTGTCTCTACGCAGTGTTCTGGTACCGAAACGGTTGCTTAAGCAAAGTCCCTAGGAGTCTTGGAAAGCTTACTACCGTGAAACTAAAGCAGAACAGCGATGAAGGCCTCATGGAGCTGCTGCACGCCTCCCGTTTTGCCAGCATAATCAGGGCCTTACTTCGAGGCTAGTGCTCACATTGACTTTCACGTTTGGTATAGAGCAGAGCCGGGTGAGCTTCCAACTAGGAACTGGAAGCACAAGGTTTCTTTCGAGAAAACTCATTTTCTTCTATGTGCCATGCCAGCTGTAAGTAAAAGCACGGTAACAACAGTGCTTTTCAGGTAGCTTCGGGGCCGCATCAACGGAGCTTTCATAATGGGAAAACTAGCCTTGTGCCATCAGTCTCTAATTTCTAGGTTGACACGCAGCATACACGCAGGAGCAGAACTTCCTGGTTCTACGCAGTGTTCTGGTACTGAAACGGGTGCTGAAGCAAGGCCCCTAGGAGTGTTGAAAAGCTTACTACCTTGAAACTAAAGCAGAACAACGATGAAGGCCTCATGGAGCTGCTGCACGCCTCTCGTTTTGCAAGGATAATTAGGGCCTTACTTCGAAGCTTGGGCTCACGTTGACTTTCACTTTAGGTATAGCGCAGAGCAGGGTGAGCTTCCAACAAGGAACTGGAAACCCAAGGTTTCTTAGGAGAAAACTCAGTTTCTTCTCAGAACCATGCCGGCAGTGAGGAAAACCCCGGCAACAACAATGCTTTTCAGGTAGCTTCGAGGCCGCATGAACGGAGCTTTCATAATGGGAAAAGAAGCCTTATGCCATCAGTCTCCAATTTCTAGGTTGACACGCAGCATACACGCAGGACCAGAGCTTACTGTCTCTACGCAGTGTTCTGGTACCGAAACGGTTGCTTAAGCAAAGTCCCTAGGAATGTTGGAAAGCTTACTACCGTGAAACTAAAGCAGAACAGCGATGAAGGCCTCATGGAGCTGCTGCACGCCTCCCGTATTGCCAGCATAATCAGGGCCTTACTTCGAGGCTAGTGCTCACATTGACTTTCACGTTTGGTATAGAGCAGAGCCGGGTGAGCTTCCAACTAGGAACTGGAAGCACAAGGTTTCTTTCGAGAAAACTCATTTTCTTCTATGTGCCATGCCGGCTGTAAGTAAAAGCACGGTAACAACAGTGCTTTTCAGGTAGCTTCGAGGCCGCATGAATGGAGCTTTCAAAACGGGAAAACAAGCCTTGTGCCATCAGTCTCTAATTTCTAGGTTGACACGCAGCATACACGCAGGAGCAGAGCTTCCTGGTTCTACGCAGTGTTCTGGTACTGAAACAGGTGCTGAAGCAAGGCCCCTAGGAGTGTTGAAAAGCTTACTACCTTGAAACTAAAGCAGAACAACGATGAAGGCCTCATGGAGTTGCTGCACGCCTCTCGTTTTGCAAGGATAATCAGGGCCTTACTTCGAAGCTTGGGCTCACGTTGACTTTCACTTTAGGTATAGCGCAGAGCAGGGTGAGCTTCCAACAAGGAACTGGAAACCCAAGGTTTCTTAGGAGAAAACTCATTTTCTTCTCAGAACCATGCCGGCAGTGAGGAAAACCCCGGCAACAACAATGCTTTTCAGGTAGCTTCGAGGCCGCATGAACGGAGCTTTCATAATGGCAAAAGAAGCCTTATGCCATCAGTCTCCAATTTCTAGGTTGACACGCAGCATACACGCAGGACTAGAGCTTACTGTCTCTACGCAGTGTTCTGGGACCGAAACGGTTGCTTAAGCAAAGTCCCTAGGAGTCTTGGAAAGCTTACTACCGTGAAACTAAAGCAGAACAGCGATGAAGGCCTCATGGAGCTGCTGCACGCCTCCCGTTTTGCCAGGATAATCAGGGCCTTACTTCGAGGCTAGTGCTCACATTGACTTTCACGTTTGGTATAGAGCAGAGCCGGGTGAGCTTCCAACTAGGAACTGGAAGCACAAGGTTTCTTTCGAGAAAACTCATTTTCTTCTATGTGCCATGCCGGCTGTAAGTAAAACCACGGTAACAACAATGCTTTTCAGGTAGCTTCGGGGCCTCATCAACGGAGCTTTCATAATGGGAAAACTAGCCTTGTGCCGTCAGCCTCTAATTTCTAGGTTGACACGCAGCATACACGCAGGAGCAGAACTTCCTGGTTCTACGCAGTGTTCTGGTACTGAAACGGGTGCTGAAGCAAGGCCCCTAGGAGTGTTGAAAAGCTTACTACCTTGAAACTAAAGCAGAACAACGATGAAGGCCTCATGGAGCTGCTGCACGCCTCTCGTTTTGCAAGGATAATCAGGGCCTTACTTCGAAGCTTGGGCTCACGTTGACTTTCACTTTAGGTATAGCGCAGAGCAGGGTGAGCTTCCAACAAGGAACTGGAAACCCAAGGTTTCTTAGGAGAAAACTCAGTTTCTTCTCAGAACCATGCCGGCAGTGAGGAAAACCCCGGCAACAACAATGCTTTTCAGGTAGCTTCGAGGCCGCATGAACGGAGCTTTCATAATGGGAAAAGAAGCCTTATGCCATCAGTCTCCAATTTCTAGGTTGACACGCAGCATACACGCAGGACCAGAGCTTACTGTCTCTACGCAGTGTTCTGGTACTGAAACGGTTGCTTAAGCAAAGTCCCTAGGAGTCTTGGAAAGCTTACTACCGTGAAACTAAAGCAGAACAGCGATGAAGGCCTCATGGAGCTGCTGCACGCCTCCCGATTTGCCAGCATAATCAGGGCCTTACTTCGAGGCTAGTGCTCACATTGACTTTCACGTTTGGTATAGAGCAGAGCCGGGTGAGCTTCCAACTAGGAACTGGAAGCACAAGGTTTCTTTCGAGAAAACTCATTTTCTTCTATGTGCCATGCCGGCTGTAAGTAAAAGCACGGTAACAACAGTGCTTTTCAGGTAGCTTCGGGGCCGCATGAACGGAGCTTTCATAATGGGAAAACTAGCCTTGTGCCGTCAGTCTCTAATTTCTAGCTTGACACGCAGCATACACGCAGGAGCAGAGCTTCCTGGTTCTACGCAGTGTTCTGGTACTGAAACGGGTGCTGAAGCAAGGCCCCTAGGAGTGTTGAAAAGCTCACTACCTTGAAACTAAAGCAGAACAACGATGAAGGCCTCATGGAGCTGCTGCACGCCTCTCGTTTTGCAAGGATAATCAGGGCCTTACTTCGAAGCTTGGGCTCACGTTGACTTTCACTGTAGGTATAGCGCAGAGCAGGGTGAGCTTCCAACAAGGAACTGGAAACCCAAGGTTTCTTAGGAGAAAACTCATTTTCTTCTCAGAACCATGCCGGCAGTGAGGAAAACCCCGGCAACAACAATGCTTTTCAGGTAGCTTCGAGGCCGCATGAACGGAGCTTTCATAATGGGAAAAGAAGCCTTATGCCATCAGTCTCCAATTTCTAGGTTGACACGCAGCATACACGCAGGACCAGAGCTTACTGTCTCTACGCAGTGTTCTGGTACCGAAACGGTTGCTTAAGCAAAGTCCCTAGGAGTCTTGGAAAGCTTACTACCGTGAAACTAAAGCAGAACAGCGATGAAGGCCTCATGGAGCTGCTGCACGCCTCCCGTTTTGCCAGCATAATCAGGGCCTTACTTCGAGGCTAGTGCTCACATTGACTTTCACGTTTGGTATAGAGCAGAGCCGGGTGAGCTTCCAACTAGGAACTGGAAGCACAAGGTTTCTTTCGAGAAAACTCATTTTCTTCTATGTGCCATGCCAGCTGTAAGTAAAAGCACGGTAACAACAGTGCTTTTCAGGTAGCTTCGGGGCCGCATCAACGGAGCTTTCATAATGGGAAAACTAGCCTTGTGCCATCAGTCTCTAATTTCTAGGTTGACACGCAGCATACACGCAGGAGCAGAACTTCCTGGTTCTACGCAGTGTTCTGGTACTGAAACGGGTGCTGAAGCAAGGCCCCTAGGAGTGTTGAAAAGCTTACTACCTTGAAACTAAAGCAGAACAACGATGAAGGCCTCATGGAGCTGCTGCACGCCTCTCGTTTTGCAAGGATAATTAGGGCCTTACTTCGAAGCTTCGGCTCACGTTGACTTTCACTTTAGGTATAGCGCAGAGCAGGGTGAGCTTCCAACAAGGAACTGGAAACCCAAGGTTTCTTAGGAGAAAACTCAGTTTCTTCTCAGAACCATGCCGGCAGTGAGGAAAACCCCGGCAACAACAATGCTTTTCAGGTAGCTTCGAGGCCGCATGAACGGAGCTTTCATAATGGGAAAAGAAGCCTTATGCCATCAGTCTCCAATTTCTAGGTTGACACGCAGCATACACGCAGGACCAGAGCTTACTGTCTCTACGCAGTGTTCTGGTACCGAAACGGTTGCTTAAGCAAAGTCCCTAGGAATGTTGGAAAGCTTACTACCGTGAAACTAAAGCAGAACAGCAATGAAGGCCTCATGGAGCTGCTGCACGCCTCCCGTATTGCCAGCATAATCAGGGCCTTACTTCGAGGCTAGTGCTCACATTGACTTTCACGTTTGGTATAGAGCAGAGCCGGGTGAGCTTCCAACTAGGAACTCGAAGCACAAGGTTTCTTTCGAGAAAACTCATTTTCTTCTATGTGCCATGCCGGCTGTAAGTAAAAGCACGGTAACAACAGTGCTTTTCAGGTAGCTTCGAGGCCGCATGAATGGAGCTTTCAAAACGGGAAAACAAGCCTTGTGCCATCAGTCTCTAATTTCTAGGTTGACACGCAGCATACACGCAGGAGCAGAGCTTCCTGGTTCTACGCAGTGTTCTGGTACTGAAACAGGTGCTGAAGCAAGGCCCCTAGGAGTGTTGAAAAGCTTACTACCTTGAAACTAAAGCAGAACAACGATGAAGGCCTCATGGAGCTGCTGCACGCCTCTCGTTTTGCAAGGATAATCAGGGCCTTACTTCGAAGCTTGGGCTCACGTTGACTTTCACTTTAGGTATAGCGCAGAGCAGGGTGAGCTTCCAACAAGGAACTGGAAACCCAAGGTTTCTTAGGAGAAAACTCATTTTCTTCTCAGAACCATGCCGGCAGTGAGGAAAACCCCGGCAACAACAATGCTTTTCAGGTAGCTTCGAGGCCGCATGAACGGAGCTTTCATAATGGCAAAAGAAGCCTTATGCCATCAGTCTCCAATTTCTAGGTTGACACGCAGCATACACGCAGGACTAGAGCTTACTGTCTCTACGCAGTGTTCTGGGACCGAAACGGTTGCTTAAGCAAAGTCCCTAGGAGTCTTGGAAAGCTTACTACCGTGAAACTAAAGCAGAACAGCGATGAAGGCCTCATGGAGCTGCTGCACGCCTCCCGTTTTGCCAGGATAATCAGGGCCTTACTTCGAGGCTAGTGCTCACATTGACTTTCACGTTTGGTATAGAGCAGAGCCGGGTGAGCTTCCAACTAGGAACTGGAAGCACAAGGTTTCTTTCGAGAAAACTCATTTTCTTCTATGTGCCATGCCGGCTGTAAGTAAAACCACGGTAACAACAATGCTTTTCAGGTAGCTTCGGGGCCTCATCAACGGAGCTTTCATAATGGGAAAACTAGCCTTGTGCCGTCAGCCTCTAATTTCTAGGTTGACACGCAGCATACACGCAGGAGCAGAACTTCCTGGTTCTACGCAGTGTTCTGGTACTGAAACGGGTGCTGAAGCAAGGCCCCTAGGAGTGTTGAAAAGCTTACTACCTTGAAACTAAAGCAGAACAACGATGAAGGCCTCATGGAGCTGCTGCACGCCTCTCGTTTTGCAAGGATAATCAGGGCCTTACTTCGAAGCTTGGGCTCACGTTGACTTTCACTTTAGGTATAGCGCAGAGCAGGGTGAGCTTCCAACAAGGAACTGGAAACCCAAGGTTTCTTAGGAGAAAACTCAGTTTCTTCTCAGAACCATGCCGGCAGTGAGGAAAACCCCGGCAACAACAATGCTTTTCAGGTAGCTTCGAGGCCGCATGAACGGAGCTTTCATAATGGGAAAAGAAGCCTTATGCCATCAGTCTCCAATTTCTAGGTTGACACGCAGCATACACGCAGGACCAGAGCTTACTGTCTCTACGCAGTGTTCTGGTACTGAAACGGTTGCTTAAGCAAAGTCCCTAGGAGTCTTGGAAAGCTTACTACCGTGAAACTAAAGCAGAACAGCGATGAAGGCCTCATGGAGCTGCTGCACGCCTCCCGATTTGCCAGCATAATCAGGGCCTTACTTCGAGGCTAGTGCTCACATTGACTTTCACGTTTGGTATAGAGCAGAGCCGGGTGAGCTTCCAACTAGGAACTGGAAGCACAAGGTTTCTTTCGAGAAAACTCATTTTCTTCTATGTGCCATGCCGGCTGTAAGTAAAAGCACGGTAACAACAGTGCTTTTCAGGTAGCTTCGAGGCCGCATGAATGGAGCTTTCAAAACGGGAAAACAAGCCTTGTGCCATCAGTCTCTAATTTCTAGGTTGACACGCAGCATACACGCAGGAGCAGAGCTTCCTGGTTCTACGCAGTGTTCTGGTACTGAAACGGGTGCTGAAGCAAGGCCCCTAGGAGTGTTGACAAGCTTACTACCTTGAAACTAAAGCAGAACAACGATGAAGGGCTCATGGAGCTGCTGCACGCCTCTCGTTTTGCAAGGATAATCAGGGCCTTACTTCGAAGCTTGGGCTCACGTTGACTTTCACTGTAGGTATAGCGCAGAGCAGGGTGAGCTTCCAACAAGGAACTGGAAACCCAAGGTTTCTTAGGAGAAAACTCATTTTCTTCTCAGAACCATGCCGGCAGTGAGGAAAACCCCGGCAACAACAATGCTTTTCAGGTAGCTTCGAGGCCGCATGAACGGAGCTTTCATAATGGGAAAAGAAGCCTTATGCCATCAGTCTCCAATTTCTAGGTTGACACGCAGCATACCCGCAGGACCAGAGCTTACTGTCTCTACGCAGTGTTCTGGTACCGAAACGGTTGCTTAAGCAAAGTCCCTAGGAGTCTTGGAAAGCTTACTACCGTGAAACTAAAGCAGAACAGCGATGAAGGCCTCATGGAGCTGCTGCACGCCTCCCGTTTTGCCAGGATAATCAGGGCCTTACTTCGAGGCTAGTGCTCACATTGACTTTCACGTTTGGTATAGAGCAGAGCCGGGTGAGCTTCCAACTAGGAACTGGAAGCACAAGGTTTCTTTCGAGAAAACTCATTTTCTTCTATGTGCCATGCCGGCTGTAAGTAAAAGCACGGTAATAGTGCTTTTCAGGTAGCTTCGGGGCCGCATCAACGGAGCTTTCATAATGGGAAAACTAGCCTTGTGCCGTCAGTCTCTAATTTCTAGGTTGACACGCAGCATACACGCAGGACCAGAGCTTACTGTCTCTACGCAGTGTTCTGGTACCGAAACGGTTGCTTAAGCAAAGTCCCTAAGAATGTTGGAAAGCTTACTACCGTGAAACTAAAGCAGAACAGCGATGAAGGCCTCATGGAGCTGCTGCACGCCTCCCGTATTGCCAGCATAATCAGGGCCTTACTTCGAGGCTAGTGCTCACATTGACTTTCACGTTTGGTATAGAGCAGAGCCGGGTGAGCTTCCAACTAGGAACTGGAAGCACAAGGTTTCTTTCGAGAAAACTCATTTTCTTCTATGTGCCATGCCGGCTGTAAGTAAAAGCACGGTAACAACAGTGCTTTTCAGGTAGCTTCGGGGCCTCATCAACGGAGCTTTCATAATGGGAAAACTAGCCTTGTGCCGTCAGTCTCTAATTTCTAGGTTGACACGCAGCATAAACGCAGGAGCAGAGCTTCCTGGTTCTACGCAGTGTTCTGGTACTGAAACGGGTGCTGAAGCAAGGCCCCTAGGAGTGTTGAAAAGCTTACTACCTTGAAACTAAAGCAGAACAACGATGAAGGCCTCATGGAGCTGCTGCACGCCTCTCGTTTTGCAAGGATAATCAGGGCCTTACTTCGAAGCTTGGGCTCACGTTGACTTTCACTTTAGGTATAGCGCAGAGCAGGGTGAGCTTCCAACAAGGAACTGGAAACCCAAGGTTTCTTAGGAGAAAACTCATTTTCTTCTCAGAACCATGCCGGCAGTGAGGAAAACCCCGGCAACAACAATGCTTTTCAGGTAGCTTCGAGGCCGCATGAACGGAGCTTTCATAATGGGAAAAGAAGCCTTATGCCATCAGTCTCCAATTTCTAGGTTGACACGCAGCATACACGCAGGACCAGAGCTTACTGTCTCTACGCAGTGTTCTGGTACCGAAACGGTTGCTTAAGCAAAGTCCCTAGGAGTCTTGGAAAGCTTACTACCGTGAAACTAAAGCAGAACAGCGATGAAGGCCTCATGGAGCTGCTGCACGCCTCCCGTTTTGCCAGCATAATCAGGGCCTTACTTCGAGGCTAGTGCTCACATTGACTTTCACGTTTGGTATAGAGCAGAGCAGGGTGAGCTTCCAACTAGGAACTGGAAGCACAAGGTTTCTTTCGAGAAAACTCATTTTCTTCTATGTGCCATGCGAGCTGTAAGTAAAAGCACGGTAACAACAGTGCTTTTCAGGTAGCTTCGGGGCCGCATGAATGGAGCTTTCAAAACGGGAAAACAAGCCTTGTGCCATCAGTCTCTAATTTCTAGGTTGACACGCAGCATACACGCAGGAGCAGAGCTTCCTGGTTCTACGCAGTGTTCTGGTACTGAAACGGGTGCTGAAGCAAGGCCCCTAGGAGTGTTGAAAAGCTTACTACCTTGAAACTAAAGCAGAACAACGATGAAGGCCTCATGGAGCTGCTGCACGCCTCTCGTTTTGCAAGGATAATCAGGGCCTTACTTCGAAGCTTGGGCTCACGTTGACTTTCACTTTAGGTATAGCGCAGAGCAGGGTGAGCTTCCAACAAGGAACTGGAAACCCAAGGTTTCTTAGGAGAAAACTCATTTTCTTCTGAGAACCATGCCGGCAGTGAGGAAAACCCCGGCAACAACAATGCTTTTCAGGTAGCTTCGAGGCCGCATGAACGGAGCTTTCATAATGGGAAAAGAAGCCTTATGCCATCAGTCTCCAATTTCTAGGTTGACACGCAGCATACACGCAGGACCAGAGCTTACTGTCTCTACGCAGTGTTCTGGTACCGAAACGGTTGCTTAAGCAAATTCCCTAGGAATGTTGGAAAGCTACTACCGTGAAACTAAAGCAGAACAGCGATGAAGGCCTCATGGAGCTGCTGCACGACTCCCGTTTTGCCAGCATAATCAGGGCCTTACTTCGAGGCTAGTGCTCACATTGACTTTCACGTTTGGTATAGAGCAGAGCAGTGTGAGCTTCCAACTAGGAACTGGAACCACAAGGTGTCTCTCGAGAAAACTCATTTTCTTCTATGAACCATGCCAGCTGTAAGTAAAAGCACCGTAACTACAGTGCTTTTCAGGTAGCTTCGGGGCCGCATCAACGGAGCTTTCATAATGGGAAAACTAGCCTTGTGCCGTCAGTCTCTAATTTCTAGGTTGACACGCAGCATACACGCAGGAGCAGAGCTTCCTGGCTCTACGCAGTGTTCTGGTACTGAAACGGGTGCTGAAGCAAGTCCCCTAGGAGTGTTGAAAAGCTTACTACCTTGAAACTAAAGCAGAACAACGATGAAGGCCTCATGGAGCTGCTACACGCCTCTCGTTTTGCAAGGATAATCAGGGCCTTACTTCGAAGCTTGGGCTCACGTTGACTTTCACTTTAGGTATAGCGCAGAGCAGGGTGAGCATCCAACAAGGAACTGGAAACCCAAGGTTTCTTAGGAGAAAACTCATTTTCTTCTCAGAACCATGCCGGCAGTGAGGAAAACCCCGGCAACAACAATGCTTTTCAGGTAGCTTCGAGGCCGCATGAACGGAGCTTTCATAATGGCAAAAGAAGCCTTATGCCATCAGTCTCCAATTTCTAGGTTGACACGCAGCATACACGCAGGACCAGAGCTTACTGTCTCTACACAGTGTTCTGGTACCGAAACGGTTGCTTAAGCAAAGTCCCTAGGAGTCTTGGAAAGCTTACTACCGTGAAACTAAAGCAGAACAGCGATGAAGGCCTCATGGAGCTGCTGCACGCCTCCCGTATTGCCAGCATAATCAGGGCCTTACTTCGAGGCTAGTGCTCACATTGACTTTCACGTTTGGTATAGAGCAGAGCCGGGTGAGCTTCCAACTAGGAACTCGAAGCACAAGGTTTCTTTCGAGAAAACTCATTTTCTTCTATGTGCCATGCCGGCTGTAAGTAAAAGCACGGTAACAACAGTGCTTTTCAGGTAGCTTCGAGGCCGCATGAATGGAGCTTTCAAAACGGGAAAACAAGCCTTGTGCCATCAGTCTCTAATTTCTAGGTTGACACGCAGCATACACGCAGGAGCAGAGCTTCCTGGTTCTACGCAGTGTTCTGGTACTGAAACAGGTGCTGAAGCAAGGCCCCTAGGAGTGTTGAAAAGCTTACTACCTTGAAACTAAAGCAGAACAACGATGAAGGCCTCATGGAGCTGCTGCACGCCTCTCGTTTTGCAAGGATAATCAGGGCCTTACTTCGAAGCTTGGGCTCACGTTGACTTTCACTTTAGGTATAGCGCAGAGCAGGGTGAGCTTCCAACAAGGAACTGGAAACCCAAGGTTTCTTAGGAGAAAACTCATTTTCTTCTCAGAACCATGCCGGCAGTGAGGAAAACCCCGGCAACAACAATGCTTTTCAGGTAGCTTCGAGGCCGCATGAACGGAGCTTTCATAATGGCAAAAGAAGCCTTATGCCATCAGTCTCCAATTTCTAGGTTGACACGCAGCATACACGCAGGACTAGAGCTTACTGTCTCTACGCAGTGTTCTGGGACCGAAACGGTTGCTTAAGCAAAGTCCCTAGGAGTCTTGGAAAGCTTACTACCGTGAAACTAAAGCAGAACAGCGATGAAGGCCTCATGGAGCTGCTGCACGCCTCCCGTTTTGCCAGGATAATCAGGGCCTTACTTCGAGGCTAGTGCTCACATTGACTTTCACGTTTGGTATAGAGCAGAGCCGGGTGAGCTTCCAACTAGGAACTGGAAGCACAAGGTTTCTTTCGAGAAAACTCATTTTCTTCTATGTGCCATGCCGGCTGTAAGTAAAACCACGGTAACAACAATGCTTTTCAGGTAGCTTCGGGGCCTCATCAACGGAGCTTTCATAATGGGAAAACTAGCCTTGTGCCGTCAGCCTCTAATTTCTAGGTTGACACGCAGCATACACGCAGGAGCAGAACTTCCTGGTTCTACGCAGTGTTCTGGTACTGAAACGGGTGCTGAAGCAAGGCCCCTAGGAGTGTTGAAAAGCTTACTACCTTGAAACTAAAGCAGAACAACGATGAAGGCCTCATGGAGCTGCTGCACGCCTCTCGTTTTGCAAGGATAATCAGGGCCTTACTTCGAAGCTTGGGCTCACGTTGACTTTCACTTTAGGTATAGCGCAGAGCAGGGTGAGCTTCCAACAAGGAACTGGAAACCCAAGGTTTCTTAGGAGAAAACTCAGTTTCTTCTCAGAACCATGCCGGCAGTGAGGAAAACCCCGGCAACAACAATGCTTTTCAGGTAGCTTCGAGGCCGCATGAACGGAGCTTTCATAATGGGAAAAGAAGCCTTATGCCATCAGTCTCCAATTTCTAGGTTGACACGCAGCATACACGCAGGACCAGAGCTTACTGTCTCTACGCAGTGTTCTGGTACTGAAACGGTTGCTTAAGCAAAGTCCCTAGGAGTCTTGGAAAGCTTACTACCGTGAAACTAAAGCAGAACAGCGATGAAGGCCTCATGGAGCTGCTGCACGCCTCCCGATTTGCCAGCATAATCAGGGCCTTACTTCGAGGCTAGTGCTCACATTGACTTTCACGTTTGGTATAGAGCAGAGCCGGGTGAGCTTCCAACTAGGAACTGGAAGCACAAGGTTTCTTTCGAGAAAACTCATTTTCTTCTATGTGCCATGCCGGCTGTAAGTAAAAGCACGGTAACAACAGTGCTTTTCAGGTAGCTTCGAGGCCGCATGAATGGAGCTTTCAAAACGGGAAAACAAGCCTTGTGCCATCAGTCTCTAATTTCTAGGTTGACACGCAGCATACACGCAGGAGCAGAGCTTCCTGGTTCTACGCAGTGTTCTGGTACTGAAACGGGTGCTGAAGCAAGGCCCCTAGGAGTGTTGACAAGCTTACTACCTTGAAACTAAAGCAGAACAACGATGAAGGGCTCATGGAGCTGCTGCACGCCTCTCGTTTTGCAAGGATAATCAGGGCCTTACTTCGAAGCTTGGGCTCACGTTGACTTTCACTGTAGGTATAGCGCAGAGCAGGGTGAGCTTCCAACAAGGAACTGGAAACCCAAGGTTTCTTAGGAGAAAACTCATTTTCTTCTCAGAACCATGCCGGCAGTGAGGAAAACCCCGGCAACAACAATGCTTTTCAGGTAGCTTCGAGGCCGCATGAACGGAGCTTTCATAATGGGAAAAGAAGCCTTATGCCATCAGTCTCCAATTTCTAGGTTGACACGCAGCATACCCGCAGGACCAGAGCTTACTGTCTCTACGCAGTGTTCTGGTACCGAAACGGTTGCTTAAGCAAAGTCCCTAGGAGTCTTGGAAAGCTTACTACCGTGAAACTAAAGCAGAACAGCGATGAAGGCCTCATGGAGCTGCTGCACGCCTCCCGTTTTGCCAGGATAATCAGGGCCTTACTTCGAGGCTAGTGCTCACATTGACTTTCACGTTTGGTATAGAGCAGAGCCGGGTGAGCTTCCAACTAGGAACTGGAAGCACAAGGTTTCTTTCGAGAAAACTCATTTTCTTCTATGTGCCATGCCGGCTGTAAGTAAAAGCACGGTAATAGTGCTTTTCAGGTAGCTTCGGGGCCGCATCAACGGAGCTTTCATAATGGGAAAACTAGCCTTGTGCCGTCAGTCTCTAATTTCTAGGTTGACACGCAGCATACACGCAGGACCAGAGCTTACTGGTTCTACGCAGTGTTCTGGTACTGAAACGGGTGCTGAAGCAAGGCCCCTAGGAGTGTTGAAAAGCTTACTACCTTGAAACTAAAGCAGAACAACGATGAAGGCCTCATGGAGCTGCTGCACGCCTCTCGTTTTGCAAGGATAATCAGGGCCTTACTTCGAAGCTTGGGCTCACGTTGACTTTCACTTTAGGTATAGCGCAGAGCAGGGTGACCTTCCAACAAGGAAATGGAAACCCAATGTTTCTTAGGAGAAAACTCAGTTTCTTCTCAGAACCATGCCGGCAGTGAGGAAAACCCCGGCAACAACAATGCTTTTCAGGTAGCTTCGAGGCCGCATGAACGGAGCTTTCATAATGGGAAAAGAAGCCTTATGCCATCAGTCTCCAATTTCTAGGTTGACACGCAGCATACACGCAGGACCAGAGCTTACTGTCTCTACGCAGTGTTCTGGTACCGAAACGGTTGCTTAAGCAAAGTCCCTAGGAATGTTGGAAAGCTTACTACCGTGAAACTAAAGCAGAACAGCGATGAAGGCCTCATGGAGCTGCTGCACGCCTCCCGTATTGCCAGCATAATCAGGGCCTTACTTCGAGGCTAGTGCTCACATTGACTTTCACGTTTGGTATAGAGCAGAGCCGGGTGAGCTTCCAACTAGGAACTCGAAGCACAAGGTTTCTTTCGAGAAAACTCATTTTCTTCTATGTGCCATGCCGGCTGTAAGTAAAAGCACGGTAACAACAGTGCTTTTCAGGTAGCTTCGAGGCCGCATGAATGGAGCTTTCAAAACGGGAAAACAAGCCTTGTGCCATCAGTCTCTAATTTCTAGGTTGACACGCAGCATACACGCAGGAGCAGAGCTTCCTGGTTCTACGCAGTGTTCTGGTACTGAAACAGGTGCTGAAGCAAGGCCCCTAAGAGTGTTGAAAAGCTTACTACCTTGAAACTAAAGCAGAACAACGATGAAGGCCTCATGGAGCTGCTGCACGCCTCTCGTTTTGCAAGGATAATCAGGGCCTTACTTCGAAGCTTGGGCTCACGTTGACTTTCACTTTAGGTATAGCGCAGAGCAGGGTGAGCTTCCAACAAGGAACTGGAAACCCAAGGTTTCTTAGGAGAAAACTCATTTTCTTCTCAGAACCATGCCGGCAGTGAGGAAAACCCCGGCAACAACAATGCTTTTCAGGTAGCTTCGAGGCCGCATGAACGGAGCTTTCATAATGGGAAAAGAAGCCTTATGCCATCAGTCTCCAATTTCTAGGTTGACACGCAGCATACACGCAGGACCAGAGCTTACTGTCTCTACGCAGTGTTCTGGTACCGAAACGGTTGCTTAAGCAAAGTCCCTAGGAATGTTGGAAAGCTTACTACCGTGAAACTAAAGCAGAACAGCGATGAAGGCCTCATGGAGCTGCTGCACGCCTCCCGTATTGCCAGCATAATCAGGGCCTTACTTCGAGGCTGGTGCTCACAATGACTTTCACGTTTGGTATAGAGCAGAGCCGGGTGAGCTTCCAACTAGGAACTGGAAGCACAAGGTTTCTTTCGAGAAAACTCATTTTCTTCTATGTGCCATGCCGGCTGTAAGTAAAAGCACGGTAACAACAGTGCTTTTCAGGTAGCTTCGAGGCCGCATGAATGGAGCTTTCAAAACGGGAAAACAAGCCTTGTGCCGTCAGCCTCTAATTTCTAGGTTGACACGCAGCATACACGCAGGAGCAGAGCTTCCTGGTTCTACGCAGTGTTCTGGTACTGAAACGGGTGCTGAAGCAAGGCCCCTAGGAGTGTTGAAAAGCTTACTACCTTGAAACTAAAGCAGAACAACGATGAAGGCCTCATGGAGCTGCTGCACGCCTCTCGTTTTGCAAGGATAATCAGGACCTTACTTCGAAGCTTGGGCACATGTTGACTTTCACTTTAGGTATAGCGCAGAGCAGGGTGAGCTTCCAACAAGGAACTGGAACCCCAAGGTTTCTTAGGAGAAAACTCAGTTTCTTCTCAGAACCATGCCGGCAGTGAGGAAAACCCCGGCAACAACAATGCTTTTCAGGTAGCTTCGAGGCCGCATGAACGGAGCTTTCATAATGGCAAAAGAAGCCTTATGCCATCAGTCTCCAATTTCTAGGTTGACACGCAGCATACACGCAGGACCAGAGCTTACTGTCTCTACGCAGTGTTCTGGTACCGAAACGGTTGCTTAAGCAAAGTCCCTAGGAATGTTGGAAAGCTTACTACCGTGAAACTAAAGCAGAACAGCGATGAAGGCCTCATGGAGCTGCTGCACGCCTCCCGTATTGCCAGCATAATCAGGGCCTTACTTCGAGGCTAGTGCTCACATTGACTTTCACGTTTGGTATAGAGCAGAACCGGGTGAGCTTCCAACTAGGAACTCGAAGCACAAGGTTTCTTTCGAGAAAACTCATTTTCTTCTATGTGCCATGCCGGCTGTAAGTAAAAGCACGGTAACAACAGTGCTTTTCAGGTAGCTTCGAGGCCGCATGAATGGAGCTTTCAAAACGGGAAAACAAGCCTTGTGCCGTCAGCCTCTAATTTCTAGGTTGACACGCAGCATACACGCAGGAGCAGAGCTTCCTGGTTCTACGCAGTGTTCTGGTACTGAAACGGGTGCTGAAGCAAGGCCCCTAGGAGTGTTGAAAAGCTTACTACCTTGAAACTAAAGCAGAACAACGATGAAGGCCTCATGGAGCTGCTGCACGCCTCTCGTTTTGCAAGGATAATCAGGGCCTTACTTCGAAGCTTGGGCTCACGTTGACTTTCACTTTAGGTATAGCGCAGAGCAGGGTGAGCTTCCAACAAGGAACTGGAAACCCAAGGTTTCTTAGGAGAAAACTCAGTTTCTTCTCAGAACCATGCCGGCAGTGAGGAAAACCCCGGCAACAACAATGCTTTTCAGGTAGCTTCGAGGCCGCATGAACGGAGCTTTCATAATGGGAAAAGAAGCCTTATGCCATCAGTCTCCAATTTCTAGGTTGACACGCAGCATACACGCAGGACCAGAGCTTACTGTCTCTACGCAGTGTTCTGGTACCGAAACGGTTGCTTAAGCAAAGTCCCTAGGAATGTTGGAAAGCTTACTACCGTGAAACTAAAGCAGAACAGCGATGAAGGCCTCATGGAGCTGCTGCACGCCTCCCGTATTGCCAGCATAATCAGGGCCTTACTTCGAGGCTGGTGCTCACATTGACTTTCACGTTTGGTATAGAGCAGAGCCGGGTGAGCTTCCAACTAGGAACTGGAAGCACAAGGTTTCTTTCGAGAAAACTCATTTTCTTCTATGTGCCATGCCGGCTGTAAGTAAAAGCACGGTAACAACAGTGCTTTTCAGGTAGCTTCGAGGCCGCATGAATGGAGCTTTCAAAACGGGAAAACAAGCCTTGTGCCGTCAGCCTCTAATTTCTAGGTTGACACGCAGCATACACGCAGGAGCAGAGCTTCCTGGTTCTACGCAGTGTTCTGGTACCGAAACGGGTGCTGAAGCAAGGCCCCTAGGAGTGTTGAAAAGCTTACTACCTTGAAACTAAAGCAGAACAACGATGAAGGCCTCATGGAGCTGCTGCACGCCTCTCGTTTTGCAAGGATAATCAGGGCCTTACTTCGAAGCTTGGGCTCACGTTGACTTTCACTTTAGGTATAGCGCAGAGCAGGGTGAGCTTCCAACAAGGAACTGGAAACCCAAGGTTTCTTAGGAGAAAACTCATTTTCTTCTCAGAACCATGCCGACAGTGAGGAAAACCCCGGCAACAACAATGCTTTTCAGGTAGCTTCGAGGCCGCATGAACGGAGCTTTCATAATGGGAAAAGAAGCCTTATGCCATCAGTCTCCAATTTCTAGGTTGACACGCAGCATACACGCAGGACCAGAGCTTACTGTCTCTACGTAGTGTTCTGGTACCGAAACGGTTGCTTAAGCAAAGTCCCTAGGAGTCTTGGAAAGCTTACTACCGTGAAACTAAAGCAGAACAGCGATGAAGGCCTCATGGAGCTGCTGCACGCCTCCAGTTTTGCCAGGATAATCAGGGCCTTACTTCGAGGCTAGTGCTCACATTGACTTTCACGTTTGGTATAGAGCAGAGCCGGGTGAGCTTCCAACTAGGAACTGGAAGCACAAGGTTTCTTTCGAGAAAACTCATTTTCTTCTATGTGCCATGCCGGCTGTAAGTAAAACCACGGTAACAACAATGCTTTTCAGGTAGCTTCGGGGCCTCATCAACGGAGCTTTCATAATGGGAAAACTAGCCTTGTGCCGTCAGCCTCTAATTTCTAGGTTGACACGCAGCATACACGCAGGAGCAGAACTTCCTGGTTCTACGCAGTGTTCTGGTACTGAAACGGGTGCTGAAGCAAGGCCCCTAGGAGTGTTGAAAAGCTTACTACCTTGAAACTAAAGCAGAACAACGATGAAGGCCTCATGGAGCTGCTGCACGCCTCTCGTTTTGCAAGGATAATCAGGGCCTTACTTCGAAGCTTGGGCTCACGTTGACTTTCACTTTAGGTATAGCGCAGAGCAGGGTGAGCTTCCAACAAGGAACTGGAAACCCAAGGTTTCTTAGGAGAAAACTCAGTTTCTTCTGAGAACCATGCCGGCAGTGAGGAAAACCCCGGCAACAACAATGCTTTTCAGGTAGCTTCGAGGCCGCATGAACGGAGCTTTCATAATGGGAAAAGAAGCCTTATGCCATCAGTCTCCAATTTCTAGGTTGACACGCAGCATACACGCAGGACCAGAGCTTACTGTCTCTACGCAGTGTTCTGGTAAAGAAACGGTTGCTTAAGCAAAGTCCCAAGGAATGTTGGAAAGCTTCCTACCGTGAAACTAAAGCAGAACAGCGATGAAGGCCTCATGGAGCTGCTGCACGCCTCCCGTATTGCCAGCATAATCAGGGCCTTACTTCGAGGCTAGTGCTCACATTGACTTTCACGTTTGGTATAGAGCAGAGCCGGGTGAGCTTCCAACTAGGAACTGGAAGCACAAGGTTTCTTTCGAGAAAACTCATTTTCTTCTATGTGCCATGCCGGCTGTAAGTAAAAGCACGGTAACAACAGTGCTTTTCAGGTAGCTTCGAGGCCGCATGAATGGAGCTTTCAAAACGGGAAAACAAGCCTTGTGCCATCAGTCTCTAATTTCTAGGTTGACACGCAGCATACACGCAGGAGCAGAGCTTCCTGGTTCTACGCAGTGTTCTGGTACTGAAACGGGTGCTGAAGCAAGGCCCCTAGGAGTGTTGAAAAGCTTACTACCTTGAAACTAAAGCAGAACAACGATGAAGGCCTCATGGAGCTGCTGCACGCCTCTCGTTTTGCAAGGATAATCAGGGCCTTACTTCGAAGCTTGGGCTCACGTTGACTTTCACTTTAGGTATAGCGCAGAGCAGGGTGAGCTTCCAACAAGGAACTGGAAACCCAAGGTTTCTTAGGAGAAAACTCATTTTCTTCTCAGAACCATGCCGGCAGTGAGGAAAACCCCGGAAACAACAATGCTTTTCAGGTAGCTTCGAGGCCGCATGAACGGAGCTTTCATAATGGCAAAAGAAGCCTTATGCCATCAGTCTCCAATTTCTAGGTTGACACGCAGCATACACGCAGGACCAGAGCTTACTGTCTCTACGCAGTGTTCTGGTACCGAAACGGTTGCTTAAGCAAAGTCCCTAGGAGTCTTGGAAAGCTTACTACCGTGAAACTAAAGCAGAACAGCGATGAAGGCCTCATGGAGCTGCTGCACGCCTCCCGTTTTGCCAGGATAATCAGGGCCTTACTTCGAGGCTAGTGCTCACATTGACTTTCATGTTTGGTATAGAGCAGAGCCGGGTGAGCTTCCAACTAGGAACTGGAAGCACAAGGTTTCTTTCGAGAAAACTCATTTTCTTCTATGTGCCATGCCGGCTGTAAGTAAAAGCACGGTAACAACAGTGCTTTTCAGGTAGCTTCGGGGCCGCATCAACGGAGCTTTCAAAACGGAAAACTAGCCTTGTGCCGTCAGTCTCTAATTTCTAGGTTGACACGCAGCATACACGCAGGAGCAGAGCTTCCTGGTTCTACGCAGTGTTCTGGTACTGAAACGGGTGCTGAAGCAAGGCCCCTAGGAGTGTTGAAAAGCTTACTACCTTGAAACTAAAGCAGAACAACGATGAAGGCCTCATGGAGCTGCTGCACGCCTCTCGTTTTGCAAGGATAATCAGGGCCTTACTTCGAAGCTTGGGCTCACTTTGACTTTCACTTTAGGTATAGCGCAGAGCAGGGTGAGCTTCCAACAAGGAACTGGAACCCCAAGGTTTCTTAGGAGAAAACTCAGTTTCTTCTCAGAACCATGCCGGCAGTGAGGAAAACCCCGGCAACAACAATGCTTTTCAGGTAGCTTCGAGGCCGCATGAACGGAGCTTTCATAATGGGAAAAGAAGCCTTATGCCATCAGTCTCCAATTTCTAGGTTGACACGCAGCATACACGCAGGACCAGAGCTTACTGTCTCTACGCAGTGTTCTGGTACCGAAACGGTTGCTTAAGCAAAGTCCCTAGGAATGTTGGAAAGCTTACTACCGTGAAACTAAAGCAGAACAGCGATGAAGGCCTCATGGAGCTGCTGCACGCCTCCCGTATTGCCAGCATAATCAGGGCCTTACTTCGAGGCTAGTGCTCACATTGACTTTCACGTTTGGTATAGAGCAGAGCCGGGTGAGCTTCCAACTAGGAACTGGAAGCACAAGGTTTCTTTCGAGAAAACTCATTTTCTTCTATGTGCCATGCCGGCTGTAAGTAAAAGCACGGTAACAACAGTGCTTTTCAGGTAGCTTCGAGGCCGCATGAATGGAGCTTTCAAAACGGGAAAACAAGCCTTGTGCCGTCAGCCTCTAATTTCTAGGTTGACACGCAGCATACACGCAGGAGCAGAGCTTCCTGGTTCTACGCAGTGTTCTGGTACTGAAACGGGTGCTGAAGCAAGGCCCCTAGGAGTGTTGAAAAGCTTACTACCTTGAAACTAAAGCAGAACAACGATGAAGGCCTCATGGAGCTGCTGCACGCCTCTCGTTTTGCAAGGATAATCAGGGCCTTACTTCGAAGCTTGGGCTCACGTTGACTTTCACTTTAGGTATAGCGCAGAGCAGGGTGAGCTTCCAACAAGGAACTGGAAACCCAAGGTTTCTTAGGAGAAAACTCAGTTTCTTCTCAGAACCATGCCGGCAGTGAGGAAAACCCCGGCAACAACAATGCTTTTCAGGTAGCTTCGAGGCCGCATGAACGGAGCTTTCATAATGGGAAAAGAAGCCTTATGCCATCAGTCTCCAATTTCTAGGTTGACACGCAGCATACACGCAGGACCAGAGCTTACTGTCTCTACGCAGTGTTCTGGTACCGAAACGGTTGCTTAAGCAAAGTCCCTAGGAATGTTGGAAAGCTTACTACCGTGAAACTAAAGCAGAACAGCGATGAAGGCCTCATGGAGCTGCTGCACGCCTCCCGTATTGCCAGCATAATCAGGGCCTTACTTCGAGGCTGGTGCTCACATTGACTTTCACGTTTGGTATAGAGCAGAGCCGGGTGAGCTTCCAACTAGGAACTGGAAGCACAAGGTTTCTTTCGAGAAAACTCATTTTCTTCTATGTGCCATGCCGGCTGTAAGTAAAAGCACGGTAACAACAGTGCTTTTCAGGTAGCTTCGAGGCCGCATGAATGGAGCTTTCAAAACGGGAAAACAAGCCTTTTGCCGTCAGCCTCTAATTTCTAGGTTGACACGCAGCATACACGCAGGAGCAGAGCTTCCTGGTTCTACGCAGTGTTCTGGTACCGAAACGGGTGCTGAAGCAAGGCCCCTAGGAGTGTTGAAAAGCTTACTACCTTGAAACTAAAGCAGAACAACGATGAAGGCCTCATGGAGCTGCTGCACGCCTCTCGTTTTGCAAGGATAATCAGGGCCTTACTTCGAAGCTTGGGCTCACGTTGACTTTCACTTTAGGTATAGCGCAGAGCAGGGTGAGCTTCCAACAAGGAACTGGAAACCCAAGGTTTCTTAGGAGAAAACTCATTTTCTTCTCAGAACCATGCCGGCAGTGAGGAAAACCCCGGCAACAACAATGCTTTTCAGGTAGCTTCGAGGCCGCATGAACGGAGCTTTCATAATGGGAAAAGAAGCCTTATGCCATCAGTCTCCAATTTCTAGGTTGACACGCAGCATACACGCAGGACCAGAGCTTACTGTCTCTACGTAGTGTTCTGGGACCGAAACGGTTGCTTAAGCAAAGTCCCTAGGAGTCTTGGAAAGCTTACTACCGTGAAACTAAAGCAGAACAGCGATGAAGGCCTCATGGAGCTGCTGCACGCCTCCAGTTTTGCCAGGATAATCAGGGCCTTACTTCGAGGCTAGTGCTCACATTGACTTTCACGTTTGGTATAGAGCAGAGCCGGGTGAGCTTCCAACTAGGAACTGGAAGCACAAGGTTTCTTTCGAGAAAACTCATTTTCTTCTATGTGCCATGCCGGCTGTAAGTAAAACCACGGTAACAACAATGCTTTTCAGGTAGCTTCGGGGCCTCATCAACGGAGCTTTCATAATGGGAAAACTAGCCTTGTGCCGTCAGCCTCTAATTTCTATGTTGACACGCAGCATACACGCAGGAGCAGAACTTCCTGGTTCTACGCAGTGTTCTGGTACTGAAACGGGTGCTGAAGCAAGGCCCCTAGGAGTGTTGAAAAGCTTACTACCTTGAAACTAAAGCAGAACAACGATGAAGGCCTCATGGAGCTGCTGCACGCCTCTCGTTTTGCAAGGATAATCAGGGCCTTACTTCGAAGCTTGGGCTCACGTTGACTTTCACTTTAGGTATAGCGCAGAGCAGGGTGAGCTTCCAACAAGGAACTGGAAACCCAAGGTTTCTTAGGAGAAAACTCAGTTTCTTCTGAGAACCATGCCGGCAGTGAGGAAAACCCCGGCAACAACAATGCTTTTCAGGTAGCTTCGAGGCCGCATGAACGGAGCTTTCATAATGGGAAAAGAAGCCTTATGCCATCAGTCTCCAATTTCTAGGTTGACACGCAGCATACACGCAGGACCAGAGCTTACTGTCTCTACGCAGTGTTCTGGTAAAGAAACGGTTGCTTAAGCAAAGTCCCAAGGAATGTTGGAAAGCTTCCTACCGTGAAACTAAAGCAGAACAGCGATGAAGGCCTCATGGAGCTGCTGCACGCCTCCCGTATTGCCAGCATAATCAGGGCCTTACTTCGAGGCTAGTGCTCACATTGACTTTCACGTTTGGTATAGAGCAGAGCCGGGTGAGCTTCCAACTAGGAACTGGAAGCACAAGGTTTCTTTCGAGAAAACTCATTTTCTTCTATGTGCCATGCCGGCTGTAAGTAAAAGCACGGTAACAACAGTGCTTTTCAGGTAGCTTCGAGGCCGCATGAATGGAGCTTTCAAAACGGGAAAACAAGCCTTGTGCCATCAGTCTCTAATTTCTAGGTTGACACGCAGCATACACGCAGGAGCAGAGCTTCCTGGTTCTACGCAGTGTTCTGGTACTGAAACGGGTGCTGAAGCAAGGCCCCTAGGAGTGTTGAAAAGCTTACTACCTTGAAACTAAAGCAGAACAACGATGAAGGACTCATGGAGCTGCTGCACGCCTCTCGTTTTGCAAGGATAATCAGGGCCTTACTTCGAAGCTTGGGCTCACGTTGACTTTCACTTTAGGTATAGCGCAGAGCAGGGTGAGCTTCCAACAAGGAACTGGAAACCCAAGGTTTCTTAGGAGAAAACTCATTTTCTTCTCAGAACCATGCCGGCAGTGAGGAAAACCCCGGAAACAACAATGCTTTTCAGGTAGCTTCGAGGCCGCATGAACGGAGCTTTCATAATGGCAAAAGAAGCCTTATGCCATCAGTCTCCAATTTCTAGGTTGACACGCAGCATACACGCAGGACCAGAGCTTACTGTCTCTACGCAGTGTTCTGGTACCGAAACGGTTGCTTAAGCAAAGTCCCTAGGAGTCTTGGAAAGCTTACTACCGTGAAACTAAAGCAGAACAGCGATGAAGGCCTCATGGAGCTGCTGCACGCCTCCCGTTTTGCCAGGATAATCAGGGCCTTACTTCGAGGCTAGTGCTCACATTGACTTTCATGTTTGGTATAGAGCAGAGCCGGGTGAGCTTCCAACTAGGAACTGGAAGCACAAGGTTTCTTTCGAGAAAACTCATTTTCTTCTATGTGCCATGCCGGCTGTAAGTAAAAGCACGGTAACAACAGTGCTTTTCAGGTAGCTTCGGGGCCGCATCAACGCAGCTTTCAAAACGGAAAACTAGCCTTGTGCCGTCAGTCTCTAATTTCTAGGTTGACACGCAGCATACACGCAGGAGCAGAGCTTCCTGGTTCTACGCAGTGTTCTGGTACTGAAACGGGTGCTGAAGCAAGGCCCCTAGGAGTGTTGAAAAGCTTACTACCTTGAAACTAAAGCAGAACAACGATGAAGGCCTCATGGAGCTGCTGCACGCCTCTCGTTTTGCAAGGATAATCAGGTCCTTACTTCGAAGCTTGGGCTCACGTTGACTTTCACTTTAGGTATAGCGCAGAGCAGGGTGAGCTTCCAACAAGGAACTGGAACCCCAAGGTTTCTTAGGAGAAAACTCATTTTCTTCTCAGAACCATGCCGGCAGTGAGGAAAACCCCGGCAACAACAATGCTTTTCAGGTAGCTTCGAGGCCGCATGAACGGAGCTTTCATAATGGCAAAAGAAGCCTTATGCCATCAGTCTCCAATTTCTAGGTTGACACGCAGCATACACGCAGGACCAGAGCTTACTGTCTCTACGCAGTGTTCTGGTACCGAAACGGTTGCTTAAGCAAAGTCCCTAGGAATGTTGGAAAGCTTACTACCGTGAAACTAAAGCAGAACAGCGATGAAGGCCTCATGGAGCTGCTGCACGCCTCCCGTATTGCCAGCATAATCAGGGCCTTACTTCGAGGCTAGTGCTCACATTGACTTTCACGTTTGGTATAGAGCAGAGCCGGGTGAGCTTCCAACTAGGAACTGGAAGCACAAGGTTTCTTTCGAGAAAACTCATTTTCTTCTATGTGCCATGCCGGCTGTAAGTAAAAGCACGGTAACAACAGTGCTTTTCAGGTAGCTTCGGGGCCGCATGAACGGAGCTTTCATAATGGGAAAACTAGCCTTGTGCCGTCAGTCTCTAATTTCTAGCTTGACACGCAGCATACACGCAGGAGCAGAGCTTCCTGGTTCTACGCAGTGTTCTGGTACTGAAACGGGTGCTGAAGCAAGGCCCCTAGGAGTGTTGAAAAGCTCACTACCTTGAAACTAAAGCAGAACAACGATGAAGGCCTCATGGAGCTGCTGCACGCCTCTCGTTTTGCAAGGATAATCAGGGCCTTACTTCGAAGCTTGGGCTCACGTTGACTTTCACTTTAGGTATAGCGCAGAGCAGGGTGAGCTTCCAACAAGGAACTGGAAACCCAAGGTTTCTTAGGAGAAAACTCATTTTCTTCTCAGAACCATGCCAGCAGTGAGGAAAACCCCGGCAACAACAATGCTTTTCAGGTAGCTTCGAGGCCGCATGAACGGAGCTTTCATAATGGGAAAAGAAGCCTTATGCCATCAGTCTCCAATTTCTAGGTTGACACGCAGCATACACGCAGGACCAGAGCTTACTGTCTCTACGCAGTGTTCTGGTACTGAAACGGGTGCTGAAGCAAAGTCCCTAGGAGTCTTGGAAAGCTTACTACCGTGAAACTAAAGCAGAACAGCGATGAAGGACTCATGGAGCTGCTGCCCGCCTCCCGATTTGCCAGCATAATCAGGGCCTTACTTCGAGGCTAGTGCTCACATTGACTTTCACGTTTGGTATAGAGCAGAGCCGGGTGAGCTTCCAACTAGGAACTCGAAGCACAAGGTTTCTTTCGAGAAAACTCATTTTCTTCTATGTGCCATGCCAGCTGTAAGTAAAAGCACGGTAACAACAGTGCTTTTCAGGTAGCTTCGGGGCCGCATCAATGGAGCTTTCAAAACGGGAAAACAAGCCTTGTGCCATCAGTCTCTAATTTCTAGGTTGACACGCAGCATACACGCAGGAGCAGAGCTTCCTGGTTCTACGCAGTGTTCTGGTACTGAAACGGGTGCTGAAGCAAGGCCCCTAGGAGTGTTGAAAAGCTTACTACCTTGAAACTAAAGCAGAACAACGATGAAGGCCTCATGGAGCTGCTGCACGCCTCTCGTTTTGCAAGGATAATCAGGGCCTTACTTCGAAGCTTGGGCTCACGTTGACTTTCACTTTAGGTATAGCGCAGAGCAGGGTGAGCTTCCAACAAAGAACTGGAAACCCAAGGTTTCTTAGGAGAAAACTCATTTTCTTCTCAGAACCATGCCGGCAGTGAGGAAAACCCCGGCAACAACAATGCTTTTCAGGTAGCTTCGAGGCCGCATGAACGGAGCTTTCATAATGGCAAAAGAAGCCTTATGCCATCAGTCTCCAATTTCTAGGTTGACACGCAGCATACACGCAGGACCAGAGCTTACTGTCTCTACGCAGTGTTCTGGTACCGAAACGGTTGCTTAAGCAAAGTCCCTAGGAATGTTGGAAAGCTTACTACCGTGAAACTAAAGCAGAACAGCGATGAAGGCCTCATGGAGCTGCTGCACGCCTCCCGTATTGCCAGCATAATCAGGGCCTTACTTCGAGGCTGGTGCTCACATTGACTTTCACGTTTGGTATAGAGCAGAGCCGGGTGAGCTTCCAACTAGGAACTGGAAGCACAAGGTTTCTTTCGAGAAAACTCATTTTCTTCTATGTGCCATGCCGGCTGTAAGTAAAAGCACGGTAACAACAGTGCTTTTCAGGTAGCTTCGAGGCCGCATGAATGGAGCTTTCAAAACGGGAAAACAAGCCTTGTGCCGTCAGCCTCTAATTTCTAGGTTGACACGCAGCATACACGCAGGAGCAGAGCTTCCTGGTTCTACGCAGTGTTCTGGTACTGAAACGGGTGCTGAAGCAAGGCCCCTAGGAGTGTTGAAAAGCTTACTACCTTGAAACTAAAGCAGAACAACGATGAAGGCCTCATGGAGCTGCTGCACGCCTCTCGTTTTGCAAGGATAATCAGGACCTTACTTCGAAGCTTGGGCCCATGTTGACTTTCACTTTAGGTATAGCGCAGAGCAGGGTGAGCTTCCAACAAGGAACTGGAAACCCAAGGTTTCTTAGGAGAAAACTCAGTTTCTTCTCAGAACCATGTCGGCAGTGAGGAAAACCCCGGCAACAACAATGCTTTTCAGGTAGCTTCGAGGCCGCATGAACGGAGCTTTCATAATGGGAAAAGAAGCCTTATGCCATCAGTCTCCAATTTCTAGGTTGACACGCAGCATACACGCAGGACCAGAGCTTACTGTCTCTACGCAGTGTTCTGGTACCGAAACGGTTGCTTAAGCAAAGTCCCTAGGAATGTTGGAAAGCTTACTACCGTGAAACTAAAGCAGAACAGCGATGAAGGCCTCATGGAGCTGCTGCACGCCTCCCGTATTGCCAGCATAATCAGGGCCTTACTTCGAGGCTAGTGCTCACATTGACTTTCACGTTTGGTATAGAGCAGAGCCGGGTGAGCTTCCAACTAGGAACTGGAAGCACAAGGTTTCTTTCGAGAAAACTCATTTTCTTCTATGTGCCATGCCGGCTGTAAGTAAAAGCACGGTAACAACAGTGCTTTTCAGGTAGCTTCGAGGCCGCATGAATGGAGCTTTCAAAACGGGAAAACAAGCCTTGTGCCGTCAGCCTCTAATTTCTAGGTTGACACGCAGCATACACGCAGGAGCATAGCTTCCTGGTTCTACGCAGTGTTCTGGTACTGAAACGGGTGCTGAAGCAAGGCCCCTAGGAGTGTTGAAAAGCTTACTACCTTGAAACTAAAGCAGAACAACGATGAAGGCCTCATGGAGCTGCTGCACGCCTCTCGTTTTGCAAGGATAATCAGGGCCTTACTTCGAAGCTTGGGCTCACGTTGACTTTCACTTTAGGTATAGCGCAGAGCAGGGTGAGCTTCCAACAAGGAACTGGAAACCCAAGGTTTCTTAGGAGAAAACTCAGTTTCTTCTCAGAACCATGCCGGCAGTGAGGAAAACCCCGGCAACAACAATGCTTTTCAGGTAGCTTCGAGGCCGCATGAACGGAGCTTTCATAATGGGAAAAGAAGCCTTATGCCATCAGTCTCCAATTTCTAGGTTGACACGCAGCATACACGCAGGACCAGAGCTTACTGTCTCTACGCAGTGTTCTGGTACCGAAACGGTTTCTTAAGCAAAGTCCCTAGGAATGTTGGAAAGCTTACTACCGTGAAACTAAAGCAGAACAGCGATGAAGGCCTCATGGAGCTGCTGCACGCCTCCCGTATTGCCAGCATAATCAGGGCCTTACTTCGAGGCTGGTGCTCACATTGACTTTCACGTTTGGTATAGAGCAGAGCCGGGTGAGCTTCCAACTAGGAACTGGAAGCACAAGGTTTCTTTCGAGAAAACTCATTTTCTTCTATGTGCCATGCCGGCTGTAAGTAAAAGCACGGTAACAACAGTGCTTTTCAGGTAGCTTCGAGGCCGCATGAATGGAGCTTTCAAAACGGGAAAACAAGCCTTGTGCCGTCAGCCTCTAATTTCTAGGTTGACACGCAGCATACACGCAGGAGCAGAGCTTCCTGGTTCTACGCAGTGTTCTGGTACCGAAACGGGTGCTGAAGCAAGGCCCCTAGGAGTGTTGAAAAGCTTACTACCTTGAAACTAAAGCAGAACAACGATGAAGGCCTCATGGAGCTGCTGCACGCCTCTCGTTTTGCAAGGATAATCAGGGCCTTACTTCGAAGCTTGGGCTCACGTTGACTTTCACTTTAGGTATAGCGCAGAGCAGGGTGAGCTTCCAACAAGGAACTGGAAACCCAAGGTTTCTTAGGAGAAAACTCATTTTCTTCTCAGAACCATGCCGACAGTGAGGAAAACCCCGGCAACAACAATGCTTTTCAGGTAGCTTCGAGGCCGCATGAACGGAGCTTTCATAATGGGAAAAGAAGCCTTATGCCATCAGTCTCCAATTTCTAGGTTGACACGCAGCATACACGCAGGACCAGAGCTTACTGTCTCTACGTAGTGTTCTGGTACCGAAACGGTTGCTTAAGCAAAGTCCCTAGGAGTCTTGGAAAGCTTACTACCGTGAAACTAAAGCAGAACAGCGATGAAGGCCTCATGGAGCTGCTGCACGCCTCCAGTTTTGCCAGGATAATCAGGGCCTTACTTCGAGGCTAGTGCTCACATTGACTTTCACGTTTGGTATAGAGCAGAGCCGGGTGAGCTTCCAACTAGGAACTGGAAGCACAAGGTTTCTTTCGAGAAAACTCATTTTCTTCTATGTGCCATGCCGGCTGTAAGTAAAACCACGGTAACAACAATGCTTTTCAGGTAGCTTCGGGGCCTCATCAACGGAGCTTTCATAATGGGAAAACTAGCCTTGTGCCGTCAGCCTCTAATTTCTAGGTTGACACGCAGCATACACGCAGGAGCAGAACTTCCTGGTTCTACGCAGTGTTCTGGTACTGAAACGGGTGCTGAAGCAAGGCCCCTAGGAGTGTTGAAAAGCTTACTACCTTGAAACTAAAGCAGAACAACGATGAAGGCCTCATGGAGCTGCTGCACGCCTCTCGTTTTGCAAGGATAATCAGGGCCTTACTTCGAAGCTTGGGCTCACGTTGACTTTCACTTTAGGTATAGCGCAGAGCAGGGTGAGCTTCCAACAAGGAACTGGAAACCCAAGGTTTCTTAGGAGAAAACTCAGTTTCTTCTGAGAACCATGCCGGCAGTGAGGAAAACCCCGGCAACAACAATGCTTTTCAGGTAGCTTCGAGGCCGCATGAACGGAGCTTTCATAATGGGAAAAGAAGCCTTATGCCATCAGTCTCCAATTTCTAGGTTGACACGCAGCATACACGCAGGACCAGAGCTTACTGTCTCTACGCAGTGTTCTGGTAAAGAAACGGTTGCTTAAGGAAAGTCCCAAGGAATGTTGGAAAGCTTCCTACCGTGAAACTAAAGCAGAACAGCGATGAAGGCCTCATGGAGCTGCTGCACGCCTCCCGTATTGCCAGCATAATCAGGGCCTTACTTCGAGGCTAGTGCTCACATTGACTTTCACGTTTGGTATAGAGCAGAGCCGGGTGAGCTTCCAACTAGGAACTGGAAGCACAAGGTTTCTTTCGAGAAAACTCATTTTCTTCTATGTGCCATGCCGGCTGTAAGTAAAAGCACGGTAACAACAGTGCTTTTCAGGTAGCTTCGAGGCCGCATGAATGGAGCTTTCAAAACGGGAAAAATAGCCTTGTGCCATCAGTCTCTAATTTCTAGGTTGACACGCAGCATACACGCAGGAGCAGAGCTTCCTGGTTCTACGCAGTGTTCTGGTACTGAAACGGGTGCTGAAGCAAGGCCCCTAGGAGTGTTGAAAAGCTTACTACCTTGAAACTAAAGCAGAACAACGATGAAGGCCTCATGGAGCTGCTGCACGCCTCTCGTTTTGCAAGGATAATCAGGGCCTTACTTCGAAGCTTGGGCTCACGTTGACTTTCACTTTAGGTATAGCGCAGAGCAGGGTGAGCTTCCAACAAGGAACTGGAAACCCAAGGTTTCTTAGGAGAAAACTCAGTTTCTTCTCAGAACCATGCCGGCAGTGAGGAAAACCCCGGCAACAACAATGCTTTTCAGGTAGCTTCGAGGCCGCATGAACGGAGCTTTCATAATGGGAAAAGAAGCCTTATGCCATCAGTCTCCAATTTCTAGGTTGACACGCAGCATACACGCAGGACCAGAGCTTACTGTCTCTACGCAGTGTTCTGGTACCGAAACGGTTGCTTAAGCAAAGTCCCTAGGAATGTTGGAAAGCTTACTACCGTGAAACTAAAGCAGAACAGCGATGAAGGCCTCATGGAGCTGCTGCACGCCTCCCGTATTGCCAGCATAATCAGGGCCTTACTTCGAGGCTGGTGCTCACATTGACTTTCACGTTTGGTATAGAGCAGAGCCGGGTGAGCTTCCAACTAGGAACTGGAAGCACAAGGTTTCTTTCGAGAAAACTCATTTTCTTCTATGTGCCATGCCGGCTGTAAGTAAAAGCACGGTAACAACAGTGCTTTTCAGGTAGCTTCGAGGCCGCATGAATGGAGCTTTCAAAACGGGAAAACAAGCCTTGTGCCGTCAGCCTCTAATTTCTAGGTTGACACGCAGCATACACGCAGGAGCAGAGCTTCCTGGTTCTACGCAGTGTTCTGGTACCGAAACGGGTGCTGAAGCAAGGCCCCTAGGAGTGTTGAAAAGCTTACTACCTTGAAACTAAAGCAGAACAACGATGAAGGCCTCATGGAGCTGCTGCACGCCTCTCGTTTTGCAAGGATAATCAGGGCCTTACTTCGAAGCTTGGGCTCACGTTGACTTTCACTTTAGGTATAGCGCAGAGCAGGGTGAGCTTCCAACAAGGAACTGGAAACCCAAGGTTTCTTAGGAGAAAACTCATTTTCTTCTCAGAACCATGCCGACAGTGAGGAAAACCCCGGCAACAACAATGCTTTTCAGGTAGCTTCGAGGCCGCATGAACGGAGCTTTCATAATGGGAAAAGAAGCCTTATGCCATCAGTCTCCAATTTCTAGGTTGACACGCAGCATACACGCAGGACCAGAGCTTACTGTCTCTACGTAGTGTTCTGGTACCGAAACGGTTGCTTAAGCAAAGTCCCTAGGAGTCTTGGAAAGCTTACTACCGTGAAACTAAAGCAGAACAGCGATGAAGGCCTCATGGAGCTGCTGCACGCCTCCAGTTTTGCCAGGATAATCAGGGCCTTACTTCGAGGCTAGTGCTCACATTGACTTTCACGTTTGGTATAGAGCAGAGCCGGGTGAGCTTCCAACTAGGAACTGGAAGCACAAGGTTTCTTTCGAGAAAACTCATTTTCTTCTATGTGCCATGCCGGCTGTAAGTAAAACCACGGTAACAACAATGCTTTTCAGGTAGCTTCGGGGCCTCATCAACGGAGCTTTCATAATGGGAAAACTAGCCTTGTGCCGTCAGCCTCTAATTTCTAGGTTGACACGCAGCATACACGCAGGAGCAGAACTTCCTGGTTCTACGCAGTGTTCTGGTACTGAAACGGGTGCTGAAGCAAGGCCCCTAGGAGTGTTGAAAAGCTTACTACCTTGAAACTAAAGCAGAACAACGATGAAGGCCTCATGGAGCTGCTGCACGCCTCTCGTTTTGCAAGGATAATCAGGGCCTTACTTCGAAGCTTGGGCTCACGTTGACTTTCACTTTAGGTATAGCGCAGAGCAGGGTGAGCTTCCAACAAGGAACTGGAAACCCAAGGTTTCTTAGGAGAAAACTCAGTTTCTTCTGAGAACCATGCCGGCAGTGAGGAAAACCCCGGCAACAACAATGCTTTTCAGGTAGCTTCGAGGCCGCATGAACGGAGCTTTCATAATGGGAAAAGAAGCCTTATGCCATCAGTCTCCAATTTCTAGGTTGACACGCAGCATACACGCAGGACCAGAGCTTACTGTCTCTACGCAGTGTTCTGGTAAAGAAACGGTTGCTTAAGCAAAGTCCCAAGGAATGTTGGAAAGCTTCCTACCGTGAAACTAAAGCAGAACAGCGATGAAGGCCTCATGGAGCTGCTGCACGCCTCCCGTATTGCCAGCATAATCAGGGCCTTACTTCGAGGCTAGTGCTCACATTGACTTTCACGTTTGGTATAGAGCAGAGCCGGGTGAGCTTCCAACTAGGAACTGGAAGCACAAGGTTTCTTTCGAGAAAACTCATTTTCTTCTATGTGCCATGCCGGCTGTAAGTAAAAGCACGGTAACAACAGTGCTTTTCAGGTAGCTTCGAGGCCGCATGAATGGAGCTTTCAAAACGGGAAAACAAGCCTTGTGCCATCAGTCTCTAATTTCTAGGTTGACACGCAGCATACACGCAGGAGCAGAGCTTCCTGGTTCTACGCAGTGTTCTGGTACTGAAACGGGTGCTGAAGCAAGGCCCCTAGGAGTGTTGAAAAGCTTACTACCTTGAAACTAAAGCAGAACAACGATGAAGGCCTCATGGAGCTGCTGCACGCCTCTCGTTTTGCAAGGATAATCAGGGCCTTACTTCGAAGCTTGGGCTCACGTTGACTTTCACTTTAGGTATAGCGCAGAGCAGGGTGAGCTTCCAACAAGGAACTGGAAACCCAAGGTTTCTTAGGAGAAAACTCATTTTCTTCTCAGAACCATGCCGGCAGTGAGGAAAACCCCGGAAACAACAATGCTTTTCAGGTAGCTTCGAGGCCGCATGAACGGAGCTTTCATAATGGCAAAAGAAGCCTTATGCCATCAGTCTCCAATTTCTAGGTTGACACGCAGCATACACGCAGGACCAGAGCTTACTGTCTCTACGCAGTGTTCTGGTACCGAAACGGTTGCTTAAGCAAAGTCCCTAGGAGTCTTGGAAAGCTTACTACCGTGAAACTAAAGCAGAACAGCGATGAAGGCCTCATGGAGCTGCTGCACGCCTCCCGTTTTGCCAGGATAATCAGGGCCTTACTTCGAGGCTAGTGCTCACATTGACTTTCATGTTTGGTATAGAGCAGAGCCGGGTGAGCTTCCAACTAGGAACTGGAAGCACAAGGTTTCTTTCGAGAAAACTCATTTTCTTCTATGTGCCATGCCGGCTGTAAGTAAAAGCACGGTAACAACAGTGCTTTTCAGGTAGCTTCGGGGCCGCATCAACGGAGCTTTCAAAACGGAAAACTAGCCTTGTGCCGTCAGTCTCTAATTTCTAGGTTGACACGCAGCATACACGCAGGAGCAGAGCTTCCTGGTTCTACGCAGTGTTCTGGTACTGAAACGGGTGCTGAAGCAAGGCCCCTAGGAGTGTTGAAAAGCTTACTACCTTGAAACTAAAGCAGAACAACGATGAAGGCCTCATGGAGCTGCTGCACGCCTCTCGTTTTGCAAGGATAATCAGGGCCTTACTTCGAAGCTTGGGCTCACTTTGACTTTCACTTTAGGTATAGCGCAGAGCAGGGTGAGCTTCCAACAAGGAACTGGAACCCCAAGGTTTCTTAGGAGAAAACTCAGTTTCTTCTCAGAACCATGCCGGCAGTGAGGAAAACCCCGGCAACAACAATGCTTTTCAGGTAGCTTCGAGGCCGCATGAACGGAGCTTTCATAATGGGAAAAGAAGCCTTATGCCATCAGTCTCCAATTTCTAGGTTGACACGCAGCATACACGCAGGACCAGAGCTTACTGTCTCTACGCAGTGTTCTGGTACCGAAACGGTTGCTTAAGCAAAGTCCCTAGGAATGTTGGAAAGCTTACTACCGTGAAACTAAAGCAGAACAGCGATGAAGGCCTCATGGAGCTGCTGCACGCCTCCCGTATTGCCAGCATAATCAGGGCCTTACTTCGAGGCTAGTGCTCACATTGACTTTCACGTTTGGTATAGAGCAGAGCCGGGTGAGCTTCCAACTAGGAACTGGAAGCACAAGGTTTCTTTCGAGAAAACTCATTTTCTTCTATGTGCCATGCCGGCTGTAAGTAAAAGCACGGTAACAACAGTGCTTTTCAGGTAGCTTCGAGGCCGCATGAATGGAGCTTTCAAAACGGGAAAACAAGCCTTGTGCCGTCAGCCTCTAATTTCTAGGTTGACACGCAGCATACACGCAGGAGCAGAGCTTCCTGGTTCTACGCAGTGTTCTGGTACTGAAACGGGTGCTGAAGCAAGGCCCCTAGGAGTGTTGAAAAGCTTACTACCTTGAAACTAAAGCAGAACAACGATGAAGGCCTCATGGAGCTGCTGCACGCCTCTCGTTTTGCAAGGATAATCAGGGCCTTACTTCGAAGCTTGGGCTCACGTTGACTTTCACTTTAGGTATAGCGCAGAGCAGGGTGAGCTTCCAACAAGGAACTGGAAACCCAAGGTTTCTTAGGAGAAAACTCAGTTTCTTCTCAGAACCATGCCGGCAGTGAGGAAAACCCCGGCAACAACAATGCTTTTCAGGTAGCTTCGAGGCCGCATGAACGGAGCTTTCATAATGGGAAAAGAAGCCTTATGCCATCAGTCTCCAATTTCTAGGTTGACACGCAGCATACACGCAGGACCAGAGCTTACTGTCTCTACGCAGTGTTCTGGTACCGAAACGGTTGCTTAAGCAAAGTCCCTAGGAATGTTGGAAAGCTTACTACCGTGAAACTAAAGCAGAACAGCGATGAAGGCCTCATGGAGCTGCTGCACGCCTCCCGTATTGCCAGCATAATCAGGGCCTTACTTCGAGGCTGGTGCTCACATTGACTTTCACGTTTGGTATAGAGCAGAGCCGGGTGAGCTTCCAACTAGGAACTGGAAGCACAAGGTTTCTTTCGAGAAAACTCATTTTCTTCTATGTGCCATGCCGGCTGTAAGTAAAAGCACGGTAACAACAGTGCTTTTCAGGTAGCTTCGAGGCCGCATGAATGGAGCTTTCAAAACGGGAAAACAAGCCTTTTGCCGTCAGCCTCTAATTTCTAGGTTGACACGCAGCATACACGCAGGAGCAGAGCTTCCTGGTTCTACGCAGTGTTCTGGTACCGAAACGGGTGCTGAAGCAAGGCCCCTAGGAGTGTTGAAAAGCTTACTACCTTGAAACTAAAGCAGAACAACGATGAAGGCCTCATGGAGCTGCTGCACGCCTCTCGTTTTGCAAGGATAATCAGGGCCTTACTTCGAAGCTTGGGCTCACGTTGACTTTCACTTTAGGTATAGCGCAGAGCAGGGTGAGCTTCCAACAAGGAACTGGAAACCCAAGGTTTCTTAGGAGAAAACTCATTTTCTTCTCAGAACCATGCCGGCAGTGAGGAAAACCCCGGCAACAACAATGCTTTTCAGGTAGCTTCGAGGCCGCATGAACGGAGCTTTCATAATGGGAAAAGAAGCCTTATGCCATCAGTCTCCAATTTCTAGGTTGACACGCAGCATACACGCAGGACCAGAGCTTACTGTCTCTACGTAGTGTTCTGGGACCGAAACGGTTGCTTAAGCAAAGTCCCTAGGAGTCTTGGAAAGCTTACTACCGTGAAACTAAAGCAGAACAGCGATGAAGGCCTCATGGAGCTGCTGCACGCCTCCAGTTTTGCCAGGATAATCAGGGCCTTACTTCGAGGCTAGTGCTCACATTGACTTTCACGTTTGGTATAGAGCAGAGCCGGGTGAGCTTCCAACTAGGAACTGGAAGCACAAGGTTTCTTTCGAGAAAACTCATTTTCTTCTATGTGCCATGCCGGCTGTAAGTAAAACCACGGTAACAACAATGCTTTTCAGGTAGCTTCGGGGCCTCATCAACGGAGCTTTCATAATGGGAAAACTAGCCTTGTGCCGTCAGCCTCTAATTTCTATGTTGACACGCAGCATACACGCAGGAGCAGAACTTCCTGGTTCTACGCAGTGTTCTGGTACTGAAACGGGTGCTGAAGCAAGGCCCCTAGGAGTGTTGAAA
Organism: Eubalaena glacialis; assembly: GCF_028564815.1. Lineage (NCBI taxonomy): Eukaryota > Metazoa > Chordata > Mammalia > Artiodactyla > Balaenidae > Eubalaena > Eubalaena glacialis. The sequence goes on from NC_083725.1 coordinate 30,823,519, forward strand.
AGCTTACTACCTTGAAACTAAAGCAGAACAACGATGAAGGCCTCATGGAGCTGCTGCACGCCTCTCGTTTTGCAAGGATAATCAGGGCCTTACTTCGAAGCTTGGGCTCACGTTGACTTTCACTTTAGGTATAGCGCAGAGCAGGGTGAGCTTCCAACAAGGAACTGGAAACCCAAGGTTTCTTAGGAGAAAACTCAGTTTCTTCTGAGAACCATGCCGGCAGTGAGGAAAACCCCGGCAACAACAATGCTTTTCAGGTAGCTTCGAGGCCGCATGAACGGAGCTTTCATAATGGGAAAAGAAGCCTTATGCCATCAGTCTCCAATTTCTAGGTTGACACGCAGCATACACGCAGGACCAGAGCTTACTGTCTCTACGCAGTGTTCTGGTAAAGAAACGGTTGCTTAAGCAAAGTCCCAAGGAATGTTGGAAAGCTTCCTACCGTGAAACTAAAGCAGAACAGCGATGAAGGCCTCATGGAGCTGCTGCACGCCTCCCGTATTGCCAGCATAATCAGGGCCTTACTTCGAGGCTAGTGCTCACATTGACTTTCACGTTTGGTATAGAGCAGAGCCGGGTGAGCTTCCAACTAGGAACTGGAAGCACAAGGTTTCTTTCGAGAAAACTCATTTTCTTCTATGTGCCATGCCGGCTGTAAGTAAAAGCACGGTAACAACAGTGCTTTTCAGGTAGCTTCGAGGCCGCATGAATGGAGCTTTCAAAACGGGAAAACAAGCCTTGTGCCATCAGTCTCTAATTTCTAGGTTGACACGCAGCATACACGCAGGAGCAGAGCTTCCTGGTTCTACGCAGTGTTCTGGTACTGAAACGGGTGCTGAAGCAAGGCCCCTAGGAGTGTTGAAAAGCTTACTACCTTGAAACTAAAGCAGAACAACGATGAAGGACTCATGGAGCTGCTGCACGCCTCTCGTTTTGCAAGGATAATCAGGGCCTTACTTCGAAGCTTGGGCTCACGTTGACTTTCACTTTAGGTATAGCGCAGAGCAGGGTGAGCTTCCAACAAGGAACTGGAAACCCAAGGTTTCTTAGGAGAAAACTCATTTTCTTCTCAGAACCATGCCGGCAGTGAGGAAAACCCCGGAAACAACAATGCTTTTCAGGTAGCTTCGAGGCCGCATGAACGGAGCTTTCATAATGGCAAAAGAAGCCTTATGCCATCAGTCTCCAATTTCTAGGTTGACACGCAGCATACACGCAGGACCAGAGCTTACTGTCTCTACGCAGTGTTCTGGTACCGAAACGGTTGCTTAAGCAAAGTCCCTAGGAGTCTTGGAAAGCTTACTACCGTGAAACTAAAGCAGAACAGCGATGAAGGCCTCATGGAGCTGCTGCACGCCTCCCGTTTTGCCAGGATAATCAGGGCCTTACTTCGAGGCTAGTGCTCACATTGACTTTCATGTTTGGTATAGAGCAGAGCCGGGTGAGCTTCCAACTAGGAACTGGAAGCACAAGGTTTCTTTCGAGAAAACTCATTTTCTTCTATGTGCCATGCCGGCTGTAAGTAAAAGCACGGTAACAACAGTGCTTTTCAGGTAGCTTCGGGGCCGCATCAACGCAGCTTTCAAAACGGAAAACTAGCCTTGTGCCGTCAGTCTCTAATTTCTAGGTTGACACGCAGCATACACGCAGGAGCAGAGCTTCCTGGTTCTACGCAGTGTTCTGGTACTGAAACGGGTGCTGAAGCAAGGCCCCTAGGAGTGTTGAAAAGCTTACTACCTTGAAACTAAAGCAGAACAACGATGAAGGCCTCATGGAGCTGCTGCACGCCTCTCGTTTTGCAAGGATAATCAGGTCCTTACTTCGAAGCTTGGGCTCACGTTGACTTTCACTTTAGGTATAGCGCAGAGCAGGGTGAGCTTCCAACAAGGAACTGGAACCCCAAGGTTTCTTAGGAGAAAACTCATTTTCTTCTCAGAACCATGCCGGCAGTGAGGAAAACCCCGGCAACAACAATGCTTTTCAGGTAGCTTCGAGGCCGCATGAACGGAGCTTTCATAATGGCAAAAGAAGCCTTATGCCATCAGTCTCCAATTTCTAGGTTGACACGCAGCATACACGCAGGACCAGAGCTTACTGTCTCTACGCAGTGTTCTGGTACCGAAACGGTTGCTTAAGCAAAGTCCCTAGGAATGTTGGAAAGCTTACTACCGTGAAACTAAAGCAGAACAGCGATGAAGGCCTCATGGAGCTGCTGCACGCCTCCCGTATTGCCAGCATAATCAGGGCCTTACTTCGAGGCTAGTGCTCACATTGACTTTCACGTTTGGTATAGAGCAGAGCCGGGTGAGCTTCCAACTAGGAACTGGAAGCACAAGGTTTCTTTCGAGAAAACTCATTTTCTTCTATGTGCCATGCCGGCTGTAAGTAAAAGCACGGTAACAACAGTGCTTTTCAGGTAGCTTCGGGGCCGCATGAACGGAGCTTTCATAATGGGAAAACTAGCCTTGTGCCGTCAGTCTCTAATTTCTAGCTTGACACGCAGCATACACGCAGGAGCAGAGCTTCCTGGTTCTACGCAGTGTTCTGGTACTGAAACGGGTGCTGAAGCAAGGCCCCTAGGAGTGTTGAAAAGCTCACTACCTTGAAACTAAAGCAGAACAACGATGAAGGCCTCATGGAGCTGCTGCACGCCTCTCGTTTTGCAAGGATAATCAGGGCCTTACTTCGAAGCTTGGGCTCACGTTGACTTTCACTTTAGGTATAGCGCAGAGCAGGGTGAGCTTCCAACAAGGAACTGGAAACCCAAGGTTTCTTAGGAGAAAACTCATTTTCTTCTCAGAACCATGCCAGCAGTGAGGAAAACCCCGGCAACAACAATGCTTTTCAGGTAGCTTCGAGGCCGCATGAACGGAGCTTTCATAATGGGAAAAGAAGCCTTATGCCATCAGTCTCCAATTTCTAGGTTGACACGCAGCATACACGCAGGACCAGAGCTTACTGTCTCTACGCAGTGTTCTGGTACTGAAACGGGTGCTGAAGCAAAGTCCCTAGGAGTCTTGGAAAGCTTACTACCGTGAAACTAAAGCAGAACAGCGATGAAGGACTCATGGAGCTGCTGCCCGCCTCCCGATTTGCCAGCATAATCAGGGCCTTACTTCGAGGCTAGTGCTCACATTGACTTTCACGTTTGGTATAGAGCAGAGCCGGGTGAGCTTCCAACTAGGAACTCGAAGCACAAGGTTTCTTTCGAGAAAACTCATTTTCTTCTATGTGCCATGCCAGCTGTAAGTAAAAGCACGGTAACAACAGTGCTTTTCAGGTAGCTTCGGGGCCGCATCAATGGAGCTTTCAAAACGGGAAAACAAGCCTTGTGCCATCAGTCTCTAATTTCTAGGTTGACACGCAGCATACACGCAGGAGCAGAGCTTCCTGGTTCTACGCAGTGTTCTGGTACTGAAACGGGTGCTGAAGCAAGGCCCCTAGGAGTGTTGAAAAGCTTACTACCTTGAAACTAAAGCAGAACAACGATGAAGGCCTCATGGAGCTGCTGCACGCCTCTCGTTTTGCAAGGATAATCAGGGCCTTACTTCGAAGCTTGGGCTCACGTTGACTTTCACTTTAGGTATAGCGCAGAGCAGGGTGAGCTTCCAACAAAGAACTGGAAACCCAAGGTTTCTTAGGAGAAAACTCATTTTCTTCTCAGAACCATGCCGGCAGTGAGGAAAACCCCGGCAACAACAATGCTTTTCAGGTAGCTTCGAGGCCGCATGAACGGAGCTTTCATAATGGCAAAAGAAGCCTTATGCCATCAGTCTCCAATTTCTAGGTTGACACGCAGCATACACGCAGGACCAGAGCTTACTGTCTCTACGCAGTGTTCTGGTACCGAAACGGTTGCTTAAGCAAAGTCCCTAGGAATGTTGGAAAGCTTACTACCGTGAAACTAAAGCAGAACAGCGATGAAGGCCTCATGGAGCTGCTGCACGCCTCCCGTATTGCCAGCATAATCAGGGCCTTACTTCGAGGCTGGTGCTCACATTGACTTTCACGTTTGGTATAGAGCAGAGCCGGGTGAGCTTCCAACTAGGAACTGGAAGCACAAGGTTTCTTTCGAGAAAACTCATTTTCTTCTATGTGCCATGCCGGCTGTAAGTAAAAGCACGGTAACAACAGTGCTTTTCAGGTAGCTTCGAGGCCGCATGAATGGAGCTTTCAAAACGGGAAAACAAGCCTTGTGCCGTCAGCCTCTAATTTCTAGGTTGACACGCAGCATACACGCAGGAGCAGAGCTTCCTGGTTCTACGCAGTGTTCTGGTACTGAAACGGGTGCTGAAGCAAGGCCCCTAGGAGTGTTGAAAAGCTTACTACCTTGAAACTAAAGCAGAACAACGATGAAGGCCTCATGGAGCTGCTGCACGCCTCTCGTTTTGCAAGGATAATCAGGACCTTACTTCGAAGCTTGGGCCCATGTTGACTTTCACTTTAGGTATAGCGCAGAGCAGGGTGAGCTTCCAACAAGGAACTGGAAACCCAAGGTTTCTTAGGAGAAAACTCAGTTTCTTCTCAGAACCATGTCGGCAGTGAGGAAAACCCCGGCAACAACAATGCTTTTCAGGTAGCTTCGAGGCCGCATGAACGGAGCTTTCATAATGGGAAAAGAAGCCTTATGCCATCAGTCTCCAATTTCTAGGTTGACACGCAGCATACACGCAGGACCAGAGCTTACTGTCTCTACGCAGTGTTCTGGTACCGAAACGGTTGCTTAAGCAAAGTCCCTAGGAATGTTGGAAAGCTTACTACCGTGAAACTAAAGCAGAACAGCGATGAAGGCCTCATGGAGCTGCTGCACGCCTCCCGTATTGCCAGCATAATCAGGGCCTTACTTCGAGGCTAGTGCTCACATTGACTTTCACGTTTGGTATAGAGCAGAGCCGGGTGAGCTTCCAACTAGGAACTGGAAGCACAAGGTTTCTTTCGAGAAAACTCATTTTCTTCTATGTGCCATGCCGGCTGTAAGTAAAAGCACGGTAACAACAGTGCTTTTCAGGTAGCTTCGAGGCCGCATGAATGGAGCTTTCAAAACGGGAAAACAAGCCTTGTGCCGTCAGCCTCTAATTTCTAGGTTGACACGCAGCATACACGCAGGAGCATAGCTTCCTGGTTCTACGCAGTGTTCTGGTACTGAAACGGGTGCTGAAGCAAGGCCCCTAGGAGTGTTGAAAAGCTTACTACCTTGAAACTAAAGCAGAACAACGATGAAGGCCTCATGGAGCTGCTGCACGCCTCTCGTTTTGCAAGGATAATCAGGGCCTTACTTCGAAGCTTGGGCTCACGTTGACTTTCACTTTAGGTATAGCGCAGAGCAGGGTGAGCTTCCAACAAGGAACTGGAAACCCAAGGTTTCTTAGGAGAAAACTCAGTTTCTTCTCAGAACCATGCCGGCAGTGAGGAAAACCCCGGCAACAACAATGCTTTTCAGGTAGCTTCGAGGCCGCATGAACGGAGCTTTCATAATGGGAAAAGAAGCCTTATGCCATCAGTCTCCAATTTCTAGGTTGACACGCAGCATACACGCAGGACCAGAGCTTACTGTCTCTACGCAGTGTTCTGGTACCGAAACGGTTTCTTAAGCAAAGTCCCTAGGAATGTTGGAAAGCTTACTACCGTGAAACTAAAGCAGAACAGCGATGAAGGCCTCATGGAGCTGCTGCACGCCTCCCGTATTGCCAGCATAATCAGGGCCTTACTTCGAGGCTGGTGCTCACATTGACTTTCACGTTTGGTATAGAGCAGAGCCGGGTGAGCTTCCAACTAGGAACTGGAAGCACAAGGTTTCTTTCGAGAAAACTCATTTTCTTCTATGTGCCATGCCGGCTGTAAGTAAAAGCACGGTAACAACAGTGCTTTTCAGGTAGCTTCGAGGCCGCATGAATGGAGCTTTCAAAACGGGAAAACAAGCCTTGTGCCGTCAGCCTCTAATTTCTAGGTTGACACGCAGCATACACGCAGGAGCAGAGCTTCCTGGTTCTACGCAGTGTTCTGGTACCGAAACGGGTGCTGAAGCAAGGCCCCTAGGAGTGTTGAAAAGCTTACTACCTTGAAACTAAAGCAGAACAACGATGAAGGCCTCATGGAGCTGCTGCACGCCTCTCGTTTTGCAAGGATAATCAGGGCCTTACTTCGAAGCTTGGGCTCACGTTGACTTTCACTTTAGGTATAGCGCAGAGCAGGGTGAGCTTCCAACAAGGAACTGGAAACCCAAGGTTTCTTAGGAGAAAACTCATTTTCTTCTCAGAACCATGCCGACAGTGAGGAAAACCCCGGCAACAACAATGCTTTTCAGGTAGCTTCGAGGCCGCATGAACGGAGCTTTCATAATGGGAAAAGAAGCCTTATGCCATCAGTCTCCAATTTCTAGGTTGACACGCAGCATACACGCAGGACCAGAGCTTACTGTCTCTACGTAGTGTTCTGGTACCGAAACGGTTGCTTAAGCAAAGTCCCTAGGAGTCTTGGAAAGCTTACTACCGTGAAACTAAAGCAGAACAGCGATGAAGGCCTCATGGAGCTGCTGCACGCCTCCAGTTTTGCCAGGATAATCAGGGCCTTACTTCGAGGCTAGTGCTCACATTGACTTTCACGTTTGGTATAGAGCAGAGCCGGGTGAGCTTCCAACTAGGAACTGGAAGCACAAGGTTTCTTTCGAGAAAACTCATTTTCTTCTATGTGCCATGCCGGCTGTAAGTAAAACCACGGTAACAACAATGCTTTTCAGGTAGCTTCGGGGCCTCATCAACGGAGCTTTCATAATGGGAAAACTAGCCTTGTGCCGTCAGCCTCTAATTTCTAGGTTGACACGCAGCATACACGCAGGAGCAGAACTTCCTGGTTCTACGCAGTGTTCTGGTACTGAAACGGGTGCTGAAGCAAGGCCCCTAGGAGTGTTGAAAAGCTTACTACCTTGAAACTAAAGCAGAACAACGATGAAGGCCTCATGGAGCTGCTGCACGCCTCTCGTTTTGCAAGGATAATCAGGGCCTTACTTCGAAGCTTGGGCTCACGTTGACTTTCACTTTAGGTATAGCGCAGAGCAGGGTGAGCTTCCAACAAGGAACTGGAAACCCAAGGTTTCTTAGGAGAAAACTCAGTTTCTTCTGAGAACCATGCCGGCAGTGAGGAAAACCCCGGCAACAACAATGCTTTTCAGGTAGCTTCGAGGCCGCATGAACGGAGCTTTCATAATGGGAAAAGAAGCCTTATGCCATCAGTCTCCAATTTCTAGGTTGACACGCAGCATACACGCAGGACCAGAGCTTACTGTCTCTACGCAGTGTTCTGGTAAAGAAACGGTTGCTTAAGGAAAGTCCCAAGGAATGTTGGAAAGCTTCCTACCGTGAAACTAAAGCAGAACAGCGATGAAGGCCTCATGGAGCTGCTGCACGCCTCCCGTATTGCCAGCATAATCAGGGCCTTACTTCGAGGCTAGTGCTCACATTGACTTTCACGTTTGGTATAGAGCAGAGCCGGGTGAGCTTCCAACTAGGAACTGGAAGCACAAGGTTTCTTTCGAGAAAACTCATTTTCTTCTATGTGCCATGCCGGCTGTAAGTAAAAGCACGGTAACAACAGTGCTTTTCAGGTAGCTTCGAGGCCGCATGAATGGAGCTTTCAAAACGGGAAAAATAGCCTTGTGCCATCAGTCTCTAATTTCTAGGTTGACACGCAGCATACACGCAGGAGCAGAGCTTCCTGGTTCTACGCAGTGTTCTGGTACTGAAACGGGTGCTGAAGCAAGGCCCCTAGGAGTGTTGAAAAGCTTACTACCTTGAAACTAAAGCAGAACAACGATGAAGGCCTCATGGAGCTGCTGCACGCCTCTCGTTTTGCAAGGATAATCAGGGCCTTACTTCGAAGCTTGGGCTCACGTTGACTTTCACTTTAGGTATAGCGCAGAGCAGGGTGAGCTTCCAACAAGGAACTGGAAACCCAAGGTTTCTTAGGAGAAAACTCAGTTTCTTCTCAGAACCATGCCGGCAGTGAGGAAAACCCCGGCAACAACAATGCTTTTCAGGTAGCTTCGAGGCCGCATGAACGGAGCTTTCATAATGGCAAAAGAAGCCTTATGCCATCAGTCTCCAATTTCTAGGTTGACACGCAGCATACACGCAGGACCAGAGCTTACTGTCTCTACGCAGTGTTCTGGTACCGAAACGGTTGCTTAAGCAAAGTCCCTAGGAATGTTGGAAAGCTTACTACCGTGAAACTAAAGCAGAACAGCGATGAAGGCCTCATGGAGCTGCTGCACGCCTCCCGTATTGCCAGCATAATCAGGGCCTTACTTCGAGGCTAGTGCTCACATTGACTTTCACGTTTGGTATAGAGCAGAGCCGGGTGAGCTTCCAACTAGGAACTGGAAGCACAAGGTTTCTTTCGAGAAAACTCATTTTCTTCTATGTGCCATGCCGGCTGTAAGTAAAAGCACGGTAACAACAGTGCTTTTCAGGTAGCTTCGGGGCCGCATGAACGGAGCTTTCATAATGGGAAAACTAGCCTTGTGCCGTCAGTCTCTAATTTCTAGCTTGACACGCAGCATACACGCAGGAGCAGAGCTTCCTGGTTCTACGCAGTGTTCTGGTACTGAAACGGGTGCTGAAGCAAGGCCCCTAGGAGTGTTGAAAAGCTCACTACCTTGAAACTAAAGCAGAACAACGATGAAGGCCTCATGGAGCTGCTGCACGCCTCTCGTTTTGCAAGGATAATCAGGGCCTTACTTCGAAGCTTGGGCTCACGTTGACTTTCACTATAGGTATAGCGCAGAGCAGGGTGAGCTTCCAACAAGGAACTGGAAACCCAAGGTTTCTTAGGAGAAAACTCATTTTCTTCTCAGAACCATGCCGGCAGTGAGGAAAACCCCGGCAACAACAATGCTTTTCAGGTAGCTTCGAGGCCGCATGAACGGAGCTTTCATAATGGGAAAAGAAGCCTTATGCCATCAGTCTCCAATTTCTAGGTTGACACGCAGCATACACGCAGGACCAGAGCTTACTGTCTCTACGCAGTGTTCTGGTACTGAAACGGGTGCTGAAGCAAAGTCCCTAGGAGTCTTGGAAAGCTTACTACCGTGAAACTAAAGCAGAACAGCGATGAAGGCCTCATGGAGCTGCTGCACGCCTCCCGATTTGCCAGCATAATCAGGGCCTTACTTCGAGGCTAGTGCTCACATTGACTTTCACGTTTGGTATAGAGCAGAGCCGGGTGAGCTTCCAACTAGGAACTGGAAGCACAAGGTTTCTTTCGAGAAAACTCATTTTCTTCTATGTGCCATGCCGGCTGTAAGTAAAAGCACGGTAACAACAGTGCTTTTCAGGTAGCTTCGAGGCCGCATGAATGGAGCTTTCAAAACGGGAAAACAAGCCTTGTGCCATCAGTCTCTAATTTCTAGGTTGACACGCAGCATACACGCAGGAGCAGAGCTTCCTGGTTCTACGCAGTGTTCTGGTACTGAAACGGGTGCTGAAGCAAGGCCCCTAGGAGTGTTGAAAAGCTTACTACCTTGAAACTAAAGCAGAACAACGATGAAGGACTCATGGAGCTGCTGCACGCCTCTCGTTTTGCAAGGATAATCAGGGCCTTACTTCGAAGCTTGGGCTCACGTTGACTTTCACTTTAGGTATAGCGCAGAGCAGGGTGAGCTTCCAACAAGGAACTGGAAACCCAAGGTTTCTTAGGAGAAAACTCATTTTCTTCTCAGAACCATGCCGGCAGTGAGGAAAACCCCGGAAACAACAATGCTTTTCAGGTAGCTTCGAGGCCGCATGAACGGAGCTTTCATAATGGCAAAAGAAGCCTTATGCCATCAGTCTCCAATTTCTAGGTTGACACGCAGCATACACGCAGGACCAGAGCTTACTGTCTCTACGCAGTGTTCTGGTACCGAAACGGTTGCTTAATCAAAGTCCCTAGGAATGTTGGAAAGCTTACTACCGTGAAACTAAAGCAGAACAGCGATGAAGGCCTCATGGAGCTGCTGCACGCCTCCCGTATTGCCAGCATAATCAGGGCCTTACTTCGAGGCTGGTGCTCAGATTGACTTTCACGTTTGGTATAGAGCAGAGCCGGGTGAGCTTCCAACTAGGAACTGGAAGCACAAGGTTTCTTTCGAGAAAACTCATTTTCTTCTATGTGCCATGCCGGCTGTAAGTAAAAGCACGGTAACAACAGTGCTTTTCAGGTAGCTTCGAGGCCGCATGAATGGAGCTTTCAAAACGGGAAAACAAGCCTTGTGCCGTCAGCCTCTAATTTCTAGGTTGACACGCAGCATACACGCAGGAGCAGAACTTCCTGGTTCTACGCAGTGTTCTGGTACTGAAACGGGTGCTGAAGCAAGGCCCCTAGGAGTGTTGAAAAGCTTACTACCTTGAAACTAAAGCAGAACAACGATGAAGGCCTCATGGAGCTGCTGCACGCCTCTCGTTTTGCAAGGATAATCAGGACCTTACTTCGAAGCTTGGGCCCATGTTGACTTTCACTTTAGGTATAGCGCAGAGCAGGGTGAGCTTCCAACAAGGAACTGGAAACCCAAGGTTTCTTAGGAGAAAACTCAGTTTCTTCTCAGAACCATGTCGGCAGTGAGGAAAACCCCGGCAACAACAATGCTTTTCAGGTAGCTTCGAGGCCGCATGAACGGAGCTTTCATAATGGGAAAAGAAGCCTTATGCCATCAGTCTCCAATTTCTAGGTTGACACGCAGCATACACGCAGGACCAGAGCTTACTGTCTCTACGCAGTGTTCTGGTACCGAAACGGTTGCTTAAGCAAAGTCCCTAGGAATGTTGGAAAGCTTACTACCGTGAAACTAAAGCAGAACAGCGATGAAGGCCTCATGGAGCTGCTGCACGCCTCCCGTATTGCCAGCATAATCAGGGCCTTACTTCGAGGCTAGTGCTCACATTGACTTTCACGTTTGGTATAGAGCAGAGCCGGGTGAGCTTCCAACTAGGAACTGGAAGCACAAGGTTTCTTTCGAGAAAACTCATTTTCTTCTATGTGCCATGCCGGCTGTAAGTAAAAGCACGGTAACAACAGTGCTTTTCAGGTAGCTTCGAGGCCGCATGAATGGAGCTTTCAAAACGGGAAAACAAGCCTTGTGCCGTCAGCCTCTAATTTCTAGGTTGACACGCAGCATACACGCAGGAGCAGAGCTTCCTGGTTCTACGCAGTGTTCTGGTACTGAAACGGGTGCTGAAGCAAGGCCCCTAGGAGTGTTGAAAAGCTTACTACCTTGAAACTAAAGCAGAACAACGATGAAGGCCTCATGGAGCTGCTGCACGCCTCTCGTTTTGCAAGGATAATCAGGACCTTACTTCGAAGCTTGGGCCCATGTTGACTTTCACTTTAGGTATAGCGCAGAGCAGGGTGAGCTTCCAACAAGGAACTGGAAACCCAAGGTTTCTTAGGAGAAAACTCAGTTTCTTCTCAGAACCATGTCGGCAGTGAGGAAAACCCCGGCAACAACAATGCTTTTCAGGTAGCTTCGAGGCCGCATGAACGGAGCTTTCATAATGGGAAAAGAAGCCTTATGCCATCAGTCTCCAATTTCTAGGTTGACACGCAGCATACACGCAGGACCAGAGCTTACTGTCTCTACGCAGTGTTCTGGTACCGAAACGGTTGCTTAAGCAAAGTCCCTAGGAATGTTGGAAAGCTTACTACCGTGAAACTAAAGCAGAACAGCGATGAAGGCCTCATGGAGCTGCTGCACGCCTCCCGTATTGCCAGCATAATCAGGGCCTTACTTCGAGGCTGGTGCTCACATTGACTTTCACGTTTGGTATAGAGCAGAGCCGGGTGAGCTTCCAACTAGGAACTGGAAGCACAAGGTTTCTTTCGAGAAAACTCATTTTCTTCTATGTGCCATGCCGGCTGTAAGTAAAAGCACGGTAACAACAGTGCTTTTCAGGTAGCTTCGAGGCCGCATGAATGGAGCTTTCAAAACGGGAAAACAAGCCTTGTGCCGTCAGCCTCTAATTTCTAGGTTGACACGCAGCATACACGCAGGAGCAGAGCTTCCTGGTTCTACGCAGTGTTCTGGTACCGAAACGGGTGCTGAAGCAAGGCCCCTAGGAGTGTTGAAAAGCTTACTACCTTGAAACTAAAGCAGAACAACGATGAAGGCCTCATGGAGCTGCTGCACGCCTCTCGTTTTGCAAGGATAATCAGGGCCTTACTTCGAAGCTTGGGCTCACGTTGATTTTCACTTTAGGTATAGCGCAGAGCAGGGTGAGCTTCCAACAAGGAACTGGAAACCCAAGATTTCTTAGGAGAAAACTCATTTTCTTCTCAGAACCATGCCGACAGTGAGGAAAACCCCGGCAACAACAATGCTTTTCAGGTAGCTTCGAGGCCGCATGAACGGAGCTTTCATAATGGGAAAAGAAGCCTTATGCCATCAGTCTCCAATTTCTAGGTTGACACGCAGCATACACGCAGGACCAGAGCTTACTGTCTCTACGTAGTGTTCTGGGACCGAAACGGTTGCTTAAGCAAAGTCCCTAGGAGTCTTGGAAAGCTTACTACCGTGAAACTAAAGCAGAACAGCGATGAAGGCCTCATGGAGCTGCTGCACGCCTCCAGTTTTGCCAGGATAATCAGGGCCTTACTTCGAGGCTAGTGCTCACATTGACTTTCACGTTTGGTATAGAGCAGAGCCGGGTGAGCTTCCAACTAGGAACTGGAAGCACAAGGTTTCTTTCGAGAAAACTCATTTTCTTCTATGTGCCATGCCGGCTGTAAGTAAAAGCACGGTAACAACAGTGCTTTTCAGGTAGCTTCGAGGCCGCATGAATGGAGCTTTCAAAACGGGAAAACAAGCCTTGTGCCGTCAGCCTCTAATTTCTAGGTTGACACGCAGCATACACGCAGGAGCAGAGCTTCCTGGTTCTACGCAGTGTTCTGGTACTGAAACGGGTGCTGAAGCAAGGCCCCTAGGAGTGTTGAAAAGCTTACTACCTTGAAACTAAAGCAGAACAACGATGAAGGCCTCATGGAGCTGCTGCACGCCTCTCGTTTTGCAAGGATAATCAGGACCTTACTTCGAAGCTTGGGCCCATGTTGACTTTCACTTTAGGTATAGCGCAGAGCAGGGTGAGCTTCCAACAAGGAACTGGAAACCCAAGGTTTCTTAGGAGAAAACTCAGTTTCTTCTCAGAACCATGTCGGCAGTGAGGAAAACCCCGGCAACAACAATGCTTTTCAGGTAGCTTCGAGGCCGCATGAACGGAGCTTTCATAATGGGAAAAGAAGCCTTATGCCATCAGTCTCCAATTTCTAGGTTGACACGCAGCATACACGCAGGACCAGAGCTTACTGTCTCTACGCAGTGTTCTGGTACCGAAACGGTTGCTTAAGCAAAGTCCCTAGGAATGTTGGAAAGCTTACTACCGTGAAACTAAAGCAGAACAGCGATGAAGGCCTCATGGAGCTGCTGCACGCCTCCCGTATTGCCAGCATAATCAGGGCCTTACTTCGAGGCTAGTGCTCACATTGACTTTCACGTTTGGTATAGAGCAGAGCCGGGTGAGCTTCCAACTAGGAACTGGAAGCACAAGGTTTCTTTCGAGAAAACTCATTTTCTTCTATGTGCCATGCCGGCTGTAAGTAAAAGCACGGTAACAACAGTGCTTTTCAGGTAGCTTCGAGGCCGCATGAATGGAGCTTTCAAAACGGGAAAACAAGCCTTGTGCCGTCAGCCTCTAATTTCTAGGTTGACACGCAGCATACACGCAGGAGCATAGCTTCCTGGTTCTACGCAGTGTTCTGGTACTGAAACGGGTGCTGAAGCAAGGCCCCTAGGAGTGTTGAAAAGCTTACTACCTTGAAACTAAAGCAGAACAACGATGAAGGCCTCATGGAGCTGCTGCACGCCTCTCGTTTTGCAAGGATAATCAGGGCCTTACTTCGAAGCTTGGGCTCACGTTGACTTTCACTTTAGGTATAGCGCAGAGCAGGGTGAGCTTCCAACAAGGAACTGGAAACCCAAGGTTTCTTAGGAGAAAACTCAGTTTCTTCTCAGAACCATGCCGGCAGTGAGGAAAACCCCGGCAACAACAATGCTTTTCAGGTAGCTTCGAGGCCGCATGAACGGAGCTTTCATAATGGGAAAAGAAGCCTTATGCCATCAGTCTCCAATTTCTAGGTTGACACGCAGCATACACGCAGGACCAGAGCTTACTGTCTCTACGCAGTGTTCTGGTACCGAAACGGTTTCTTAAGCAAAGTCCCTAGGAATGTTGGAAAGCTTACTACCGTGAAACTAAAGCAGAACAGCGATGAAGGCCTCATGGAGCTGCTGCACGCCTCCCGTATTGCCAGCATAATCAGGGCCTTACTTCGAGGCTGGTGCTCACATTGACTTTCACGTTTGGTATAGAGCAGAGCCGGGTGAGCTTCCAACTAGGAACTGGAAGCACAAGGTTTCTTTCGAGAAAACTCATTTTCTTCTATGTGCCATGCCGGCTGTAAGTAAAAGCACGGTAACAACAGTGCTTTTCAGGTAGCTTCGAGGCCGCATGAATGGAGCTTTCAAAACGGGAAAACAAGCCTTGTGCCGTCAGCCTCTAATTTCTAGGTTGACACGCAGCATACACGCAGGAGCAGAGCTTCCTGGTTCTACGCAGTGTTCTGGTACCGAAACGGGTGCTGAAGCAAGGCCCCTAGGAGTGTTGAAAAGCTTACTACCTTGAAACTAAAGCAGAACAACGATGAAGGCCTCATGGAGCTGCTGCACGCCTCTCGTTTTGCAAGGATAATCAGGGCCTTACTTCGAAGCTTGGGCTCACGTTGACTTTCACTTTAGGTATAGCGCAGAGCAGGGTGAGCTTCCAACAAGGAACTGGAAACCCAAGGTTTCTTAGGAGAAAACTCATTTTCTTCTCAGAACCATGCCGACAGTGAGGAAAACCCCGGCAACAACAATGCTTTTCAGGTAGCTTCGAGGCCGCATGAACGGAGCTTTCATAATGGGAAAAGAAGCCTTATGCCATCAGTCTCCAATTTCTAGGTTGACACGCAGCATACACGCAGGACCAGAGCTTACTGTCTCTACGTAGTGTTCTGGTACCGAAACGGTTGCTTAAGCAAAGTCCCTAGGAGTCTTGGAAAGCTTACTACCGTGAAACTAAAGCAGAACAGCGATGAAGGCCTCATGGAGCTGCTGCACGCCTCCAGTTTTGCCAGGATAATCAGGGCCTTACTTCGAGGCTAGTGCTCACATTGACTTTCACGTTTGGTATAGAGCAGAGCCGGGTGAGCTTCCAACTAGGAACTGGAAGCACAAGGTTTCTTTCGAGAAAACTCATTTTCTTCTATGTGCCATGCCGGCTGTAAGTAAAACCACGGTAACAACAATGCTTTTCAGGTAGCTTCGGGGCCTCATCAACGGAGCTTTCATAATGGGAAAACTAGCCTTGTGCCGTCAGCCTCTAATTTCTAGGTTGACACGCAGCATACACGCAGGAGCAGAACTTCCTGGTTCTACGCAGTGTTCTGGTACTGAAACGGGTGCTGAAGCAAGGCCCCTAGGAGTGTTGAAAAGCTTACTACCTTGAAACTAAAGCAGAACAACGATGAAGGCCTCATGGAGCTGCTGCACGCCTCTCGTTTTGCAAGGATAATCAGGGCCTTACTTCGAAGCTTGGGCTCACGTTGACTTTCACTTTAGGTATAGCGCAGAGCAGGGTGAGCTTCCAACAAGGAACTGGAAACCCAAGGTTTCTTAGGAGAAAACTCAGTTTCTTCTGAGAACCATGCCGGCAGTGAGGAAAACCCCGGCAACAACAATGCTTTTCAGGTAGCTTCGAGGCCGCATGAACGGAGCTTTCATAATGGGAAAAGAAGCCTTATGCCATCAGTCTCCAATTTCTAGGTTGACACGCAGCATACACGCAGGACCAGAGCTTACTGTCTCTACGCAGTGTTCTGGTAAAGAAACGGTTGCTTAAGGAAAGTCCCAAGGAATGTTGGAAAGCTTCCTACCGTGAAACTAAAGCAGAACAGCGATGAAGGCCTCATGGAGCTGCTGCACGCCTCCCGTATTGCCAGCATAATCAGGGCCTTACTTCGAGGCTAGTGCTCACATTGACTTTCACGTTTGGTATAGAGCAGAGCCGGGTGAGCTTCCAACTAGGAACTGGAAGCACAAGGTTTCTTTCGAGAAAACTCATTTTCTTCTATGTGCCATGCCGGCTGTAAGTAAAAGCACGGTAACAACAGTGCTTTTCAGGTAGCTTCGAGGCCGCATGAATGGAGCTTTCAAAACGGGAAAAATAGCCTTGTGCCATCAGTCTCTAATTTCTAGGTTGACACGCAGCATACACGCAGGAGCAGAGCTTCCTGGTTCTACGCAGTGTTCTGGTACTGAAACGGGTGCTGAAGCAAGGCCCCTAGGAGTGTTGAAAAGCTTACTACCTTGAAACTAAAGCAGAACAACGATGAAGGCCTCATGGAGCTGCTGCACGCCTCTCGTTTTGCAAGGATAATCAGGGCCTTACTTCGAAGCTTGGGCTCACGTTGACTTTCACTTTAGGTATAGCGCAGAGCAGGGTGAGCTTCCAACAAGGAACTGGAAACCCAAGGTTTCTTAGGAGAAAACTCAGTTTCTTCTCAGAACCATGCCGGCAGTGAGGAAAACCCCGGCAACAACAATGCTTTTCAGGTAGCTTCGAGGCCGCATGAACGGAGCTTTCATAATGGCAAAAGAAGCCTTATGCCATCAGTCTCCAATTTCTAGGTTGACACGCAGCATACACGCAGGACCAGAGCTTACTGTCTCTACGCAGTGTTCTGGTACCGAAACGGTTGCTTAAGCAAAGTCCCTAGGAATGTTGGAAAGCTTACTACCGTGAAACTAAAGCAGAACAGCGATGAAGGCCTCATGGAGCTGCTGCACGCCTCCCGTATTGCCAGCATAATCAGGGCCTTACTTCGAGGCTAGTGCTCACATTGACTTTCACGTTTGGTATAGAGCAGAGCCGGGTGAGCTTCCAACTAGGAACTGGAAGCACAAGGTTTCTTTCGAGAAAACTCATTTTCTTCTATGTGCCATGCCGGCTGTAAGTAAAAGCACGGTAACAACAGTGCTTTTCAGGTAGCTTCGGGGCCGCATGAACGGAGCTTTCATAATGGGAAAACTAGCCTTGTGCCGTCAGTCTCTAATTTCTAGCTTGACACGCAGCATACACGCAGGAGCAGAGCTTCCTGGTTCTACGCAGTGTTCTGGTACTGAAACGGGTGCTGAAGCAAGGCCCCTAGGAGTGTTGAAAAGCTCACTACCTTGAAACTAAAGCAGAACAACGATGAAGGCCTCATGGAGCTGCTGCACGCCTCTCGTTTTGCAAGGATAATCAGGGCCTTACTTCGAAGCTTGGGCTCACGTTGACTTTCACTATAGGTATAGCGCAGAGCAGGGTGAGCTTCCAACAAGGAACTGGAAACCCAAGGTTTCTTAGGAGAAAACTCATTTTCTTCTCAGAACCATGCCGGCAGTGAGGAAAACCCCGGCAACAACAATGCTTTTCAGGTAGCTTCGAGGCCGCATGAACGGAGCTTTCATAATGGGAAAAGAAGCCTTATGCCATCAGTCTCCAATTTCTAGGTTGACACGCAGCATACACGCAGGACCAGAGCTTACTGTCTCTACGCAGTGTTCTGGTACTGAAACGGGTGCTGAAGCAAAGTCCCTAGGAGTCTTGGAAAGCTTACTACCGTGAAACTAAAGCAGAACAGCGATGAAGGCCTCATGGAGCTGCTGCACGCCTCCCGATTTGCCAGCATAATCAGGGCCTTACTTCGAGGCTAGTGCTCACATTGACTTTCACGTTTGGTATAGAGCAGAGCCGGGTGAGCTTCCAACTAGGAACTGGAAGCACAAGGTTTCTTTCGAGAAAACTCATTTTCTTCTATGTGCCATGCCGGCTGTAAGTAAAAGCACGGTAACAACAGTGCTTTTCAGGTAGCTTCGAGGCCGCATGAATGGAGCTTTCAAAACGGGAAAACAAGCCTTGTGCCATCAGTCTCTAATTTCTAGGTTGACACGCAGCATACACGCAGGAGCAGAGCTTCCTGGTTCTACGCAGTGTTCTGGTACTGAAACGGGTGCTGAAGCAAGGCCCCTAGGAGTGTTGAAAAGCTTACTACCTTGAAACTAAAGCAGAACAACGATGAAGGACTCATGGAGCTGCTGCACGCCTCTCGTTTTGCAAGGATAATCAGGGCCTTACTTCGAAGCTTGGGCTCACGTTGACTTTCACTTTAGGTATAGCGCAGAGCAGGGTGAGCTTCCAACAAGGAACTGGAAACCCAAGGTTTCTTAGGAGAAAACTCATTTTCTTCTCAGAACCATGCCGGCAGTGAGGAAAACCCCGGAAACAACAATGCTTTTCAGGTAGCTTCGAGGCCGCATGAACGGAGCTTTCATAATGGCAAAAGAAGCCTTATGCCATCAGTCTCCAATTTCTAGGTTGACACGCAGCATACACGCAGGACCAGAGCTTACTGTCTCTACGCAGTGTTCTGGTACCGAAACGGTTGCTTAATCAAAGTCCCTAGGAATGTTGGAAAGCTTACTACCGTGAAACTAAAGCAGAACAGCGATGAAGGCCTCATGGAGCTGCTGCACGCCTCCCGTATTGCCAGCATAATCAGGGCCTTACTTCGAGGCTGGTGCTCAGATTGACTTTCACGTTTGGTATAGAGCAGAGCCGGGTGAGCTTCCAACTAGGAACTGGAAGCACAAGGTTTCTTTCGAGAAAACTCATTTTCTTCTATGTGCCATGCCGGCTGTAAGTAAAAGCACGGTAACAACAGTGCTTTTCAGGTAGCTTCGAGGCCGCATGAATGGAGCTTTCAAAACGGGAAAACAAGCCTTGTGCCGTCAGCCTCTAATTTCTAGGTTGACACGCAGCATACACGCAGGAGCAGAACTTCCTGGTTCTACGCAGTGTTCTGGTACTGAAACGGGTGCTGAAGCAAGGCCCCTAGGAGTGTTGAAAAGCTTACTACCTTGAAACTAAAGCAGAACAACGATGAAGGCCTCATGGAGCTGCTGCACGCCTCTCGTTTTGCAAGGATAATCAGGACCTTACTTCGAAGCTTGGGCCCATGTTGACTTTCACTTTAGGTATAGCGCAGAGCAGGGTGAGCTTCCAACAAGGAACTGGAAACCCAAGGTTTCTTAGGAGAAAACTCAGTTTCTTCTCAGAACCATGTCGGCAGTGAGGAAAACCCCGGCAACAACAATGCTTTTCAGGTAGCTTCGAGGCCGCATGAACGGAGCTTTCATAATGGGAAAAGAAGCCTTATGCCATCAGTCTCCAATTTCTAGGTTGACACGCAGCATACACGCAGGACCAGAGCTTACTGTCTCTACGCAGTGTTCTGGTACCGAAACGGTTGCTTAAGCAAAGTCCCTAGGAATGTTGGAAAGCTTACTACCGTGAAACTAAAGCAGAACAGCGATGAAGGCCTCATGGAGCTGCTGCACGCCTCCCGTATTGCCAGCATAATCAGGGCCTTACTTCGAGGCTAGTGCTCACATTGACTTTCACGTTTGGTATAGAGCAGAGCCGGGTGAGCTTCCAACTAGGAACTGGAAGCACAAGGTTTCTTTCGAGAAAACTCATTTTCTTCTATGTGCCATGCCGGCTGTAAGTAAAAGCACGGTAACAACAGTGCTTTTCAGGTAGCTTCGAGGCCGCATGAATGGAGCTTTCAAAACGGGAAAACAAGCCTTGTGCCGTCAGCCTCTAATTTCTAGGTTGACACGCAGCATACACGCAGGAGCAGAGCTTCCTGGTTCTACGCAGTGTTCTGGTACTGAAACGGGTGCTGAAGCAAGGCCCCTAGGAGTGTTGAAAAGCTTACTACCTTGAAACTAAAGCAGAACAACGATGAAGGCCTCATGGAGCTGCTGCACGCCTCTCGTTTTGCAAGGATAATCAGGACCTTACTTCGAAGCTTGGGCCCATGTTGACTTTCACTTTAGGTATAGCGCAGAGCAGGGTGAGCTTCCAACAAGGAACTGGAAACCCAAGGTTTCTTAGGAGAAAACTCAGTTTCTTCTCAGAACCATGTCGGCAGTGAGGAAAACCCCGGCAACAACAATGCTTTTCAGGTAGCTTCGAGGCCGCATGAACGGAGCTTTCATAATGGGAAAAGAAGCCTTATGCCATCAGTCTCCAATTTCTAGGTTGACACGCAGCATACACGCAGGACCAGAGCTTACTGTCTCTACGCAGTGTTCTGGTACCGAAACGGTTGCTTAAGCAAAGTCCCTAGGAATGTTGGAAAGCTTACTACCGTGAAACTAAAGCAGAACAGCGATGAAGGCCTCATGGAGCTGCTGCACGCCTCCCGTATTGCCAGCATAATCAGGGCCTTACTTCGAGGCTGGTGCTCACATTGACTTTCACGTTTGGTATAGAGCAGAGCCGGGTGAGCTTCCAACTAGGAACTGGAAGCACAAGGTTTCTTTCGAGAAAACTCATTTTCTTCTATGTGCCATGCCGGCTGTAAGTAAAAGCACGGTAACAACAGTGCTTTTCAGGTAGCTTCGAGGCCGCATGAATGGAGCTTTCAAAACGGGAAAACAAGCCTTGTGCCGTCAGCCTCTAATTTCTAGGTTGACACGCAGCATACACGCAGGAGCAGAGCTTCCTGGTTCTACGCAGTGTTCTGGTACCGAAACGGGTGCTGAAGCAAGGCCCCTAGGAGTGTTGAAAAGCTTACTACCTTGAAACTAAAGCAGAACAACGATGAAGGCCTCATGGAGCTGCTGCACGCCTCTCGTTTTGCAAGGATAATCAGGGCCTTACTTCGAAGCTTGGGCTCACGTTGACTTTCACTTTAGGTATAGCGCAG
Organism: Eubalaena glacialis; assembly: GCF_028564815.1. Lineage (NCBI taxonomy): Eukaryota > Metazoa > Chordata > Mammalia > Artiodactyla > Balaenidae > Eubalaena > Eubalaena glacialis. The sequence continues at coordinate 30,844,393 of NC_083725.1, forward strand.
AGCAGGGTGAGCTTCCAACAAGGAACTGGAAACCCAAGATTTCTTAGGAGAAAACTCATTTTCTTCTCAGAACCATGCCGACAGTGAGGAAAACCCCGGCAACAACAATGCTTTTCAGGTAGCTTCGAGGCCGCATGAACGGAGCTTTCATAATGGGAAAAGAAGCCTTATGCCATCAGTCTCCAATTTCTAGGTTGACACGCAGCATACACGCAGGACCAGAGCTTACTGTCTCTACGTAGTGTTCTGGGACCGAAACGGTTGCTTAAGCAAAGTCCCTAGGAGTCTTGGAAAGCTTACTACCGTGAAACTAAAGCAGAACAGCGATGAAGGCCTCATGGAGCTGCTGCACGCCTCCAGTTTTGCCAGGATAATCAGGGCCTTACTTCGAGGCTAGTGCTCACATTGACTTTCACGTTTGGTATAGAGCAGAGCCGGGTGAGCTTCCAACTAGGAACTGGAAGCACAAGGTTTCTTTCGAGAAAACTCATTTTCTTCTATGTGCCATGCCGGCTGTAAGTAAAACCACGGTAACAACAATGCTTTTCAGGTAGCTTCGGGGCCTCATCAACGGAGCTTTCATAATGGGAAAACTAGCCTTGTGCCGTCAGCCTCTAATTTCTAGGTTGACACGCAGCATACACGCAGGAGCAGAACTTCCTGGTTCTACGCAGTGTTCTGGTACTGAAACGGGTGCTGAAGCAAGGCCCCTAGGAGTGTTGAAAAGCTTACTACCTTGAAACTAAAGCAGAACAACGATGAAGGCCTCATGGAGCTGCTGCACGCCTCTCGTTTTGCAAGGATAATCAGGGCCTTACTTCGAAGCTTGGGCTCACGTTGACTTTCACTTTAGGTATAGCGCAGAGCAGGGTGAGCTTCCAACAAGGAACTGGAAACCCAAGGTTTCTTAGGAGAAAACTCAGTTTCTTCTGAGAACCATGCCGGCAGTGAGGAAAACCCCGGCAACAACAATGCTTTTCAGGTAGCTTCGAGGCCGCATGAACGGAGCTTTCATAATGGGAAAAGAAGCCTTATGCCATCAGTCTCCAATTTCTAGGTTGACACGCAGCATACACGCAGGACCAGAGCTTACTGTCTCTACGCAGTGTTCTGGTAAAGAAACGGTTGCTTAAGCAAAGTCCCAAGGAATGTTGGAAAGCTTCCTACCGTGAAACTAAAGCAGAACAGCGATGAAGGCCTCATGGAGCTGCTGCACGCCTCCCGTATTGCCAGCATAATCAGGGCCTTACTTCGAGGCTAGTGCTCACATTGACTTTCACGTTTGGTATAGAGCAGAGCCGGGTGAGCTTCCAACTAGGAACTGGAAGCACAAGGTTTCTTTCGAGAAAACTCATTTTCTTCTATGTGCCATGCCGGCTGTAAGTAAAAGCACGGTAACAACAGTGCTTTTCAGGTAGCTTCGAGGCCGCATGAATGGAGCTTTCAAAACGGGAAAACAAGCCTTGTGCCATCAGTCTCTAATTTCTAGGTTGACACGCAGCATACACGCAGGAGCAGAGCTTCCTGGTTCTACGCAGTGTTCTGGTACTGAAACGGGTGCTGAAGCAAGGCCCCTAGGAGTGTTGAAAAGCTTACTACCTTGAAACTAAAGCAGAACAACGATGAAGGCCTCATGGAGCTGCTGCACGCCTCTCGTTTTGCAAGGATAATCAGGGCCTTACTTCGAAGCTTGGGCTCACGTTGACTTTCACTTTAGGTATAGCGCAGAGCAGGGTGAGCTTCCAACAAGGAACTGGAAACCCAAGGTTTCTTAGGAGAAAACTCATTTTCTTCTCAGAACCATGCCGGCAGTGAGGAAAACCCCGGCAACAACAATGCTTTTCAGGTAGCTTCGAGGCCGCATGAACGGAGCTTTCATAATGGCAAAAGAAGCCTTATGCCATCAGTCTCCAATTTCTAGGTTGACACGCAGCATACACGCAGGACCAGAGCTTACTGTCTCTACGCAGTGTTCTGGTACCGAAACGGTTGCTTAAGCAAAGTCCCTAGGAGTCTTGGAAAGCTTACTACCGTGAAACTAAAGCAGAACAGCGATGAAGGCCTCATGGAGCTGCTGCACGCCTCCCGTTTTGCCAGGATAATCAGGGCCTTACTTCGAGGCTAGTGCTCACATTGACTTTCATGTTTGGTATAGAGCAGAGCCGGGTGAGCTTCCAACTAGGAACTGGAAGCACAAGGTTTCTTTCGAGAAAACTCATTTTCTTCTATGTGCCATGCCGGCTGTAAGTAAAAGCACGGTAACAACAGTGCTTTTCAGGTAGCTTCGGGGCCGCATCAACGGAGCTTTCAAAACGGAAAACTAGCCTTGTGCCGTCAGTCTCTAATTTCTAGGTTGACACGCAGCATACACGCAGGAGCAGAGCTTCCTGGTTCTACGCAGTGTTCTGGTACTGAAACGGGTGCTGAAGCAAGGCCCCTAGGAGTGTTGAAAAGCTTACTACCTTGAAACTAAAGCAGAACAACGATGAAGGCCTCATGGAGCTGCTGCACGCCTCTCGTTTTGCAAGGATAATCAGGGCCTTACTTCGAAGCTTGGGCTCACGTTGACTTTCACTTTAGGTATAGCGCAGAGCAGGGTGAGCTTCCAACAAGGAACTGGAAACCCAAGGTTTCTTAGGAGAAAACTCATTTTCTTCTCAGAACCATGCCGGCAGTGAGGAAAACCCCGGCAACAACAATGCTTTTCAGGTAGCTTCGAGGCCGCATGAACGAAGCTTTAATAATGGGAAAAGAAGCCTTATGCCATCAGTCTCCAATTTCTAGGTTGACACGCAGCATACACGCAGGACCAGAGCTTACTGTCTCTACGCAGTGTTCTGGTACCGAAACGGTTGCTTAAGCAAAGTCCCTAGGAATGTTGGAAAGCTTACTACCGTGAAACTAAAGCAGAACAGCGATGAAGGCCTCATGGAGCTGCTGCACGCCTCCCGTATTGCCAGCATAATCAGGGCCTTACTTCGAGGCTAGTGCTCACATTGACTTTCACGTTTGGTATAGAGCAGAGCCGGGTGAGCTTCCAACTAGGAACTGGAAGCACAAGGTTTCTTTCGAGAAAACTCATTTTCTTCTATGTGCCATGCCGGCTGTAAGTAAAACCACGGTAACAACAATGCTTTTCAGGTAGCTTCGGGGCCTCATCAACGGAGCTTTCATAATGGGAAAACTAGCCTTGTGCCGTCAGCCTCTAATTTCTAGGTTGACACGCAGCATACACGCAGGAGCAGAACTTCCTGGTTCTACGCAGTTTTCTGGTACTGAAACGGGTGCTGAAGCAAGGCCCCTAGGAGTGTTGAAAAGCTTACTACCTTGAAACTAAAGCAGAACAACGATGAAGGCCTCATGGAGCTGCTGCACGCCTCTCGTTTTGCAAGGATAATCAGGGCCTTACTTCGAAGCTTGGGCTCACGTTGACTTTCACTTTAGGTATAGCGCAGAGCAGGGTGAGCTTCCAACAAGGAACTGGAAACCCAAGGTTTCTTAGGAGAAAACTCATTTTCTTCTCAGAACCATGCTGGCAGTGAGGAAAACCCCGGCAACAACAATGCTTTTCAGGTAGCTTCGAGGCCGCATGAACGGAGCTTTCATAATGGGAAAAGAAGCCTTATGCCATCAGTCTCCAATTTCTAGGTAGACACGCAGCATACACGCAGGACCAGAGCTTACTGTCTCTACGCAGTGTTCTGGTACCGAAACGGTTGCTTAAGCAAAGTCCCTAGGAGTCTTGGAAAGCTTACTACCGTGAAACTAAAGCAGAACAGCGATGAAGGCCTCATGGAGCTGCTGCACGCCTCCCGTTTTGCCAGGATAATCAGGGCCTTACTTCGAGGCTAGTGCTCACATTGACTTTCACGTTTGGTATAGAGCAGAGCCGGGTGAGCTTCCAACTAGGAACTGGAAGCACAAGGTTTCTTTCGAGAAAACTCATTTTCTTCTATGTGCCATGCCGGCTGTAAGTAAAAGCACGGTAACAACAATGCTTTTCAGGTAGCTTCGGGGCCTCATCAACGGAGCTTTCATAATGGGAAAACTAGCCTTGTGCCGTCAGCCTCTAATTTCTAGGTTGACACGCAGCATACACGCAGGAGCAGAACTTCCTGGTTCTACGCAGTGTTCTGGTACTGAAACGGGTGCTGAAGCAAGGCCCCTAGGAGTGTTGAAAAGCTTACTACCTTGAAACTAAAGCAGAACAACGATGAAGGCCTCATGGAGCTGCTGCACGCCTCTCGTTTTGCAAGGATAATCAGGGCCTTACTTCGAAGCTTGGGCTCACGTTGACTTTCACTTTAGGTATAGCGCAGAGCAGGGTGAGCTTCCAACAAGGAACTGGAAACCCAAGGTTTCTTAGGAGAAAACTCAGTTTCTTCTGAGAACCATGCCGGCAGTGAGGAAAACCCCGGCAACAACAATGCTTTTCAGGTAGCTTCGAGGCCGCATGAACGGAGCTTTCATAATGGCAAAAGAAGCCTTATGCCATCAGTCTCCAATTTCTAGGTTGACACGCAGCATACACGCAGGACCAGAGCTTACTGTCTCTACGCAGTGTTCTGGTACCGAAACGGTTGCTTAAGCAAAGTCCCTAGGAATGTTGGAAAGCTTCCTACCGTGAAACTAAAGCAGAACAGCGATGAAGGCCTCATGGAGCTGCTGCACGCCTCCCGTATTGCCAGCATAATCAGGGCCTTACTTCGAGGCTAGTGCTCACATTGACTTTCACGTTTGGTATAGAGCAGAGCCGGGTGAGCTTCCAACTAGGAACTGGAAGCACAAGGTTTCTTTCGAGAAAACTCATTTTCTTCTATGTGCCATGCCGGCTGTAAGTAAAAGCACGGTAACAACAGTGCTTTTCAGGTAGCTTCGAGGCCGCATGAATGGAGCTTTCAAAACGGGAAAACAAGCCTTGTGCCGTCAGCCTCTAATTTCTAGGTTGACACGCAGCATACACGCAGGAGCAGAGCTTCCTGGTTCTACGCAGTGTTCTGGTACTGAAACGGGTGCTGAAGCAAGGCCCCTAGGAGTGTTGAAAAGCTTACTACCTTGAAACTAAAGCAGAACAACGATGAAGGCCTCATGGAGCTGCTGCACGCCTCTCGTTTTGCAAGGATAATCAGGGCCTTACTTCGAAGCTTGGGCTCACGTTGACTTTCACTTTAGGTATAGCGCAGAGCAGGGTGAGCTTCCAACAAGGAACTGGAAACCCAAGGTTTCTTAGGAGAAAACTCAGTTTCTTCTCAGAACCATGCCGGCAGTGAGGAAAACCCCGGCAACAACAATGCTTTTCAGGTAGCTTCGAGGCCGCATGAACGGAGCTTTCATAATGGGAAAAGAAGCCTTATGCCATCAGTCTCCAATTTCTAGGTTGACACGCAGCATACACGCAGGACCAGAGCTTACTGTCTCTACGCAGTGTTCTGGTACCGAAACGGTTGCTTAAGCAAAGTCCCTAGGAATGTTGGAAAGCTTACTACCGTGAAACTAAAGCAGAACAGCGATGAAGGCCTCATGAAGCTGCTGCACGCCTCCCGTATTGCCAGCATAATCAGGGCCTTACTTCGAGGCTAGTGCTCACATTGACTTTCACGTTTGGTATAGAGCAGAGCCGGGTGAGCTTCCAACTAGGAACTGGAAGCACAAGGTTTCTTTCGAGAAAACTCATTTTCTTCTATGTGCCATGCCGGCTGTAAGTAAAAGCACGGTAACAACAGTGCTTTTCAGGTAGCTTCGAGGCCGCATGAATGGAGCTTTCAAAACGGGAAAACAAGCCTTGTGCCATCAGTCTCTAATTTCTAGGTTGACACGCAGCATACACGCAGGAGCAGAGCTTCCTGGTTCTACGCAGTGTTCTGGTACTGAAACGGGTGCTGAAGCAAGGCCCCTAGGAGTGTTGAAAAGCTTACTACCTTGAAACTAAAGCAGAACAACGATGAAGGCCTCATGGAGCTGCTGCACGCCTCTTGTTTTGCAAGGATAATCAGGGCCTTACTTCGAAGCTTGGGCTCACGTTGACTTTCACTTTAGGTATAGCGCAGAGCAGGGTGAGCTTCCAACAAGGAACTGGAAACCCAAGGTTTCTTAGAAGAAAACTCATTTTCTTCTCAGAACCATGCCGGCAGTGAGGAAAACCCCGGCAACAACAATGCTTTTCAGGTAGCTTCGAGGCCGCATGAACGGAGCTTTCATAATGGGAAAAGAAGCCTTATGCCATCAGTCTCCAATTTCTAGGTTGACACGCAGCATACACGCAGGACCAGAGCTTACTGTCTCTACGCAGTGTTCTGGGACCGAAACGGTTGCTTAAGCAAAGTCCCTAGGAGTCTTGGAAAGCTTACTACCGTGAAACTAAAGCAGAACAGCGATGAAGGCCTCATGGAGCTGCTGCACGCCTCCCGTTTTGCCAGGATAATCAGGGCCTTACTTCGAGGCTAGTGCTCACAATGACTTTCACGTTTGGTATAGAGCAGAGCCGGGTGAGCTTCCAACTAGGAACTGGAAGCACAAGGTTTCTTTCGAGAAAACTCATTTTCTTCTATGTGCCATGCCGGCTGTAAGTAAAAGCACGGTAACAACAATGCTTTTCAGGTAGCTTCGGGGCCTCATCAACGGAGCTTTCATAATGGGAAAACTAGCCTTGTGCCGTCAGCCTCTAATTTCTAGGTTGACACGCAGCATACACGCAGGAGCAGAACTTCCTGGTTCTACGCAGTGTTCTGGTACTGAAACGGGTGCTGAAGCAAGGCCCCTAGGAGTGTTGAAAAGCTTACTACCTTGAAACTAAAGCAGAACAACGATGAAGGCCTCATGGAGCTGCTGCACGCCTCTCGTTTTGCAAGGATAATCAGGGCCTTACTTCGAAGCTTGGGCTCACGTTGACTTTCACTTTAGGTATAGCGCAGAGCAGGGTGAGCTTCCAACAAGGAACTGGAAACCCAAGGTTTCTTAGGAGAAAACTCAGTTTCTTCTGAGAACCATGCCGGCAGTGAGGAAAACCCCGGCAACAACAATGCTTTTCAGGTAGCTTCGAGGCCGCATGAACGGAGCTTTCATAATGGGAAAAGAAGCCTTATGCCATCAGTCTCCAATTTCTAGGTTGACACGCAGCATACACGCAGGACCAGAGCTTACTGTCTCTACGCAGTGTTCTGGTACCGAAACGGTTGCTTAAGCAAAGTCCCTAGGAATGTTGGAAAGCTTCCTACCGTGAAACTAAAGCAGAACAGCGATGAAGGCCTCATGGAGCTGCTGCACGCCTCCCGTATTGCCAGCATAATCAGGGCCTTACTTCGAGGCTAGTGCTCACATTGACTTTCACGTTTGGTATAGAGCAGAGCCGGGTGAGCTTCCAACTAGGAACTGGAAGCACAAGGTTTCTTTCGAGAAAACTCATTTTCTTCTATGTGCCATGCCGGCTGTAAGTAAAAGCACGGTAACAACAGTGCTTTTCAGGTAGCTTCGAGGCCGCATGAATGGAGCTTTCAAAACGGGAAAACAAGCCTTGTGCCGTCAGCCTCTAATTTCTAGGTTGACACGCAGCATACACGCAGGAGCAGAGCTTCCTGGTTCTACGCAGTGTTCTGGTACTGAAACGGGTGCTGAAGCAAGGCCCCTAGGAGTGTTGAAAAGCTTACTACCTTGAAACTAAAGCAGAACAACGATGAAGGCCTCATGGAGCTGCTGCACGCCTCTCGTTTTGCAAGGATAATCAGGGCCTTACTTCGAAGCTTGGGCTCACGTTGACTTTCACTTTAGGTATAGCGCAGAGCAGGGTGAGCTTCCAACAAGGAACTGGAAACCCAAGGTTTCTTAGGAGAAAACTCAGTTTCTTCTCAGAACCATGCCGGCAGTGAGGAAAACCCCGGCAACAACAATGCTTTTCAGGTAGCTTCGAGGCCGCATGAACGGAGCTTTCATAATGGGAAAAGAAGCCTTATGCCATCAGTCTCCAATTTCTAGGTTGACACGCAGCATACACGCAGGACCAGAGCTTACTGTCTCTACGCAGTGTTCTGGTACCGAAACGGTTGCTTAAGCAAAGTCCCTAGGAATGTTGGAAAGCTTACTACCGTGAAACTAAAGCAGAACAGCGATGAAGGCCTCATGAAGCTGCTGCACGCCTCCCGTATTGCCAGCATAATCAGGGCCTTACTTCGAGGCTAGTGCTCACATTGACTTTCACGTTTGGTATAGAGCAGAGCCGGGTGAGCTTCCAACTAGGAACTGGAAGCACAAGGTTTCTTTCGAGAAAACTCATTTTCTTCTATGTGCCATGCCGGCTGTAAGTAAAAGCACGGTAACAACAGTGCTTTTCAGGTAGCTTCGAGGCCGCATGAATGGAGCTTTCAAAACGGGAAAACAAGCCTTGTGCCATCAGTCTCTAATTTCTAGGTTGACACGCAGCATACACGCAGGAGCAGAGCTTCCTGGTTCTACGCAGTGTTCTGGTACTGAAACGGGTGCTGAAGCAAGGCCCCTAGGAGTGTTGAAAAGCTTACTACCTTGAAACTAAAGCAGAACAACGATGAAGGCCTCATGGAGCTGCTGCACGCCTCTTGTTTTGCAAGGATAATCAGGGCCTTACTTCGAAGCTTGGGCTCACGTTGACTTTCACTTTAGGTATAGCGCAGAGCAGGGTGAGCTTCCAACAAGGAACTGGAAACCCAAGGTTTCTTAGAAGAAAACTCATTTTCTTCTCAGAACCATGCCGGCAGTGAGGAAAACCCCGGCAACAACAATGCTTTTCAGGTAGCTTCGAGGCCGCATGAACGGAGCTTTCATAATGGGAAAAGAAGCCTTATGCCATCAGTCTCCAATTTCTAGGTTGACACGCAGCATACACGCAGGACCAGAGCTTACTGTCTCTACGCAGTGTTCTGGGACCGAAACGGTTGCTTAAGCAAAGTCCCTAGGAGTCTTGGAAAGCTTACTACCGTGAAACTAAAGCAGAACAGCGATGAAGGCCTCATGGAGCTGCTGCACGCCTCCAGTTTTGCCAGGATAATCAGGGCCTTACTTCGAGGCTAGTGCTCACATTGACTTTCACGTTTGGTATAGAGCAGAGCCGGGTGAGCTTCCAACTAGGAACTGGAAGCACAAGGTTTCTTTCGAGAAAACTCATTTTCTTCTTTGTGCCATGCCGGCTGTAAGTAAAACGACGGTAACAACAATGCTTTTCAGGTAGCTTCGGGGCCTCATCAACGGAACTTTCATAATGGGAAAACTAGCCTTGTGCCGTCAGCCTCTAATTTCTAGGTTGACACGCAGCATACACGCAGGAGCAGAACTTCCTGGTTCTACGCAGTGTTCTGGTACTGAAACGGGTGCTGAAGCAAGGCCCCTAGGAGTGTTGAAAAGCTTACTACCTTGAAACTAAAGCAGAACAACGATGAAGGCCTCATGGAGCTGCTGCACGCCTCTCGTTTTGCAAGGATAATCAGGGCCTTACTTCGAAGCTTGGGCTCACGTTGACTTTCACTTTAGGTATAGCGCAGAGCAGGGTGAGCTTCCAACAAGGAACTGGAAACCCAAGGTTTCTTAGGAGAAAACTCAGTTTCTTCTGAGAACCATGCCGGCAGTGAGGAAAACCCCGGCAACAACAATGCTTTTCAGGTAGCTTCGAGGCCGCATGAACGGAGCTTTCATAATGGGAAAAGAAGCCTTATGCCATCAGTCTCCAATTTCTAGGTTGACACGCAGCATACACGCAGGACCAGAGCTTACTGTCTCTACGCAGTGTTCTGGTACCGAAACGGTTGCTTAAGCAAAGTCCCTAGGAATGTTGGAAAGCTTACTACCGTGAAACTAAAGCAGAACAGCGATGAAGGCCTCATGGAGCTGCTGCACGCCTCCCGTATTGCCAGCATAATCAGGGCCTTACTTCGAGGCTAGTGCTCACATTGACTTTCACGTTTGGTATAGAGCAGAGCCGGGTGAGCTTCCAACTAGGAACTGGAAGCACAAGGTTTCTTTCGAGAAAACTCATTTTCTTCTATGTGCCATGCCGGCTGTAAGTAAAAGCACGGTAACAACAGTGCTTTTCAGGTAGCTTCGAGGCCGCATGAATGGAGCTTTCAAAACGGGAAAACAAGCCTTGTGCCATCAGTCTCTAATTTCTAGGTTGACACGCAGCATACACGCAGGAGCAGAGCTTCCTGGTTCTACGCAGTGTTCTGGTACTGAAACGGGTGCTGAAGCAAGGCCCCTAGGAGTGTTGAAAAGCTTACTACCTTGAAACTAAAGCAGAACAACGATGAAGGCCTCATGGAGCTGCTGCACGCCTCTCGTTTTGCAAGGATGATCAGGACCTTACTTCGAAGCTTGGGCTCACGTTGACTTTCACTTTAGGTATAGCGCAGAGCAGGGTGAGCTTCCAACAAGGAACTGGAAACCCAAGGTTTCTTAGGAGAAAACTCAGTTTCTTCTCAGAACCATGCCGGCAGTGAGGAAAACCCCGGCAACAACAATGCTTTTCAGGTAGCTTCGAGGCCGCATGAACGGAGCTTTCATAATGGGAAAAGAAGCCTTATGCCATCAGTCTCCAATTTCTAGGTTGACACGCAGCATACACGCAGGACCAGAGCTTACTGTCTCTACGCAGTGTTCTGGTACCGAAACGGTTGCTTAAGCAAAGTCCCTAGGAATGTTGGAAAGCTTACTACCGTGAAACTAAAGCAGAACAGCGATGAAGGCCTCATGGAGCTGCTGCACGCCTCCCGTATTGCCAGCATAATCAGGGCCTTACTTCGAGGCTAGTGCTCACATTGACTTTCACGTTTGGTATAGAGCAGAGCCGGGTGAGCTTCCAACTAGGAACTGGAAGCACAAGGTTTCTTTCGAGAAAACTCATTTTCTTCTATGTGCCATGCCGGCTGTAAGTAAAAGCACGGTAACAACAGTGCTTTTCAGGTAGCTTCGAGGCCGCATGAATGGAGCTTTCAAAACGGGAAAACAAGCCTTGTGCCATCAGTCTCTAATTTCTAGGTTGACACGCAGCATACACGCAGGAGCAGAGCTTCCTGGTTCTACGCAGTGTTCTGGTACTGAAACGGGTTCTGAAGCAAGGCCCCTAGGAGTGTTGAAAAGCTTACTACCTTGAAACTAAAGCAGAACAACGATGAAGGCCTCATGGAGCTGCTGCACGCCTCTCGTTTTGCAAGGATGATCAGGACCTTACTTCGAAGCTTGGGCTCATGTTGACTTTCACTTTAGGTATAGCGCAGAGCAGGGTGAGCTTCCAACAAGGAACTGGAAACCCAAGGTTTCTTAGGAGAAAACTCAGTTTCTTCTCAGAACCATGCCGGCAGTGAGGAAAACCCCGGCAACAACAATGCTTTTCAGGTAGCTTCGAGGCCGCATGAACGGAGCTTTCTTTCATAATGGGAAAAGAAGCCTTATGCCATCAGTCTCCAATTTCTAGGTTGACACGCAGCATACACGCAGGACCAGAGCTTACTGTCTCTACGCAGTGTTCTGGTACCGAAACGGTTGCTTAAGCAAAGTCCCTAGGAATGTTGGAAAGCTTACTACCGTGAAACTAAAGCAGAACAGCGATGAAGGCCTCATGGAGCTGCTGCACGCCTCCCGTTTTGCCAGCATAATCAGGGCCTTACTTCGAGGCTAGTGCTCACATTGACTTTCACGTTTGGTATAGAGCAGAGCCGGGTGAGCTTCCAACTAGGAACTGGAAGCACAAGGTTTCTTTCGAGAAAACTCATTTTCTTCTATGTGCCATGCCGGCTGTAAGTAAAAGCACGGTAACAACAGTGCTTTTCAGGTAGCTTCGAGGCCGCATGAATGGAGCTTTCAAAACGGGAAAACAAGCCTTGTGCCATCAGTCTCTAATTTCTAGGTTGACACGCAGCATACACGCAGGAGCAGAGCTTCCTGGTTCTACGCAGTGTTCTGGTACTGAAACGGGTGCTGAAGCAAGGCCCCTAGGACTGTTGAAAAGCTTACTACCTTGAAACTAAAGCAGAACAACGATGAAGGCCTCATGGAGCTGCTGCACGCCTCTTGTTTTGCAAGGATAATCAGGGCCTTACTTCGAAGCTTGGGCTCACGTTGACTTTCACTTTAGGTATAGCGCAGAGCAGGGTGAGCTTCCAACAAGGAACTGGAAACCCAAGGTTTCTTAGGAGAAAACTCATTTTCTTCTCAGAACCATGCCGGCAGTGAGGAAAACCCCGGCAACAACAATGCTTTTCAGGTAGCTTCGAGGCCGCATGAACGGAGCTTTCATAATGGGAAAAGAAGCCTTATGCCATCAGTCTCCAATTTCTAGGTTGACACGCAGCATACACGCAGGACCAGAGCTTACCGTCTCTACGCAGTGTTCTGGTACCGAAACGGTTGCTTAAGCAAAGTCCCTAGGAGTCTTGGAAAGCTTACTACCGTGAAACTAAAGCAGAACAGCGATGAAGGCCTCATGGAGCTGCTGCACGCCTCCAGTTTTGCCAGGATAATCAGGGCCTTACTTCGAGGCTAGTGCTCACATTGACTTTCACGTTTGGTATAGAGCAGAGCCGGGTGAGCTTCCAACTAGGAACTGGAAGCACAAGGTTTCTTTCGAGAAAACTCATTTTCTTCTTTGTGCCTTGCCGGCTGTAAGTAAAACCACGGTAACAACAATGCTTTTCAGGTAGCTTCGGGGCCTCATCAACGGAACTTTCATAATGGGAAAACTAGCCTTGTGCCGTCAGCCTCTAATTTCTAGGTTGACACGCAGCATACACGCAGGAGCAGAACTTCCTGGTTCTACGCAGTGTTCTGGTACTGAAACGGGTGCTGAAGCAAGGCCCCTAGGAGTGTTGAAAAGCTTACTACCTTGAAACTAAAGCAGAACAACGATGAAGGCCTCATGGAGCTGCTGCACGCCTCTCGTTTTGCAAGGATAATCAGGGCCTTACTTCGAAGCTTGGGCTCACGTTGACTTTCACTTTAGGTATAGCGCAGAGCAGGGTGAGCTTCCAACAAGGAACTGGAAACCTAAGGTTTCTTAGGAGAAAACTCAGTTTCTTCTGAGAACCATGCCGGCAGTGAGGAAAACCCCGGCAACAACAATGCTTTTCAGGTAGCTTCGAGGCCGCATGAACGGAGCTTTCATAATGGGAAAAGAAGCCTTATGCCATCAGTCTCCAATTTCTAGGTTGACACGCAGCATACACGCAGGACCAGAGCTTACTGTCTCTACGCAGTGTTCTGGTACCGAAACTGTTGCTTAAGCAAAGTCCCTAGGAATGTTGGAAAGCTTACTACCGTGAAACTAAAGCAGAACAGCGATGAAGGCCTCATGGAGCTGCTGCACGCCTCCCGTATTGCCAGCATAATCAGGGCCTTACTTCGAGGCTAGTGCTCACATTGACTTTCACGTTTGGTATAGAGCAGAGCCGGGTGAGCTTCCAACTAGGAACTGGAAGCACAAGGTTTCTTTCGAGAAAACTCATTTTCTTCTATGTGCCATGCCGGCTGTAAGTAAAAGCACGGTAACAACAGTGCTTTTCAGGTAGCTTCGAGGCCGCATGAATGGAGCTTTCAAAACGGGAAAACAAGCCTTGTGCCATCAGTCTCTAATTTCTAGGTTGACACGCAGCATACACGCAGGAGCAGAGCTTCCTGGTTCTACGCAGTGTTCTGGTACTGAAACGGGTGCTGAAGCAAGGCCCCTAGGAGTGTTGAAAAGCTTACTACCTTGAAACTAAAGCAGAACAACGATGAAGGCCTCATGGAGCTGCTGCACGCCTCTCGTTTTGCAAGGATGATCAGGACCTTACTTCGAAGCTTGGGCTCACGTTGACTTTCACTTTAGGTATAGCGCAGAGCAGGGTGAGCTTCCAACAAGGAACTGGAAACCCAAGGTTTCTTAGGAGAAAACTCAGTTTCTTCTCAGAACCATGCCGGCAGTGAGGAAAACCCCGGCAACAACAATGCTTTTCAGGTAGCTTCGAGGCCGCATGAACGGAGCTTTCATAATGGGAAAAGAAGCCTTATGCCATCAGTCTCCAATTTCTAGGTTGACACGCAGCATACACGCAGGACCGGAGCTTACTGTCTCTACGCAGTGTTCTGGTACCGAAACGGTTGCTTAAGCAAAGTCCCTAGGAATGTTGGAAAGCTTACTACCGTGAAACTAAAGCAGAACAGCGATGAAGGCCTCATGGAGCTGCTGCACGCCTCCCGTATTGCCAGCATAATCAGGGCCTTACTTCGAGGCTAGTGCTCACATTGACTTTCACGTTTGGTATAGAGCAGAGCCGGGTGAGCTTCCAACTAGGAACTGGAAGCACAAGGTTTCTTTCGAGAAAACTCATTTTCTTCTATGTGCCATGCCGGCTGTAAGTAAAAGCACGGTAACAACAGTGCTTTTCAGGTAGCTTCGAGGCCGCATGAATGGAGCTTTCAAAACGGGAAAACAAGCCTTGTGCCATCAGTCTCTAATTTCTAGGTTGACACGCAGCATACACGCAGGAGCAGAGCTTCCTGGTTCTACGCAGTGTTCTGGTACTGAAACGGGTGCTGAAGCAAGGCCCCTAGGAGTGTTGAAAAGCTTACTACCTTGAAACTAAAGCAGAACAACGATGAAGGCCTCATGGAGCTGCTGCACGCCTCTCGTTTTGCAAGGATGATCAGGACCTTACTTCGAAGCTTGGGCTCATGTTGACTTTCACTTTAGGTATAGCGCAGAGCAGGGTGAGCTTCCAACAAGGAACTGGAAACCCAAGGTTTCTTAGGAGAAAACTCAGTTTCTTCTCAGAACCATGCCGGCAGTGAGGAAAACCCCGGCAACAACAATGCTTTTCAGGTAGCTTCGAGGCCGCATGAACGGAGCTTTCATAATGGGAAAAGAAGCCTTATGCCATCAGTCTCCAATTTCTAGGTTGACACGCAGCATACACGCAGGACCAGAGCTTACTGTCTCTACGCAGTGTTCTGGTACCGAAACGGTTGCTTAAGCAAAGTCCCTAGGAATGTTGGAAAGCTTACTACCGTGAAACTAAAGCAGAACAGCGATGAAGGCCTCATGGAGCTGCTGCACGCCTCCCGTTTTGCCAGCATAATCAGGGCCTTACTTCGAGGCTAGTGCTCACATTGACTTTCACGTTTGGTATAGAGCAGAGCCGGGTGAGCTTCCAACTAGGAACTGGAAGCACAAGGTTTCTTTCGAGAAAACTCATTTTCTTCTATGTGCCATGCCGGCTGTAAGTAAAAGCACGGTAACAACAGTGCTTTTCAGGTAGCTTCGGGGCCGCATGAATGGAGCTTTCAAAACGGGAAAACAAGCCTTGTGCCGTCAGCCTCTAATTTCTAGGTTGACACGCAGCATACACGCAGGAGCAGAGCTTCCTGGTTCTACGCAGTGTTCTGGTACTGAAACGGGTGCTGAAGCAAGGCCCCTAGGAGTGTTGAAAAGCTTACTACCTTGAAACTAAAGCAGAACAACGATGAAGGCCTCATGGAGCTGCTGCACGCCTCTCGTTTTGCAAGGATAATCAGGGCCTTACTTCGAAGCTTGGGCTCACGTTGACTTTCACTTTAGGTATAGCGCAGAGCAGGGTGAGCTTCCAACAAGGAACTGGAAACCCAAGGTTTCTTAGGAGAAAACTCATTTTCTTCTCAGAACCATGCCGGCAGTGAGGAAAACCCCGGCAACAACAATGCTTTTCAGGTAGCTTCGAGGCCGCATGAACGGAGCTTTCATAATGGGAAAAGAAGCCTTATGCCATCAGTCTCCAATTTCTAGGTTGACACGCAGCATACACGCAGGACCAGAGCTTACTGTCTCTACGCAGTGTTCTGGTACCGAAACGGTTGCTTAAGCAAAGTCCCTAGGAATGTTGGAAAGCTTACTACCGTGAAACTAAAGCAGAACAGCGATGAAGGCCTCATGGAGCTGCTGCACGCCTCCCGTATTGCCAGCATAATCAGGGCCTTACTTCGAGGCTAGTGCTCACATTGACTTTCACGTTTGGTATAGAGCAGAGCCGGGTGAGCTTCCAACTAGGAACTGGAAGCACAAGGTTTCTTTCGAGAAAACTCATTTTCTTCTATGTGCCATGCCGGCTGTAAGTAAAAGCACGGTAACAACAGTGCTTTTCAGGTAGCTTCGAGGCCGCATGAATGGAGCTTTCAAAACGGGAAAACAAGCCTTGTGCCATCAGTCTCTAATTTCTAGGTTGACACGCAGCATACACGCAGGAGCAGAGCTTCCTGGTTCTACGCAGTGTTCTGGTACTGAAACGGGTGCTGAAGCAAGGCCCCTAGGAGTGTTGAAAAGCTTACTACCTTGAAACTAAAGCAGAACAACGATGAAGGCCTCATGGAGCTGCTGCACGCCTCTCGTTTTGCAAGGATGATCAGGACCTTACTTCGAAGCTTGGGCTCATGTTGACTTTCACTTTAGGTATAGCGCAGAGCAGGGTGAGCTTCCAACAAGGAACTGGAAACCCAAGGTTTCTTAGGAGAAAACTCAGTTTCTTCTCAGAACCATGCCGGCAGTGAGGAAAACCCCGGCAACAACAATGCTTTTCAGGTAGCTTCGAGGCCGCATGAACGGAGCTTTCTTTCATAATGGGAAAAGAAGCCTTATGCCATCAGTCTCCAATTTCTAGGTTGACACGCAGCATACACGCAGGACCAGAGCTTACTGTCTCTACGCAGTGTTCTGGTACCGAAACGGTTGCTTAAGCAAAGTCCCTAGGAATGTTGGAAAGCTTACTACCGTGAAACTAAAGCAGAACAGCGATGAAGGCCTCATGGAGCTGCTGCACGCCTCCCGTTTTGCCAGCATAATCAGGGCCTTACTTCGAGGCTAGTGCTCACATTGACTTTCACGTTTGGTATAGAGCAGAGCCGGGTGAGCTTCCAACTAGGAACTGGAAGCACAAGGTTTCTTTCGAGAAAACTCATTTTCTTCTATGTGCCATGCCGGCTGTAAGTAAAAGCACGGTAACAACAGTGCTTTTCAGGTAGCTTCGGGGCCGCATGAATGGAGCTTTCAAAACGGGAAAACAAGCCTTGTGCCGTCAGCCTCTAATTTCTAGGTTGACACGCAGCATACACGCAGGAGCAGAGCTTCCTGGTTCTACGCAGTGTTCTGGTACTGAAACGGGTGCTGAAGCAAGGCCCCTAGGAGGTTGAAAAGCTTACTACCTTGAAACTAAAGCAGAACAACGATGAAGGCCTCATGGAGCTGCTGCACGCCTCTCGTTTTGCAAGGATAATCAGGGCCTTACTTCGAAGCTTGGGCTCACGTTGACTTTCACTTTAGGTATAGCGCAGAGCAGGGTGAGCTTCCAACAAGGAACTGGAAACCCAAGGTTTCTTAGGAGAAAACTCAGTTTCTTCTGAGAACCATGCCGGCAGTGAGGAAAACCCCGGCAACAACAATGCTTTTCAGGTAGCTTCGAGGCCGCATGAACGGAGCTTTCATAATGGGAAAAGAAGCCTTATGCCATCAGTCTCCAATTTCTAGGTTGACACGCAGCATACACGCAGGACCGGAGCTTACTGTCTCTACGCAGTGTTCTGGTACCGAAACGGTTGCTTAAGCAAAGTCCCTAGGAATGTTGGAAAGCTTACTACCGTGAAACTAAAGCAGAACAGCGATGAAGGCCTCATGGAGCTGCTGCACGCCTCCCGTATTGCCAGCATAATCAGGGCCTTACTTCGAGGCTAGTGCTCACATTGACTTTCACGTTTGGTATAGAGCAGAGCCGGGTGAGCTTCCAACTAGGAACTGGAAGCACAAGGTTTCTTTCGAGAAAACTCATTTTCTTCTATGTGCCATGCCGGCTGTAAGTAAAAGCACGGTAACAACAGTGCTTTTCAGGTAGCTTCGAGGCCGCATGAATGGAGCTTTCCAAACGGGAAAACAAGCCTTGTGCCATCAGTCTCTAATTTCTAGGTTGACACGCAGCATACACGCAGGAGCAGAGCTTCCTGGTTCTACGCAGTGTTCTGGTACTGAAACGGGTGCTGAAGCAAGGCCCCTAGGAGTGTTGAAAAGCTTACTACCTTGAAACTAAAGCAGAACAACGATGAAGGCCTCATGGAGCTGCTGCACGCCTCTCGTTTTGCAAGGATAATCAGGGCCTTACTTCGAAGCTTGGGCTCACGTTGACTTTCACTTTAGGTATAGCGCAGAGCAGGGTGAGCTTCCAACAAGGAACTGGAAACCCAAGGTTTCTTAGGAGAAAACTCATTTTCTTCTCAGAACCATGCCGGCAGTGAGGAAAACCCCGGCAACAACAATGCTTTTCAAGTAGCTTCGAGGCCGCATGAACGGAGCTTTCATAATGGGAAAAGAAGCCTTATGCCATCAGTCTCCAATTTCTAGGTTGACACGCAGCATACACGCAGGACCAGAGCTTACTGTCTCTACGCAGTGTTCTGGGACCGAAACGGTTGCTTAAGCAAAGTCCCTAGGAGTCTTGGAAAGCTTACTACCGTGAAACTAAAGCAGAACAGCGATGAAGGCCTCATGGAGCTGCTGCACGCCTCCAGTTTTGCCAGGATAATCAGGGCCTTACTTCGAGGCTAGTGCTCACATTGACTTTCACGTTTGGTATAGAGCAGAGCCGGGTGAGCTTCCAACTAGGAACTGGAAGCACAAGGTTTCTTTCGAGAAAACTCATTTTCTTCTATGTGCCATGCCGGCTGTAAGTAAAACCACGGTAACAACAATGCTTTTCAGGTAGCTTCGGGGCCTCATCAACGGAGCTTTCATAATGGGAAAACTAGCCTTGTGCCGTCAGCCTCTAATTTCTAGGTTGACACGCAGCATACACGCAGGAGCAGAACTTCCTGGTTCTACGCAGTGTTCTGGTACTGAAACGGGTGCTGAAGCAAGGCCCCTAGGAGTGTTGAAAAGCTTACTACCTTGAAACTAAAGCAGAACAACGATGAAGGCCTCATGGAGCTGCTGCACGCCTCTCGTTTTGCAAGGATAATCAGGGCCTTACTTCGAAGCTTGGGCTCACGTTGACTTTCACTTTAGGTATAGCGCAGAGCAGGGTGAGCTTCCAACAAGGAACTGGAAACCCAAGGTTTCTTAGGAGAAAACTCAGTTTCTTCTGAGAACCATGCCGGCAGTGAGGAAAACCCCGGCAACAACAATGCTTTTCAGGTAGCTTCGAGGCCGCATGAACGGAGCTTTCATAATGGGAAAAGAAGCCTTATGCCATCAGTCTCCAATTTCTAGGTTGACACGCAGCATACACGCAGGACCAGAGCTTACTGTCTCTACGCAGTGTTCTGGTAAAGAAACGGTTGCTTAAGCAAAGTCCCAAGGAATGTTGGAAAGCTTCCTACCGTGAAACTAAAGCAGAACAGCGATGAAGGCCTCATGGAGCTGCTGCACGCCTCCCGTATTGCCAGCATAATCAGGGCCTTACTTCGAGGCTAGTGCTCACATTGACTTTCACGTTTGGTATAGAGCAGAGCCGGGTGAGCTTCCAACTAGGAACTGGAAGCACAAGGTTTCTTTCGAGAAAACTCATTTTCTTCTATGTGCCATGCCGGCTGTAAGTAAAAGCACGGTAACAACAGTGCTTTTCAGGTAGCTTCGAGGCCGCATGAATGGAGCTTTCAAAACGGGAAAACAAGCCTTGTGCCATCAGTCTCTAATTTCTAGGTTGACACGCAGCATACACGCAGGAGCAGAGCTTCCTGGTTCTACGCAGTGTTCTGGTACTGAAACGGGTGCTGAAGCAAGGCCCCTAGGAGTGTTGAAAAGCTTACTACCTTGAAACTAAAGCAGAACAACGATGAAGGCCTCATGGAGCTGCTGCACGCCTCTCGTTTTGCAAGGATAATCAGGGCCTTACTTCGAAGCTTGGGCTCACGTTGACTTTCACTTTAGGTATAGCGCAGAGCAGGGTGAGCTTCCAACAAGGAACTGGAAACCCAAGGTTTCTTAGGAGAAAACTCAGTTTCTTCTCAGAACCATGCCGGCAGTGAGGAAAACCCCGGCAACAACAATGCTTTTCAGGTAGCTTCGAGGCCGCATGAACGGAGCTTTCATAATGGCAAAAGAAGCCTTATGCCATCAGTCTCCAATTTCTAGGTTGACACGCAGCATACACGCAGGACCAGAGCTTACTGTCTCTACACAGTGTTCTGGTACCGAAACGGTTGCTTAAGCAAAGTCCCTAGGAGTCTTGGAAAGCTTACTACCGTGAAACTAAAGCAGAACAGCGATGAAGGCCTCATGGAGCTGCTGCACGCCTCCCGTTTTGCCAGCATAATCAGGGCCTTACTTCGAGGCTGTGCTCACAATGACTTTCACGTTTGGTATAGAGCAGAGCCGGGTGAGCTTCCAACTAGGAACTGGAAGCACAAGGTTTCTTTCGAGAAAACTCATTTTCTTCTATGTGCCATGCCGGCTGTAAGTAAAAGCACGGTAACAACAGTGCTTTTCAGGTAGCTTCGGGGCCGCATCAACGGAGCTTTCATAATGGGAAAACTAGCCTTGTGCCATCAGTCTCCAATTTCTAGGTTGACACGCAGCATACACGCAGGACCAGAGCTTACTGTCTCTACGCAGTGTTCTGGTACCGAAACGGTTGCTTAAGCAAAGTCCCTAGGAATGTTGGAAGGCTTACTACCGTGAAACTAAAGCAGAACAGCGATGAAGGCCTCATGGAGCTGCTGCACGCCTCCCGTATTGCCAGCATAATCAGGGCCTTACTTCGAGGCTAGTGCTCACATTGACTTTCACGTTTGGTATAGAGCAGAGCCGGGTGAGCTTCCAACTAGGAACTGGAAGCACAAGGTTTCTTTCGAGAAAACTCATTTTCTTCTATGTGCCATGCCGGCTGTAAGTAAAAGCACGGTAACAACAGTGCTTTTCAGGTAGCTTCGAGGCCGCATGAATGGAGCTTTCAAAACGGGAAAACAAGCCTTGTGCCATCAGTCTCTAATTTCTAGGTTGACACGCAGCATACACGCAGGAGCAGAGCTTCCTGGTTCTACGCAGTGTTCTGGTACTGAAACGGGTGCTGAAGCAAGGCCCCTAGGAGTGTTGAAAAGCTTACTACCTTGAAACTAAAGCAGAACAACGATGAAGGCCTCATGGAGCTGCTGCACGCCTCTCGTTTTGCAAGGATAATCAGGGCCTTACTTCGAAGCTTGGGCTCACGTTGACTTTCACTTTAGGTATAGCGCAGAGCAGGGTGAGCTTCCAACAAGGAACTGGAAACCCAAGGTTTCTTAGGAGAAAACTCATTTTCTTCTCAGAACCATGCCGGCAGTGAGGAAAACCCCGGCAACAACAATGCTTTTCAGGTAGCTTCGAGGCCGCATGAACGGAGCTTTCATAATGGGAAAAGAAGCCTTATGCCATCAGTCTCCAATTTCTAGGTTGACACGCAGCATACACGCAGGACCAGAGCTTACTGTCTCTACGCAGTGTTCTGGTACCGAAACGGTTGCTTAAGCAAAGTCCCTAGGAGTCTTGGAAAGCTTACTACCGTGAAACTAAAGCAGAACAGCGATGAAGGCCTCATGGAGCTGCTGCACGCCTCCCGTTTTGCCAGGATAATCAGGGCCTTACTTCGAGGCTAGTGCTCACATTGACTTTCACGTTTGGTATAGAGCAGAGCCGGGTGAGCTTCCAACTAGGAACTGGAAGCACAAGGTTTCTTTCGAGAAAACTCATTTTCTTCTATGTGCCATGCCGGCTGTAAGTAAAAGCACGGTAACAACAGTGCTTTTCAGGTAGCTTCGGGGCCGCATCAACGGAGCTTTCATAATGGGAAAACTAGCCTTGTGCCGTCAGTCTCTAATTTCTAGGTTGACACGCAGCATACACGCAGGACCAGAGCTTACTGTCTCTACGCAGTGTTCTGGTACCGAAACGGTTGCTTAAGCAAAGTCCCTAGGAATGTTGGAAAGCTTACTACCGTGAAACTAAAGCAGAACAGCGATTAAGGCCTCATGGAGCTGCTGCACGCCTCCCGTATTGCCAGCATAATCAGGGCCTTACTTCGAGGCTAGTGCTCACATTGACTTTCACGTTTGGTATAGAGCAGAGCCGGGTGAGCTTCCAACTAGGAACTGGAAGCACAAGGTTTCTTTCGAGAAAACTCATTTTCTTCTATGTGCCATGCCGGCTGTAAGTAAAAGCACGGTAACAACAGTGCTTTTCAGGTAGCTTCGGGGCCGCATCAACGGAGCTTTCATAATGGGAAAACTAGCCTTGTGCCGTCAGTCTCTAATTTCTAGGTTGACACGCAGCATAAACGCAGGAGCAGAGCTTCCTGGTTCTACGCAGTGTTCTGGTACTGAAACGGGTGCTGAAGCAAGGCCCCTAGGAGTGTTGAAAAGCTTACTACCTTGAAACTAAAGCAGAACAACGATGAAGGCCTCATGGAGCTGCTGCACGCCTCTCGTTTTGCAAGGATAATCAGGGCCTTACTTCGAAGCTTGGGCTCACGTTGACTTTCACTTTAGGTATAGCGCAGAGCAGGGTGAGCTTCCAACAAGGAACTGGAAACCCAAGGTTTCTTAGGAGAAAACTCATTTTCTTCTCAGAACCATGCCGGCAGTGAGGAAAACCCCGGCAACAACAATGCTTTTCAGGTAGCTTCGAGGCCGCATGAACGGAGCTTTCATAATGGGAAAAGAAGCCTTATGCCATCAGTCTCCAATTTCTAGGTTGACACGCAGCATACACGCAGGACCAGAGCTTACTGTCTCTACGCAGTGTTCTGGTACCGAAACGGTTGCTTAAGCAAAGTCCCTAGGAGTCTTGGAAAGCTTACTACCGTGAAACTAAAGCAGAACAGCGATGAAGGCCTCATGGAGCTGCTGCACGCCTCCCGTTTTGCCAGCATAATCAGGGCCTTACTTCGAGGCTAGTGCTCACATTGACTTTCACGTTTGGTATAGAGCAGAGCAGGGTGAGCTTCCAACTAGGAACTGGAAGCACAAGGTTTCTTTCGAGAAAACTCATTTTCTTCTATGTGCCATGCCAGCTGTAAGTAAAAGCACGGTAACAACAGTGCTTTTCAGGGAGCTTCGAGGCCGCATGAATGGAGCTTTCAAAACGGGAAAACAAGCCTTGTGCCGTCAGTCTCTAATTTCTAGGTTGACACGCAGCATACACGCAGGACCAGAGCTTACTGTCTCTACGCAGTGTTCTGGTACCGAAACGGTTGCTTAAGCAAAGTCCCTAGGAATGTTGGAAAGCTTACTACCGTGAAACTAAAGCAGAACAGCGATGAAGGCCTCATGGAGCTGCTGCACGCCTCCCGTATTGCCAGCATAATCAGGGCCTTACTTCGAGGCTAGTGCTCACATTGACTTTCACGTTTGGTATAGAGCAGAGCCGGGTGAGCTTCCAACTAGGAACTGGAAGCACAAGGTTTCTTTCGAGAAAACTCATTTTCTTCTATGTGCCATGCCGGCTGTAAGTAAAAGCACGGTAACAACAGTGCTTTTCAGGTAGCTTCGGGGCCGCATCAACGGAGCTTTCATAATGGGAAAACTAGCCTTGTGCCGTCAGTCT
Source organism: Eubalaena glacialis (assembly GCF_028564815.1). Taxonomy (NCBI): domain Eukaryota; kingdom Metazoa; phylum Chordata; class Mammalia; order Artiodactyla; family Balaenidae; genus Eubalaena; species Eubalaena glacialis. Next base: position 30,867,908 of record NC_083725.1, read on the forward strand.
CTAATTTCTAGGTTGACACTCAGCATAAACGCAGGAGCAGAGCTTCCTGGTTCTACGCAGTGTTCTGGTACTGAAACGGGTGCTGAAGCAAGGCCCCTAGGAGTGTTGAAAAGCTTACTACCTTGAAACTAAAGCAGAACAACGATGAAGGCCTCATGGAGCTGCTGCACGCCTCTCGTTTTGCAAGGATAATCAGGGCCTTACTTCGAAGCTTGGGCTCACGTTGACTTTCACTTTAGGTATAGCGCAGAGCAGGGTGAGCTTCCAACAAGGAACTGGAAACCCAAGGTTTCTTAGGAGAAAACTCATTTTCTTCTCAGAACCATGCCGGCAGTGAGGAAAACCCCGGCAACAACAATGCTTTTCAGGTAGCTTCGAGGCCGCATGAACGGAGCTTTCATAATGGGAAAAGAAGCCTTATGCCATCAGTCTCCAATTTCTAGGTTGACACGCAGCATACACGCAGGACCAGAGCTTACTGTCTCTACGCAGTGTTCTGGTACCGAAACGGTTGCTTAAGCAAAGTCCCTAGGAGTCCTGGAAAGCTTACTACCGTGAAACTAAAGCAGAACAGCGATGAAGGCCTCATGGAGCTGCTGCACGCCTCCCGTTTTGCCAGCATAATCAGGGCCTTACTTCGAGGCTAGTGCTCACATTGACTTTCACGTTTGGTATAGAGCAGAGCAGGGTGAGCTTCCAACTAGGAACTGGAAGCACAAGGTTTCTTTCGAGAAAACTCATTTTCTTCTATGTGCCATGCCAGCTGTAAGTAAAAGCACGGTAACAACAGTGCTTTTCAGGTAGCTTCGGGGCCGCATGAATGGAGCTTTCAAAACGGGAAAACAAGCCTTGTGCCATCAGTCTCTAATTTCTAGGTTGACACGCAGCATACACGCAGGAGCAGAGCTTCCTGGTTCTACGCAGTGTTCTGGTACTGAAACGGGTGCTGAAGCAAGTCCCCTAGGAGTGTTGAAAAGCTTACTACCTTGAAACTAAAGCAGAACAACGATGAAGGCCTCATGGAGCTGCTGCACGCCTCTCGTTTTGCAAGGATAATCAGGGCCTTACTTCGAAGCTTGGGCTCACGTTGACTTTCACTTTAGGTATAGCGCAGAGCAGGGTGAGCTTCCAACAAGGAACTGGAAACCCAAGGTTTCTTAGGAGAAAACTCATTTTCTTCTCAGAACCATACCGGCAGTGAGGAAAACCCCGGCAACAACAATGCTTTTCAGGTAGCTTCGAGGCCGCATGAACGGAGCTTTCATAATGGGAAAAGAAGCCTTATGCCATCAGTCTCCAATTTCTAGGTTGACACGCAGCATACACGCAGGACCAGAGCTTACTGTCTCTACGCAGTGTTCTGGTACCGAAACGGTTGCTTAAGCAAAGTCCCTAGGAATGTTGGAAAGCTACTACCGTGAAACTAAAGCAGAACAGCGATGAAGGCCTCATGGAGCTGCTGCACGCCTCCCGTTTTGCCAGCATAATCAGGGCCTTACTTCGAGGCTAGTGCTCACATTGACTTTCACGTTTGGTATAGAGCAGAGCCGGGTGAGCTTCCAACTAGGAACTGGAAGCACAAGGTTTCTCTCGAGAAAACTCATTTTCTTCTATGAGCCATGCCAGCTGTAAGTAAAAGCACGGTAACTACAGTGCTTCTCAGGTAGCTTCGGGGCCGCATCAACGGAGCTTTCATAATGGGAAAACTAGCCTTGTGCCGTCAGTCTCTAATTTCTAGGTTGACACGCAGCATACACGCAGGAGCAGAGCTTCCTGGTTCTACGCAGTGTTCTGGTACTGAAACGGGTGCTGAAGCAAGGCCCCTAGGAGTGTTGAAAAGCTTACTACCTTGAAACTAAAGCAGAACAACGATGAAGGCCTCATGGAGCTGCTGCACGCCTCTCGTTTTGCAAGGATAATCAGGGCCTTACTTCGAAGCTTGGGCTCACGTTGACTTTCACTTTAGGTATAGCGCAGAGCAGGGTGAGCTTCCAACAAGGAACTGGAAACCCAAGGTTTCTTAGGAGAAAACTCAGTTTCTTCTCAGAACCATGCCGGCAGTGAGGAAAACCCCGGCAACAACAATGCTTTTCAGGTAGCTTCGAGGCCGCATGAACGGAGCTTTCATAATGGCAAAAGAAGCCTTATGCCATCAGTCTCCAATTTCTAGGTTGACACGCAGCATACACGCAGGACCAGAGCTTACTGTCTCTACGCAGTGTTCTGGTACCGAAACGGTTGCTTAAGCAAAGTCCCTAGGAGTCTTGGAAAGCTTACTACCGTGAAACTAAAGCAGAACAGCGATGAAGGCCTCATGGAGCTGCTGCACGCCTCCCGTTTTGCCAGCATAATCAGGGCCTTACTTCGAGGCTGTGCTCACAATGACTTTCACGTTTGGTATAGAGCAGAGCCGGGTGAGCTTCCAACTAGGAACTGGAAGCACAAGGTTTCTTTCGAGAAAACTCATTTTCTTCTATGTGCCATGCCGGCTGTAAGTAAAAGCACGGTAACAACAGTGCTTTTCAGGTAGCTTCGGGGCCGCATCAACGGAGCTTTCATAATGGGAAAACTAGCCTTGTGCCATCAGTCTCCAATTTCTAGGTTGACACGCAGCATACACGCAGGACCAGAGCTTACTGTCTCTACGCAGTGTTCTGGTACCGAAACGGTTGCTTAAGCAAAGTCCCTAGGAATGTTGGAAGGCTTACTACCGTGAAACTAAAGCAGAACAGCGATGAAGGCCTCATGGAGCTGCTGCACGCCTCCCGTATTGCCAGCATAATCAGGGCCTTACTTCGAGGCTAGTGCTCACATTGACTTTCACGTTTGGTATAGAGCAGAGCCGGGTGAGCTTCCAACTAGGAACTGGAAGCACAAGGTTTCTTTCGAGAAAACTCATTTTCTTCTATGTGCCATGCCGGCTGTAAGTAAAAGCACGGTAACAACAGTGCTTTTCAGGTTGCTTCGAGGCCGCATGAATGGAGCTTTCAAAACGGGAAAACAAGCCTTGTGCCATCAGTCTCTAATTTCTAGGTTGACACGCAGCATACACGCAGGAGCAGAGCTTCCTGGTTCTACGCAGTGTTCTGGTACTGAAACGGGTGCTGAAGCAAGGCCCCTAGGAGTGTTGAAAAGCTTACTACCTTGAAACTAAAGCAGAACAACGATGAAGGCCTCATGGAGCTGCTGCACGCCTCTCGTTTTGCAAGGATAATCAGGGCCTTACTTCGAAGCTTGGGCTCACGTTGACTTTCACTTTAGGTATAGCGCAGAGCAGGGTGAGCTTCCAACAAGGAACTGGAAACCCAAGGTTTCTTAGGAGAAAACTCATTTTCTTCTCAGAACCATGCCGGCAGTGAGGAAAACCCCGGCAACAACAATGCTTTTCAGGTAGCTTCGAGGCCGCATGAACGGAGCTTTCATAATGGGAAAAGAAGCCTTATGCCATCAGTCTCCAATTTCTAGGTTGACACGCAGCATACACGCAGGACCAGAGCTTACTGTCTCTACGCAGTGTTCTGGTACCGAAACGGTTGCTTAAGCAAAGTCCCTAGGAGTCTTGGAAAGCTTACTACCGTGAAACTAAAGCAGAACAGCGATGAAGGCCTCATGGAGCTGCTGCACGCCTCCCGTTTTGCCAGGATAATCAGGGCCTTACTTCGAGGCTAGTGCTCACATTGACTTTCACGTTTGGTATAGAGCAGAGCCGGGTGAGCTTCCAACTAGGAACTGGAAGCACAAGGTTTCTTTCGAGAAAACTCATTTTCTTCTATGTGCCATGCCGGCTGTAAGTAAAAGCACGGTAACAACAGTGCTTTTCAGGTAGCTTCGGGGCCGCATCAACGGAGCTTTCATAATGGGAAAACTAGCCTTGTGCCGTCAGTCTCTAATTTCTAGGTTGACACGCAGCATACACGCAGGACCAGAGCTTACTGTCTCTACGCAGTGTTCTGGTACCGAAACGGTTGCTTAAGCAAAGTCCCTAGGAATGTTGGAAAGCTTACTACCGTGAAACTAAAGCAGAACAGCGATTAAGGCCTCATGGAGCTGCTGCACGCCTCCCGTATTGCCAGCATAATCAGGGCCTTACTTCGAGGCTAGTGCTCACATTGACTTTCACGTTTGGTATAGAGCAGAGCCGGGTGAGCTTCCAACTAGGAACTGGAAGCACAAGGTTTCTTTCGAGAAAACTCATTTTCTTCTATGTGCCATGCCGGCTGTAAGTAAAAGCACGGTAACAACAGTGCTTTTCAGGTAGCTTCGGGGCCGCATCAACGGAGCTTTCATAATGGGAAAACTAGCCTTGTGCCGTCAGTCTCTAATTTCTAGGTTGACACGCAGCATAAACGCAGGAGCAGAGCTTCCTGGTTCTACGCAGTGTTCTGGTACTGAAACGGGTGCTGAAGCAAGGCCCCTAGGAGTGTTGAAAAGCTTACTACCTTGAAACTAAAGCAGAACAACGATGAAGGCCTCATGGAGCTGCTGCACGCCTCTCGTTTTGCAAGGATAATCAGGGCCTTACTTCGAAGCTTGGGCTCACGTTGACTTTCACTTTAGGTATAGCGCAGAGCAGGGTGAGCTTCCAACAAGGAACTGGAAACCCAAGGTTTCTTAGGAGAAAACTCATTTTCTTCTCAGAACCATGCCGGCAGTGAGGAAAACCCCGGCAACAACAATGCTTTTCAGGTAGCTTCGAGGCCGCATGAACGGAGCTTTCATAATGGGAAAAGAAGCCTTATGCCATCAGTCTCCAATTTCTAGGTTGACACGCAGCATACACGCAGGACCAGAGCTTACTGTCTCTACGCAGTGTTCTGGTACCGAAACGGTTGCTTAAGCAAAGTCCCTAGGAGTCTTGGAAAGCTTACTACCGTGAAACTAAAGCAGAACAGCGATGAAGGCCTCATGGAGCTGCTGCACGCCTCCCGTTTTGCCAGCATAATCAGGGCCTTACTTCGAGGCTAGTGCTCACATTGACTTTCACGTTTGGTATAGAGCAGAGCAGGGTGAGCTTCCAACAAGGAACTGGAAGCACAAGGTTTCTTTCGAGAAAACTCATTTTCTTCTATGTGCCATGCCAGCTGTAAGTAAAAGCACGGTAACAACAGTGCTTTTCAGGGAGCTTCGAGGCCGCATGAATGGAGCTTTCAAAACGGGAAAACAAGCCTTGTGCCGTCAGTCTCTAATTTCTAGGTTGACACGCAGCATACACGCAGGACCAGAGCTTACTGTCTCTACGCAGTGTTCTGGTACCGAAACGGTTGCTTAAGCAAAGTCCCTAGGAATGTTGGAAAGCTTACTACCGTGAAACTAAAGCAGAACAGCGATGAAGGCCTCATGGAGCTGCTGCACGCCTCCCGTATTGCCAGCATAATCAGGGCCTTACTTCGAGGCTAGTGCTCACATTGACTTTCACGTTTGGTATAGAGCAGAGCCGGGTGAGCTTCCAACTAGGAACTGGAAGCACAAGGTTTCTTTCGAGAAAACTCATTTTCTTCTATGTGCCATGCCGGCTGTAAGTAAAAGCACGGTAACAACAGTGCTTTTCAGGTAGCTTCGGGGCCGCCTCAACGGAGCTTTCATAATGGGAAAACTAGCCTTGTGCCGTCAGTCTCTAATTTCTAGGTTGACACTCAGCATAAACGCAGGAGCAGAGCTTCCTGGTTCTACGCAGTGTTCTGGTACTGAAACGGGTGCTGAAGCAAGGCCCCTAGGAGTGTTGAAAAGCTTACTACCTTGAAACTAAAGCAGAACAACGATGAAGGCCTCATGGAGCTGCTGCACGCCTCTCGTTTTGCAAGGATAATCAGGGCCTTACTTCGAAGCTTGGGCTCACGTTGACTTTCACTTTAGGTATAGCGCAGAGCAGGGTGAGCTTCCAACAAGGAACTGGAAACCCAAGGTTTCTTAGGAGAAAACTCATTTTCTTCTCAGAACCATGCCGGCAGTGAGGAAAACCCCGGCAACAACAATGCTTTTCAGGTAGCTTCGAGGCCGCATGAACGGAGCTTTCATAATGGGAAAAGAAGCCTTATGCCATCAGTCTCCAATTTCTAGGTTGACACGCAGCATACACGCAGGACCAGAGCTTACTGTCTCTACGCAGTGTTCTGGTACCGAAACGGTTGCTTAAGCAAAGTCCCTAGGAGTCCTGGAAAGCTTACTACCATGAAACTAAAGCAGAACAGCGATGAAGGCCTCATGGAGCTGCTGCACGCCTCCCGTTTTGCCAGCATAATCAGGGCCTTACTTCGAGGCTAGTGCTCACATTGACTTTCACGTTTGGTATAGAGCAGAGCAGGGTGAGCTTCCAACTAGGAACTGGAAGCACAAGGTTTCTTTCGAGAAAACTCATTTTCTTCTATGTGCCATGCCAGCTGTAACTAAAAGCACGGTAACAACAGTGCTTTTCAGGTAGCTTCGGGGCCGCATGAATGGAGCTTTCAAAACGGGAAAACAAGCCTTGTGCCATCAGTCTCTAATTTCTAGGTTGACACGCAGCATACACGCAGGAGCAGAGCTTCCTGGTTCTACGCAGTGTTCTGGTACTGAAACGGGTGCTGAAGCAAGTCCCCTAGGAGTGTTGAAAAGCTTACTACCTTGAAACTAAAGCAGAACAACGATGAAGGCCTCATGGAGCTGCTGCACGCCTCTCGTTTTGCAAGGATAATCAGGGCCTTACTTCGAAGCTTGGGCTCACGTTGACTTTCACTTTAGGTATAGCGCAGAGCAGGGTGAGCTTCCAACAAGGAACTGGAAACCCAAGGTTTCTTAGGAGAAAACTCATTTTCTTCTCAGAACCATACCGGCAGTGAGGAAAACCCCGGCAACAACAATGCTTTTCAGGTAGCTTCGAGGCCGCATGAACGGAGCTTTCATAATGGGAAAAGAAGCCTTATGCCATCAGTCTCCAATTTCTAGGTTGACACGCAGCATACACGCAGGACCAGAGCTTACTGTCTCTACGCAGTGTTCTGGTACCGAAACGGTTGCTTAAGCAAAGTCCCTAGGAATGTTGGAAAGCTACTACCGTGAAACTAAAGCAGAACAGCGATGAAGGCCTCATGGAGCTGCTGCACGCCTCCCGTTTTGCCAGCATAATCAGGGCCTTACTTCGAGGCTAGTGCTCACATTGACTTTCACGTTTGGTATAGAGCAGAGCCGGGTGAGCTTCCAACTAGGAACTGGAAGCACAAGGTTTCTCTCGAGAAAACTCATTTTCTTCTATGAGCCATGCCAGCTGTAAGTAAAAGCACGGTAACTACAGTGCTTCTCAGATAGCTTCGGGGCCGCATCAACGGAGCTTTCATAATGGGAAAACTAGCCTTGTGCCGTCAGTCTCTAATTTCTAGGTTGACACGCAGCATACACGCAGGAGCAGAGCTTCCTGGTTCTACGCAGTGTTCTGGTACTGAAACGGGTGCTGAAGCAAGGCCCCTAGGAGTGTTGAAAAGCTTACTACCTTGAAACTAAAGCAGAACAACGATGAAGGCCTCATGGAGCTGCTGCACGCCTCTCGTTTTGCAAGGATAATCAGGGCCTTACTTCGAAGCTTGGGCTCACGTTGACTTTCACTTTAGGTATAGCGCAGAGCAGGGTGAGCTTCCAACAAGGAACTGGAAACCCAAGGTTTCTTAGGAGAAAACTCATTTTCTTCTCAGAACCATGCCGGCAGTGAGGAAAACCCCGGCAACAACAATGCTTTTCAGGTAGCTTCGAGGCCGCATGAACGGAGCTTTCATAATGGGAAAAGAAGCCTTATGCCATCAGTCTCCAATTTCTAGGTTGACACGCAGCATACACGCAGGACCAGAGCTTACTGTCTCTACGCAGTGTTCTGGTACCGAAACGGTTGCTTAAGCAAAGTCCCTAGGAGTCTTGGAAAGCTTACTACCGTGAAACTAAAGCAGAACAGCGATGAAGGCCTCATGGAGCTGCTGCACGCCTCCCGTTTTGCCAGGATAATCAGGGCCTTACTTCGAGGCTAGTGCTCACATTGACTTTCACGTTTGGTATAGAGCAGAGCCGGGTGAGCTTCCAACTAGGAACTGGAAGCACAAGGTTTCTTTCGAGAAAACTCATTTTCTTCTATGTGCCATGCCGGCTGTAAGTAAAAGCACGGTAACAACAGTGCTTTTCAGGTAGCTTCGGGGCCGCATGAATGGAGCTTTCATAATGGGAAAACTAGCCTTGTGCCATCAGTCTCTAATTTCTAGGTTGACACGCAGCATACACGCAGGAGCAGAGCTTCCTGGTTCTACGCAGTGTTCTGGTACTGAAACGGGTGCTGAAGCAAGGCCCCGAGGAGTGTTGAAAAGCTTACTACCTTGAAACTAAAGCAGAACAACGATGAAGGCCTCATGGAGCTGCGGCACGCCTCTCGTTTTGCAAGGATAATCAGGGCCTTACTTCGAAGCTTGGGCTCACGTTGACTTTCACTTTAGGTATAGCGCAGAGCAGGGTGAGCTTCCAAGAAGGAACTGGAAACCCAAGGTTTCTTAGGAGAAAACTCAGTTTCTTCTCAGAACCATGCCGGCAGTGAGGAAAACCCCGGCAACAACAATGCTTTTCAGGTAGCTTCGAGGCCGCATGAACGGAGCTTTCATAATGGGAAAAGAAGCCTTATGCCATCAGTCTCCAATTTCTAGGTTGACACGCAGCATACACGCAGGACCAGAGCTTACTGTCTCTACGCAGTGTTCTGGTACCGAAACGGTTGCTTAAGCAAAGTCCCTAGGAATGTTGGAAAGCTTACTACCGTGAAACTAAAGCAGAACAGCGATGAAGGCCTCATGGAGCTGCTGCACGCCTCCCGTATTGCCAGCATAATCAGGGCCTTACTTCGAGGCTAGTGCTCACATTGACTTTCACGTTTGGTATAGAGCAGAGCCGGGTGAGCTTCCAACTAGGAACTGGAAGCACAAGGTTTCTTTCGAGAAAACTCATTTTCTTCTATGTGCCATGCCGGCTGTAAGTAAAAGCACGGTAACAACAGTGCTTTTCAGGTAGCTTCGAGGCCGCATGAATGGAGCTTTCAAAACGGGAAAACAAGCCTTGTGCCATCAGTCTCTAATTTCTAGGTTGACACGCAGCATACACGCAGGAGCAGAGCTTCCTGGTTCTACGCAGTGTTCTGGTACTGAAACGGGTGCTGAAGCAAGGCCCCTAGGAGTGTTGAAAAGCTTACTACCTTGAAACTAAAGCAGAACAACGATGAAGGCCTCATGGAGCTGCTGCACGCCTCTCGTTTTGCAAGGATAATCAGGGCCTTACTTCGAAGCTTGGGCTCACGTTGACTTTCACTTTAGGTATAGCGCAGAGCAGGGTGAGCTTCCAACAAGGAACTGGAAACCCAAGGTTTCTTAGGAGAAAACTCAGTTTCTTCTCAGAACCATGCCGGCAGTGAGGAAAACCCCGGCAACAACAATGCTTTTCAGGTAGCTTCAAGGCCGCATGAACGGAGCTTTCATAATGGGAAAAGAAGCCTTATGCCATCAGTCTCCAATTTCTAGGTTGACACGCAGCATACACGCAGGACCAGAGCTTACTGTCTCTACGCAGTGTTCTGGTACCGAAACGGTTGCTTAAGCAAAGTCCCTAGGAATGTTGGAAAGCTTACTACCGTGAAACTAAAGCAGAACAGCGATGAAGGCCTCATGGAGCTGCTGCACGCCTCCAGTATTGCCAGCATAATCAGGGCCTTACTTCGAGGCTAGTGCTCACATTGACTTTCACGTTTGGTATAGAGCAGAGCCGGGTGAGCTTCCAACTAGGAACTGGAAGCACAAGGTTTCTTTCGAGAAAACTCATTTTCTTCTATGTGCCATGCCGGCTGTAAGTAAAAGCACGGTAACAACAGTGCTTTTCAGGTAGCTTCGAGGCCGCATGAATGGAGCTTTCAAAACGGGAAAACAAGCCTTGTGCCATCAGTCTCTAATTTCTAGGTTGACACGCAGCATACACGCAGGAGCAGAGCTTCCTGGTTCTACGCAGTGTTCTGGTACTGAAACGGGTGCTGAAGCAAGTCCCCTAGGAGTGTTGAAAAGCTTACTACCTTGAAACTAAAGCAGAACAACGATGAAGGCCTCATGGAGCTGCTGCACGCCTCTCGTTTTGCAAGGATAATCAGGGCCTTACTTCGAAGCTTGGGCTCACGTTGACTTTCACTTTAGGTATAGCGCAGAGCAGGGTGAGCTTCCAACAAGGAACTGGAAACCCAAGGTTTCTTAGGAGAAAACTCATTTTCTTCTCAGAACCATACCGGCAGTGAGGAAAACCCCGGCAACAACAATGCTTTTCAGGTAGCTTCGAGGCCGCATGAACGGAGCTTTCATAATGGGAAAAGAAGCCTTATGCCATCAGTCTCCAATTTCTAGGTTGACACGCAGCATACACGCAGGACCAGAGCTTACTGTCTCTACGCAGTGTTCTGGTACCGAAACGGTTGCTTAAGCAAAGTCCCTAGGAATGTTGGAAAGCTACTACCGTGAAACTAAAGCAGAACAGCGATGAAGGCCTCATGGAGCTGCTGCACGCCTCCCGTTTTGCCAGCATAATCAGGGCCTTACTTCGAGGCTAGTGCTCACATTGACTTTCACGTTTGGTATAGAGCAGAGCCGGGTGAGCTTCCAACTAGGAACTGGAAGCACAAGGTTTCTCTCGAGAAAACTCATTTTCTTCTATGAGCCATGCCAGCTGTAAGTAAAAGCACGGTAACTACAGTGCTTCTCAGGTAGCTTCGGGGCCGCATCAACGGAGCTTTCATAATGGGAAAACTAGCCTTGTGCCGTCAGTCTCTAATTTCTAGGTTGACACGCAGCATACACGCAGGAGCAGAGCTTCCTGGTTCTACGCAGTGTTCTGGTACTGAAACGGGTGCTGAAGCAAGGCCCCTAGGAGTGTTGAAAAGCTTACTACCTTGAAACTAAAGCAGAACAACGATGAAGGCCTCATGGAGCTGCTGCACGCCTCTCGTTTTGCAAGGATAATCAGGGCCTTACTTCGAAGCTTGGGCTCACGTTGACTTTCACTTTAGGTATAGCGCAGAGCAGGGTGAGCTTCCAACAAGGAACTGGAAACCCAAGGTTTCTTAGGAGAAAACTCATTTTCTTCTCAGAACCATGCCGGCAGTGAGGAAAACCCCGGCAACAACAATGCTTTTCAGGTAGCTTCGAGGCCGCATGAACGGAGCTTTCATAATGGCAAAAGAAGCCTTATGCCATCAGTCTCCAATTTCTAGGTTGACACGCAGCATACACGCCGGAGCAGAGCTTCCTGGTTCTACGCAGTGTTCTGGTACTGAAACGGGTGCTGAAGCAAGGCCCCGAGGAGTGTTGAAAAGCTTACTACCTTGAAACTAAAGCAGAACAACGATGAAGGCCTCATGGAGCTGCTGCACGCCTCTCGTTTTGCAAGGATAATCAGGGCCTTACTTCGAAGCTTGGGCTCACTTTGACTTTCACTTTAGGTATAGCGCAGAGCAGGGTGAGCTTCCAACAAGGAACTGGAAACCCAAGGTTTCTTAGGAGAAAACTCAGTTTCTTCTGAGAACCATGCCGGCAGTGAGGAAAACCCCGGCAACAACAATGCTTTTCAGGTAGCTTCGAGGCCGCATGAACGGAGCTTTCATAATGGGAAAAGAAGCCTTATGCCATCAGTCTCCAATTTCTAGGTTGACACGCAGCATACACGCAGGACCAGAGCTTACTGTCTCTACGCAGTGTTCTGGTACCGAAACGGTTGCTTAAGCAAAGTCCCTAGGAATGTTGGAAAGCTTACTACCGTGAAACTAAAGCAGAACAGCGATGAAGGCCTCATGAAGCTGCTGCACGCCTCCCGTATTGCCAGCATAATCAGGGCCTTACTTCGAGGCTAGTGCTCACATTGACTTTCACGTTTGGTATAGAGCAGAGCCGGGTGAGCTTCCAACTAGGAACTGGAAGCACAAGGTTTCTTTCGAGAAAACTCATTTTCTTCTATGTGCCATGCCGGCTGTAAGTAAAAGCACGGTAACAACAGTGCTTTTCAGGTAGCTTCGAGGCCGCATGAATGGAGCTTTCAAAACGGGAAAACAAGCCTTGTGCCATCAGTCTCTAATTTCTAGGTTGACACGCAGCATACACGCAGGAGCAGAGCTTCCCGGTTCTACGCAGTGTTCTGGTACTGAAACGGGTGCTGAAGCAAGGCCCCTAGGAGTGTTGAAAAGCTTACTACCTTGAAACTAAAGCAGAACAACGATGAAGGCCTCATGGAGCTGCTGCACGCCTCTCGTTTTGCAAGGATAATCAGGGCCTTACTTCGAAGCTTGGGCTCACGTTGACTTTCACTTTAGGTATAGCGCAGAGCAGGGTGAGCTTCCAACAAGGAACTGGAAACCCAAGGTTTCTTAGGAGAAAACTCATTTTCTTCTCAGAACCATGCCGGCAGTGAGGAAAACCCCGGCAACAACAATGCTTTTCAGGTAGCTTCGAGGCCGCATGAACGGAGCTTTCATAATGGCAAAAGAAGCCTTATGCCATCAGTCTCCAATTTCTAGGTTGACACGCAGCATACACGCAGGACCAGAGCTTACTGTCTCTACGCAGTGTTCTGGGACCGAAACGGTTGCTTAAGCAAAGTCCCTAGGAGTCTTGGAAAGCTTACTACCGTGAAACTAAAGCAGAACAGCGATGAAGGCCTCATGGAGCTGCTGCACGCCTCCAGTTTTGCCAGGATAATCAGGGCCTTACTTCGAGGCTAGTGCTCACATTGACTTTCACGTTTGGTATAGAGCAGAGCCGGGTGAGCTTCCAACTAGGAACTGGAAGCACAAGGTTTCTTTCGAGAAAACTCATTTTCTTCTTTGTGCCATGCCGGCTGTAAGTAAAACCACGGTAACAACAATGCTTTTCAGGTAGCTTCGGGGCCTCATCAACGGAACTTTCATAATGGGAAAACTAGCCTTGTGCCGTCAGCCTCTAATTTCTAGGTTGACACGCAGCATACACGCAGGAGCAGAGCTTCCTGGTTCTACGCAGTGTTCTGGTACTGAAACGGGTGCTGAAGCAAGGCCCCTAGGAGTGTTGAAAAGCTTACTACCTTGAAACTAAAGCAGAACAACGATGAAGGCCTCATGGAGCTGCTGCACGCCTCTCGTTTTGCAAGGATAATCAGGGCCTTACTTCGAAGCTTGGGCTCACGTTGACTTTCACTTTAGGTATAGCGCAGAGCAGGGTGAGCTTCCAACAAGGAACTGGAAACCCAAGGTTTCTTAGGAGAAAACTCATTTTCTTCTCAGAACCATGCCGGCAGTGAGGAAAACCCCGGCAACAACAATGCTTTTCAGGTAGCTTCGAGGCCGCATGAACGGAGCTTTCATAATGGCAAAAGAAGCCTTATGCCATCAGTCTCCAATTTCTAGGTTGACACGCAGCATACACGCAGGACCAGAGCTTACTGTCTCTACGCAGTGTTCTGGTACCGAAACGGTTGCTTAAGCAAAGTCCCTAGGAGTCTTGGAAAGCTTACTACCGTGAAACTAAAGCAGAACAGCGATGAAGGCCTCATGGAGCTGCTGCACGCCTCCCGTTTTGCCAGGATAATCAGGGCCTTACTTCGAGGCTAGTGCTCACATTGACTTTCACGTTTGGTATAGAGCAGAGCCGGGTGAGCTTCCAACTAGGAACTGGAAGCACAAGGTTTCTTTCGAGAAAACTCATTTTCTTCTATGTGCCATGCCGGCTGTAAGTAAAAGCACGGTAACAACAGTGCTTTTCAGGTAGCTTCGGGGCCGCATGAATGGAGCTTTCATAATGGGAAAACTAGCCTTGTGCCATCAGTCTCTAATTTCTAGGTTGACACGCAGCATACACGCAGGAGCAGAGCTTCCTGGTTCTACGCAGTGTTCTGGTACTGAAACGGGTGCTGAAGCAAGGCCCCGAGGAGTGTTGAAAAGCTTACTACCTTGAAACTAAAGCAGAACAACGATGAAGGCCTCATGGAGCTGCTGCACGCCTCTCGTTTTGCAAGGATAATCAGGGCCTTACTTCGAAGCTTGGGCTCACGTTGACTTTCACTTTAGGTATAGCGCAGAGCAGGGTGAGCTTCCAACAAGGAACTGGAAACCCAAGGTTTCTTAGGAGAAAACTCATTTTCTTCTCAGAACCATGCCGGCAGTGAGGAAAACCCCGGCAACAACAATGCTTTTCAGGTAGCTTCGAGGCCGCATGAACGGAGCTTTCATAATGGCAAAAGAAGCCTTATGCCATCAGTCTCCAATTTCTAGGTTGACACGCAGCATACACGCAGGACCAGAGCTTACTGTCTCTACGCAGTGTTCTGGTACCGAAACGGTTGCTTAAGCAAAGTCCCTAGGAGTCCTGGAAAGCTTACTACCGTGAAACTAAAGCAGAACAGCGATGAAGGCCTCATGGAGCTGCTGCACGCCTCCCGTTTTGCCAGCATAATCAGGGCCTTACTTCGAGGCTAGTGCTCACATTGACTTTCACGTTTGGTATAGAGCAGAGCAGGGTGAGCTTCCAACTAGGAACTGGAAGCACAAGGTTTCTTTCGAGAAAACTCATTTTCTTCTATGTGCCATGCCAGCTGTAAGTAAAAGCACGGTAACAACAGTGCTTTTCAGGTAGCTTCGGGGCCGCATGAATGGAGCTTTCAAAACGGGAAAACAAGCCTTGTGCCATCAGTCTCTAATTTCTAGGTTGACACGCAGCATACACGCAGGAGCAGAGCTTCCTGGTTCTACGCAGTGTTCTGGTACTGAAACGGGTGCTGAAGCAAGTCCCCTAGGAGTGTTGAAAAGCTTACTACCTTGAAACTAAAGCAGAACAACGATGAAGGCCTCATGGAGCTGCTGCACGCCTCTCGTTTTGCAAGGATAATCAGGGCCTTACTTCGAAGCTTGGGCTCACGTTGACTTTCACTTTAGGTATAGCGCAGAGCAGGGTGAGCTTCCAACAAGGAACTGGAAACCCAAGGTTTCTTAGGAGAAAACTCATTTTCTTCTCAGAACCATACCGGCAGTGAGGAAAACCCCGGCAACAACAATGCTTTTCAGGTAGCTTCGAGGCCGCATGAACGGAGCTTTCATAATGGGAAAAGAAGCCTTATGCCATCAGTCTCCAATTTCTAGGTTGACACGCAGCATACACGCAGGACCAGAGCTTACTGTCTCTACGCAGTGTTCTGGTACCGAAACGGTTGCTTAAGCAAAGTCCCTAGGAATGTTGGAAAGCTACTACCGTGAAACTAAAGCAGAACAGCGATGAAGGCCTCATGGAGCTGCTGCACGCCTCTCGTTTTGCCAGCATAATCAGGGCCTTACTTCGAGGCTAGTGCTCACATTGACTTTCACGTTTGGTATAGAGCAGAGCCGGGTGAGCTTCCAACTAGGAACTGGAAGCACAAGGTTTCTCTCGAGAAAACTCATTTTCTTCTATGAGCCATGCCAGCTGTAAGTAAAAGCACGGTAACTACAGTGCTTCTCAGGTAGCTTCGGGGCCGCATCAACGGAGCTTTCATAATGGGAAAACTAGCCTTGTGCCGTCAGTCTCTAATTTCTAGGTTGACACGCAGCATACACGCAGGAGCAGAGCTTCCTGGTTCTACGCAGTGTTCTGGTACTGAAACGGGTGCTGAAGCAAGGCCCCTAGGAGTGTTGAAAAGCTTACTACCTTGAAACTAAAGCAGAACAACGATGAAGGCCTCATGGAGCTGCTGCACGCCTCTCGTTTTGCAAGGATAATCAGGGCCTTACTTCGAAGCTTGGGCTCACGTTGACTTTCACTTTAGGTATAGCGCAGAGCAGGGTGAGCTTCCAACAAGGAACTGGAAACCCAAGGTTTCTTAGGAGAAAACTCATTTTCTTCTCAGAACCATGCCGGCAGTGAGGAAAACCCCGGCAACAACAATGCTTTTCAGGTAGCTTCGAGGCCGCATGAACGGAGCTTTCATAATGGCAAAAGAAGCCTTATGCCATCAGTCTCCAATTTCTAGGTTGACACGCAGCATACACGCAGGACCAGAGCTTACTGTCTCTACGCAGTGTTCTGGTACCGAAACGGTTGCTTAAGCAAAGTCCCTAGGAGTCTTGGAAAGCTTACTACCGTGAAACTAAAGCAGAACAGCGATGAAGGCCTCATGGAGCTGCTGCACGCCTCCCGTTTTGCCAGGATAATCAGGGCCTTACTTCGAGGCTAGTGCTCACATTGACTTTCACGTTTGGTATAGAGCAGAGCCGGGTGAGCTTCCAACTAGGAACTGGAAGCACAAGGTTTCTTTCGAGAAAACTCATTTTCTTCTATGTGCCATGCCGGCTGTAAGTAAAAGCACGGTAACAACAGTGCTTTTCAGGTAGCTTCGGGGCCGCATGAATGGAGCTTTCATAATGGGAAAACTAGCCTTGTGCCATCAGTCTCTAATTTCTAGGTTGACACGCAGCATACACGCAGGAGCAGAGCTTCCTGGTTCTACGCAGTGTTCTGGTACTGAAACGGGTGCTGAAGCAAGGCCCCGAGGAGTGTTGAAAAGCTTACTACCTTGAAACTAAAGCAGAACAACGATGAAGGCCTCATGGAGCTGCTGCACGCCTCTCGTTTTGCAAGGATAATCAGGGCCTTACTTCGAAGCTTGGGCTCACGTTGACTTTCACTTTAGGTATAGCGCAGAGCAGGGTGAGCTTCCAAGAAGGAACTGGAAACCCAAGGTTTCTTAGGAGAAAACTCAGTTTCTTCTCAGAACCATGCCGGCAGTGAGGAAAACCCCGGCAACAACAATGCTTTTCAGGTAGCTTCGAGGCCGCATGAACGGAGCTTTCATAATGGGAAAAGAAGCCTTATGCCATCAGTCTCCAATTTCTAGGTTGACACGCAGCATACACGCAGGACCAGAGCTTACTGTCTCTACGCAGTGTTCTGGTACCGAAACGGTTGCTTAAGCAAAGTCCCTAGGAATGTTGGAAAGCTTACTACCGTGAAACTAAAGCAGAACAGCGATGAAGGCCTCATGGAGCTGCTGCACGCCTCCCGTATTGCCAGCATAATCAGGGCCTTACTTCGAGGCTAGTGCTCACATTGACTTTCACGTTTGGTATAGAGCAGAGCCGGGTGAGCTTCCAACTAGGAACTGGAAGCACAAGGTTTCTTTCGAGAAAACTCATTTTCTTCTATGTGCCATGCCGGCTGTAAGTAAAAGCACGGTAACAACAGTGCTTTTCAGGTAGCTTCGAGGCCGCATGAATGGAGCTTTCAAAACGGGAAAACAAGCCTTGTGCCATCAGTCTCTAATTTCTAGGTTGACACGCAGCATACACGCAGGAGCAGAGCTTCCTGGTTCTACGCAGTGTTCTGGTACTGAAACGGGTGCTGAAGCAAGTCCCCTAGGAGTGTTGAAAAGCTTACTACCTTGAAACTAAAGCAGAACAACGATGAAGGCCTCATGGAGCTGCTGCACGCCTCTCGTTTTGCAAGGATAATCAGGGCCTTACTTCGAAGCTTGGGCTCACGTTGACTTTCACTTTAGGTATAGCGCAGAGCAGGGTGAGCTTCCAACAAGGAACTGGAAACCCAAGGTTTCTTAGGAGAAAACTCATTTTCTTCTCAGAACCATACCGGCAGTGAGGAAAACCCCGGCAACAACAATGCTTTTCAGGTAGCTTCGAGGCCGCATGAACGGAGCTTTCATAATGGGAAAAGAAGCCTTATGCCATCAGTCTCCAATTTCTAGGTTGACACGCAGCATACACGCAGGACCAGAGCTTACTGTCTCTACGCAGTGTTCTGGTACCGAAACGGTTGCTTAAGCAAAGTCCCTAGGAATGTTGGAAAGCTACTACCGTGAAACTAAAGCAGAACAGCGATGAAGGCCTCATGGAGCTGCTGCACGCCTCCCGTTTTGCCAGCATAATCAGGGCCTTACTTCGAGGCTAGTGCTCACATTGACTTTCACGTTTGGTATAGAGCAGAGCCGGGTGAGCTTCCAACTAGGAACTGGAAGCACAAGGTTTCTCTCGAGAAAACTCATTTTCTTCTATGAGCCATGCCAGCTGTAAGTAAAAGCACGGTAACTACAGTGCTTCTCAGGTAGCTTCGGGGCCGCATCAACGGAGCTTTCATAATGGGAAAACTAGCCTTGTGCCGTCAGTCTCTAATTTCTAGGTTGACACGCAGCATACACGCAGGAGCAGAGCTTCCTGGTTCTACGCAGTGTTCTGGTACTGAAACGGGTGCTGAAGCAAGGCCCCTAGGAGTGTTGAAAAGCTTACTACCTTGAAACTAAAGCAGAACAACGATGAAGGCCTCATGGAGCTGCTGCACGCCTCTCGTTTTGCAAGGATAATCAGGGCCTTACTTCGAAGCTTGGGCTCACGTTGACTTTCACTTTAGGTATAGCGCAGAGCAGGGTGAGCTTCCAACAAGGAACTGGAAACCCAAGGTTTCTTAGGAGAAAACTCATTTTCTTCTCAGAACCATACCGGCAGTGAGGAAAACCCCGGCAACAACAATGCTTTTCAGGTAGCTTCGAGGCCGCATGAACGGAGCTTTCATAATGGGAAAAGAAGCCTTATGCCATCAGTCTCCAATTTCTAGGTTGACACGCAGCATACACGCAGGACCAGAGCTTACTGTCTCTACGCAGTGTTCTGGGACCGAAACGGTTGCTTAAGCAAAGTCCCTAGGAGTCTTGGAAAGCTTACTACCGTGAAACTAAAGCAGAACAGCGATGAAGGCCTCATGGAGCTGCTGCACGCCTCCAGTTTTGCCAGGATAATCAGGGCCTTACTTCGAGGCTAGTGCTCACATTGACTTTCACGTTTGGTATAGAGCAGAGCCGGGTGAGCTTCCAACTAGGAACTGGAAGCACAAGGTTTCTTTCGAGAAAACTCATTTTCTTCTTTGTGCCATGCCGGCTGTAAGTAAAACCACGGTAACAACAATGCTTTTCAGGTAGCTTCGGGGCCTCATCAACGGAACTTTCATAATGGGAAAACTAGCCTTGTGCCGTCAGCCTCTAATTTCTAGGTTGACACGCAGCATACACGCAGGAGCAGAACTTCCTGGTTCTACGCAGTGTTCTGGTACTGAAACGGGTGCTGAAGCAAGGCCCCTAGGAGTGTTGAAAAGCTTACTACCTTGAAACTAAAGCAGAACAACGATGAAGGCCTCATGGAGCTGCTGCACGCCTCTCGTTTTGCAAGGATAATCAGGGCCTTACTTCGAAGCTTGGGCTCACGTTGACTTTCACTTTAGGTATAGCGCAGAGCAGGGTGAGCTTCCAACAAGGAACTGGAAACCCAAGGTTTCTTAGGAGAAAACTCAGTTTCTTCTGAGAACCATGCCGGCAGTGAGGAAAACCCCGGCAACAACAATGCTTTTCAGGTAGCTTCGAGGCCGCATGAACGGAGCTTTCATAATGGGAAAAGAAGCCTTATGCCATCAGTCTCCAATTTCTAGGTTGACACGCAGCATACACGCAGGACCAGAGCTTACTGTCTCTACGCAGTGTTCTGGTACCGAAACGGTTGCTTAAGCAAAGTCCCTAGGAATGTTGGAAAGCTTACTACCGTGAAACTAAAGCAGAACAGCGATGAAGGCCTCATGGAGCTGCTGCACGCCTCCCGTATTGCCAGCATAATCAGGGCCTTACTTCGAGGCTAGTGCTCACATTGACTTTCACGTTTGGTATAGAGCAGAGCCGGGTGAGCTTCCAACTAGGAACTGGAAGCACAAGGTTTCTTTCGAGAAAACTCATTTTCTTCTATGTGCCATGCCGGCTGTAAGTAAAAGCACGGTAACAACAGTGCTTTTCAGGTAGCTTCGAGGCCGCATGAATGGAGCTTTCAAAACGGGAAAACAAGCCTTGTGCCATCAGTCTCTAATTTCTAGGTTGACACGCAGCATACACGCAGGAGCAGAGCTTCCTGGTTCTACGCAGTGTTCTGGTACTGAAACGGGTGCTGAAGCAAGGCCCCTAGGAGTGTTGAAAAGCTTACTACCTTGAAACTAAAGCAGAACAACGATGAAGGCCTCATGGAGCTGCTGCACGCCTCTCGCTTGCAAGGATGATCAGGACCTTACTTCGAAGCTTGGGCTCACGTTGACTTTCACTTTAGGTATAGCGCAGAGCAGGGTGAGCTTCCAACAAGGAACTGGAAACCCAAGGTTTCTTAGGAGAAAACTCAGTTTCTTCTCAGAACCATGCCGGCAGTGAGGAAAACCCCGGCAACAACAATGCTTTTCAGGTAGCTTCGAGGCCGCATGAACGGAGCTTTCATAATGGGAAAAGAAGCCTTATGCCATCAGTCTCCAATTTCTAGGTTGACACGCAGCATACACGCAGGACCAGAGCTTACTGTCTCTACGCAGTGTTCTGGTACCGAAACGGTTGCTTAAGCAAAGTCCCTAGGAATGTTGGAAAGCTTACTACCGTGAAACTAAAGCAGAACAGCGATGAAGGCCTCATGGAGCTGCTGCACGCCTCCCGTATTGCCAGCATAATCAGGGCCTTACTTCGAGGCTAGTGCTCACATTGACTTTCACGTTTGGTATAGAGCAGAGCCGGGTGAGCTTCCAACTAGGAACTGGAAGCACAAGGTTTCTTTCGAGAAAACTCATTTTCTTCTATGTGCCATGCCGGCTGTAAGTAAAAGCACGGTAACAACAGTGCTTTTCAGGTAGCTTCGAGGCCGCATGAATGGAGCTTTCAAAACGGGAAAACAAGCCTTGTGCCATCAGTCTCTAATTTCTAGGTTGACACGCAGCATACACGCAGGAGCAGAGCTTCCTGGTTCTACGCAGTGTTCTGGTACTGAAACGGGTGCTGAAGCAAGGCCCCTAGGAGTGTTGAAAAGCTTACTACCTTGAAACTAAAGCAGAACAACGATGAAGGCCTCATGGAGCTGCTGCACGCCTCTCGTTTTGCAAGGATGATCAGGACCTTACTTCGAAGCTTGGGCTCATGTTGACTTTCACTTTAGGTATAGCGCAGAGCAGGGTGAGCTTCCAACAAGGAACTGGAAACCCAAGGTTTCTTAGGAGAAAACTCAGTTTCTTCTGAGAACCATGCCGGCAGTGAGGAAAACCCCGGCAACAACAATGCTTTTCAGGTAGCTTCGAGGCCGCATGAACGGAGCTTTCATAATGGGAAAAGAAGCCTTATGCCATCAGTCTCCAATTTCTAGGTTGACACGCAGCATACACGCAGGACCAGAGCTTACTGTCTCTACGCAGTGTTCTGGTACCGAAACGGTTGCTTAAGCAAAGTCCCTAGGAATGTTGGAAAGCTTACTACCGTGAAACTAAAGCAGAACAGCGATGAAGGCCTCATGGAGCTGCTGCACGCCTCCCGTTTTGCCAGCATAATCAGGGCCTTACTTCGAGGCTAGTGCTCACATTGACTTTCACGTTTGGTATAGAGCAGAGCCGGGTGAGCTTCCAACTAGGAACTGGAAGCACAAGGTTTCTTTCGAGAAAACTCATTTTCTTCTATGTGCCATGCCGGCTGTAAGTAAAAGCACGGTAACAACAGTGCTTTTCAGGTAGCTTCGAGGCCGCATGAATGGAGCTTTCAAAACGGGAAAACAAGCCTTGTGCCATCAGTCTCTAATTTCTAGGTTGACACGCAGCATACACGCAGGAGCAGAGCTTCCTGGTTCTACGCAGTGTTCTGGTACTGAAACGGGTGCTGAAGCAAGGCCCCTAGGACTGTTGAAAAGCTTACTACCTTGAAACTAAAGCAGAACAACGATGAAGGCCTCATGGAGCTGCTGCACGCCTCTTGTTTTGCAAGGATAATCAGGGCCTTACTTCGAAGCTTGGGCTCACGTTGACTTTCACTTTAGGTATAGCGCAGAGCAGGGTGAGCTTCCAACAAGGAACTGGAAACCCAAGGTTTCTTAGGAGAAAACTCATTTTCTTCTCAGAACCATGCCGGCAGTGAGGAAAACCCCGGCAACAACAATGCTTTTCAGGTAGCTTCGAGGCCGCATGAACGGAGCTTTCATAATGGGAAAAGAAGCCTTATGCCATCAGTCTCCAATTTCTAGGTTGACACGCAGCATACACGCAGGACCAGAGCTTACTGTCTCTACGCAGTGTTCTGGGACCGAAACGGTTGCTTAAGCAAAGTCCCTAGGAGTCTTGGAAAGCTTACTACCGTGAAACTAAAGCAGAACAGCGATGAAGGCCTCATGGAGCTGCTGCACGCCTCCAGTTTTGCCAGGATAATCAGGGCCTTACTTCGAGGCTAGTGCTCACATTGACTTTCACGTTTGGTATAGAGCAGAGCCGGGTGAGCTTCCAACTAGGAACTGGAAGGACAAGGTTTCTTTCGAGAAAACTCATTTTCTTCTTTGTGCCATGCCGGCTGTAAGTAAAACCACGGTAACAACAATGCTTTTCAGGTAGCTTCGGGGCCTCATCAACGGAACTTTCATAATGGGAAAACTAGCCTTGTGCCGTCAGCCTCTAATTTCTAGGTTGACACGCAGCATACACGCAGGAGCAGAACTTCCTGGTTCTACGCAGTGTTCTGGTACTGAAACGGGTGCTGAAGCAAGGCCCCTAGGAGTGTTGAAAAGCTTACTACCTTGAAACTAAAGCAGAACAACGATGAAGGCCTCATGGAGCTGCTGCACGCCTCTCGTTTTGCAAGGATAATCAGGGCCTTACTTCGAAGCTTGGGCTCACGTTGACTTTCACTTTAGGTATAGCGCAGAGCAGGGTGAGCTTCCAACAAGGAACTGGAAACCTAAGGTTTCTTAGGAGAAAACTCAGTTTCTTCTGAGAACCATGCCGGCAGTGAGGAAAACCCCGGCAACAACAATGCTTTTCAGGTAGCTTCGAGGCCGCATGAACGGAGCTTTCATAATGGGAAAAGAAGCCTTATGCCATCAGTCTCCAATTTCTAGGTTGACACGCAGCATACACGCAGGACCAGAGCTTACTGTCTCTACGCAGTGTTCTGGTACCGAAACTGTTGCTTAAGCAAAGTCCCTAGGAATGTTGGAAAGCTTACTACCGTGAAACTAAAGCAGAACAGCGATGAAGGCCTCATGGAGCTGCTGCACGCCTCCCGTATTGCCAGCATAATCAGGGCCTTACTTCGAGGCTAGTGCTCACATTGACTTTCACGTTTGGTATAGAGCAGAGCCGGGTGAGCTTCCAACTAGGAACTGGAAGCACAAGGTTTCTTTCGAGAAAACTCATTTTCTTCTATGTGCCATGCCGGCTGTAAGTAAAAGCACGGTAACAACAGTGCTTTTCAGGTAGCTTCGAGGCCGCATGAATGGAGCTTTCAAAACGGGAAAACAAGCCTTGTGCCATCAGTCTCTAATTTCTAGGTTGACACGCAGCATACACGCAGGAGCAGAGCTTCCTGGTTCTACGCAGTGTTCTGGTACTGAAACGGGTGCTGAAGCAAGGCCCCTAGGAGTGTTGAAAAGCTTACTACCTTGAAACTAAAGCAGAACAACGATGAAGGCCTCATGGAGCTGCTGCACGCCTCTCGTTTTGCAAGGATGATCAGGACCTTACTTCGAAGCTTGGGCTCACGTTGACTTTCACTTTAGGTATAGCGCAGAGCAGGGTGAGCTTCCAACAAGGAACTGGAAACCCAAGGTTTCTTAGGAGAAAACTCAGTTTCTTCTCAGAACCATGCCGGCAGTGAGGAAAACCCCGGCAACAACAATGCTTTTCAGGTAGCTTCGAGGCCGCATGAACGGAGCTTTCATAATGGGAAAAGAAGCCTTATGCCATCAGTCTCCAATTTCTAGGTTGACACGCAGCATACACGCAGGACCAGAGCTTACTGTCTCTACGCAGTGTTCTGGTACCGAAACGGTTGCTTAAGCAAAGTCCCTAGGAATGTTGGAAAGCTTACTACCGTGAAACTAAAGCAGAACAGCGATGAAGGCCTCATGGAGCTGCTGCACGCCTCCCGTATTGCCAGCATAATCAGGGCCTTACTTCGAGGCTAGTGCTCACATTGACTTTCACGTTTGGTATAGAGCAGAGCCGGGTGAGCTTCCAACTAGGAACTGGAAGCACAAGGTTTCTTTCGAGAAAACTCATTTTCTTCTATGTGCCATGCCGGCTGTAAGTAAAAGCACGGTAACAACAGTGCTTTTCAGGTAGCTTCGAGGCCGCATGAATGGAGCTTTCAAAACGGGAAAACAAGCCTTGTGCCATCAGTCTCTAATTTCTAGGTTGACACGCAGCATACACGCAGGAGCAGAGCTTCCTGGTTCTACGCAGTGTTCTGGTACTGAAACGGGTGCTGAAGCAAGGCCCCTAGGAGTGTTGAAAAGCTTACTACCTTGAAACTAAAGCAGAACAACGATGAAGGCCTCATGGAGCTGCTGCACGCCTCTCGTTTTGCAAGGATGATCAGGACCTTACTTCGAAGCTTGGGCTCATGTTGACTTTCACTTTAGGTATAGCGCAGAGCAGGGTGAGCTTCCAACAAGGAACTGGAAACCCAAGGTTTCTTAGGAGAAAACTCAGTTTCTTCTCAGAACCATGCCGGCAGTGAGGAAAACCCTGGAAACAACAATGCTTTTCAGGTAGCTTCGAGGCCGCATGAACGGAGCTTTCTTTCATAATGGGAAAAGAAGCCTTATGCCATCAGTCTCCAATTTCTAGGTTGACACGCAGCATACACGCAGGACCAGAGCTTACTGTCTCTACGCAGTGTTCTGGTACCGAAACGGTTGCTTAAGCAAAGTCCCTAGGAATGTTGGAAAGCTTACTACCGTGAAACTAAAGCAGAACAGCGATGAAGGCCTCATGGAGCTGCTGCACGCCTCCCGTTTTGCCAGCATAATCAGGGCCTTACTTCGAGGCTAGTGCTCACATTGACTTTCACGTTTGGTATAGAGCAGAGCCGGGTGAGCTTCCAACTAGGAACTGGAAGCACAAGGTTTCTTTCGAGAAAACTCATTTTCTTCTATGTGCCATGCCGGCTGTAAGTAAAAGCACGGTAACAACAGTGCTTTTCAGGTAGCTTCGGGGCCGCATGAATGGAGCTTTCAAAACGGGAAAACAAGCCTTGTGCCGTCAGCCTCTAATTTCTAGGTTGACACGCAGCATACACGCAGGAGCAGAGCTTCCTGGTTCTACGCAGTGTTCTGGTACTGAAACGGGTGCTGAAGCAAGGCCCCTAGGAGTGTTGAAAAGCTTACTACCTTGAAACTAAAGCAGAACAACGATGAAGGCCTCATGGAGCTGCTGCACGCCTCTCGTTTTGCAAGGATAATCAGGGCCTTACTTCGAAGCTTGGGCTCACGTTGACTTTCACTTTAGGTATAGCGCAGAGCAGGGTGAGCTTCCAACAAGGAACTGGAAACCCAAGGTTTCTTAGGAGAAAACTCAGTTTCTTCTCAGAACCATGCCGGCAGTGAGGAAAACCCCGGCAACAACAATGCTTTTCAGGTAGCTTCGAGGCCGCATGAACGGAGCTTTCATAATGGGAAAAGAAGCCTTATGCCATCAGTCTCCAATTTCTAGGTTGACACGCAGCATACACGCAGGACCAGAGCTTACTGTCTCTACGCAGTGTTCTGGTACCGAAACGGTTGCTTAAGCAAAGTCCCTAGGAATGTTGGAAAGCTTACTACCGTGAAACTAAAGCAGAACAGCGATGAAGGCCTCATGGAGCTGCTGCACGCCTCCCGTATTGCCAGCATAATCAGGGCCTTACTTCGAGGCTAGTGCTCACATTGACTTTCACGTTTGGTATAGAGCAGAGCAGGGTGAGCTTCCAACTAGGAACTGGAAGCACAAGGTTTCTTTCGAGAAAACTCATTTTCTTCTATGTGCCATGCCGGCTGTAAGTAAAAGCACGGTAACAACAGTGCTTTTCAGGTAGCTTCGAGGCCGCATGAATGGAGCTTTCAAAACGGGAAAACAAGCCTTGTGCCATCAGTCTCTAATTTCTAGGTTGACACGCAGCATACACGCAGGAGCAGAGCTTCCTGGTTCTACGCAGTGTTCTGGTACTGAAACGGGTGCTGAAGCAAGGCCCCTAGGAGTGTTGAAAAGCTTACTACCTTGAAACTAAAGCAGAACAACGATGAAGGCCTCATGGAGCTGCTGCACGCCTCTCGTTTTGCAAGGATGATCAGGACCTTACTTCGAAGCTTGGGCTCATGTTGACTTTCACTTTAGGTATAGCGCAGAGCAGGGTGAGCTTCCAACAAGGAACTGGAAACCCAAGGTTTCTTAGGAGAAAACTCAGTTTCTTCTCAGAACCATGCCGGCAGTGAGGAAAACCCCGGCAACAACAATGCTTTTCAGGTAGCTTCGAGGCCGCATGAACGGAGCTTTCTTTCATAATGGGAAAAGAAGCCTAATGCCATCAGTCTCCAATTTCTAGGTTGACACGCAGCATACACGCAGGACCAGAGCTTACTGTCTCTACGCAGTGTTCTGGTACCGAAACGGTTGCTTAAGCAAAGTCCCTAGGAAGTTGGAAAGCTTACTACCGTGAAACTAAAGCAGAACAGCGATGAAGGCCTCATGGAGCTGCTGCACGCCTCCCGTTTTGCCAGCATAATCAGGGCCTTACTTCGAGGCTAGTGCTCACATTGACTTTCACGTTTGGTATAGAGCAGAGCCGGGTGAGCTTCCAACTAGGAACTGGAAGCACAAGGTTTCTTTCGAGAAAACTCATTTTCTTCTATGTGCCATGCCGGCTGTAAGTAAAAGCACGGTAACAACAGTGCTTTTCAGGTAGCTTCGGGGCCGCATGAATGGAGCTTTCAAAACGGGAAAACAAGCCTTCTGCCGTCAGCCTCTAATTTCTAGGTTGACACGCAGCATACACGCAGGAGCAGAGCTTCCTGGTTCTACGCAGTGTTCTGGTACTGAAACGGGTGCTGAAGCAAGGCCCCTAGGAGTGTTGAAAAGCTTACTACCTTGAAACTAAAGCAGAACAACGATGAAGGCCTCATGGAGCTGCTGCACGCCTCTCGTTTTGCAAGGATAATCAGGGCCTTACTTCGAAGCTTGGGCTCACGTTGACTTTCACTTTAGGTATAGCGCAGAGCAGGGTGAGCTTCCAACAAGGAACTGGAAACCCAAGGTTTCTTAGGAGAAAACTCAGTTTCTTCTGAGAACCATGCCGGCAGTGAGGAAAACCCCGGCAACAACAATGCTTTTCAGGTAGCTTCGAGGCCGCATGAACGGAGCTTTCATAATGGGAAAAGAAGCCTTATGCCATCAGTCTCCAATTTCTAGGTTGACACGCAGCATACACGCAGGACCAGAGCTTACTGTCTCTACGCAGTGTTCTGGTACCGAAACGGTTGCTTAAGCAAAGTCCCTAGGAATGTTGGAAAGCTTACTACCGTGAAACTAAAGCAGAACAGCGATGAAGGCCTCATGGAGCTGCTGCACGCCTCCCGTATTGCCAGCATAATCAGGGCCTTACTTCGAGGCTAGTGCTCACATTGACTTTCACGTTTGGTATAGAGCAGAGCCGGGTGAGCTTCCAACTAGGAACTGGAAGCACAAGGTTTCTTTCGAGAAAACTCATTTTCTTCTATGTGCCATGCCGGCTGTAAGTAAAAGCACGGTAACAACAGTGCTTTTCAGG
The DNA here is from genome assembly GCF_028564815.1 of Eubalaena glacialis. Classification (NCBI taxonomy): domain Eukaryota; kingdom Metazoa; phylum Chordata; class Mammalia; order Artiodactyla; family Balaenidae; genus Eubalaena; species Eubalaena glacialis. The sequence continues at coordinate 30,895,493 of NC_083725.1, forward strand.
TAGCTTCGAGGCCGCATGAATGGAGCTTTCAAAACGGGAAAACAAGCCTTGTGCCATCAGTCTCTAATTTCTAGGTTGACACGCAGCATACACGCAGGAGCAGAGCTTCCTGGTTCTACGCAGTGTTCTGGTACTGAAACGGGTGCTGAAGCAAGGCCCCTAGGAGTGTTGAAAAGCTTACTACCTTGAAACTAAAGCAGAACAACGATGAAGGCCTCATGGAGCTGCTGCACGCCTCTCGTTTTGCAAGGATAATCAGGGCCTTACTTCGAAGCTTGGGCTCACGTTGACTTTCACTTTAGGTATAGCGCAGAGCAGGGTGAGCTTCCAACAAGGAACTGGAAACCCAAGGTTTCTTAGGAGAAAACTCATTTTCTTCTCAGAACCATGCCGGCAGTGAGGAAAACCCCGGCAACAACAATGCTTTTCAGGTAGCTTCGAGGCCGCATGAACGGAGCTTTCATAATGGGAAAAGAAGCCTTATGCCATCAGTCTCCAATTTCTAGGTTGACACGCAGCATACACGCAGGACCAGAGCTTACTGTCTCTACGCAGTGTTCTGGGACCGAAACGGTTGCTTAAGCAAAGTCCCTAGGAGTCTTGGAAAGCTTACTACCGTGAAACTAAAGCAGAACAGCGATGAAGGCCTCATGGAGCTGCTGCACGCCTCCAGTTTTGCCAGGATAATCAGGGCCTTACTTCGAGGCTAGTGCTCACATTGACTTTCACGTTTGGTATAGAGCAGAGCCGGGTGAGCTTCCAACTAGGAACTGGAAGCACAAGGTTTCTTTCGAGAAAACTCATTTTCTTCTATGTGCCATGCCGGCTGTAAGTAAAACCACGGTAACAACAATGCTTTTCAGGTAGCTTCGGGGCCTCATCAACGGAGCTTTCATAATGGGAAAACTAGCCTTGTGCCGTCAGCCTCTAATTTCTAGGTTGACACGCAGCATACACGCAGGAGCAGAACTTCCTGGTTCTACGCAGTGTTCTGGTACTGAAACGGGTGCTGAAGCAAGGCCCCTAGGAGTGTTGAAAAGCTTACTACCTTGAAACTAAAGCAGAACAACGATGAAGGCCTCATGGAGCTGCTGCACGCCTCTCGTTTTGCAAGGATAATCAGGGCCTTACTTCGAAGCTTGGGCTCACGTTGACTTTCACTTTAGGTATAGCGCAGAGCAGGGTGAGCTTCCAACAAGGAACTGGAAACCCAAGGTTTCTTAGGAGAAAACTCAGTTTCTTCTGAGAACCATGCCGGCAGTGAGGAAAACCCCGGCAACAACAATGCTTTTCAGGTAGCTTCGAGGCCGCATGAACGGAGCTTTCATAATGGGAAAAGAAGCCTTATGCCATCAGTCTCCAATTTCTAGGTTGACACGCAGCATACACGCAGGACCAGAGCTTACTGTCTCTACGCAGTGTTCTGGTAAAGAAACGGTTGCTTAAGCAAAGTCCCAAGGAATGTTGGAAAGCTTCCTACCGTGAAACTAAAGCAGAACAGCGATGAAGGCCTCATGGAGCTGCTGCACGCCTCCCGTATTGCCAGCATAATCAGGGCCTTACTTCGAGGCTAGTGCTCACATTGACTTTCACGTTTGGTATAGAGCAGAGCCGGGTGAGCTTCCAACTAGGAACTGGAAGCACAAGGTTTCTTTCGAGAAAACTCATTTTCTTCTATGTGCCATGCCGGCTGTAAGTAAAAGCACGGTAACAACAGTGCTTTTCAGGTAGCTTCGAGGCCGCATGAATGGAGCTTTCAAAACGGGAAAACAAGCCTTGTGCCATCAGTCTCTAATTTCTAGGTTGACACGCAGCATACACGCAGGAGCAGAGCTTCCTGGTTCTACGCAGTGTTCTGGTACTGAAACGGGTGCTGAAGCAAGGCCCCTAGGAGTGTTGAAAAGCTTACTACCTTGAAACTAAAGCAGAACAACGATGAAGGCCTCATGGAGCTGCTGCACGCCTCTCGTTTTGCAAGGATAATCAGGGCCTTACTTCGAAGCTTGGGCTCACGTTGACTTTCACTTTAGGTATAGCGCAGAGCAGGGTGAGCTTCCAACAAGGAACTGGAAACCCAAGGTTTCTTAGGAGAAAACTCATTTTCTTCTCAGAACCATGCTGGCAGTGAGGAAAACCCCGGCAACAACAATGCTTTTCAGGTAGCTTCGAGGCCGCATGAACGGAGCTTTCATAATGGGAAAAGAAGCCTTATGCCATCAGTCTCCAATTTCTAGGTTGACACGCAGCATACACGCAGGACCAGAGCTTACTGTCTCTACGCAGTGTTCTGGTACCGAAACGGTTGCTTAAGCAAAGTCCCTAGGAGTCTTGGAAAGCTTACTACCGTGAAACTAAAGCAGAACAGCGATGAAGGCCTCATGGAGCTGCTGCACGCCTCCCGTTTTGCCAGGATAATCAGGGCCTTACTTCGAGGCTAGTGCTCACATTGACTTTCACGTTTGGTATAGAGCAGAGCCGGGTGAGCTTCCAACTAGGAACTGGAAGCACAAGGTTTCTTTCGAGAAAACTCATTTTCTTCTATGTGCCATGCCGGCTGTAAGTAAAAGCACGGTAACAACAGTGCTTTTCAGGTAGCTTCGGGGCCGCATCAACGGAGCTTTCATAATGGGAAAACTAGCCTTGTGCCGTCAGTCTCTAATTTCTAGCTTGACACGCAGCATACACGCAGGAGCAGAGCTTCCTGGTTCTACGCAGTGTTCTGGTACTGAAACGGGTGCTGAAGCAAGGCCCCTAGGAGTGTTGAAAAGCTTACTACCTTGAAACTAAAGCAGAACAACGATGAAGGCCTCATGGAGCTGCTGCACGCCTCTCGTTTTGCAAGGATAATCAGGGCCTTACTTCGAAGCTTGGGCTCACGTTGACTTTCACTTTAGGTATAGCGCAGAGCAGGGTGAGCTTCCAACAAGGAACTGGAAACCCAAGGTTTCTTAGGAGAAAACTCAGTTTCTTCTGAGAACCATGCCGGCAGTGAGGAAAACCCCGGCAACAACAATGCTTTTCAGGTAGCTTCGAGGCCGCATGAACGGAGCTTTCATAATGGGAAAAGAAGCCTTATGCCATCAGTCTCCAATTTCTAGGTTGACACGCAGCATACACGCAGGACCAGAGCTTACTGTCTCTACGCAGTGTTCTGGTAAAGAAACGGTTGCTTAAGCAAAGTCCCAAGGAATGTTGGAAAGCTTCCTACCGTGAAACTAAAGCAGAACAGCGATGAAGGCCTCATGGAGCTGCTGCACGCCTCCCGTATTGCCAGCATAATCAGGGCCTTACTTCGAGGCTAGTGCTCACATTGACTTTCACGTTTGGTATAGAGCAGAGCCGGGTGAGCTTCCAACTAGGAACTGGAAGCACAAGGTTTCTTTCGAGAAAACTCATTTTCTTCTATGTGCCATGCCGGCTGTAAGTAAAAGCACGGTAACAACAGTGCTTTTCAGGTAGCTTCGAGGCCGCATGAATGGAGCTTTCAAAACGGGAAAACAAGCCTTGTGCCATCAGTCTCTAATTTCTAGGTTGACACGCAGCATACACGCAGGAGCAGAGCTTCCTGGTTCTACGCAGTGTTCTGGTACTGAAACGGGTGCTGAAGCAAGGCCCCTAGGAGTGTTGAAAAGCTTACTACCTTGAAACTAAAGCAGAACAACGATGAAGGCCTCATGGAGCTGCTGCACGCCTCTCGTTTTGCAAGGATAATCAGGGCCTTACTTCGAAGCTTGGGCTCACGTTGACTTTCACTTTAGGTATAGCGCAGAGCAGGGTGAGCTTCCAACAAGGAACTGGAAACCCAAGGTTTCTTAGGAGAAAACTCATTTTCTTCTCAGAACCATGCCGGCAGTGAGGAAAACCCCGGAAACAACAATGCTTTTCAGGTAGCTTCGAGGCCGCATGAACGGAGCTTTCATAATGGCAAAAGAAGCCTTATGCCATCAGTCTCCAATTTCTAGGTTGACACGCAGCATACACGCAGGACCAGAGCTTACTGTCTCTACGCAGTGTTCTGGTACCGAAACGGTTGCTTAAGCAAAGTCCCTAGGAGTCTTGGAAAGCTTACTACCGTGAAACTAAAGCAGAACAGCGATGAAGGCCTCATGGAGCTGCTGCACGCCTCCCGTTTTGCCAGGATAATCAGGGCCTTACTTCGAGGCTAGTGCTCACATTGACTTTCATGTTTGGTATAGAGCAGAGCCGGGTGAGCTTCCAACTAGGAACTGGAAGCACAAGGTTTCTTTCGAGAAAACTCATTTTCTTCTATGTGCCATGCCGGCTGTAAGTAAAAGCACGGTAACAACAGTGCTTTTCAGGTAGCTTCGGGGCCGCATCAACGGAGCTTTCAAAACGGAAAACTAGCCTTGTGCCGTCAGTCTCTAATTTCTAGGTTGACACGCAGCATACACGCAGGAGCAGAGCTTCCTGGTTCTACGCAGTGTTCTGGTACTGAAACGGGTGCTGAAGCAAGGCCCCTAGGAGTGTTGAAAAGCTTACTACCTTGAAACTAAAGCAGAACAACGATGAAGGCCTCATGGAGCTGCTGCACGCCTCTCGTTTTGCAAGGATAATCAGGGCCTTACTTCGAAGCTTGGGCTCACTTTGACTTTCACTTTAGGTATAGCGCAGAGCAGGGTGAGCTTCCAACAAGGAACTGGAAACCCAAGGTTTCTTAGGAGAAAACTCATTTTCTTCTCAGAACCATGCCGGCAGTGAGGAAAACCCCGGCAACAACAATGCTTTTCAGGTAGCTTCGAGGCCACATGAACGGAGCTTTCATAATGGGAAAAGAAGCCTTATGCCATCAGTCTCCAATTTCTAGGTTGACACGCAGCATACACGCAGGACCAGAGCTTACTGTCTCTACGCAGTGTTCTGGTACCGAAACGGTTGCTTAAGCAAAGTCCCTAGGAATGTTGGAAAGCTTACTACCGTGAAACTAAAGCAGAACAGCGATGAAGACCTCATGGAGCTGCTGCACGCCTCCCGTATTGCCAGCATAATCAGGGCCTTACTTCGAGGCTAGTGCTCACATTGACTTTCACGTTTGGTATAGAGCAGAGCCGGGTGAGCTTCCAACTAGGAACTGGAAGCACAAGGTTTCTTTCGAGAAAACTCATTTTCTTCTATGTGCCATGCCGGCTGTAAGTAAAACCACGGTAACAACAATGCTTTTCAGGTAGCTTCGGGGCCTCATCAACGGAGCTTTCATAATGGGAAAACTAGCCTTGTGCCGTCAGCCTCTAATTTCTAGGTTGACACGCAGCATACACGCAGGAGCAGAGCTTCCTGGTTCTACGCAGTGTTCTGGTACTGAAACGGGTGCTGAAGCAAGGCCCCTAGGAGTGTTGAAAAGCTTACTACCTTGAAACTAAAGCAGAACAACGATGAAGGCCTCATGGAGCTGCTGCACGCCTCTCGTTTTGCAAGGATAATCAGGGCCTTACTTCGAAGCTTGGGCTCACGTTGACTTTCACTTTAGGTATAGCGCAGAGCAGGGTGAGCTTCCAACAAGGAACTGGAACCCCAAGGTTTCTTAGGAGAAAACTCATTTTCTTCTCAGAACCATGCCGGCAGTGAGGAAAACCCCGGCAACAACAATGCTTTTCAGGTAGCTTCGAGGCCGCATGAACGGAGCTTTCATAATGGCAAAAGAAGCCTTATGCCATCAGTCTCCAATTTCTAGGTTGACACGCAGCATACACGCAGGACCAGAGCTTACTGTCTCTACGCAGTTTTCTGGTACCGAAACGGTTGCTTAAGCAAAGTCCCTAGGAATGTTGGAAAGCTTACTACCGTGAAACTAAAGCAGAACAGCGATGAAGGCCTCATGGAGCTGCTGCACGCCTCCCGTATTGCCAGCATAATCAGGGCCTTACTTCGAGGCTAGTGCTCACATTGACTTTCACGTTTGGTATAGAGCAGAGCCGGGTGAGCTTCCAACTAGGAACTGGAAGCACAAGGTTTCTTTCGAGAAAACTCATTTTCTTCTATGTGCCATGCCGGCTGTAAGTAAAAGCACGGTAACAACAGTGCTTTTCAGGTAGCTTCGGGGCCGCATGAACGGAGCTTTCATAATGGGAAAACTAGCCTTGTGCCGTCAGTCTCTAATTTCTAGCTTGACACGCAGCATACACGCAGGAGCAGAGCTTCCTGGTTCTACGCAGTGTTCTGGTACTGAAACGGGTGCTGAAGCAAGGCCCCTAGGAGTGTTGAAAAGCTCACTACCTTGAAACTAAAGCAGAACAACGATGAAGGCCTCATGGAGCTGCTGCACGCCTCTCGTTTTGCAAGGATAATCAGGGCCTTACTTCGAAGCTTGGGCTCACGTTGACTTTCACTTTAGGTATAGCGCAGAGCAGGGTGAGCTTCCAACAAGGAACTGGAAACCCAAGGTTTCTTAGGAGAAAACTCATTTTCTTCTCAGAACCATGCCGGCAGTGAGGAAAACCCCGGCAACAACAATGCTTTTCAGGTAGCTTCGAGGCCGCATGAACGGAGCTTTCATAATGGGAAAAGAAGCCTTATGCCATCAGTCTCCAATTTCTAGGTTGACACGCAGCATACACGCAGGACCAGAGCTTACTGTCTCTACGCAGTGTTCTGGTACTGAAACGGGTGCTGAAGCAAAGTCCCTAGGAGTCTTGGAAAGCTTACTACCGTGAAACTAAAGCAGAACAGCGATGAAGGCCTCATGGAGCTGCTGCACGCCTCCCGATTTGCCAGCATAATCAGGGCCTTACTTCGAGGCTAGTGCTCACATTGACTTTCACGTTTGGTATAGAGCAGAGCCGGGTGAGCTTCCAACTAGGAACTCGAAGCACAAGGTTTCTTTCGAGAAAACTCATTTTCTTCTATGTGCCATGCCAGCTGTAAGTAAAAGCACGGTAACAACAGTGCTTTTCAGGTAGCTTCGGGGCCGCATCAATGGAGCTTTCAAAACGGGAAAACAAGCCTTGTGCCATCAGTCTCTAATTTCTAGGTTGACACGCAGCATACACGCAGGAGCAGAGCTTCCTGGTTCTACGCAGTGTTCTGGTACTGAAACGGGTGCTGAAGCAAGGCCCCTAGGAGTGTTGAAAAGCTTACTACCTTGAAACTAAAGCAGAACAACGATGAAGGCCTCATGGAGCTGCTGCACGCCTCTCGTTTTGCAAGGATAATCAGGGCCTTACTTCGAAGCTTGGGCTCACGTTGACTTTCACTTTAGGTATAGCGCAGAGCAGGGTGAGCTTCCAACAAGGAACTGGAAACCCAAGGTTTCTTAGGAGAAAACTCATTTTCTTCTCAGAACCATGCCGGCAGTGAGGAAAACCCCGGCAACAACAATGCTTTTCAGGTAGCTTCGAGGCCGCATGAACGGAGCTTTCATAATGGGAAAAGAAGCCTTATGCCATCAGTCTCCAATTTCTAGGTTGACACGCAGCATACACGCAGGACCAGAGCTTACTGTCTCTACGCAGTGTTCTGGTACCGAAACGGTTGCTTAAGCAAAGTCCCTAGGAATGTTGGAAAGCTTACTACCGTGAAACTAAAGCAGAACAGCGATGAAGGCCTCATGGAGCTGCTGCACGCCTCCCGTATTGCCAGCATAATCAGGGCCTTACTTCGAGGCTGGTGCTCACATTGACTTTCACGTTTGGTATAGAGCAGAGCCGGGTGAGCTTCCAACTAGGAACTGGAAGCACAAGGTTTCTTTCGAGAAAACTCATTTTCTTCTATGTGCCATGCCGGCTGTAAGTAAAAGCACGGTAACAACAGTGCTTTTCAGGTAGCTTCGAGGCCGCATGAATGGAGCTTTCAAAACGGGAAAACAAGCCTTGTGCCGTCAGCCTCTAATTTCTAGGTTGACACGCAGCATACACGCAGGAGCAGAGCTTCCTGGTTCTACGCAGTGTTCTGGTACTGAAACGGGTGCTGAAGTAAGGCCCCTAGGAGTGTTGAAAAGCTTACTACCTTGAAACTAAAGCAGAACAACGATGAAGGCCTCATGGAGCTGCTGCACGCCTCTCGTTTTGCAAGGATAATCAGGACCTTACTTCGAAGCTTGGGCCCATGTTGACTTTCACTTTAGGTATAGCGCAGAGCAGGGTGAGCTTCCAACAAGGAACTGGAAACCCAAGGTTTCTTAGGAGAAAACTCAGTTTCTTCTCAGAACCATGTCGGCAGTGAGGAAAACCCCGGCAACAACAATGCTTTTCAGGTAGCTTCGAGGCCGCATGAACGGAGCTTTCATAATGGGAAAAGAAGCCTTATGCCATCAGTCTCCAATTTCTAGGTTGACACGCAGCATACACGCAGGACCAGAGCTTACTGTCTCTACGCAGTGTTCTGGTACCGAAACGGTTGCTTAAGCAAAGTCCCTAGGAATGTTGGAAAGCTTACTACCGTGAAACTAAAGCAGAACAGCGATGAAGGCCTCATGGAGCTGCTGCACGCCTCCCGTATTGCCAGCATAATCAGGGCCTTACTTCGAGGCTAGTGCTCACATTGACTTTCACGTTTGGTATAGAGCAGAGCCGGGTGAGCTTCCAACTAGGAACTGGAAGCACAAGGTTTCTTTCGAGAAAACTCATTTTCTTCTATGTGCCATGCCGGCTGTAAGTAAAAGCACGGTAACAACAGTGCTTTTCAGGTAGCTTCGAGGCCGCATGAATGGAGCTTTCAAAACGGGAAAACAAGCCTTGTGCCGTCAGCCTCTAATTTCTAGGTTGACACGCAGCATACACGCAGGAGCAGAGCTTCCTGGTTCTACGCAGTGTTCTGGTACTGAAACGGGTGCTGAAGCAAGGCCCCTAGGAGTGTTGAAAAGCTTACTACCTTGAAACTAAAGCAGAACAACGATGAAGGCCTCATGGAGCTGCTGCACGCCTCTCGTTTTGCAAGGATAATCAGGGCCTTACTTCGAAGCTTGGGCTCACGTTGACTTTCACTTTAGGTATAGCGCAGAGCAGGGTGAGCTTCCAACAAGGAACTGGAAACCCAAGGTTTCTTAGGAGAAAACTCAGTTTCTTCTCAGAACCATGCCGGCAGTGAGGAAAACCCCGGCAACAACAATGCTTTTCAGGTAGCTTCGAGGCCGCATGAACGGAGCTTTCATAATGGGAAAAGAAGCCTTATGCCATCAGTCTCCAATTTCTAGGTTGACACGCAGCATACACGCAGGACCAGAGCTTACTGTCTCTACGCAGTGTTCTGGTACCGAAACGGTTGCTTAAGCAAAGTCCCTAGGAATGTTGGAAAGCTTACTACCGTGAAACTAAAGCAGAACAGCGATGAAGGCCTCATGGAGCTGCTGCACGCCTCCCGTATTGCCAGCATAATCAGGGCCTTACTTCGAGGCTGGTGCTCACATTGACTTTCACGTTTGGTATAGAGCAGAGCCGGGTGAGCTTCCAACTAGGAACTGGAAGCACAAGGTTTCTTTCGAGAAAACTCATTTTCTTCTATGTGCCATGCCGGCTGTAAGTAAAAGCACGGTAACAACAGTGCTTTTCAGGTAGCTTCGAGGCCGCATGAATGGAGCTTTCAAAACGGGAAAACAAGCCTTGTGCCGTCAGCCTCTAATTTCTAGGTTGACACGCAGCATACACGCAGGAGCAGAGCTTCCTGGTTCTAAGCAGTGTTCTGGTACCGAAACGGGTGCTGAAGCAAGGCCCCTAGGAGTGTTGAAAAGCTTACTACCTTGAAACTAAAGCAGAACAACGATGAAGGCCTCATGGAGCTGCTGCACGCCTCTCGTTTTGCAAGGATAATCAGGGCCTTACTTCGAAGCTTGGGCTCACGTTGACTTTCACTTTAGGTATAGCGCAGAGCAGGGTGAGCTTCCAACAAGGAACTGGAAACCCAAGGTTTCTTAGGAGAAAACTCATTTTCTTCTCAGAACCATGCCGACAGTGAGGAAAACCCCGGCAACAACAATGCTTTTCAGGTAGCTTCGAGGCCGCATGAACGGAGCTTTCATAATGGGAAAAGAAGCCTTATGCCATCAGTCTCCAATTTCTAGGTTGACACGCAGCATACACGCAGGACCAGAGCTTACTGTCTCTACGTAGTGTTCTGGGACCGAAACGGTTGCTTAAGCAAAGTCCCTAGGAGTCTTGGAAAGCTTACTACCGTGAAACTAAAGCAGAACAGCGATGAAGGCCTCATGGAGCTGCTGCACGCCTCCAGTTTTGCCAGGATAATCAGGGCCTTACTTCGAGGCTAGTGCTCACATTGACTTTCACGTTTGGTATAGAGCAGAGCCGGGTGAGCTTCCAACTAGGAACTGGAAGCACAAGGTTTCTTTCGAGAAAACTCATTTTCTTCTATGTGCCATGCCGGCTGTAAGTAAAACCACGGTAACAACAATGCTTTTCAGGTAGCTTCGGGGCCTCATCAACGGAGCTTTCATAATGGGAAAACTAGCCTTGTGCCGTCAGCCTCTAATTTCTAGGTTGACACGCAGCATACACGCAGGAGCAGAACTTCCTGGTTCTACGCAGTGTTCTGGTACTGAAACGGGTGCTGAAGCAAGGCCCCTAGGAGTGTTGAAAAGCTTACTACCTTGAAACTAAAGCAGAACAACGATGAAGGCCTCATGGAGCTGCTGCACGCCTCTCGTTTTGCAAGGATAATCAGGGCCTTACTTCGAAGCTTGGGCTCACGTTGACTTTCACTTTAGGTATAGCGCAGAGCAGGGTGAGCTTCCAACAAGGAACTGGAAACCCAAGGTTTCTTAGGAGAAAACTCAGTTTCTTCTGAGAACCATGCCGGCAGTGAGGAAAACCCCGGCAACAACAATGCTTTTCAGGTAGCTTCGAGGCCGCATGAACGGAGCTTTCATAATGGGAAAAGAAGCCTTATGCCATCAGTCTCCAATTTCTAGGTTGACACGCAGCATACACGCAGGACCAGAGCTTACTGTCTCTACGCAGTGTTCTGGTAAAGAAACGGTTGCTTAAGCAAAGTCCCAAGGAATGTTGGAAAGCTTCCTACCGTGAAACTAAAGCAGAACAGCGATGAAGGCCTCATGGAGCTGCTGCACGCCTCCCGTATTGCCAGCATAATCAGGGCCTTACTTCGAGGCTAGTGCTCACATTGACTTTCACGTTTGGTATAGAGCAGAGCCGGGTGAGCTTCCAACTAGGAACTGGAAGCACAAGGTTTCTTTCGAGAAAACTCATTTTCTTCTATGTGCCATGCCGGCTGTAAGTAAAAGCACGGTAACAACAGTGCTTTTCAGGTAGCTTCGAGGCCGCATGAATGGAGCTTTCAAAACGGGAAAACAAGCCTTGTGCCATCAGTCTCTAATTTCTAGGTTGACACGCAGCATACACGCAGGAGCAGAGCTTCCTGGTTCTACGCAGTGTTCTGGTACTGAAACGGGTGCTGAAGCAAGGCCCCTAGGAGTGTTGAAAAGCTTACTACCTTGAAACTAAAGCAGAACAACGATGAAGGCCTCATGGAGCTGCTGCACGCCTCTCGTTTTGCAAGGATAATCAGGGCCTTACTTCGAAGCTTGGGCTCACGTTGACTTTCACTTTAGGTATAGCGCAGAGCAGGGTGAGCTTCCAACAAGGAACTGGAAACCCAAGGTTTCTTAGGAGAAAACTCATTTTCTTCTCAGAACCATGCCGGCAGTGAGCAAAACCCCGGAAACAACAATGCTTTTCAGGTAGCTTCGAGGCCGCATGAACGGAGCTTTCATAATGGCAAAAGAAGCCTTATGCCATCAGTCTCCAATTTCTAGGTTGACACGCAGCATACACGCAGGACCAGAGCTTACTGTCTCTACGCAGTGTTCTGGTACCGAAACGGTTGCTTAAGCAAAGTCCCTAGGAGTCTTGGAAAGCTTACTACCGTGAAACTAAAGCAGAACAGCGATGAAGGCCTCATGGAGCTGCTGCACGCCTCCCGTTTTGCCAGGATAATCAGGGCCTTACTTCGAGGCTAGTGCTCACATTGACTTTCATGTTTGGTATAGAGCAGAGCCGGGTGAGCTTCCAACTAGGAACTGGAAGCACAAGGTTTCTTTCGAGAAAACTCATTTTCTTCTATGTGCCATGCCGGCTGTAAGTAAAAGCACGGTAACAACAGTGCTTTTCAGGTAGCTTCGGGGCCGCATCAACGGAGCTTTCAAAACGGAAAACTAGCCTTGTGCCGTCAGTCTCTAATTTCTAGGTTGACACGCAGCATACACGCAGGAGCAGAGCTTCCTGGTTCTACGCAGTGTTCTGGTACTGAAACGGGTGCTGAAGCAAGGCCCCTAGGAGTGTTGAAAAGCTTACTACCTTGAAACTAAAGCAGAACAACGATGAAGGCCTCATGGAGCTGCTGCACGCCTCTCGTTTTGCAAGGATAATCAGGGCCTTACTTCGAAGCTTGGGCTCACGTTGACTTTCACTTTAGGTATAGCGCAGAGCAGGGTGAGCTTCCAACAAGGAACTGGAAACCCAAGGTTTCTTAGGAGAAAACTCATTTTCTTCTCAGGACCATGCCGGCAGTGAGGAAAACCCCGGCAACAACAATGCTTTTCAGGTAGCTTCGAGGCCGCATGAACGAAGCTTTAATAATGGGAAAAGAAGCCTTATGCCATCAGTCTCCAATTTCTAGGTTGACACGCAGCATACACGCAGGACCAGAGCTTACTGTCTCTACGCAGTGTTCTGGTACCGAAACGGTTGCTTAAGCAAAGTCCCTAGGAATGTTGGAAAGCTTACTACCGTGAAACTAAAGCAGAACAGCGATGAAGGCCTCATGGAGCTGCTGCACGCCTCCCGTATTGCCAGCATAATCAGGGCCTTACTTCGAGGCTAGTGCTCACATTGACTTTCACGTTTGGTATAGAGCAGAGCCGGGTGAGCTTCCAACTAGGAACTGGAAGCACAAGGTTTCTTTCGAGAAAACTCATTTTCTTCTATGTGCCATGCCGGCTGTAAGTAAAAGCACGGTAACAACAATGCTTTTCAGGTAGCTTCGGGGCCTCATCAACGGAGCTTTCATAATGGGAAAACTAGCCTTGTGCCGTCAGCCTCTAATTTCTAGGTTGACACGCAGCATACACGCAGGAGCAGAACTTCCTGGTTCTACGCAGTGTTCTGGTACTGAAACGGGTGCTGAAGCAAGGCCCCTAGGAGTGTTGAAAAGCTTACTACCTTGAAACTAAAGCAGAACAACGATGAAGGCCTCATGGAGCTGCTGCACGCCTCTCGTTTTGCAAGGATAATCAGGGCCTTACTTCGAAGCTTGGGCTCACGTTGACTTTCACTTTAGGTATAGCGCAGAGCAGGGTGAGCTTCCAACAAGGAACTGGAAACCCAAGGTTTCTTAGGAGAAAACTCATTTTCTTCTCAGAACCATGCTGGCAGTGAGGAAAACCCCGGCAACAACAATGCTTTTCAGGTAGCTTCGAGGCCGCATGAACGGAGCTTTCATAATGGGAAAAGAAGCCTTATGCCATCAGTCTCCAATTTCTAGGTTGACACGCAGCATACACGCAGGACCAGAGCTTACTGTCTCTACGCAGTGTTCTGGTACCGAAACGGTTGCTTAAGCAAAGTCCCTAGGAATGTTGGAAAGCTTACTACCGTGAAACTAAAGCAGAACAGCGATGAAGGCCTCATGGAGCTGCTGCACGCCTCCCGTTTTGCCAGGATAATCAGGGCCTTACTTCGAGGCTAGTGCTCACATTGACTTTCACGTTTGGTATAGAGCAGAGCCGGGTGAGCTTCCAACTAGGAACTGGAAGCACAAGGTTTCTTTCGAGAAAACTCATTTTCTTCTATGTGCCATGCCGGCTGTAAGTAAAACCACGGTAACAACAATGCTTTTCAGGTAGCTTCGGGGCCTCATCAACGGAGCTTTCATAATGGGAAAACTAGCCTTGTGCCGTCAGCCTCTAATTTCTAGGTTGACACGCAGCATACACGCAGGAGCAGAACTTCCTGGTTCTACGCAGTGTTCTGGTACTGAAACGGGTGCTGAAGCAAGGCCCCTAGGAGTGTTGAAAAGCTTACTACCTTGAAACTAAAGCAGAACAACGATGAAGGCCTCATGGAGCTGCTGCACGCCTCTCGTTTTGCAAGGATAATCAGGGCCTTACTTCGAAGCTTGGGCTCACGTTGACTTTCACTTTAGGTATAGCGCAGAGCAGGGTGAGCTTCCAACAAGGAACTGGAAACCCAAGGTTTCTTAGGAGAAAACTCAGTTTCTTCTGAGAACCATGCCGGCAGTGAGGAAAACCCCGGCAACAACAATGCTTTTCAGGTAGCTTCGAGGCCGCATGAACGGAGCTTTCATAATGGCAAAAGAAGCCTTATGCCATCAGTCTCCAATTTCTAGGTTGACACGCAGCATACACGCAGGACCAGAGCTTACTGTCTCTACGCAGTGTTCTGGTACCGAAACGGTTGCTTAAGCAAAGTCCCTAGGAATGTTGGAAAGCTTCCTACCGTGAAACTAAAGCAGAACAGCGATGAAGGCCTCATGGAGCTGCTGCACGCCTCCCGTATTGCCAGCATAATCAGGGCCTTACTTCGAGGCTAGTGCTCACATTGACTTTCACGTTTGGTATAGAGCAGAGCCGGGTGAGCTTCCAACTAGGAACTGGAAGCACAAGGTTTCTTTCGAGAAAACTCATTTTCTTCTATGTGCCATGCCGGCTGTAAGTAAAAGCACGGTAACAACAGTGCTTTTCAGGTAGCTTCGGGGCCGCATGAACGGAGCTTTCATAATGGGAAAACTAGCCTTGTGCCGTCAGTCTCTAATTTCTAGCTTGACACGCAGCATACACGCAGGAGCAGAGCTTCCTGGTTCTACGCAGTGTTCTGGTACTGAAACGGGTGCTGAAGCAAGGCCCCTAGGAGTGTTGAAAAGCTCACTACCTTGAAACTAAAGCAGAACAACGATGAAGGCCTCATGGAGCTGCTGCACGCCTCTCGTTTTGCAAGGATAATCAGGGCCTTACTTCGAAGCTTGGGCTCACGTTGACTTTCACTTTAGGTATAGCGCAGAGCAGGGTGAGCTTCCAACAAGGAACTGGAAACCCAAGGTTTCTTAGGAGAAAACTCATTTTCTTCTCAGAACCATGCCGGCAGTGAGGAAAACCCCGGCAACAACAATGCTTTTCAGGTAGCTTCGAGGCCGCATGAACGGAGCTTTCATAATGGGAAAAGAAGCCTTATGCCATCAGTCTCCAATTTCTAGGTTGACACGCAGCATACACGCAGGACCAGAGCTTACTGTCTCTACGCAGTGTTCTGGTACTGAAACGGGTGCTGAAGCAAAGTCCCTAGGAGTCTTGGAAAGCTTACTACCGTGAAACTAAAGCAGAACAGCGATGAAGGCCTCATGGAGCTGCTGCACGCCTCCCGATTTGCCAGCATAATCAGGGCCTTACTTCGAGGCTAGTGCTCACATTGACTTTCACGTTTGGTATAGAGCAGAGCCGGGTGAGCTTCCAACTAGGAACTCGAAGCACAAGGTTTCTTTCGAGAAAACTCATTTTCTTCTATGTGCCATGCCAGCTGTAAGTAAAAGCACGGTAACAACAGTGCTTTTCAGGTAGCTTCGGGGCCGCATCAATGGAGCTTTCAAAACGGGAAAACAAGCCTTGTGCCATCAGTCTCTAATTTCTAGGTTGACACGCAGCATACACGCAGGAGCAGAGCTTCCTGGTTCTACGCAGTGTTCTGGTACTGAAACGGGTGCTGAAGCAAGGCCCCTAGGAGTGTTGAAAAGCTTACTACCTTGAAACTAAAGCAGAACAACGATGAAGGCCTCATGGAGCTGCTGCACGCCTCTCGTTTTGCAAGGATAATCAGGGCCTTACTTCGAAGCTTGGGCTCACGTTGACTTTCACTTTAGGTATAGCGCAGAGCAGGGTGAGCTTCCAACAAGGAACTGGAAACCCAAGGTTTCTTAGGAGAAAACTCATTTTCTTCTCAGAACCATGCCGGCAGTGAGGAAAACCCCGGCAACAACAATGCTTTTCAGGTAGCTTCGAGGCCGCATGAACGGAGCTTTCATAATGGGAAAAGAAGCCTTATGCCATCAGTCTCCAATTTCTAGGTTGACACGCAGCATACACGCAGGACCAGAGCTTACTGTCTCTACGCAGTGTTCTGGTACCGAAACGGTTGCTTAAGCAAAGTCCCTAGGAATGTTGGAAAGCTTACTACCGTGAAACTAAAGCAGAACAGCGATGAAGGCCTCATGGAGCTGCTGCACGCCTCCCGTATTGCCAGCATAATCAGGGCCTTACTTCGAGGCTGGTGCTCACATTGACTTTCACGTTTGGTATAGAGCAGAGCCGGGTGAGCTTCCAACTAGGAACTGGAAGCACAAGGTTTCTTTCGAGAAAACTCATTTTCTTCTATGTGCCATGCCGGCTGTAAGTAAAAGCACGGTAACAACAGTGCTTTTCAGGTAGCTTCGAGGCCGCATGAATGGAGCTTTCAAAACGGGAAAACAAGCCTTGTGCCGTCAGCCTCTAATTTCTAGGTTGACACGCAGCATACACGCAGGAGCAGAGCTTCCTGGTTCTACGCAGTGTTCTGGTACTGAAACGGGTGCTGAAGTAAGGCCCCTAGGAGTGTTGAAAAGCTTACTACCTTGAAACTAAAGCAGAACAACGATGAAGGCCTCATGGAGCTGCTGCACGCCTCTCGTTTTGCAAGGATAATCAGGACCTTACTTCGAAGCTTGGGCCCATGTTGACTTTCACTTTAGGTATAGCGCAGAGCAGGGTGAGCTTCCAACAAGGAACTGGAAACCCAAGGTTTCTTAGGAGAAAACTCAGTTTCTTCTCAGAACCATGTCGGCAGTGAGGAAAACCCCGGCAACAACAATGCTTTTCAGGTAGCTTCGAGGCCGCATGAACGGAGCTTTCATAATGGGAAAAGAAGCCTTATGCCATCAGTCTCCAATTTCTAGGTTGACACGCAGCATACACGCAGGACCAGAGCTTACTGTCTCTACGCAGTGTTCTGGTACCGAAACGGTTGCTTAAGCAAAGTCCCTAGGAATGTTGGAAAGCTTACTACCGTGAAACTAAAGCAGAACAGCGATGAAGGCCTCATGGAGCTGCTGCACGCCTCCCGTATTGCCAGCATAATCAGGGCCTTACTTCGAGGCTAGTGCTCACATTGACTTTCACGTTTGGTATAGAGCAGAGCCGGGTGAGCTTCCAACTAGGAACTGGAAGCACAAGGTTTCTTTCGAGAAAACTCATTTTCTTCTATGTGCCATGCCGGCTGTAAGTAAAAGCACGGTAACAACAGTGCTTTTCAGGTAGCTTCGAGGCCGCATGAATGGAGCTTTCAAAACGGGAAAACAAGCCTTGTGCCGTCAGCCTCTAATTTCTAGGTTGACACGCAGCATACACGCAGGAGCAGAGCTTCCTGGTTCTACGCAGTGTTCTGGTACTGAAACGGGTGCTGAAGCAAGGCCCCTAGGAGTGTTGAAAAGCTTACTACCTTGAAACTAAAGCAGAACAACGATGAAGGCCTCATGGAGCTGCTGCACGCCTCTCGTTTTGCAAGGATAATCAGGGCCTTACTTCGAAGCTTGGGCTCACGTTGACTTTCACTTTAGGTATAGCGCAGAGCAGGGTGAGCTTCCAACAAGGAACTGGAAACCCAAGGTTTCTTAGGAGAAAACTCAGTTTCTTCTCAGAACCATGCCGGCAGTGAGGAAAACCCCGGCAACAACAATGCTTTTCAGGTAGCTTCGAGGCCGCATGAACGGAGCTTTCATAATGGGAAAAGAAGCCTTATGCCATCAGTCTCCAATTTCTAGGTTGACACGCAGCATACACGCAGGACCAGAGCTTACTGTCTCTACGCAGTGTTCTGGTACCGAAACGGTTGCTTAAGCAAAGTCCCTAGGAATGTTGGAAAGCTTACTACCGTGAAACTAAAGCAGAACAGCGATGAAGGCCTCATGGAGCTGCTGCACGCCTCCCGTATTGCCAGCATAATCAGGGCCTTACTTCGAGGCTGGTGCTCACATTGACTTTCACGTTTGGTATAGAGCAGAGCCGGGTGAGCTTCCAACTAGGAACTGGAAGCACAAGGTTTCTTTCGAGAAAACTCATTTTCTTCTATGTGCCATGCCGGCTGTAAGTAAAAGCACGGTAACAACAGTGCTTTTCAGGTAGCTTCGAGGCCGCATGAATGGAGCTTTCAAAACGGGAAAACAAGCCTTGTGCCGTCAGCCTCTAATTTCTAGGTTGACACGCAGCATACACGCAGGAGCAGAGCTTCCTGGTTCTAAGCAGTGTTCTGGTACCGAAACGGGTGCTGAAGCAAGGCCCCTAGGAGTGTTGAAAAGCTTACTACCTTGAAACTAAAGCAGAACAACGATGAAGGCCTCATGGAGCTGCTGCACGCCTCTCGTTTTGCAAGGATAATCAGGGCCTTACTTCGAAGCTTGGGCTCACGTTGACTTTCACTTTAGGTATAGCGCAGAGCAGGGTGAGCTTCCAACAAGGAACTGGAAACCCAAGGTTTCTTAGGAGAAAACTCATTTTCTTCTCAGAACCATGCCGACAGTGAGGAAAACCCCGGCAACAACAATGCTTTTCAGGTAGCTTCGAGGCCGCATGAACGGAGCTTTCATAATGGGAAAAGAAGCCTTATGCCATCAGTCTCCAATTTCTAGGTTGACACGCAGCATACACGCAGGACCAGAGCTTACTGTCTCTACGTAGTGTTCTGGGACCGAAACGGTTGCTTAAGCAAAGTCCCTAGGAGTCTTGGAAAGCTTACTACCGTGAAACTAAAGCAGAACAGCGATGAAGGCCTCATGGAGCTGCTGCACGCCTCCAGTTTTGCCAGGATAATCAGGGCCTTACTTCGAGGCTAGTGCTCACATTGACTTTCACGTTTGGTATAGAGCAGAGCCGGGTGAGCTTCCAACTAGGAACTGGAAGCACAAGGTTTCTTTCGAGAAAACTCATTTTCTTCTATGTGCCATGCCGGCTGTAAGTAAAACCACGGTAACAACAATGCTTTTCAGGTAGCTTCGGGGCCTCATCAACGGAGCTTTCATAATGGGAAAACTAGCCTTGTGCCGTCAGCCTCTAATTTCTAGGTTGACACGCAGCATACACGCAGGAGCAGAACTTCCTGGTTCTACGCAGTGTTCTGGTACTGAAACGGGTGCTGAAGCAAGGCCCCTAGGAGTGTTGAAAAGCTTACTACCTTGAAACTAAAGCAGAACAACGATGAAGGCCTCATGGAGCTGCTGCACGCCTCTCGTTTTGCAAGGATAATCAGGGCCTTACTTCGAAGCTTGGGCTCACGTTGACTTTCACTTTAGGTATAGCGCAGAGCAGGGTGAGCTTCCAACAAGGAACTGGAAACCCAAGGTTTCTTAGGAGAAAACTCAGTTTCTTCTGAGAACCATGCCGGCAGTGAGGAAAACCCCGGCAACAACAATGCTTTTCAGGTAGCTTCGAGGCCGCATGAACGGAGCTTTCATAATGGGAAAAGAAGCCTTATGCCATCAGTCTCCAATTTCTAGGTTGACACGCAGCATACACGCAGGACCAGAGCTTACTGTCTCTACGCAGTGTTCTGGTAAAGAAACGGTTGCTTAAGCAAAGTCCCAAGGAATGTTGGAAAGCTTCCTACCGTGAAACTAAAGCAGAACAGCGATGAAGGCCTCATGGAGCTGCTGCACGCCTCCCGTATTGCCAGCATAATCAGGGCCTTACTTCGAGGCTAGTGCTCACATTGACTTTCACGTTTGGTATAGAGCAGAGCCGGGTGAGCTTCCAACTAGGAACTGGAAGCACAAGGTTTCTTTCGAGAAAACTCATTTTCTTCTATGTGCCATGCCGGCTGTAAGTAAAAGCACGGTAACAACAGTGCTTTTCAGGTAGCTTCGAGGCCGCATGAATGGAGCTTTCAAAACGGGAAAACAAGCCTTGTGCCATCAGTCTCTAATTTCTAGGTTGACACGCAGCATACACGCAGGAGCAGAGCTTCCTGGTTCTACGCAGTGTTCTGGTACTGAAACGGGTGCTGAAGCAAGGCCCCTAGGAGTGTTGAAAAGCTTACTACCTTGAAACTAAAGCAGAACAACGATGAAGGCCTCATGGAGCTGCTGCACGCCTCTCGTTTTGCAAGGATAATCAGGGCCTTACTTCGAAGCTTGGGCTCACGTTGACTTTCACTTTAGGTATAGCGCAGAGCAGGGTGAGCTTCCAACAAGGAACTGGAAACCCAAGGTTTCTTAGGAGAAAACTCATTTTCTTCTCAGAACCATGCCGGCAGTGAGCAAAACCCCGGAAACAACAATGCTTTTCAGGTAGCTTCGAGGCCGCATGAACGGAGCTTTCATAATGGCAAAAGAAGCCTTATGCCATCAGTCTCCAATTTCTAGGTTGACACGCAGCATACACGCAGGACCAGAGCTTACTGTCTCTACGCAGTGTTCTGGTACCGAAACGGTTGCTTAAGCAAAGTCCCTAGGAGTCTTGGAAAGCTTACTACCGTGAAACTAAAGCAGAACAGCGATGAAGGCCTCATGGAGCTGCTGCACGCCTCCCGTTTTGCCAGGATAATCAGGGCCTTACTTCGAGGCTAGTGCTCACATTGACTTTCATGTTTGGTATAGAGCAGAGCCGGGTGAGCTTCCAACTAGGAACTGGAAGCACAAGGTTTCTTTCGAGAAAACTCATTTTCTTCTATGTGCCATGCCGGCTGTAAGTAAAAGCACGGTAACAACAGTGCTTTTCAGGTAGCTTCGGGGCCGCATCAACGGAGCTTTCAAAACGGAAAACTAGCCTTGTGCCGTCAGTCTCTAATTTCTAGGTTGACACGCAGCATACACGCAGGAGCAGAGCTTCCTGGTTCTACGCAGTGTTCTGGTACTGAAACGGGTGCTGAAGCAAGGCCCCTAGGAGTGTTGAAAAGCTTACTACCTTGAAACTAAAGCAGAACAACGATGAAGGCCTCATGGAGCTGCTGCACGCCTCTCGTTTTGCAAGGATAATCAGGGCCTTACTTCGAAGCTTGGGCTCACGTTGACTTTCACTTTAGGTATAGCGCAGAGCAGGGTGAGCTTCCAACAAGGAACTGGAAACCCAAGGTTTCTTAGGAGAAAACTCATTTTCTTCTCAGGACCATGCCGGCAGTGAGGAAAACCCCGGCAACAACAATGCTTTTCAGGTAGCTTCGAGGCCGCATGAACGAAGCTTTAATAATGGGAAAAGAAGCCTTATGCCATCAGTCTCCAATTTCTAGGTTGACACGCAGCATACACGCAGGACCAGAGCTTACTGTCTCTACGCAGTGTTCTGGTACCGAAACGGTTGCTTAAGCAAAGTCCCTAGGAATGTTGGAAAGCTTACTACCGTGAAACTAAAGCAGAACAGCGATGAAGGCCTCATGGAGCTGCTGCACGCCTCCCGTATTGCCAGCATAATCAGGGCCTTACTTCGAGGCTAGTGCTCACATTGACTTTCACGTTTGGTATAGAGCAGAGCCGGGTGAGCTTCCAACTAGGAACTGGAAGCACAAGGTTTCTTTCGAGAAAACTCATTTTCTTCTATGTGCCATGCCGGCTGTAAGTAAAAGCACGGTAACAACAATGCTTTTCAGGTAGCTTCGGGGCCTCATCAACGGAGCTTTCATAATGGGAAAACTAGCCTTGTGCCGTCAGCCTCTAATTTCTAGGTTGACACGCAGCATACACGCAGGAGCAGAACTTCCTGGTTCTACGCAGTGTTCTGGTACTGAAACGGGTGCTGAAGCAAGGCCCCTAGGAGTGTTGAAAAGCTTACTACCTTGAAACTAAAGCAGAACAACGATGAAGGCCTCATGGAGCTGCTGCACGCCTCTCGTTTTGCAAGGATAATCAGGGCCTTACTTCGAAGCTTGGGCTCACGTTGACTTTCACTTTAGGTATAGCGCAGAGCAGGGTGAGCTTCCAACAAGGAACTGGAAACCCAAGGTTTCTTAGGAGAAAACTCATTTTCTTCTCAGAACCATGCTGGCAGTGAGGAAAACCCCGGCAACAACAATGCTTTTCAGGTAGCTTCGAGGCCGCATGAACGGAGCTTTCATAATGGGAAAAGAAGCCTTATGCCATCAGTCTCCAATTTCTAGGTTGACACGCAGCATACACGCAGGACCAGAGCTTACTGTCTCTACGCAGTGTTCTGGTACCGAAACGGTTGCTTAAGCAAAGTCCCTAGGAATGTTGGAAAGCTTACTACCGTGAAACTAAAGCAGAACAGCGATGAAGGCCTCATGGAGCTGCTGCACGCCTCCCGTTTTGCCAGGATAATCAGGGCCTTACTTCGAGGCTAGTGCTCACATTGACTTTCACGTTTGGTATAGAGCAGAGCCGGGTGAGCTTCCAACTAGGAACTGGAAGCACAAGGTTTCTTTCGAGAAAACTCATTTTCTTCTATGTGCCATGCCGGCTGTAAGTAAAACCACGGTAACAACAATGCTTTTCAGGTAGCTTCGGGGCCTCATCAACGGAGCTTTCATAATGGGAAAACTAGCCTTGTGCCGTCAGCCTCTAATTTCTAGGTTGACACGCAGCATACACGCAGGAGCAGAACTTCCTGGTTCTACGCAGTGTTCTGGTACTGAAACGGGTGCTGAAGCAAGGCCCCTAGGAGTGTTGAAAAGCTTACTACCTTGAAACTAAAGCAGAACAACGATGAAGGCCTCATGGAGCTGCTGCACGCCTCTCGTTTTGCAAGGATAATCAGGGCCTTACTTCGAAGCTTGGGCTCACGTTGACTTTCACTTTAGGTATAGCGCAGAGCAGGGTGAGCTTCCAACAAGGAACTGGAAACCCAAGGTTTCTTAGGAGAAAACTCAGTTTCTTCTGAGAACCATGCCGGCAGTGAGGAAAACCCCGGCAACAACAATGCTTTTCAGGTAGCTTCGAGGCCGCATGAACGGAGCTTTCATAATGGCAAAAGAAGCCTTATGCCATCAGTCTCCAATTTCTAGGTTGACACGCAGCATACACGCAGGACCAGAGCTTACTGTCTCTACGCAGTGTTCTGGTACCGAAACGGTTGCTTAAGCAAAGTCCCTAGGAATGTTGGAAAGCTTCCTACCGTGAAACTAAAGCAGAACAGCGATGAAGGCCTCATGGAGCTGCTGCACGCCTCCCGTATTGCCAGCATAATCAGGGCCTTACTTCGAGGCTAGTGCTCACATTGACTTTCACGTTTGGTATAGAGCAGAGCCGGGTGAGCTTCCAACTAGGAACTGGAAGCACAAGGTTTCTTTCGAGAAAACTCATTTTCTTCTATGTGCCATGCCGGCTGTAAGTAAAAGCACGGTAACAACAGTGCTTTTCAGGTAGCTTCGAGGCCGCATGAATGGAGCTTTCAAAACGGGAAAACAAGCCTTGTGCCGTCAGCCTCTAATTTCTAGGTTGACACGCAGCATACACGCAGGAGCAGAGCTTCCTGGTTCTACGCAGTGTTCTGGTACTGAAACGGGTGCTGAAGCAAGGCCCCTAGGAGTGTTGAAAAGCTTACTACCTTGAAACTAAAGCAGAACAACGATGAAGGCCTCATGGAGCTGCTGCACGCCTCTCGTTTTGCAAGGATAATCAGGGCCTTACTTCGAAGCTTGGGCTCACTTTGACTTTCACTTTAGGTATAGCGCAGAGCAGGGTGAGCTTCCAACAAGGAACTGGAAACCCAAGGTTTCTTAGGAGAAAACTCAGTTTCTTCTCAGAACCATGCCGGCAGTGAGGAAAACCCCGGCAACAACAATGCTTTTCAGGTAGCTTCGAGGCCGCATGAACGGAGCTTTCATAATGGGAAAAGAAGCCTTATGCCATCAGTCTCCAATTTCTAGGTTGACACGCAGCATACACGCAGGACCAGAGCTTACTGTCTCTACGCAGTGTTCTGGTACCGAAACGGTTGCTTAAGCAAAGTCCCTAGGAATGTTGGAAAGCTTACTACCGTGAAACTAAAGCAGAACAGCGATGAAGGCCTCATGAAGCTGCTGCACGCCTCCCGTATTGCCAGCATAATCAGGGCCTTACTTCGAGGCTAGTGCTCACATTGACTTTCACGTTTGGTATAGAGCAGAGCCGGGTGAGCTTCCAACTAGGAACTGGAAGCACAAGGTTTCTTTCGAGAAAACTCATTTTCTTCTATGTGCCATGCCGGCTGTAAGTAAAAGCACGGTAACAACAGTGCTTTTCAGGTAGCTTCGAGGCCGCATGAATGGAGCTTTCAAAACGGGAAAACAAGCCTTGTGCCATCAGTCTCTAATTTCTAGGTTGACACGCAGCATACACGCAGGAGCAGAGCTTCCTGGTTCTACGCAGTGTTCTGGTACTGAAACGGGTGCTGAAGCAAGGCCCCTAGGAGTGTTGAAAAGCTTACTACCTTGAAACTAAAGCAGAACAACGATGAAGGCCTCATGGAGCTGCTGCACGCCTCTCGTTTTGCAAGGATAATCAGGGCCTTACTTCGAAGCTTGGGCTCACGTTGACTTTCACTTTAGGTATAGCGCAGAGCAGGGTGAGCTTCCAACAAGGAACTGGAAACCCAAGGTTTCTTAGGAGAAAACTCATTTTCTTCTCAGAACCATGCCGGCAGTGAGGAAAACCCCGGCAACAACAATGCTTTTCAGGTAGCTTCGAGGCCGCATGAACGGAGCTTTCATAATGGGAAAAGAAGCCTTATGCCATCAGTCTCCAATTTCTAGGTTGACACGCAGCATACACGCAGGACCAGAGCTTACTGTCTCTACGCAGTGTTCTGGGACCGAAACGGTTGCTTAAGCAAAGTCCCTAGGAGTCTTGGAAAGCTTACTACCGTGAAACTAAAGCAGAACAGCGATGAAGGCCTCATGGAGCTGCTGCACGCCTCCAGTTTTGCCAGGATAATCAGGGCCTTACTTCGAGGCTAGTGCTCACATTGACTTTCACGTTTGGTATAGAGCAGAGCCGGGTGAGCTTCCAACTAGGAACTGGAAGCACAAGGTTTCTTTCGAGAAAACTCATTTTCTTCTTTGTGCCATGCCGGCTGTAAGTAAAACCACGGTAACAACAATGCTTTTCAGGTAGCTTCGGGGCCTCATCAACGGAACTTTCATAATGGGAAAACTAGCCTTGTGCCGTCAGCCTCTAATTTCTAGGTTGACACGCAGCATACACGCAGGAGCAGAACTTCCTGGTTCTACGCAGTGTTCTGGTACTGAAACGGGTGCTGAAGCAAGGCCCCTAGGAGTGTTGAAAAGCTTACTACCTTGAAACTAAAGCAGAACAACGATGAAGGCCTCATGGAGCTGCTGCACGCCTCTCGTTTTGCAAGGATAATCAGGGCCTTACTTCGAAGCTTGGGCTCACGTTGACTTTCACTTTAGGTATAGCGCAGAGCAGGGTGAGCTTCCAACAAGGAACTGGAAACCCAAGGTTTCTTAGGAGAAAACTCAGTTTCTTCTGAGAACCATGCCGGCAGTGAGGAAAACCCCGGCAACAACAATGCTTTTCAGGTAGCTTCGAGGCCGCATGAACGGAGCTTTCATAATGGGAAAAGAAGCCTTATGCCATCAGTCTCCAATTTCTAGGTTGACACGCAGCATACACGCAGGACCAGAGCTTACTGTCTCTACGCAGTGTTCTGGTACCGAAACGGTTGCTTAAGCAAAGTCCCTAGGAATGTTGGAAAGCTTACTACCGTGAAACTAAAGCAGAACAGCGATGAAGGCCTCATGGAGCTGCTGCACGCCTCCCGTATTGCCAGCATAATCAGGGCCTTACTTCGAGGCTAGTGCTCACATTGACTTTCACGTTTGGTATAGAGCAGAGCCGGGTGAGCTTCCAACTAGGAACTGGAAGCACAAGGTTTCTTTCGAGAAAACTCATTTTCTTCTATGTGCCATGCCGGCTGTAAGTAAAAGCACGGTAACAACAGTGCTTTTCAGGTAGCTTCGAGGCCGCATGAATGGAGCTTTCAAAACGGGAAAACAAGCCTTGTGCCATCAGTCTCTAATTTCTAGGTTGACACGCAGCATACACGCAGGAGCAGAGCTTCCTGGTTCTACGCAGTGTTCTGGTACTGAAACGGGTGCTGAAGCAAGGCCCCTAGGAGTGTTGAAAAGCTTACTACCTTGAAACTAAAGCAGAACAACGATGAAGGCCTCATGGAGCTGCTGCACGCCTCTCGTTTTGCAAGGATGATCAGGACCTTACTTCGAAGCTTGGGCTCACGTTGACTTTCACTTTAGGTATAGCGCAGAGCAGGGTGAGCTTCCAACAAGGAACTGGAAACCCAAGGTTTCTTAGGAGAAAACTCAGTTTCTTCTCAGAACCATGCCGGCAGTGAGGAAAACCCCGGCAACAACAATGCTTTTCAGGTAGCTTCGAGGCCGCATGAACGGAGCTTTCATAATGGGAAAAGAAGCCTTATGCCATCAGTCTCCAATTTCTAGGTTGACACGCAGCATACACGCAGGACCAGAGCTTACTGTCTCTACGCAGTGTTCTGGTACCGAAACGGTTGCTTAAGCAAAGTCCCTAGGAATGTTGGAAAGCTTACTACCGTGAAACTAAAGCAGAACAGCGATGAAGGCCTCATGGAGCTGCTGCACGCCTCCCGTATTGCCAGCATAATCAGGGCCTTACTTCGAGGCTAGTGCTCACATTGACTTTCACGTTTGGTATAGAGCAGAGCCGGGTGAGCTTCCAACTAGGAACTGGAAGCACAAGGTTTCTTTCGAGAAAACTCATTTTCTTCTATGTGCCATGCCGGCTGTAAGTAAAAGCACGGTAACAACAGTGCTTTTCAGGTAGCTTCGAGGCCGCATGAATGGAGCTTTCAAAACGGGAAAACAAGCCTTGTGCCATCAGTCTCTAATTTCTAGGTTGACACGCAGCATACACGCAGGAGCAGAGCTTCCTGGTTCTACGCAGTGTTCTGGTACTGAAACGGGTGCTGAAGCAAGGCCCCTAGGAGTGTTGAAAAGCTTACTACCTTGAAACTAAAGCAGAACAACGATGAAGGCCTCATGGAGCTGCTGCACGCCTCTCGTTTTGCAAGGATGATCAGGACCTTACTTCGAAGCTTGGGCTCATGTTGACTTTCACTTTAGGTATAGCGCAGAGCAGGGTGAGCTTCCAACAAGGAACTGGAAACCCAAGGTTTCTTAGGAGAAAACTCATTTTCTTCTCAGAACCATGCCGGCAGTGAGGAAAACCCCGGCAACAACAATGCTTTTCAGGTAGCTTCGAGGCCGCATGAACGGAGCTTTCTTTCATAATGGGAAAAGAAGCCTTATGCCATCAGTCTCCAATTTCTAGGTTGACACGCAGCATACACGCAGGACCAGAGCTTACTGTCTCTACGCAGTGTTCTGGGACCGAAACGGTTGCTTAAGCAAAGTCCCTAGGAGTCTTGGAAAGCTTACTACCGTGAAACTAAAGCAGAACAGCGATGAAGGCCTCATGGAGCTGCTGCACGCCTCCAGTTTTGCCAGCATAATCAGGGCCTTACTTCGAGGCTAGTGCTCACATTGACTTTCACGTTTGGTATAGAGCAGAGCCGGGTGAGCTTCCAACTAGGAACTGGAAGCACAAGGTTTCTTTCGAGAAAACTCATTTTCTTCTTTGTGCCATGCCGGCTGTAAGTAAAACCACGGTAACAACAATGCTTTTCAGGTAGCTTCGGGGCCTCATCAACGGAACTTTCATAATGGGAAAACTAGCCTTGTGCCGTCAGCCTCTAATTTCTAGGTTGACACGCAGCATACACGCAGGAGCAGAACTTCCTGGTTCTACGCAGTGTTCTGGTACTGAAACGGGTGCTGAAGCAAGGCCCCTAGGAGTGTTGAAAAGCTTACTACCTTGAAACTAAAGCAGAACAACGATGAAGGCCTCATGGAGCTGCTGCACGCCTCTCGTTTTGCAAGGATAATCAGGGCCTTACTTCGAAGCTTGGGCTCACGTTGACTTTCACTTTAGGTATAGCGCAGAGCAGGGTGAGCTTCCAACAAGGAACTGGAAACCCAAGGTTTCTTAGGAGAAAACTCAGTTTCTTCTGAGAACCATGCCGGCAGTGAGGAAAACCCCGGCAACAACAATGCTTTTCAGGTAGCTTCGAGGCCGCATGAACGGAGCTTTCATAATGGGAAAAGAAGCCTTATGCCATCAGTCTCCAATTTCTAGGTTGACACGCAGCATACACGCAGGACCAGAGCTTACTGTCTCTACGCAGTGTTCTGGTACCGAAACTGTTGCTTAAGCAAAGTCCCTAGGAATGTTGGAAAGCTTACTACCGTGAAACTAAAGCAGAACAGCGATGAAGGCCTCATGGAGCTGCTGCACGCCTCCCGTATTGCCAGCATAATCAGGGCCTTACTTCGAGGCTAGTGCTCACATTGACTTTCACGTTTGGTATAGAGCAGAGCCGGGTGAGCTTCCAACTAGGAACTGGAAGCACAAGGTTTCTTTCGAGAAAACTCATTTTCTTCTATGTGCCATGCCGGCTGTAAGTAAAAGCACGGTAACAACAGTGCTTTTCAGGTAGCTTCGAGGCCGCATGAATGGAGCTTTCAAAACGGGAAAACAAGCCTTGTGCCATCAGTCTCTAATTTCTAGGTTGACACGCAGCATACACGCAGGAGCAGAGCTTCCTGGTTCTACGCAGTGTTCTGGTACTGAAACGGGTGCTGAAGCAAGGCCCCTAGGAGTGTTGAAAAGCTTACTACCTTGAAACTAAAGCAGAACAACGATGAAGGCCTCATGGAGCTGCTGCACGCCTCTCGTTTTGCAAGGATGATCAGGACCTTACTTCGAAGCTTGGGCTCACGTTGACTTTCACTTTAGGTATAGCGCAGAGCAGGGTGAGCTTCCAACAAGGAACTGGAAACCCAAGGTTTCTTAGGAGAAAACTCAGTTTCTTCTCAGAACCATGCCGGCAGTGAGGAAAACCCCGGCAACAACAATGCTTTTCAGGTAGCTTCGAGGCCGCATGAACGGAGCTTTCATAATGGGAAAAGAAGCCTTATGCCATCAGTCTCCAATTTCTAGGTTGACACGCAGCATACACGCAGGACCAGAGCTTACTGTCTCTACGCAGTGTTCTGGTACCGAAACGGTTGCTTAAGCAAAGTCCCTAGGAATGTTGGAAAGCTTACTACCGTGAAACTAAAGCAGAACAGCGATGAAGGCCTCATGGAGCTGCTGCACGCCTCCCGTATTGCCAGCATAATCAGGGCCTTACTTCGAGGCTAGTGCTCACATTGACTTTCACGTTTGGTATAGAGCAGAGCCGGGTGAGCTTCCAACTAGGAACTGGAAGCACAAGGTTTCTTTCGAGAAAACTCATTTTCTTCTATGTGCCATGCCGGCTGTAAGTAAAAGCACGGTAACAACAGTGCTTTTCAGGTAGCTTCGAGGCCGCATGAATGGAGCTTTCAAAACGGGAAAACAAGCCTTGTGCCATCAGTCTCTAATTTCTAGGTTGACACGCAGCATACACGCAGGAGCAGAGCTTCCTGGTTCTACGCAGTGTTCTGGTACTGAAACGGGTGCTGAAGCAAGGCCCCTAGGCGTGTTGAAAAGCTTACTACCTTGAAACTAAAGCAGAACAACGATGAAGGCCTCATGGAGTTGCTGCACGCCTCTCGTTTTGCAAGGATAATCAGGGCCTTACTTCGAAGCTTGGGCTCACGTTGACTTTCACTTTAGGTATAGCGCAGAGCAGGGTGAGCTTCCAACAAGGAACTGGAAACCCAAGGTTTCTTAGGAGAAAACTCATTTTCTTCTCAGAACCATGCTGGCAGTGAGGAAAACCCCGGCAACAACAATGCTTTTCAGGTAGCTTCGAGGCCGCATGAACGGAGCTTTCATAATGGGAAAAGAAGCCTTATGCCATCAGTCTCCAATTTCTAGGTTGACACGCAGCATACACGCAGGACCAGAGCTTACTGTCTCTACGCAGTGTTCTGGTACCGAAACGGTTGCTTAAGCAAAGTCCCTAGGAGTCTTGGAAAGCTTACTACCGTGAAACTAAAGCAGAACAGCGATGAAGGCCTCATGGAGCTGCTGCACGCCTCCCGTATTGCCAGCATAATCAGGGCCTTACTTCGAGGCTGGTGCTCACATTGACTTTCACGTTTGGTATAGAGCAGAGCCGGGTGAGCTTCCAACTAGGAACTGGAAGCACAAGGTTTCTTTCGAGAAAACTCATTTTCTTCTATGTGCCATGCCGGCTGTAAGTAAACGCACGGTAACAACAGTGCTTTTCAGGTAGCTTCGAGGCCGCATGAATGGAGCTTTCAAAACGGGAAAACAAGCCTTGTGCCGTCAGCCTCTAATTTCTAGGTTGACACGCAGCATACACGCAGGAGCAGAGCTTCCTGGTTCTACGCAGTGTTCTGGTACTGAAACGGGTGCTGAAGCAAGGCCCCTAGGAGTGTTGAAAAGCTTACTACCTTGAAACTAAAGCAGAACAACGATGAAGGCCTCATGGAGCTGCTGCACGCCTCTCGTTTTGCAAGGATAATCAGGGCCTTACTTCGAAGCTTGGGCTCACGTTGACTTTCACTTTAGGTATAGCGCAGAGCAGGGTGAGCTTCCAACAAGGAACTGGAAACCCAAGGTTTCTTAGGAGAAAACTCAGTTTCTTCTGAGAACCATGCCGGCAGTGAGGAAAACCCCGGCAACAACAATGCTTTTCAGGTAGCTTCGAGGCCGCATGAACGGAGCTTTCATAATGGGAAAAGAAGCCTTATGCCATCAGTCTCCAATTTCTAGGTTGACACGCAGCATACACGCAGGACCAGAGCTTACTGTCTCTACGCAGTGTTCTGGTACCGAAACGGTTGCTTAAGCAAAGTCCCTAGGAATGTTGGAAAGCTTACTACCGTGAAACTAAAGCAGAACAGCGATGAAGGCCTCATGGAGCTGCTGCACGCCTCCCGTTTTGCCAGCATAATCAGGGCCTTACTTCGAGGCTAGTGCTCACATTGACTTTCACGTTTGGTATAGAGCAGAGCCGGGTGAGCTTCCAACTAGGAACTGGAAGCACAAGGTTTCTTTCGAGAAAACTCATTTTCTTCTATGTGCCATGCCGGCTGTAAGTAAAAGCACGGTAACAACAGTGCTTTTCAGGTAGCTTCGAGGCTGCATGAATGGAGCTTTCAAAACGGGAAAACAAGCCTTGTGCCATCAGTCTCTAATTTCTAGGTTGACACGCAGCATACACGCAGGAGCAGAGCTTCCTGGTTCTACGCAGTGTTCTGGTACTGAAACGGGTGCTGAAGCAAGGCCCCTAGGAGTGTTGAAAAGCTTACTACCTTGAAACTAAAGCAGAACAACGATGAAGGCCTCATGGAGCTGCTGCACGCCTCTCGTTTTGCAAGGATAATCAGGGCCTTACTTCGAAGCTTGGGCTCACGTTGACTTTCACTTTAGGTATAGCGCAGAGCAGGGTGAGCTTCCAACAAGGAACTGGAAACCCAAGGTTTCTTAGGAGAAAACTCATTTTCTTCTCAGAACCATGCCGGCAGTGAGGAAAACCCCGGCAACAACAATGCTTTTCAGGTAGCTTCGAGGCCGCATGAACGGAGCTTTCATAATGGGAAAAGAAGCCTTATGCCATCAGTCTCCAATTTCTAGGTTGACACGCAGCATACACGCAGGACCAGAGCTTACTGTCTCTACGCAGTGTTCTGGGACCGAAACTGTTGCTTAAGCAAAGTCCCTAGGAATGTTGGAAAGCTTACTACCGTGAAACTAAAGCAGAACAGCGATGAAGGCCTCATGGAGCTGCTGCACGCCTCCCGTATTGCCAGCATAATCAGGGCCTTACTTCGAGGCTAGTGCTCACATTGACTTTCACGTTTGGTATAGAGCAGAGCCGGGTGAGCTTCCAACTAGGAACTGGAAGCACAAGGTTTCTTTCGAGAAAACTCATTTTCTTCTATGTGCCATGCCGGCTGTAAGTAAAAGCACGGTAACAACAGTGCTTTTCAGGTAGCTTCGAGGCCGCATGAATGGAGCTTTCAAAACGGGAAAACAAGCCTTGTGCCATCAGTCTCTAATTTCTAGGTTGACACGCAGCATACACGCAGGAGCAGAGCTTCCTGGTTCTACGCAGTGTTCTGGTACTGAAACGGGTGCTGAAGCAAGGCCCCTAGGAGTGTTGAAAAGCTTACTACCTTGAAACTAAAGCAGAACAACGATGAAGGCCTCATGGAGCTGCTGCACGCCTCTCGTTTTGCAAGGATGATCAGGACCTTACTTCGAAGCTTGGGCTCACGTTGACTTTCACTTTAGGTATAGCGCAGAGCAGGGTGAGCTTCCAACAAGGAACTGGAAACCCAAGGTTTCTTAGGAGAAAACTCAGTTTCTTCTCAGAACCATGCCGGCAGTGAGGAAAACCCCGGCAACAACAATGCTTTTCAGGTAGCTTCGAGGCCGCATGAACGGAGCTTTCATAATGGGAAAAGAAGCCTTATGCCATCAGTCTCCAATTTCTAGGTTGACACGCAGCATACACGCAGGACCAGAGCTTACTGTCTCTACGCAGTGTTCTGGTACCGAAACGGTTGCTTAAGCAAAGTCCCTAGGAATGTTGGAAAGCTTACTACCGTGAAACTAAAGCAGAACAGCGATGAAGGCCTCATGGAGCTGCTGCACGCCTCCCGTATTGCCAGCATAATCAGGGCCTTACTTCGAGGCTAGTGCTCACATTGACTTTCACGTTTGGTATAGAGCAGAGCCGGGTGAGCTTCCAACTAGGAACTGGAAGCACAAGGTTTCTTTCGAGAAAACTCATTTTCTTCTATGTGCCATGCCGGCTGTAAGTAAAAGCACGGTAACAACAGTGCTTTTCAGGTAGCTTCGAGGCCGCATGAATGGAGCTTTCAAAACGGGAAAACAAGCCTTGTGCCATCAGTCTCTAATTTCTAGGTTGACACGCAGCATACACGCAGGAGCAGAGCTTCCTGGTTCTACGCAGTGTTCTGGTACTGAAACGGGTGCTGAAGCAAGGCCCCTAGGCGTGTTGAAAAGCTTACTACCTTGAAACTAAAGCAGAACAACGATGAAGGCCTCATGGAGTTGCTGCACGCCTCTCGTTTTGCAAGGATAATCAGGGCCTTACTTCGAAGCTTGGGCTCACGTTGACTTTCACTTTAGGTATAGCGCAGAGCAGGGTGAGCTTCCAACAAGGAACTGGAAACCCAAGGTTTCTTAGGAGAAAACTCATTTTCTTCTCAGAACCATGCTGGCAGTGAGGAAAACCCCGGCAACAACAATGCTTTTCAGGTAGCTTCGAGGCCGCATGAACGGAGCTTTCATAATGGGAAAAGAAGCCTTATGCCATCAGTCTCCAATTTCTAGGTTGACACGCAGCATACACGCAGGACCAGAGCTTACTGTCTCTACGCAGTGTTCTGGTACCGAAACGGTTGCTTAAGCAAAGTCCCTAGGAGTCTTGGAAAGCTTACTACCGTGAAACTAAAGCAGAACAGCGATGAAGGCCTCATGGAGCTGCTGCACGCCTCCCGTATTGCCAGCATAATCAGGGCCTTACTTCGAGGCTGGTGCTCACATTGACTTTCACGTTTGGTATAGAGCAGAGCCGGGTGAGCTTCCAACTAGGAACTGGAAGCACAAGGTTTCTTTCGAGAAAACTCATTTTCTTCTATGTGCCATGCCGGCTGTAAGTAAACGCACGGTAACAACAGTGCTTTTCAGGTAGCTTCGAGGCCGCATGAATGGAGCTTTCAAAACGGGAAAACAAGCCTTGTGCCGTCAGCCTCTAATTTCTAGGTTGACACGCAGCATACACGCAGGAGCAGAGCTTCCTGGTTCTACGCAGTGTTCTGGTACTGAAACGGGTGCTGAAGCAAGGCCCCTAGGAGTGTTGAAAAGCTTACTACCTTGAAACTAAAGCAGAACAACGATGAAGGCCTCATGGAGCTGCTGCACGCCTCTCGTTTTGCAAGGATAATCAGGGCCTTACTTCGAAGCTTGGGCTCACGTTGACTTTCACTTTAGGTATAGCGCAGAGCAGGGTGAGCTTCCAACAAGGAACTGGAAACCCAAGGTTTCTTAGGAGAAAACTCAGTTTCTTCTGAGAACCATGCCGGCAGTGAGGAAAACCCCGGCAACAACAATGCTTTTCAGGT
The DNA here is from genome assembly GCF_028564815.1 of Eubalaena glacialis. Classification (NCBI taxonomy): domain Eukaryota; kingdom Metazoa; phylum Chordata; class Mammalia; order Artiodactyla; family Balaenidae; genus Eubalaena; species Eubalaena glacialis. The sequence continues at coordinate 30,929,623 of NC_083725.1, forward strand.
AGCTTCGAGGCCGCATGAACGGAGCTTTCATAATGGGAAAAGAAGCCTTATGCCATCAGTCTCCAATTTCTAGGTTGACACGCAGCATACACGCAGGACCAGAGCTTACTGTCTCTACGCAGTGTTCTGGTACCGAAACGGTTGCTTAAGCAAAGTCCCTAGGAATGTTGGAAAGCTTACTACCGTGAAACTAAAGCAGAACAGCGATGAAGGCCTCATGGAGCTGCTGCACGCCTCCCGTTTTGCCAGCATAATCAGGGCCTTACTTCGAGGCTAGTGCTCACATTGACTTTCACGTTTGGTATAGAGCAGAGCCGGGTGAGCTTCCAACTAGGAACTGGAAGCACAAGGTTTCTTTCGAGAAAACTCATTTTCTTCTATGTGCCATGCCGGCTGTAAGTAAAAGCACGGTAACAACAGTGCTTTTCAGGTAGCTTCGAGGCTGCATGAATGGAGCTTTCAAAACGGGAAAACAAGCCTTGTGCCATCAGTCTCTAATTTCTAGGTTGACACGCAGCATACACGCAGGAGCAGAGCTTCCTGGTTCTACGCAGTGTTCTGGTACTGAAACGGGTGCTGAAGCAAGGCCCCTAGGAGTGTTGAAAAGCTTACTACCTTGAAACTAAAGCAGAACAACGATGAAGGCCTCATGGAGCTGCTGCACGCCTCTCGTTTTGCAAGGATAATCAGGGCCTTACTTCGAAGCTTGGGCTCACGTTGACTTTCACTTTAGGTATAGCGCAGAGCAGGGTGAGCTTCCAACAAGGAACTGGAAACCCAAGGTTTCTTAGGAGAAAACTCATTTTCTTCTCAGAACCATGCCGGCAGTGAGGAAAACCCCGGCAACAACAATGCTTTTCAGGTAGCTTCGAGGCCGCATGAACGGAGCTTTCATAATGGGAAAAGAAGCCTTATGCCATCAGTCTCCAATTTCTAGGTTGACACGCAGCATACACGCAGGACCAGAGCTTACTGTCTCTACGCAGTGTTCTGGGACCGAAACGGTTGCTTAAGCAAAGTCCCTAGGAGTCTTGGAAAGCTTACTACCGTGAAACTAAAGCAGAACAGCGATGAAGGCCTCATGGAGCTGCTGCACGCCTCCCGTTTTGCCAGGATAATCAGGGCCTTACTTCGAGGCTAGTGCTCACATTGACTTTCACGTTTGGTATAGAGCAGAGCCGGGTGAGCTTCCAACTAGGAACTGGAAGCACAAGGTTTCTTTCGAGAAAACTCATTTTCTTCTATGTGCCATGCCGGCTGTAAGTAAAAGCACGGTAACAACAGTGCTTTTCAGGTAGCTTCGAGGCCGCATGAATGGAGCTTTCAAAACGGGAAAACAAGCCTTGTGCCGTCAGCCTCTAATTTCTAGGTTGACACGCAGCATACACGCAGGAGCAGAGCTTCCTGGTTCTACGCAGTGTTCTGGTACTGAAACGGGTGCTGAAGCAAGGCCCCTAGGAGTGTTGAAAAGCTTACTACCTTGAAACTAAAGCAGAACAACGATGAAGGCCTCATGGAGCTGCTGCACGCCTCTCGTTTTGCAAGGATAATCAGGGCCTTACTTCGAAGCTTGGGCTCACGTTGACTTTCACTTTAGGTATAGCGCAGAGCAGGGTGAGCTTCCAACAAGGAACTGGAAACCCAAGGTTTCTTAGGAGAAAACTCAGTTTCTTCTCAGAACCATGCCGGCAGTGAGGAAAACCCCGGCAACAACAATGCTTTTCAGGTAGCTTCGAGGCCGCATGAACGGAGCTTTCATAATGGGAAAAGAAGCCTTATGCCATCAGTCTCCAATTTCTAGGTTGACACGCAGCATACACGCAGGACCAGAGCTTACTGTCTCTACGCAGTGTTCTGGGACCGAAACGGTTGCTTAAGCAAAGTCCCTAGGAATGTTGGAAAGCTTACTACCGTGAAACTAAAGCAGAACAGCGATGAAGGCCTCATGAAGCTGCTGCACGCCTCCCGTATTGCCAGCATAATCAGGGCCTTACTTCGAGGCTAGTGCTCACATTGACTTTCACGTTTGGTATAGAGCAGAGCCGGGTGAGCTTCCAACTAGGAACTGGAAGCACAAGGTTTCTTTCGAGAAAACTCATTTTCTTCTATGTGCCATGCCGGCTGTAAGTAAAAGCACGGTAACAACAGTGCTTTTCAGGTAGCTTCGAGGCCGCATGAATGGAGCTTTCAAAACGGGAAAACAAGCCTTGTGCCATCAGTCTCTAATTTCTAGGTTGACACGCAGCATACACGCAGGAGCAGAGCTTCCTGGTTCTACGCAGTGTTCTGGTACTGAAACGGGTGCTGAAGCAAGGCCCCTAGGAGTGTTGAAAAGCTTACTACCTTGAAACTAAAGCAGAACAACGATGAAGGCCTCATGGAGCTGCTGCACGCCTCTTGTTTTGCAAGGATAATCAGGGCCTTACTTCGAAGCTTGGGCTCACGTTGACTTTCACTTTAGGTATAGCGCAGAGCAGGGTGAGCTTCCAACAAGGAACTGGAAACCCAAGGTTTCTTAGGAGAAAACTCATTTTCTTCTCAGAACCATGCCGGCAGTGAGGAAAACCCCGGCAACAACAATGCTTTTCAGGTAGCTTCGAGGCCGCATGAACGGAGCTTTCATAATGGGAAAAGAAGCCTTATGCCATCAGTCTCCAATTTCTAGGTTGACACGCAGCATACACGCAGGACCAGAGCTTACTGTCTCTACGCAGTGTTCTGGTACCGAAACGGTTGCTTAAGCAAAGTCCCTAGGAATGTTGGAAAGCTTACTACCGTGAAACTAAAGCAGAACAGCGATGAAGGCCTCATGGAGCTGCTGCACGCCTCCCGTTTTGCCAGCATAATCAGGGCCTTACTTCGAGGCTAGTGCTCACATTGACTTTCACGTTTGTTATAGAGCAGAGCCGGGTGAGCTTCCAACTAGGAACTGGAAGCACAAGGTTTCTTTCGAGAAAACTCATTTTCTTCTATGTGCCATGCCGGCTGTAAGTAAAAGCACGGTAACAACAGTGCTTTTCAGGTAGCTTCGAGGCCGCATGAATGGATCTTTCAAAACGGGAAAACAAGCCTTGTGCCGTCAGCCTCTAATTTCTAGGTTGACACGCAGCATACACGCAGGAGCAGAGCTTCCTGGTTCTACGCAGTGTTCTGGTACTGAAACGGGTGCTGAAGCAAGGCCCCTAGGAGTGTTGAAAAGCTTACTACCTTGAAACTAAAGCAGAACAACGATGAAGGCCTCATGGAGCTGCTGCACGCCTCTCGTTTTGCAAGGATAATCAGGGCCTTACTTCGAAGCTTGGGCTCACGTTGACTTTCACTTTAGGTATAGCGCAGAGCAGGGTGAGCTTCCAACAAGGAACTGGAAACCCAAGGTTTCTTAGGAGAAAACTCAGTTTCTTCTCAGAACCATGCCGGCAGTGAGGAAAACCCCGGCAACAACAATGCTTTTCAGGTAGCTTCGAGGCCGCATGAACGGAGCTTTCATAATGGGAAAAGAAGCCTTATGCCATCAGTCTCCAATTTCTAGGTTGACACGCAGCATACACGCAGGACCAGAGCTTACTGTCTCTACGCAGTGTTCTGGTACCGAAACGGTTGCTTAAGCAAAGTCCCTAGGAGTCTTGGAAAGCTTACTACCGTGAAACTAAAGCAGAACAGCGATGAAGGCCTCATGGAGCTGCTGCACGCCTCCCGTATTGCCAGCATAATCAGGGCCTTACTTCGAGGCTGGTGCTCACATTGACTTTCACGTTTGGTATAGAGCAGAGCCGGGTGAGCTTCCAACTAGGAACTGGAAGCACAAGGTTTCTTTCGAGAAAACTCATTTTCTTCTATGTGCCATGCCGGCTGTAAGTAAACGCACGGTAACAACAGTGCTTTTCAGGTAGCTTCGAGGCCGCATGAATGGAGCTTTCAAAACGGGAAAACAAGCCTTGTGCCGTCAGCCTCTAATTTCTAGGTTGACACGCAGCATACACGCAGGAGCAGAGCTTCCTGGTTCTACGCAGTGTTCTGGTACTGAAACGGGTGCTGAAGCAAGGCCCCTAGGAGTGTTGAAAAGCTTACTACCTTGAAACTAAAGCAGAACAACGATGAAGGCCTCATGGAGCTGCTGCACGCCTCTCGTTTTGCAAGGATGATCAGGACCTTACTTCGAAGCTTGGGCTCATGTTGACTTTCACTTTAGGTATAGCGCAGAGCAGGGTGAGCTTCCAACAAGGAACTGGAAACCCAAGGTTTCTTAGGAGAAAACTCAGTTTCTTCTCAGAACCATGCCGGCAGTGAGGAAAACCCCGGCAACAACAATGCTTTTCAGGTAGCTTCGAGGCCGCATGAACGGAGCTTTCATAATGGGAAAAGAAGCCTTATGCCATCAGTCTCCAATTTCTAGGTTGACACGCAGCATACACGCAGGACCAGAGCTTACTGTCTCTACGCAGTGTTCTGGTACCGAAACGGTTGCTTAAGCAAAGTCCCTAGGAATGTTGGAAAGCTTACTACCGTGAAACTAAAGCAGAACAGCGATGAAGGCCTCATGGAGCTGCTGCACGCCTCCCGTTTTGCCAGCATAATCAGGGCCTTACTTCGAGGCTAGTGCTCACATTGACTTTCACGTTTGGTATAGAGCAGAGCCGGGTGAGCTTCCAACTAGGAACTGGAAGCACAAGGTTTCTTTCGAGAAAACTCATTTTCTTCTATGTGCCATGCCGGCTGTAAGTAAAAGCACGGTAACAACAGTGCTTTTCAGGTAGCTTCGAGGCCGCATGAATGGAGCTTTCAAAACGGGAAAACAAGCCTTGTGCCGTCAGCCTCTAATTTCTAGGTTGACACGCAGCATACACGCAGGAGCAGAGCTTCCTGGTTCTACGCAGTGTTCTGGTACTGAAACGGGTGCTGAAGCAAGGCCCCTAGGAGTGTTGAAAAGCTTACTACCTTGAAACTAAAGCAGAACAACGATGAAGGCCTCATGGAGCTGCTGCACGCCTCTCGTTTTGCAAGGATAATCAGGGCCTTACTTCGAAGCTTGGGCTCACGTTGACTTTCACTTTAGGTATAGCGCAGAGCAGGGTGAGCTTCCAACAAGGAACTGGAAACCCAAGGTTTCTTAGGAGAAAACTCAGTTTCTTCTCAGAACCATGCCGGCAGTGAGGAAAACCCCGGCAACAACAATGCTTTTCAGGTAGCTTCGAGGCCGCATGAACGGAGCTTTCATAATGGGAAAAGAAGCCTTATGCCATCAGTCTCCAATTTCTAGGTTGACACGCAGCATACACGCAGGACCAGAGCTTACTGTCTCTACGCAGTGTTCTGGTACCGAAACGGTTGCTTAAGCAAAGTCCCTAGGAATGTTGGAAAGCTTACTACCGTGAAACTAAAGCAGAACAGCGATGAAGGCCTCATGAAGCTGCTGCACGCCTCCCGTATTGCCAGCATAATCAGGGCCTTACTTCGAGGCTAGTGCTCACATTGACTTTCACGTTTGGTATAGAGCAGAGCCGGGTGAGCTTCCAACTAGGAACTGGAAGCACAAGGTTTCTTTCGAGAAAACTCATTTTCTTCTATGTGCCATGCCGGCTGTAAGTAAAAGCACGGTAACAACAGTGCTTTTCAGGTAGCTTCGAGGCCGCATGAATGGAGCTTTCAAAACGGGAAAACAAGCCTTGTGCCATCAGTCTCTAATTTCTAGGTTGACACGCAGCATACACGCAGGAGCAGAGCTTCCTGGTTCTACGCAGTGTTCTGGTACTGAAACGGGTGCTGAAGCAAGGCCCCTAGGAGTGTTGAAAAGCTTACTACCTTGAAACTAAAGCAGAACAACGATGAAGGCCTCATGGAGCTGCTGCACGCCTCTTGTTTTGCAAGGATAATCAGGGCCTTACTTCGAAGCTTGGGCTCACGTTGACTTTCACTTTAGGTATAGCGCAGAGCAGGGTGAGCTTCCAACAAGGAACTGGAAACCCAAGGTTTCTTAGGAGAAAACTCATTTTCTTCTCAGAACCATGCCGGCAGTGAGGAAAACCCCGGCAACAACAATGCTTTTCAGGTAGCTTCGAGGCCGCATGAACGGAGCTTTCATAATGGGAAAAGAATCCTTATGCCATCAGTCTCCAATTTCTAGGTTGACACGCAGCATACACGCAGGACCAGAGCTTACTGTCTCTACGCAGTGTTCTGGGACCGAAACGGTTGCTTTAGCAAAGTCCCTAGGAGTCTTGGAAAGCTTACTACCGTGAAACTAAAGCAGAACAGCGATGAAGGCCTCATGGAGCTGCTGCACGCCTCCAGTTTTGCCAGGATAATCAGGGCCTTACTTCGAGGCTAGTGCTCACATTGACTTTCACGTTTGGTATAGAGCAGAGCCGGGTGAGCTTCCAACTAGGAACTGGAAGCACAAGGTTTCTTTCGAGAAAACTCATTTTCTTCTTTGTGCCATGCCGGCTGTAAGTAAAACCACGGTAACAACAATGCTTTTCAGGTAGCTTCGGGGCCTCATCAACGGAACTTTCATAATGGGAAAACTAGCCTTGTGCCGTCAGCCTCTAATTTCTAGGTTGACACGCAGCATACACGCAGGAGCAGAACTTCCTGGTTCTACGCAGTGTTCTGGTACTGAAACGGGTGCTGAAGCAAGGCCCCTAGGAGTGTTGAAAAGCTTACTACCTTGAAACTAAAGCAGAACAACGATGAAGGCCTCATGGAGCTGCTGCACGCCTCTCGTTTTGCAAGGATAATCAGGGCCTTACTTCGAAGCTTGGGCTCACGTTGACTTTCACTTTAGGTATAGCGCAGAGCAGGGTGAGCTTCCAACAAGGAACTGGAAACCCAAGGTTTCTTAGGAGAAAACTCAGTTTCTTCTGAGAACCATGCCGGCAGTGAGGAAAACCCCGGCAACAACAATGCTTTTCAGGTAGCTTCGAGGCCGCATGAACGGAGCTTTCATAATGGGAAAAGAAGCCTTATGCCATCAGTCTCCAATTTCTAGGTTGACACGCAGCATACACGCAGGACCAGAGCTTACTGTCTCTACGCAGTGTTCTGGTACCGAAACGGTTGCTTAAGCAAAGTCCCTAGGAATGTTGGAAAGCTTACTACCGTGAAACTAAAGCAGAACAGCGATGAAGGCCTCATGGAGCTGCTGCACGCCTCCCGTATTGCCAGCATAATCAGGGCCTTACTTCGAGGCTAGTGCTCACATTGACTTTCACGTTTGGTATAGAGCAGAGCCGGGTGAGCTTCCAACTAGGAACTGGAAGCACAAGGTTTCTTTCGAGAAAACTCATTTTCTTCTATGTGCCATGCCGGCTGTAAGTAAAAGCACGGTAACAACAGTGCTTTTCAGGTAGCTTCGAGGCCGCATGAATGGAGCTTTCAAAACGGGAAAACAAGCCTTGTGCCAACAGTCTCTAATTTCTAGGTTGACACGCAGCATACACGCAGGAGCAGAGCTTCCTGGTTCTACGCAGTGTTCTGGTACTGAAACGGGTGCTGAAGCAAGGCCCCTAGGAGTGTTGAAAAGCTTACTACCTTGAAACTAAAGCAGAACAACGATGAAGGCCTCATGGAGCTGCTGCACGCCTCTCGTTTTGCAAGGATGATCAGGACCTTACTTCGAAGCTTGGGCTCACGTTGACTTTCACTTTAGGTATAGCGCAGAGCAGGGTGAGCTTCCAACAAGGAACTGGAAACCCAAGGTTTCTTAGGAGAAACTCAGTTTCTTCTCAGAACCATGCCGGCAGTGAGGAAAACCCCGGCAACAACAATGCTTTTCAGGTAGCTTCGAGGCCGCATGAACGGAGCTTTCATAATGGGAAAAGAAGCCTTATGCCATCAGTCTCCAATTTCTAGGTTGACACGCAGCATACACGCAGGACCAGAGCTTACTGTCTCTACGCAGTGTTCTGGTACCGAAACGGTTGCTTAAGCAAAGTCCCTAGGAATGTTGGAAAGCTTACTACCGTGAAACTAAAGCAGAACAGCGATGAAGGCCTCATGGAGCTGCTGCACGCCTCCCGTATTGCCAGCATAATCAGGGCCTTACTTCGAGGCTAGTGCTCACATTGACTTTCACGTTTGGTATAGAGCAGAGCCGGGTGAGCTTCCAACTAGGAACTGGAAGCACAAGGTTTCTTTCGAGAAAACTCATTTTCTTCTATGTGCCATGCCGGCTGTAAGTAAAAGCACGGTAACAACAGTGCTTTTCAGGTAGCTTCGGGGCCGCATGAATGGAGCTTTCAAAACGGGAAAACAAGCCTTGTGCCGTCAGCCTCTAATTTCTAGGTTGACACGCAGCATACACGCAGGAGCAGAGCTTCCTGGTTCTACGCAGTGTTCTGGTACTGAAACGGGTGCTGAAGCAAGGCCCCTAGGAGTGTTGAAAAGCTTACTACCTTGAAACTAAAGCAGAACAACGATGAAGGCCTCATGGAGCTGCTGCACGCCTCTCGTTTTGCAAGGATAATCAGGGCCTTACTTCGAAGCTTGGGCTCACGTTGACTTTCACTTTAGGTATAGCGCAGAGCAGGGTGAGCTTCCAACAAGGAACTGGAAACCCAAGGTTTCTTAGGAGAAAACTCAGTTTCTTCTGAGAACCATGCCGGCAGTGAGGAAAACCCCGGCAACAACAATGCTTTTCAGGTAGCTTCGAGGCCGCATGAACGGAGCTTTCATAATGGGAAAAGAAGCCTTATGCCATCAGTCTCCAATTTCTAGGTTGACACGCAGCATACACGCAGGACCAGAGCTTACTGTCTCTACGCAGTGTTCTGGTACCGAAACGGTTGCTTAAGCAAAGTCCCTAGGAATGTTGGAAAGCTTACTACCGTGAAACTAAAGCAGAACAGCGATGAAGGCCTCATGGAGCTGCTGCACGCCTCCCGTATTGCCAGCATAATCAGGGCCTTACTTCGAGGCTAGTGCTCACATTGACTTTCACGTTTGGTATAGAGCAGAGCCGGGTGAGCTTCCAACTAGGAACTGGAAGCACAAGGTTTCTTTCGAGAAAACTCATTTTCTTCTATGTGCCATGCCGGCTGTAAGTAAAAGCACGGTAACAACAGTGCTTTTCAGGTAGCTTCGAGGCTGCATGAATGGAGCTTTCAAAACGGGAAAACAAGCCTTGTGCCATCAGTCTCTAATTTCTAGGTTGACACGCAGCATACACGCAGGAGCAGAGCTTCCTGGTTCTACGCAGTGTTCTGGTACTGAAACGGGTGCTGAAGCAAGGCCCCTAGGAGTGTTGAAAAGCTTACTACCTTGAAACTAAAGCAGAACAACGATGAAGGCCTCATGGAGCTGCTGCACGCCTCTCGTTTTGCAAGGATAATCAGGGCCTTACTTCGAAGCTTGGGCTCACGTTGACTTTCACTTTAGGTATAGCGCAGAGCAGGGTGAGCTTCCAACAAGGAACTGGAAACCCAAGGTTTCTTAGGAGAAAACTCATTTTCTTCTCAGAACCATGCCGGCAGTGAGGAAAACCCCGGCAACAACAATGCTTTTCAGGTAGCTTCGAGGCCGCATGAACGGAGCTTTCATAATGGGAAAAGAAGCCTTATGCCATCAGTCTCCAATTTCTAGGTTGACACGCAGCATACACGCAGGACCAGAGCTTACTGTCTCTACGCAGTGTTCTGGGACCGAAACGGTTGCTTAAGCAAAGTCCCTAGGAGTCTTGGAAAGCTTACTACCGTGAAACTAAAGCAGAACAGCGATGAAGGCCTCATGGAGCTGCTGCACGCCTCCCGTTTTGCCAGGATAATCAGGGCCTTACTTCGAGGCTAGTGCTCACATTGACTTTCACGTTTGGTATAGAGCAGAGCCGGGTGAGCTTCCAACTAGGAACTGGAAGCACAAGGTTTCTTTCGAGAAAACTCATTTTCTTCTATGTGCCATGCCGGCTGTAAGTAAAAGCACGGTAACAACAGTGCTTTTCAGGTAGCTTCGAGGCCGCATGAATGGAGCTTTCAAAACGGGAAAACAAGCCTTGTGCCGTCAGCCTCTAATTTCTAGGTTGACACGCAGCATACACGCAGGAGCAGAGCTTCCTGGTTCTACGCAGTGTTCTGGTACTGAAACGGGTGCTGAAGCAAGGCCCCTAGGAGTGTTGAAAAGCTTACTACCTTGAAACTAAAGCAGAACAACGATGAAGGCCTCATGGAGCTGCTGCACGCCTCTCGTTTTGCAAGGATAATCAGGGCCTTACTTCGAAGCTTGGGCTCACGTTGACTTTCACTTTAGGTATAGCGCAGAGCAGGGTGAGCTTCCAACAAGGAACTGGAAACCCAAGGTTTCTTAGGAGAAAACTCAGTTTCTTCTCAGAACCATGCCGGCAGTGAGGAAAACCCCGGCAACAACAATGCTTTTCAGGTAGCTTCGAGGCCGCATGAACGGAGCTTTCATAATGGGAAAAGAAGCCTTATGCCATCAGTCTCCAATTTCTAGGTTGACACGCAGCATACACGCAGGACCAGAGCTTACTGTCTCTACGCAGTGTTCTGGTACCGAAACGGTTGCTTAAGCAAAGTCCCTAGGAATGTTGGAAAGCTTACTACCGTGAAACTAAAGCAGAACAGCGATGAAGGCCTCATGAAGCTGCTGCACGCCTCCCGTATTGCCAGCATAATCAGGGCCTTACTTCGAGGCTAGTGCTCACATTGACTTTCACGTTTGGTATAGAGCAGAGCCGGGTGAGCTTCCAACTAGGAACTGGAAGCACAAGGTTTCTTTCGAGAAAACTCATTTTCTTCTATGTGCCATGCCGGCTGTAAGTAAAAGCACGGTAACAACAGTGCTTTTCAGGTAGCTTCGAGGCCGCATGAATGGAGCTTTCAAAACGGGAAAACAAGCCTTGTGCCATCAGTCTCTAATTTCTAGGTTGACACGCAGCATACACGCAGGAGCAGAGCTTCCTGGTTCTACGCAGTGTTCTGGTACTGAAACGGGTGCTGAAGCAAGGCCCCTAGGAGTGTTGAAAAGCTTACTACCTTGAAACTAAAGCAGAACAACGATGAAGGCCTCATGGAGCTGCTGCACGCCTCTTGTTTTGCAAGGATAATCAGGGCCTTACTTCGAAGCTTGGGCTCACGTTGACTTTCACTTTAGGTATAGCGCAGAGCAGGGTGAGCTTCCAACAAGGAACTGGAAACCCAAGGTTTCTTAGGAGAAAACTCATTTTCTTCTCAGAACCATGCCGGCAGTGAGGAAAACCCCGGCAACAACAATGCTTTTCAGGTAGCTTCGAGGCCGCATGAACGGAGCTTTCATAATGGGAAAAGAAGCCTTATGCCATCAGTCTCCAATTTCTAGGTTGACACGCAGCATACACGCAGGACCAGAGCTTACTGTCTCTACGCAGTGTTCTGGTACCGAAACGGTTGCTTAAGCAAAGTCCCTAGGAATGTTGGAAAGCTTACTACCGTGAAACTAAAGCAGAACAGCGATGAAGGCCTCATGGAGCTGCTGCACGCCTCCCGTTTTGCCAGCATAATCAGGGCCTTACTTCGAGGCTAGTGCTCACATTGACTTTCACGTTTGGTATAGAGCAGAGCCGGGTGAGCTTCCAACTAGGAACTGGAAGCACAAGGTTTCTTTCGAGAAAACTCATTTTCTTCTATGTGCCATGCCGGCTGTAAGTAAAAGCACGGTAACAACAGTGCTTTTCAGGTAGCTTCGAGGCCGCATGAATGGAGCTTTCAAAACGGGAAAACAAGCCTTGTGCCGTCAGCCTCTAATTTCTAGGTTGACACGCAGCATACACGCAGGAGCAGAGCTTCCTGGTTCTACGCAGTGTTCTGGTACTGAAACGGGTGCTGAAGCAAGGCCCCTAGGAGTGTTGAAAAGCTTACTACCTTGAAACTAAAGCAGAACAACGATGAAGGCCTCATGGAGCTGCTGCACGCCTCTCGTTTTGCAAGGATAATCAGGGCCTTACTTCGAAGCTTGGGCTCACGTTGACTTTCACTTTAGGTATAGCGCAGAGCAGGGTGAGCTTCCAACAAGGAACTGGAAACCCAAGGTTTCTTAGGAGAAAACTCAGTTTCTTCTCAGAACCATGCCGGCAGTGAGGAAAACCCCGGCAACAACAATGCTTTTCAGGTAGCTTCGAGGCCGCATGAACGGAGCTTTCATAATGGGAAAAGAAGCCTTATGCCATCAGTCTCCAATTTCTAGGTTGACACGCAGCATACACGCAGGACCAGAGCTTACTGTCTCTACGCAGTGTTCTGGTACCGAAACGGTTGCTTAAGCAAAGTCCCTAGGAATGTTGGAAAGCTTACTACCGTGAAACTAAAGCAGAACAGCGATGAAGGCCTCATGGAGCTGCTGCACGCCTCCCGTATTGCCAGCATAATCAGGGCCTTACTTCGAGGCTAGTGCTCACATTGACTTTCACGTTTGGTATAGAGCAGAGCCGGGTGAGCTTCCAACTAGGAACTGGAAGCACAAGGTTTCTTTCGAGAAAACTCATTTTCTTCTATGTGCCATGCCGGCTGTAAGTAAAAGCACGGTAACAACAGTGCTTTTCAGGTAGCTTCGAGGCCGCATGAATGGAGCTTTCAAAACGGGAAAACAAGCCTTGTGCCAACAGTCTCTAATTTCTAGGTTGACACGCAGCATACACGCAGGAGCAGAGCTTCCTGGTTCTACGCAGTGTTCTGGTACTGAAACGGGTGCTGAAGCAAGGCCCCTAGGAGTGTTGAAAAGCTTACTACCTTGAAACTAAAGCAGAACAACGATGAAGGCCTCATGGAGCTGCTGCACGCCTCTCGTTTTGCAAGGATGATCAGGACCTTACTTCGAAGCTTGGGCTCACGTTGACTTTCACTTTAGGTATAGCGCAGAGCAGGGTGAGCTTCCAACAAGGAACTGGAAACCCAAGGTTTCTTAGGAGAAACTCAGTTTCTTCTCAGAACCATGCCGGCAGTGAGGAAAACCCCGGCAACAACAATGCTTTTCAGGTAGCTTCGAGGCCGCATGAACGGAGCTTTCATAATGGGAAAAGAAGCCTTATGCCATCAGTCTCCAATTTCTAGGTTGACACGCAGCATACACGCAGGACCAGAGCTTACTGTCTCTACGCAGTGTTCTGGTACCGAAACGGTTGCTTAAGCAAAGTCCCTAGGAATGTTGGAAAGCTTACTACCGTGAAACTAAAGCAGAACAGCGATGAAGGCCTCATGGAGCTGCTGCACGCCTCCCGTATTGCCAGCATAATCAGGGCCTTACTTCGAGGCTAGTGCTCACATTGACTTTCACGTTTGGTATAGAGCAGAGCCGGGTGAGCTTCCAACTAGGAACTGGAAGCACAAGGTTTCTTTCGAGAAAACTCATTTTCTTCTATGTGCCATGCCGGCTGTAAGTAAAAGCACGGTAACAACAGTGCTTTTCAGGTAGCTTCGAGGCCGCATGAATGGAGCTTTCAAAACGGGAAAACAAGCCTTGTGCCATCAGTCTCTAATTTCTAGGTTGACACGCAGCATACACGCAGGAGCAGAGCTTCCTGGTTCTACGCAGTGTTCTGGTACTGAAACGGGTGCTGAAGCAAGGCCCCTAGGAGTGTTGAAAAGCTTACTACCTTGAAACTAAAGCAGAACAACGATGAAGGCCTCATGGAGCTGCTGCACGCCTCTCGTTTTGCAAGGATGATCAGGACCTTACTTCGAAGCTTGGGCTCATGTTGACTTTCACTTTAGGTATAGCGCAGAGCAGGGTGAGCTTCCAACAAGGAACTGGAAACCCAAGGTTTCTTAGGAGAAAACTCAGTTTCTTCTCAGAACCATGCCGGCAGTGAGGAAAACCCCGGCAACAACAATGCTTTTCAGGTAGCTTCGAGGCCGCATGAACGGAGCTTTCTTTCATAATGGGAAAAGAAGCCTTATGCCATCAGTCTCCAATTTCTAGGTTGACACGCAGCATACACGCAGGACCAGAGCTTACTGTCTCTACGCAGTGTTCTGGTACCGAAACGGTTGCTTAAGCAAAGTCCCTAGGAATGTTGGAAAGCTTACTACCGTGAAACTAAAGCAGAACAGCGATGAAGGCCTCATGGAGCTGCTGCACGCCTCCCGTTTTGCCAGCATAATCAGGGCCTTACTTCGAGGCTAGTGCTCACATTGACTTTCACGTTTGGTATAGAGCAGAGCCGGGTGAGCTTCCAACTAGGAACTGGAAGCACAAGGTTTCTTTCGAGAAAACTCATTTTCTTCTATGTGCCATGCCGGCTGTAAGTAAAAGCACGGTAACAACAGTGCTTTTCAGGTAGCTTCGGGGCCGCATGAATGGAGCTTTCAAAACGGGAAAACAAGCCTTGTGCCGTCAGCCTCTAATTTCTAGGTTGACACGCAGCATACACGCAGGAGCAGAGCTTCCTGGTTCTACGCAGTGTTCTGGTACTGAAACGGGTGCTGAAGCAAGGCCCCTAGGAGTGTTGAAAAGCTTACTACCTTGAAACTAAAGCAGAACAACGATGAAGGCCTCATGGAGCTGCTGCACGCCTCTCGTTTTGCAAGGATAATCAGGGCCTTACTTCGAAGCTTGGGCTCACGTTGACTTTCACTTTAGGTATAGCGCAGAGCAGGGTGAGCTTCCAACAAGGAACTGGAAACCCAAGGTTTCTTAGGAGAAAACTCAGTTTCTTCTGAGAACCATGCCGGCAGTGAGGAAAACCCCGGCAACAACAATGCTTTTCAGGTAGCTTCGAGGCCGCATGAACGGAGCTTTCATAATGGGAAAAGAAGCCTTATGCCATCAGTCTCCAATTTCTAGGTTGACACGCAGCATACACGCAGGACCAGAGCTTACTGTCTCTACGCAGTGTTCTGGTACCGAAACGGTTGCTTAAGCAAACTCCCTAGGAATGTTGGAAAGCTTACTACCGTGAAACTAAAGCAGAACAGCGATGAAGGCCTCATGGAGCTGCTGCACGCCTCCCGTATTGCCAGCATAATCAGGGCCTTACTTCGAGGCTAGTGCTCACATTGACTTTCACGTTTGGTATAGAGCAGAGCCGGGTGAGCTTCCAACTAGGAACTGGAAGCACAAGGTTTCTTTCGAGAAAACTCATTTTCTTCTATGTGCCATGCCGGCTGTAAGTAAAAGCACGGTAACAACAGTGCTTTTCAGGTAGCTTCGAGGCTGCATGAATGGAGCTTTCAAAACGGGAAAACAAGCCTTGTGCCATCAGTCTCTAATTTCTAGGTTGACACGCAGCATACACGCAGGAGCAGAGCTTCCTGGTTCTACGCAGTGTTCTGGTACTGAAACGGGTGCTGAAGCAAGGCCCCTAGGAGTGTTGAAAAGCTTACTACCTTGAAACTAAAGCAGAACAACGATGAAGGCCTCATGGAGCTGCTGCACGCCTCTCGTTTTGCAAGGATAATCAGGGCCTTACTTCGAAGCTTGGGCTCACGTTGACTTTCACTTTAGGTATAGCGCAGAGCAGGGTGAGCTTCCAACAAGGAACTGGAAACCCAAGGTTTCTTAGGAGAAAACTCATTTTCTTCTCAGAACCATGCCGGCAGTGAGGAAAACCCCGGCAACAACAATGCTTTTCAGGTAGCTTCGAGGCCGCATGAACGGAGCTTTCATAATGGGAAAAGAAGCCTTATGCCATCAGTCTCCAAATTTCTAGGTTGACACGCAGCATACACGCAGGACCAGAGCTTACTGTCTCTACGCAGTGTTCTGGGACCGAAACGGTTGCTTAAGCAAAGTCCCTAGGAGTCTTGGAAAGCTTACTACCGTGAAACTAAAGCAGAACAGCGATGAAGGCCTCATGGAGCTGCTGCACGCCTCCCGTTTTGCCAGGATAATCAGGGCCTTACTTCGAGGCTAGTGCTCACATTGACTTTCACGTTTGGTATAGAGCAGAGCCGGGTGAGCTTCCAACTAGGAACTGGAAGCACAAGGTTTCTTTCGAGAAAACTCATTTTCTTCTATGTGCCATGCCGGCTGTAAGTAAAAGCACGGTAACAACAGTGCTTTTCAGGTAGCTTCGAGGCCGCATGAATGGAGCTTTCAAAACGGGAAAACAAGCCTTGTGCCGTCAGCCTCTAATTTCTAGGTTGACACGCAGCATACACGCAGGAGCAGAGCTTCCTGGTTCTACGCAGTGTTCTGGTACTGAAACGGGTGCTGAAGCAAGGCCCCTAGGAGTGTTGAAAAGCTTACTACCTTGAAACTAAAGCAGAACAACGATGAAGGCCTCATGGAGCTGCTGCACGCCTCTCGTTTTGCAAGGATAATCAGGGCCTTACTTCGAAGCTTGGGCTCACGTTGACTTTCACTTTAGGTATAGCGCAGAGCAGGGTGAGCTTCCAACAAGGAACTGGAAACCCAAGGTTTCTTAGGAGAAAACTCAGTTTCTTCTCAGAACCATGCCGGCAGTGAGGAAAACCCCGGCAACAACAATGCTTTTCAGGTAGCTTCGAGGCCGCATGAACGGAGCTTTCATAATGGGAAAAGAAGCCTTATGCCATCAGTCTCCAATTTCTAGGTTGACACGCAGCATACACGCAGGACCAGAGCTTACTGTCTCTACGCAGTGTTCTGGTACCGAAACGGTTGCTTAAGCAAAGTCCCTAGGAATGTTGGAAAGCTTACTACCGTGAAACTAAAGCAGAACAGCGATGAAGGCCTCATGAAGCTGCTGCACGCCTCCCGTATTGCCAGCATAATCAGGGCCTTACTTCGAGGCTAGTGCTCACATTGACTTTCACGTTTGGTATAGAGCAGAGCCGGGTGAGCTTCCAACTAGGAACTGGAAGCACAAGGTTTCTTTCGAGAAAACTCATTTTCTTCTATGTGCCATGCCGGCTGTAAGTAAAAGCACGGTAACAACAGTGCTTTTCAGGTAGCTTCGAGGCCGCATGAATGGAGCTTTCAAAACGGGAAAACAAGCCTTGTGCCATCAGTCTCTAATTTCTAGGTTGACACGCAGCATACACGCAGGAGCAGAGCTTCCTGGTTCTACGCAGTGTTCTGGTACTGAAACGGGTGCTGAAGCAAGGCCCCTAGGAGTGTTGAAAAGCTTACTACCTTGAAACTAAAGCAGAACAACGATGAAGGCCTCATGGAGCTGCTGCACGCCTCTTGTTTTGCAAGGATAATCAGGGCCTTACTTCGAAGCTTGGGCTCACGTTGACTTTCACTTTAGGTATAGCGCAGAGCAGGGTGAGCTTCCAACAAGGAACTGGAAACCCAAGGTTTCTTAGGAGAAAACTCATTTTCTTCTCAGAACCATGCCGGCAGTGAGGAAAACCCCGGCAACAACAATGCTTTTCAGGTAGCTTCGAGGCCGCATGAACGGAGCTTTCATAATGGGAAAAGAAGCCTTATGCCATCAGTCTCCAATTTCTAGGTTGACACGCAGCATACACGCAGGACCAGAGCTTACTGTCTCTACGCAGTGTTCTGGTACCGAAACGGTTGCTTAAGCAAAGTCCCTAGGAATGTTGGAAAGCTTACTACCGTGAAACTAAAGCAGAACAGCGATGAAGGCCTCATGGAGCTGCTGCACGCCTCCCGTTTTGCCAGCATAATCAGGGCCTTACTTCGAGGCTAGTGCTCACATTGACTTTCACGTTTGTTATAGAGCAGAGCCGGGTGAGCTTCCAACTAGGAACTGGAAGCACAAGGTTTCTTTCGAGAAAACTCATTTTCTTCTATGTGCCATGCCGGCTGTAAGTAAAAGCACGGTAACAACAGTGCTTTTCAGGTAGCTTCGAGGCCGCATGAATGGATCTTTCAAAACGGGAAAACAAGCCTTGTGCCGTCAGCCTCTAATTTCTAGGTTGACACGCAGCATACACGCAGGAGCAGAGCTTCCTGGTTCTACGCAGTGTTCTGGTACTGAAACGGGTGCTGAAGCAAGGCCCCTAGGAGTGTTGAAAAGCTTACTACCTTGAAACTAAAGCAGAACAACGATGAAGGCCTCATGGAGCTGCTGCACGCCTCTCGTTTTGCAAGGATAATCAGGGCCTTACTTCGAAGCTTGGGCTCACGTTGACTTTCACTTTAGGTATAGCGCAGAGCAGGGTGAGCTTCCAACAAGGAACTGGAAACCCAAGGTTTCTTAGGAGAAAACTCAGTTTCTTCTCAGAACCATGCCGGCAGTGAGGAAAACCCCGGCAACAACAATGCTTTTCAGGTAGCTTCGAGGCCGCATGAACGGAGCTTTCATAATGGGAAAAGAAGCCTTATGCCATCAGTCTCCAATTTCTAGGTTGACACGCAGCATACACGCAGGACCAGAGCTTACTGTCTCTACGCAGTGTTCTGGTACCGAAACGGTTGCTTAAGCAAAGTCCCTAGGAATGTTGGAAAGCTTACTACCGTGAAACTAAAGCAGAACAGCGATGAAGGCCTCATGAAGCTGCTGCACGCCTCCCGTATTGCCAGCATAATCAGGGCCTTACTTCGAGGCTAGTGCTCACATTGACTTTCACGTTTGGTATAGAGCAGAGCCGGGTGAGCTTCCAACTAGGAACTGGAAGCACAAGGTTTCTTTCGAGAAAACTCATTTTCTTCTATGTGCCATGCCGGCTGTAAGTAAAAGCACGGTAACAACAGTGCTTTTCAGGTAGCTTCGAGGCCGCATGAATGGAGCTTTCAAAACGGGAAAACAAGCCTTGTGCCATCAGTCTCTAATTTCTAGGTTGACACGCAGCATACACGCAGGAGCAGAGCTTCCTGGTTCTACGCAGTGTTCTGGTACTGAAACGGGTGCTGAAGCAAGGCCCCTAGGAGTGTTGAAAAGCTTACTACCTTGAAACTAAAGCAGAACAACGATGAAGGCCTCATGGAGCTGCTGCACGCCTCTTGTTTTGCAAGGATAATCAGGGCCTTACTTCGAAGCTTGGGCTCACGTTGACTTTCACTTTAGGTATAGCGCAGAGCAGGGTGAGCTTCCAACAAGGAACTGGAAACCCAAGGTTTCTTAGGAGAAAACTCATTTTCTTCTCAGAACCATGCCGGCAGTGAGGAAAACCACGGCAACAACAATGCTTTTCAGGTAGCTTCGAGGCCGCATGAACGGAGCTTTCATAATGGGAAAAGAATCCTTATGCCATCAGTCTCCAATTTCTAGGTTGACACGCAGCATACACGCAGGACCAGAGCTTACTGTCTCTACGCAGTGTTCTGGGACCGAAACGGTTGCTTTAGCAAAGTCCCTAGGAGTCTTGGAAAGCTTACTACCGTGAAACTAAAGCAGAACAGCGATGAAGGCCTCATGGAGCTGCTGCACGCCTCCAGTTTTGCCAGGATAATCAGGGCCTTACTTCGAGGCTAGTGCTCACATTGACTTTCACGTTTGGTATAGAGCAGAGCCGGGTGAGCTTCCAACTAGGAACTGGAAGCACAAGGTTTCTTTCGAGAAAACTCATTTTCTTCTTTGTGCCATGCCGGCTGTAAGTAAAACCACGGTAACAACAATGCTTTTCAGGTAGCTTCGGGGCCTCATCAACGGAACTTTCATAATGGGAAAACTAGCCTTGTGCCGTCAGCCTCTAATTTCTAGGTTGACACGCAGCATACACGCAGGAGCAGAACTTCCTGGTTCTACGCAGTGTTCTGGTACTGAAACGGGTGCTGAAGCAAGGCCCCTAGGAGTGTTGAAAAGCTTACTACCTTGAAACTAAAGCAGAACAACGATGAAGGCCTCATGGAGCTGCTGCACGCCTCTCGTTTTGCAAGGATAATCAGGGCCTTACTTCGAAGCTTGGGCTCACGTTGACTTTCACTTTAGGTATAGCGCAGAGCAGGGTGAGCTTCCAACAAGGAACTGGAAACCCAAGGTTTCTTAGGAGAAAACTCAGTTTCTTCTGAGAACCATGCCGGCAGTGAGGAAAACCCCGGCAACAACAATGCTTTTCAGGTAGCTTCGAGGCCGCATGAACGGAGCTTTCATAATGGGAAAAGAAGCCTTATGCCATCAGTCTCCAATTTCTAGGTTGACACGCAGCATACACGCAGGACCAGAGCTTACTGTCTCTACGCAGTGTTCTGGTACCGAAACGGTTGCTTAAGCAAAGTCCCTAGGAATGTTGGAAAGCTTACTACCGTGAAACTAAAGCAGAACAGCGATGAAGGCCTCATGGAGCTGCTGCACGCCTCCCGTATTGCCAGCATAATCAGGGCCTTACTTCGAGGCTAGTGCTCACATTGACTTTCACGTTTGGTATAGAGCAGAGCCGGGTGAGCTTCCAACTAGGAACTGGAAGCACAAGGTTTCTTTCGAGAAAACTCATTTTCTTCTATGTGCCATGCCGGCTGTAAGTAAAAGCACGGTAACAACAGTGCTTTTCAGGTAGCTTCGAGGCCGCATGAATGGAGCTTTTAAAACGGGAAAACAAGCCTTGTGCCAACAGTCTCTAATTTCTAGGTTGACACGCAGCATACACGCAGGAGCAGAGCTTCCTGGTTCTACGCAGTGTTCTGGTACTGAAACGGGTGCTGAAGCAAGGCCCCTAGGAGTGTTGAAAAGCTTACTACCTTGAAACTAAAGCAGAACAACGATGAAGGCCTCATGGAGCTGCTGCACGCCTCTCGTTTTGCAAGGATGATCAGGACCTTACTTCGAAGCTTGGGCTCACGTTGACTTTCACTTTAGGTATAGCGCAGAGCAGGGTGAGCTTCCAACAAGGAACTGGAAACCCAAGGTTTCTTAGGAGAAACTCAGTTTCTTCTCAGAACCATGCCGGCAGTGAGGAAAACCCCGGCAACAACAATGCTTTTCAGGTAGCTTCGAGGCCGCATGAACGGAGCTTTCATAATGGGAAAAGAAGCCTTATGCCATCAGTCTCCAATTTCTAGGTTGACACGCAGCATACACGCAGGACCAGAGCTTACTGTCTCTACGCAGTGTTCTGGTACCGAAACGGTTGCTTAAGCAAAGTCCCTAGGAATGTTGGAAAGCTTACTACCGTGAAACTAAAGCAGAACAGCGATGAAGGCCTCATGGAGCTGCTGCACGCCTCCCGTATTGCCAGCATAATCAGGGCCTTACTTCGAGGCTAGTGCTCACATTGACTTTCACGTTTGGTATAGAGCAGAGCCGGGTGAGCTTCCAACTAGGAACTGGAAGCACAAGGTTTCTTTCGAGAAAACTCATTTTCTTCTATGTGCCATGCCGGCTGTAAGTAAAAGCACGGTAACAACAGTGCTTTTCAGGTAGCTTCGAGGCCGCATGAATGGAGCTTTCAAAACGGGAAAACAAGCCTTGTGCCATCAGTCTCTAATTTCTAGGTTGACACGCAGCATACACGCAGGAGCAGAGCTTCCTGGTTCTACGCAGTGTTCTGGTACTGAAACGGGTGCTGAAGCAAGGCCCCTAGGAGTGTTGAAAAGCTTACTACCTTGAAACTAAAGCAGAACAACGATGAAGGCCTCATGGAGCTGCTGCACGCCTCTCGTTTTGCAAGGATGATCAGGACCTTACTTCGAAGCTTGGGCTCATGTTGACTTTCACTTTAGGTATAGCGCAGAGCAGGGTGAGCTTCCAACAAGGAACTGGAAACCCAAGGTTTCTTAGGAGAAAACTCAGTTTCTTCTCAGAACCATGCCGGCAGTGAGGAAAACCCCGGCAACAACAATGCTTTTCAGGTAGCTTCGAGGCCGCATGAACGGAGCTTTCTTTCATAATGGGAAAAGAAGCCTTATGCCATCAGTCTCCAATTTCTAGGTTGACACGCA
Organism: Eubalaena glacialis; assembly: GCF_028564815.1. Classification (NCBI taxonomy): domain Eukaryota; kingdom Metazoa; phylum Chordata; class Mammalia; order Artiodactyla; family Balaenidae; genus Eubalaena; species Eubalaena glacialis. Next base: position 30,951,313 of record NC_083725.1, read on the forward strand.
GCATACACGCAGGACCAGAGCTTACTGTCTCTACGCAGTGTTCTGGTACCGAAACGGTTGCTTAAGCAAAGTCCCTAGGAATGTTGGAAAGCTTACTACCGTGAAACTAAAGCAGAACAGCGATGAAGGCCTCATGGAGCTGCTGCACGCCTCCCGTTTTGCCAGCATAATCAGGGCCTTACTTCGAGGCTAGTGCTCACATTGACTTTCACGTTTGGTATAGAGCAGAGCCGGGTGAGCTTCCAACTAGGAACTGGAAGCACAAGGTTTCTTTCGAGAAAACTCATTTTCTTCTATGTGCCATGCCGGCTGTAAGTAAAAGCACGGTAACAACAGTGCTTTTCAGGTAGCTTCGGGGCCGCATGAATGGAGCTTTCAAAACGGGAAAACAAGCCTTGTGCCGTCAGCCTCTAATTTCTAGGTTGACACGCAGCATACACGCAGGAGCAGAGCTTCCTGGTTCTACGCAGTGTTCTGGTACTGAAACGGGTGCTGAAGCAAGGCCCCTAGGAGTGTTGAAAAGCTTACTACCTTGAAACTAAAGCAGAACAACGATGAAGGCCTCATGGAGCTGCTGCACGCCTCTCGTTTTGCAAGGATAATCAGGGCCTTACTTCGAAGCTTGGGCTCACGTTGACTTTCACTTTAGGTATAGCGCAGAGCAGGGTGAGCTTCCAACAAGGAACTGGAAACCCAAGGTTTCTTAGGAGAAAACTCAGTTTCTTCTGAGAACCATGCCGGCAGTGAGGAAAACCCCGGCAACAACAATGCTTTTCAGGTAGCTTCGAGGCCGCATGAACGGAGCTTTCATAATGGGAAAAGAAGCCTTATGCCATCAGTCTCCAATTTCTAGGTTGACACGCAGCATACACGCAGGACCAGAGCTTACTGTCTCTACGCAGTGTTCTGGTACCGAAACGGTTGCTTAAGCAAAGTCCCTAGGAATGTTGGAAAGCTTACTACCGTGAAACTAAAGCAGAACAGCGATGAAGGCCTCATGGAGCTGCTGCACGCCTCCCGTATTGCCAGCATAATCAGGGCCTTACTTCGAGGCTAGTGCTCACATTGACTTTCACGTTTGGTATAGAGCAGAGCCGGGTGAGCTTCCAACTAGGAACTGGAAGCACAAGGTTTCTTTCGAGAAAACTCATTTTCTTCTATGTGCCATGCCGGCTGTAAGTAAAAGCACGGTAACAACAGTGCTTTTCAGGTAGCTTCGAGGCTGCATGAATGGAGCTTTCAAAACGGGAAAACAAGCCTTGTGCCATCAGTCTCTAATTTCTAGGTTGACACGCAGCATACACGCAGGAGCAGAGCTTCCTGGTTCTACGCAGTGTTCTGGTACTGAAACGGGTGCTGAAGCAAGGCCCCTAGGAGTGTTGAAAAGCTTACTACCTTGAAACTAAAGCAGAACAACGATGAAGGCCTCATGGAGCTGCTGCACGCCTCTCGTTTTGCAAGGATAATCAGGGCCTTACTTCGAAGCTTGGGCTCACGTTGACTTTCACTTTAGGTATAGCGCAGAGCAGGGTGAGCTTCCAACAAGGAACTGGAAACCCAAGGTTTCTTAGGAGAAAACTCATTTTCTTCTCAGAACCATGCCGGCAGTGAGGAAAACCCCGGCAACAACAATGCTTTTCAGGTAGCTTCGAGGCCGCATGAACGGAGCTTTCATAATGGGAAAAGAAGCCTTATGCCATCAGTCTCCAATTTCTAGGTTGACACGCAGCATACACGCAGGACCAGAGCTTACTGTCTCTACGCAGTGTTCTGGGACCGAAACGGTTGCTTAAGCAAAGTCCCTAGGAGTCTTGGAAAGCTTACTACCGTGAAACTAAAGCAGAACAGCGATGAAGGCCTCATGGAGCTGCTGCACGCCTCCCGTTTTGCCAGGATAATCAGGGCCTTACTTCGAGGCTAGTGCTCACATTGACTTTCACGTTTGGTATAGAGCAGAGCCGGGTGAGCTTCCAACTAGGAACTGGAAGCACAAGGTTTCTTTCGAGAAAACTCATTTTCTTCTATGTGCCATGCCGGCTGTAAGTAAAAGCACGGTAACAACAGTGCTTTTCAGGTAGCTTCGAGGCCGCATGAATGGAGCTTTCAAAACGGGAAAACAAGCCTTGTGCCGTCAGCCTCTAATTTCTAGGTTGACACGCAGCATACACGCAGGAGCAGAGCTTCCTGGTTCTACGCAGTGTTCTGGTACTGAAACGGGTGCTGAAGCAAGGCCCCTAGGAGTGTTGAAAAGCTTACTACCTTGAAACTAAAGCAGAACAACGATGAAGGCCTCATGGAGCTGCTGCACGCCTCTCGTTTTGCAAGGATAATCAGGGCCTTACTTCGAAGCTTGGGCTCACGTTGACTTTCACTTTAGGTATAGCGCAGAGCAGGGTGAGCTTCCAACAAGGAACTGGAAACCCAAGGTTTCTTAGGAGAAAACTCAGTTTCTTCTCAGAACCATGCCGGCAGTGAGGAAAACCCCGGCAACAACAATGCTTTTCAGGTAGCTTCGAGGCCGCATGAACGGAGCTTTCATAATGGGAAAAGAAGCCTTATGCCATCAGTCTCCAATTTCTAGGTTGACACGCAGCATACACGCAGGACCAGAGCTTACTGTCTCTACGCAGTGTTCTGGTACCGAAACGGTTGCTTAAGCAAAGTCCCTAGGAATGTTGGAAAGCTTACTACCGTGAAACTAAAGCAGAACAGCGATGAAGGCCTCATGAAGCTGCTGCACGCCTCCCGTATTGCCAGCATAATCAGGGCCTTACTTCGAGGCTAGTGCTCACATTGACTTTCACGTTTGGTATAGAGCAGAGCCGGGTGAGCTTCCAACTAGGAACTGGAAGCACAAGGTTTCTTTCGAGAAAACTCATTTTCTTCTATGTGCCATGCCGGCTGTAAGTAAAAGCACGGTAACAACAGTGCTTTTCAGGTAGCTTCGAGGCCGCATGAATGGAGCTTTCAAAACGGGAAAACAAGCCTTGTGCCATCAGTCTCTAATTTCTAGGTTGACACGCAGCATACACGCAGGAGCAGAGCTTCCTGGTTCTACGCAGTGTTCTGGTACTGAAACGGGTGCTGAAGCAAGGCCCCTAGGAGTGTTGAAAAGCTTACTACCTTGAAACTAAAGCAGAACAACGATGAAGGCCTCATGGAGCTGCTGCACGCCTCTTGTTTTGCAAGGATAATCAGGGCCTTACTTCGAAGCTTGGGCTCACGTTGACTTTCACTTTAGGTATAGCGCAGAGCAGGGTGAGCTTCCAACAAGGAACTGGAAACCCAAGGTTTCTTAGGAGAAAACTCATTTTCTTCTCAGAACCATGCCGGCAGTGAGGAAAACCCCGGCAACAACAATGCTTTTCAGGTAGCTTCGAGGCCGCATGAACGGAGCTTTCATAATGGGAAAAGAAGCCTTATGCCATCAGTCTCCAATTTCTAGGTTGACACGCAGCATACACGCAGGACCAGAGCTTACTGTCTCTACGCAGTGTTCTGGGACCGAAACGGTTGCTTTAGCAAAGTCCCTAGGAGACTTGGAAAGCTTACTACCGTGAAACTAAAGCAGAACAGCGATGAAGGCCTCATGGAGCTGCTGCACGCCTCCAGTTTTGCCAGGATAATCAGGGCCTTACTTCGAGGCTAGTGCTCACATTGACTTTCACGTTTGGTATAGAGCAGAGCCGGGTGAGCTTCCAACTAGGAACTGGAAGCACAAGGTTTCTTTCGAGAAAACTCATTTTCTTCTTTGTGCCATGCCGGCTGTAAGTAAAACCACGGTAACAACAATGCTTTTCAGGTAGCTTCGGGGCCTCATCAACGGAACCTTAAAAATGGGAAAACTAGCCTTGTGCCGTCAGCCTCTAATTTCTAGGTTGACACGCAGCATACACGCAGGAGCAGAACTTCCTGGTTCTACGCAGTGTTCTGGTACTGAAACGGGTGCTGAAGCAAGGCCCCTAGGAGTGTTGAAAAGCTTACTACCTTGAAACTAAAGCAGAACAACGATGAAGGCCTCATGGAGCTGCTGCACGCCTCTCGTTTTGCAAGGATAATCAGGGCCTTACTTCGAAGCTTGGGCTCACGTTGACTTTCACTTTAGGTATAGCGCAGAGCAGGGTGAGCTTCCAACAAGGAACTGGAAACCCAAGGTTTCTTAGGAGAAAACTCAGTTTCTTCTGAGAACCATGCCGGCAGTGAGGAAAACCCCGGCAACAACAATGCTTTTCAGGTAGCTTCGAGGCCGCATGAACGGAGCTTTCATAATGGGAAAAGAAGCCTTATGCCATCAGTCTCCAATTTCTAGGTTGACACGCAGCATACACGCAGGACCAGAGCTTACTGTCTCTACGCAGTGTTCTGGTACCGAAACGGTTGCTTAAGCAAAGTCCCTAGGAATGTTGGAAAGCTTACTACCGTGAAACTAAAGCAGAACAGCGATGAAGGCCTCATGGAGCTGCTGCACGCCTCCCGTATTGCCAGCATAATCAGGGCCTTACTTCGAGGCTAGTGCTCACATTGACTTTCACGTTTGGTATAGAGCAGAGCCGGGTGAGCTTCCAACTAGGAACTGGAAGCACAAGGTTTCTTTCGAGAAAACTCATTTTCTTCTATGTGCCATGCCGGCTGTAAGTAAAAGCACGGTAACAACAGTGCTTTTCAGGTAGCTTCGAGGCCGCATGAATGGAGCTTTCAAAACGGGAAAACAAGCCTTGTGCCAACAGTCTCTAATTTCTAGGTTGACACGCAGCATACACGCAGGAGCAGAGCTTCCTGGTTCTACGCAGTGTTCTGGTACTGAAACGGGTGCTGAAGCAAGGCCCCTAGGAGTGTTGAAAAGCTTACTACCTTGAAACTAAAGCAGAACAACGATGAAGGCCTCATGGAGCTGCTGCACGCCTCTCGTTTTGCAAGGATGATCAGGACCTTACTTCGAAGCTTGGGCTCACGTTGACTTTCACTTTAGGTATAGCGCAGAGCAGGGTGAGCTTCCAACAAGGAACTGGAAACCCAAGGTTTCTTAGGAGAAACTCAGTTTCTTCTCAGAACCATGCCGGCAGTGAGGAAAACCCCGGCAACAACAATGCTTTTCAGGTAGCTTCGAGGCCGCATGAACGGAGCTTTCATAATGGGAAAAGAAGCCTTATGCCATCAGTCTCCAATTTCTAGGTTGACACGCAGCATACACGCAGGACCAGAGCTTACTGTCTCTACGCAGTGTTCTGGTACCGAAACGGTTGCTTAAGCAAAGTCCCTAGGAATGTTGGAAAGCTTACTACCGTGAAACTAAAGCAGAACAGCGATGAAGGCCTCATGGAGCTGCTGCACGCCTCCCGTATTGCCAGCATAATCAGGGCCTTACTTCGAGGCTAGTGCTCACATTGACTTTCACGTTTGGTATAGAGCAGAGCCGGGTGAGCTTCCAACTAGGAACTGGAAGCACAAGGTTTCTTTCGAGAAAACTCATTTTCTTCTATGTGCCATGCCGGCTGTAAGTAAAAGCACGGTAACAACAGTGCTTTTCAGGTAGCTTCGAGGCCGCATGAATGGAGCTTTCAAAACGGGAAAACAAGCCTTGTGCCATCAGTCTCTAATTTCTAGGTTGACACGCAGCATACACGCAGGAGCAGAGCTTCCTGGTTCTACGCAGTGTTCTGGTACTGAAACGGGTGCTGAAGCAAGGCCCCTAGGAGTGTTGAAAAGCTTACTACCTTGAAACTAAAGCAGAACAACGATGAAGGCCTCATGGAGCTGCTGCACGCCTCTCGTTTTGCAAGGATGATCAGGACCTTACTTCGAAGCTTGGGCTCATGTTGACTTTCACTTTAGGTATAGCGCAGAGCAGGGTGAGCTTCCAACAAGGAACTGGAAACCCAAGGTTTCTTAGGAGAAAACTCAGTTTCTTCTCAGAACCATGCCGGCAGTGAGGAAAACCCCGGCAACAACAATGCTTTTCAGGTAGCTTCGAGGCCGCATGAACGGAGCTTTCTTTCATAATGGGAAAAGAAGCCTTATGCCATCAGTCTCCAATTTCTAGGTTGACACGCAGCATACACGCAGGACCAGAGCTTACTGTCTCTACGCAGTGTTCTGGTACCGAAACGGTTGCTTAAGCAAAGTCCCTAGGAATGTTGGAAAGCTTACTACCGTGAAACTAAAGCAGAACAGCGATGAAGGCCTCATGGAGCTGCTGCACGCCTCCCGTTTTGCCAGCATAATCAGGGCCTTACTTCGAGGCTAGTGCTCACATTGACTTTCACGTTTGGTATAGAGCAGAGCCGGGTGAGCTTCCAACTAGGAACTGGAAGCACAAGGTTTCTTTCGAGAAAACTCATTTTCTTCTATGTGCCATGCCGGCTGTAAGTAAAAGCACGGTAACAACAGTGCTTTTCAGGTAGCTTCGGGGCCGCATGAATGGAGCTTTCAAAACGGGAAAACAAGCCTTGTGCCGTCAGCCTCTAATTTCTAGGTTGACACGCAGCATACACGCAGGAGCAGAGCTTCCTGGTTCTACGCAGTGTTCTGGTACTGAAACGGGTGCTGAAGCAAGGCCCCTAGGAGTGTTGAAAAGCTTACTACCTTGAAACTAAAGCAGAACAACGATGAAGGCCTCATGGAGCTGCTGCACGCCTCTCGTTTTGCAAGGATAATCAGGGCCTTACTTCGAAGCTTGGGCTCACGTTGACTTTCACTTTAGGTATAGCGCAGAGCAGGGTGAGCTTCCAACAAGGAACTGGAAACCCAAGGTTTCTTAGGAGAAAACTCATTTTCTTCTCAGAACCATGCCGGCAGTGAGGAAAACCCCGGCAACAACAATGCTTTTCAGGTAGCTTCGAGGCCGCATGAACGGAGCTTTCATAATGGGAAAAGAAGCCTTATGCCATCAGTCTCCAATTTCTAGGTTGACACGCAGCATACACGCAGGACCAGAGCTTACTGTCTCTACGCAGTGTTCTGGGACCGAAACGGTTGCTTAAGCAAAGTCCCTAGGAGTCTTGGAAAGCTTACTACCGTGAAACTAAAGCAGAACAGCGATGAAGGCCTCATGGAGCTGCTGCACGCCTCCAGTTTTGCCAGGATAATCAGGGCCTTACTTCGAGGCTAGTGCTCACATTGACTTTCACGTTTGGTATAGAGCAGAGCCGGGTGAGCTTCCAACTAGGAACTGGAAGCACAAGGTTTCTTTCGAGAAAACTCATTTTCTTCTATGTGCCATGCCGGCTGTAAGTAAAACCACGGTAACAACAATGCTTTTCAGGTAGCTTCGGGGCCTCATCAACGGAGCTTTCATAATGGGAAAACTAGCCTTGTGCCGTCAGCCTCTAATTTCTAGGTTGACACGCAGCATACACGCAGGAGCAGAACTTCCTGGTTCTACGCAGTGTTCTGGTACTGAAACGGGTGCTGAAGCAAGGCCCCTAGGAGTGTTGAAAAGCTTACTACCTTGAAACTAAAGCAGAACAACGATGAAGGCCTCATGGAGCTGCTGCACGCCTCTCGTTTTGCAAGGATAATCAGGGCCTTACTTCGAAGCTTGGGCTCACGTTGACTTTCACTTTAGGTATAGCGCAGAGCAGGGTGAGCTTCCAACAAGGAACTGGAAACCCAAGGTTTCTTAGGAGAAAACTCAGTTTCTTCTGAGAACCATGCCGGCAGTGAGGAAAACCCCGGCAACAACAATGCTTTTCAGGTAGCTTCGAGGCCGCATGAACGGAGCTTTCATAATGGGAAAAGAAGCCTTATGCCATCAGTCTCCAATTTCTAGGTTGACACGCAGCATACACGCAGGACCAGAGCTTACTGTCTCTACGCAGTGTTCTGGTAAAGAAACGGTTGCTTAAGCAAAGTCCCAAGGAATGTTGGAAAGCTTCCTACCGTGAAACTAAAGCAGAACAGCGATGAAGGCCTCATGGAGCTGCTGCACGCCTCCCGTATTGCCAGCATAATCAGGGCCTTACTTCGAGGCTAGTGCTCACATTGACTTTCACGTTTGGTATAGAGCAGAGCCGGGTGAGCTTCCAACTAGGAACTGGAAGCACAAGGTTTCTTTCGAGAAAACTCATTTTCTTCTATGTGCCATGCCGGCTGTAAGTAAAAGCACGGTAACAACAGTGCTTTTCAGGTAGCTTCGAGGCCGCATGAATAGAGCTTTCAAAACGGGAAAACAAGCCTTGTGCCATCAGTCTCTAATTTCTAGGTTGACACGCAGCATACACGCAGGAGCAGAGCTTCCTGGTTCTACGCAGTGTTCTGGTACTGAAACGGGTGCTGAAGCAAGGCCCCTAGGAGTGTTGAAAAGCTTACTACCTTGAAACTAAAGCAGAACAACGATGAAGGCCTCATGGAGCTGCTGCACGTCTCTCGTTTTGCAAGGATAATCAGGGCCTTACTTCGAAGCTTGGGCTCACGTTGACTTTCACTTTAGGTATAGCGCAGAGCAGGGTGAGCTTCCAACAAGGAACTGGAAACCCAAGGTTTCTTAGGAGAAAACTCATTTTCTTCTCAGAACCATGCTGGCAGTGAGGAAAACCCCGGCAACAACAATGCTTTTCAGGTAGCTTCGAGGCCGCATGAACGGAGCTTTCATAATGGGAAAAGAAGCCTTATGCCATCAGTCTCCAATTTCTAGGTTGACACGCAGCATACACGCAGGACCAGAGCTTACTGTCTCTACGCAGTGTTCTGGGACCGAAACGGTTGCTTAAGCAAAGTCCCTAGGAGTCTTGGAAAGCTTACTACCGTGAAACTAAAGCAGAACAGCGATGAAGGCCTCATGGAGCTGCTGCACGCCTCCCGTTTTGCCAGGATAATCAGGGCCTTACTTCGAGGCTAGTGCTCACATTGACTTTCACGTTTGGTATAGAGCAGAGCCGGGTGAGCTTCCAACTAGGAACTGGAAGCACAAGGTTTCTTTCGAGAAAACTCATTTTCTTCTATGTGCCATGCCGGCTGTAAGTAAAAGCACGGTAACAACAGTGCTTTTCAGGTAGCTTCGGGGCCTCATCAACGGAGCTTTCATAATGGGAAAACTAGCCTTGTGCCGTCAGCCTCTAATTTCTAGGTTGACACGCAGCATACACGCAGGAGCAGAACTTCCTGGTTCTACGCAGTGTTCTGGTACTGAAACGGGTGCTGAAGCAAGGCCCCTAGGAGTGTTGAAAAGCTTACTACCTTGAAACTAAAGCAGAACAACGATGAAGGCCTCATGGAGCTGCTGCACGCCTCTCGTTTTGCAAGGATAATCAGGGCCTTACTTCGAAGCTTGGGCTCACGTTGACTTTCACTTTAGGTATAGCGCAGAGCAGGGTGAGCTTCCAACAAGGAACTGGAAACCCAAGGTTTCTTAGGAGAAAACTCAGTTTCTTCTGAGAACCATGCCGGCAGTGAGGAAAACCCCGGCAACAACAATGCTTTTCAGGTAGCTTCGAGGCCGCATGAACGGAGCTTTCATAATGGGAAAAGAAGCCTTATGCCATCAGTCTCCAATTTCTAGGTTGACACGCAGCATACACGCAGGACCAGAGCTTACTGTCTCTACGCAGTGTTCTGGTAAAGAAACGGTTGCTTAAGCAAAGTCCCAAGGAATGTTGGAAAGCTTCCTACCGTGAAACTAAAGCAGAACAGCGATGAAGGCCTCATGGAGCTGCTGCACGCCTCCCGTATTGCCAGCATAATCAGGGCCTTACTTCGAGGCTAGTGCTCACATTGACTTTCACGTTTGGTATAGAGCAGAGCCGGGTGAGCTTCCAACTAGGAACTGGAAGCACAAGGTTTCTTTCGAGAAAACTCATTTTCTTCTATGTGCCATGCCGGCTGTAAGTAAAAGCACGGTAACAACAGTGCTTTTCAGGTAGCTTCGAGGCCGCATGAATAGAGCTTTCAAAACGGGAAAACAAGCCTTGTGCCATCAGTCTCTAATTTCTAGGTTGACACGCAGCATACACGCAGGAGCAGAGCTTCCTGGTTCTACGCAGTGTTCTGGTACTGAAACGGGTGCTGAAGCAAGGCCCCTAGGAGTGTTGAAAAGCTTACTACCTTGAAACTAAAGCAGAACAACGATGAAGGCCTCATGGAGCTGCTGCACGTCTCTCGTTTTGCAAGGATAATCAGGGCCTTACTTCGAAGCTTGGGCTCACGTTGACTTTCACTTTAGGTATAGCGCAGAGCAGGGTGAGCTTCCAACAAGGAACTGGAAACCCAAGGTTTCTTAGGAGAAAACTCATTTTCTTCTCAGAACCATGCTGGCAGTGAGGAAAACCCCGGCAACAACAATGCTTTTCAGGTAGCTTCGAGGCCGCATGAACGGAGCTTTCATAATGGGAAAAGAAGCCTTATGCCATCAGTCTCCAATTTCTAGGTTGACACGCAGCATACACGCAGGACCAGAGCTTACTGTCTCTACGCAGTGTTCTGGGACCGAAACGGTTGCTTAAGCAAAGTCCCTAGGAGTCTTGGAAAGCTTACTACCGTGAAACTAAAGCAGAACAGCGATGAAGGCCTCATGGAGCTGCTGCACGCCTCCCGTTTTGCCAGGATAATCAGGGCCTTACTTCGAGGCTAGTGCTCACATTGACTTTCACGTTTGGTATAGAGCAGAGCCGGGTGAGCTTCCAACTAGGAACTGGAAGCACAAGGTTTCTTTCGAGAAAACTCATTTTCTTCTATGTGCCATGCCGGCTGTAAGTAAAAGCACGGTAACAACAGTGCTTTTCAGGTAGCTTCGGGGCCGCATCAACGGAGCTTTCATAATGGGAAAACTAGCCTTGTGCCGTCAGTCTCTAATTTCTAGGTTGACACGCAGCATACACGCAGGAGCAGAACTTCCTGGTCCTACGCAGTGTTCTGGTACTGAAACGGGTGCTGAAGCAAGGCCCCTAGGAGTGTTGAAAAGCTTACTACCTTGAAACTAAAGCAGAACAACGATGAAGGCCTCATGGAGCTGCTGCACGCCTCTCGTTTTGCAAGGATAATCAGGGCCTTACTTCGAAGCTTGGGCTCACGTTGACTTTCACTTTAGGTATAGCGCAGAGCAGGGTGAGCTTCCAACAAGGAACTGGAAACCCAAGGTTTCTTAGGAGAAAACTCATTTTCTTCTCAGGACCATGCCGGCAGTGAGGAAAACCCCGGCAACAACAATGCTTTTCAGGTAGCTTCGAGGCCACATGAACGAAGCTTTAATAATGGGAAAAGAGCCTTATGCCATCAGTCTCCAATTTCTAGGTTGACACGCAGCATACACGCAGGACCAGAGCTTACTGTCTCTACGCAGTGTTCTGGTACCGAAACGGTTGCTTAAGCAAAGTCCCCAGGAATGTTGGAAGCTTACTACCGTGAAACTAAAGCAGAACAGCGATGAAGGCCTCATGGAGCTGCTGCACGCCTCCCGTATTGCCAGCATAATCAGGGCCTTACTTCGAGGCTAGTGCTCACATTGACTTTCACGTTTGGTATAGAGCAGAGCCGGGTGAGCTTCCAACTAGGAACTGGAAGCACAAGGTTTCTTTCGAGAAAACTCATTTTCTTCTATGTGCCATGCCGGCTGTAAGTAAAAGCACGGTAACAACAGTGCTTTTCAGGTAGCTTCGAGGCCGCATGAATGGAGATTTCAAAACGGGAAAACAAGCCTTGTGCCATCAGTCTCTAATTTCTAGGTTGACACGCAGCATACACGCAGGAGCAGAGCTTCCTGGTTCTACGCAGTGCTTTGGTACTGAAACGGGTGCTGAAGCAAGGCCCCTAGGAGTGTTGAAAAGCTTACTACCTTGAAACTAAAGCAGAACAACGATGAAGGCCTCATGGAGCTGCTGCACGCCTCTCGTTTTGCAAGGATAATCAGGGCCTTACTTCGAAGCTTGGTCTCACGTTGACTTTCACTTTAGGTATAGCGCAGAGCAGGGTGAGCTTCCAACAAGGAACTGGAAACCCAAGGTTTCTTAGGAGAAAACTCAGTTTCTTCTCAGAACCATGCCGGCAGTGAGGAAAACCCTGGAAACAACAATGCTTTTCAGGTAGCTTCGAGGCCGCATGAACGGAGCTTTCATAATGGCAAAAGAAGCCTTATGCCATCAGTCTCCAATTTCTAGGTTGACACGCAGCATACACGCAGGACCAGAGCTTACTGTCTCTACGCAGTGTTCTGGTACCGAAACGGTTGCTTAAGCAAAGTCCCTAGGAGTGTTGGAAAGCTTACTACCGTGAAACTAAAGCAGAACAGCGATGAAGGCCTCATGGAGCTGCTGCACGCCTCCCGTTTTGCCAGGATAATCAGGGCCTTACTTCGAGGCTAGTGCTCACATTGACTTTCACGTTTGGTATAGAGCAGAGCCGGGTGAGCTTCCAACTAGGAACTGGAAGCACAAGGTTTCTTTCGAGAAAACTCATTTTCTTCTATGTGCCATGCCGGCTGTAAGTAAAACCACGGTAACAACAGTGCTTTTCAGGTAGCTTCGGGGCCGCATCAACGGAGCTTTCATAATGGGAAAACTAGCCTTGTGCCGTCAGTCTCTAATTTCTAGGTTGACACGCAGCATACACGCAGGAGCAGAGCTTCCTGGTTCTACGCAGTGTTCTGGTACTGAAACGGGTGCTGAAGCAAGGCCCCTAGGAGTGTTGAAAAGCTTACTACCTTGAAACTAAAGCAGAACAACGATGAAGGCCTCATGGAGCTGCTGCACGCCTCTCGTTTTGCAAGGATAATCAGGGCCTTACTTCGAAGCTTGGGCTCACGTTGACTTTCACTTTAGGTATAGCGCAGAGCAGGGTGAGCTTCCAACAAGGAACTGGAAACCCAAGGTTTCTTAGGAGAAAACTCAGTTTCTTCTGAGAACCATGCCGGCAGTGAGGAAAACCCCGGCAACAACAATGCTTTTCAGGTAGCTTCGAGGCCGCATGAACGGAGCTTTCATAATGGCAAAAGAAGCCTTATGCCATCAGTCTCCAATTTCTAGGTTGACACGCAGCATACACGCAGGACCAGAGCTTACTGTCTCTACGCAGTGTTCTGGTAAAGAAACGGTTGCTTAAGCAAAGTCCCAAGGAATGTTGGAAAGCTTCCTACCGTGAAACTAAAGCAGAACAGCGATGAAGGCCTCATGGAGCTGCTGCACGCCTCCCGTATTGCCAGCATAATCAGGGCCTTACTTCGAGGCTAGTGCTCACATTGACTTTCACGTTTGGTATAGAGCAGAGCCGGGTGAGCTTCCAACTAGGAACTGGAAGCACAAGGTTTCTTTCGAGAAAACTCATTTTCTTCTATGTGCCATGCCGGCTGTAAGTAAAAGCACGGTAACAACAGTGCTTTTCAGGTAGCTTCGAGGCCGCATGAATGGAGCTTTCAAAATGGGAAAACAAGCCTTGTGCCATCAGTCTCTAATTTCTAGGTTGACACGCAGCATACACGCAGGAGCAGAGCTTCCTGGTTCTACGCAGTGTTCTGGTACTGAAACGGGTGCTGAAGCAAGGCCCCTAGGAGTGTTGAAAAGCTTACTACCTTGAAACTAAAGCAGAACAACGATGAAGGCCTCATGGAGCTGCTGCACGCCTCTCGTTTTGCAAGGATAATCAGGGCCTTACTTCGAAGCTTGGGCTCACGTTGACTTTCACTTTAGGTATAGCGCAGAGCAGGGTGAGCTTCCAACAAGGAACTGGAAACCCAAGGTTTCTTAGGAGAAAACTCATTTTCTTCTCAGAACCATGCTGGCAGTGAGGAAAACCCCGGCAACAACAATGCTTTTCAGGTAGCTTCGAGGCCGCATGAACGGAGCTTTCATAATGGGAAAAGAAGCCTTATGCCATCAGTCTCCAATTTCTAGGTTGACACGCAGCATACACGCAGGACCAGAGCTTACTGTCTCTACGCAGTGTTCTGGTACCGAAACGGTTGCTTAAGCAAAGTCCCTAGGAGTCTTGGAAAGCTTACTACCGTGAAACTAAAGCAGAACAGCGATGAAGGCCTCATGGAGCTGCTGCACGCCTCCCGTTTTGCCAGCATAATCAGGGCCTTACTTCGAGGCTAGTGCTCACATTGACTTTCACGTTTGGTATAGAGCAGAGCCGGGTGAGCTTCCAACTAGGAACTGGAAGCACAAGGTTTCTTTCGAGAAAACTCATTTTCTTCTATGTGCCATGCCGGCTGTAAGTAAAAGCACGGTAACAACAGTGCTTTTCAGGTAGCTTCGGGGCCGCATCAACGGAGCTTTCATAATGGGAAAACTAGCCTTGTGCCGTCAGTCTCTAATTTCTAGGTTGACACGCAGCATACACGCAGGAGCAGAACTTCCTGGTTCTACGCAGTGTTCTGGTACTGAAACGGGTGCTGAAGCAAGGCCCCTAGGAGTGTTGAAAAGCTTACTACCTTGAAACTAAAGCAGAACAACGATGAAGGCCTCATGGAGCTGCTGCACGCCTCTCGTTTTGCAAGGATAATCAGGGCCTTACTTCGAAGCTTGGGCTCACGTTGACTTTCACTTTAGGTATAGCGCAGAGCAGGGTGAGCTTCCAACAAGGAACTGGAAACCCAAGGTTTCTTAGGAGAAAACTCAGTTTCTTCTCAGGACCATGGCGGCAGTGAGGAAAACCCCGGCAACAACAATGCTTTTCAGGTAGCTTCGAGGCCGCATGAACGAAGCTTTAATAATGGGAAAAGAAGCCTTATGCCATCAGTCTCCAATTTCTAGGTTGACACGCAGCATACACGCAGGACCAGAGCTTACTGTCTCTACGCAGTGTTCTGGTACCGAAACGGTTGCTTAAGCAAAGTCCCTAGGAATGTTGGAAAGCTTACTACCGTGAAACTAAAGCAGAACAGCGATGAAGGCCTCATGGAGCTGCTGCACGCCTCCCGTATTGCCAGCATAATCAGGGCCTTACTTCGAGGCTAGTGCTCACATTGACTTTCACGTTTGGATAGAGCAGAGCCGGGTGAGCTTCCAACTAGGAACTGGAAGCACAAGGTTTCTTTCGAGAAAACTCATTTTCTTCTATGTGCCATGCCGGCTGTAAGTAAAAGCACGGTAACAACAGTGCTTTTCAGGTAGCTTCGAGGCCGCATGAATGGAGCTTTCAAAACGGGAAAACAAGCCTTGTGCCATCAGTCTCTAATTTCTAGGTTGACACGCAGCATACACGCAGGAGCAGAGCTTCCTGGGTCTACGCAGTGTTCTGGTACTGAAACGGGTGCTGAAGCAAGGCCCCTAGGAGTGTTGAAAAGCTTACTACCTTGAAACTAAAGCAGAACAACGATGAAGGCCTCATGGAGCTGCTGCACGCCTCTCGTTTTGCAAGGATAATCAGGGCCTTACTTCGAAGCTTGGTCTCACGTTGACTTTCACTTTAGGTATAGCGCAGAGCAGGGTGAGCTTCCAACAAGGAACTGGAAACCCAAGGTTTCTTAGGAGAAAACTCAGTTTCTTCTCAGAACCATGCCGGCAGTGAGGAAAACCCTGGAAACAACAATGCTTTTCAGGTAGCTTCGAGGCCGCATGAACGGAGCTTTCATAATGGCAAAAGAAGCCTTATGCCATCAGTCTCCAATTTCTAGGTTGACACGCAGCATACACGCAGGACCAGAGCTTACTGTCTCTACGCAGTGTTCTGGTACCGAAACGGTTGCTTAAGCAAAGTCCCTAGGAGTGTTGGAAAGCTTACTACCGTGAAACTAAAGCAGAACAGCGATGAAGGCCTCATGGAGCTGCTGCACGCCTCCCGTTTTGCCAGGATAATCAGGGCCTTACTTCGAGGCTAGTGCTCACATTGACTTTCACGTTTGGTATAGAGCAGAGCCGGGTGAGCTTCCAACTAGGAACTGGAAGCACAAGGTTTCTTTCGAGAAAACTCATTTTCTTCTATGTGCCATGCCGGCTGTAAGTAAAACCACGGTAACAACAGTGCTTTTCAGGTAGCTTCGGGGCCGCATCAACGGAGCTTTCATAATGGTAAAACTAGCCTTGTGCCGTCAGTCTCTAATTTCTAGGTTGACACGCAGCATACACGCAGGAGCAGAGCTTCCTGGGTCTACGCAGTGTTCTGGTACTGAAACGGGTGCTGAAGCAAGGCCCCTAGGAGTGTTGAAAAGCTTACTACCTTGAAACTAAAGCAGAACAACGATGAAGGCCTCATGGAGCTGCTGCACGCCTCTCGTTTTGCAAGGATAATCAGGGCCTTACTTCGAAGCTTGGGCTCACGTTGACTTTCACTTTAGGTATAGCGCAGAGCAGGGTGAGCTTCCAACAAGGAACTGGAAACCCAAGGTTTCTTAGGAGAAAACTCAGTTTCTTCTGAGAACCATGCCGGCAGTGAGGAAAACCCCGGCAACAACAATGCTTTTCAGGTAGCTTCGAGGCCGCATGAACGGAGCTTTCATAATGGCAAAAGAAGCCTTATGCCATCAGTCTCCAATTTCTAGGTTGACACGCAGCATACACGCAGGACCAGAGCTTACTGTCTCTACGCAGTGTTCTGGTAAAGAAACGGTTGCTTAAGCAAAGTCCCAAGGAATGTTGGAAAGCTTCCTACCGTGAAACTAAAGCAGAACAGCGATGAAGGCCTCATGGAGCTGCTGCACGCCTCCCGTATTGCCAGCATAATCAGGGCCTTACTTCGAGGCTAGTGCTCACATTGACTTTCACGTTTGGTATAGAGCAGAGCCGGGTGAGCTTCCAACTAGGAACTGGAAGCACAAGGTTTCTTTCGAGAAAACTCATTTTCTTCTATGTGCCATGCCGGCTGTAAGTAAAAGCACGGTAACAACAGTGCTTTTCAGGTAGCTTCGAGGCCGCATGAATGGAGCTTTCAAAATGGGAAAACAAGCCTTGTGCCATCAGTCTCTAATTTCTAGGTTGACACGCAGCATACACGCAGGAGCAGAGCTTCCTGGTTCTACGCAGTGTTCTGGTACTGAAACGGGTGCTGAAGCAAGGCCCCTAGGAGTGTTGAAAAGCTTACTACCTTGAAACTAAAGCAGAACAACGATGAAGGCCTCATGGAGCTGCTGCACGCCTCTCGTTTTGCAAGGATAATCAGGGCCTTACTTCGAAGCTTGGGCTCACGTTGACTTTCACTTTAGGTATAGCGCAGAGCAGGGTGAGCTTCCAACAAGGAACTGGAAACCCAAGGTTTCTTAGGAGAAAACTCATTTTCTTCTCAGAACCATGCTGGCAGTGAGGAAAACCCCGGCAACAACAATGCTTTTCAGGTAGCTTCGAGGCCGCATGAACGGAGCTTTCATAATGGGAAAAGAAGCCTTATGCCATCAGTCTCCAATTTCTAGGTTGACACGCAGCATACACGCAGGACCAGAGCTTACTGTCTCTACGCAGTGTTCTGGTACCGAAACGGTTGCTTAAGCAAAGTCCCTAGGAGTCTTGGAAAGCTTACTACCGTGAAACTAAAGCAGAACAGCGATGAAGGCCTCATGGAGCTGCTGCACGCCTCCCGTTTTGCCAGCATAATCAGGGCCTTACTTCGAGGCTAGTGCTCACATTGACTTTCACGTTTGGTATAGAGCAGAGCCGGGTGAGCTTCCAACTAGGAACTGGAAGCACAAGGTTTCTTTCGAGAAAACTCATTTTCTTCTATGTGCCATGCCGGCTGTAAGTAAAAGCACGGTAACAACAGTGCTTTTCAGGTAGCTTCGGGGCCGCATCAACGGAGCTTTCATAATGGGAAAACTAGCCTTGTGCCGTCAGTCTCTAATTTCTAGGTTGACACGCAGCATACACGCAGGAGCAGAACTTCCTGGTTCTACGCAGTGTTCTGGTACTGAAACGGGTGCTGAAGCAAGGCCCCTAGGTGTGTTGAAAAGCTTACTACCTTGAAACTAAAGCAGAACAACGATGAAGGCCTCATGGAGCTGCTGCACGCCTCTCGTTTTGCAAGGATAATCAGGGCCTTACTTCGAAGCTTGGGCTCACGTTGACTTTCACTTTAGGTATAGCGCAGAGCAGGGTGAGCTTCCAACAAGGAACTGGAAACCCAAGGTTTCTTAGGAGAAAACTCAGTTTCTTCTCAGGACCATGGCGGCAGTGAGGAAAACCCCGGCAACAACAATGCTTTTCAGGTAGCTTCGAGGCCGCATGAACGAAGCTTTAATAATGGCAAAAGAAGCCTTATGCCATCAGTCTCCAATTTCTAGGTTGACACGCAGCATACACGCAGGACCAGAGCTTACTGTCTCTACGCAGTGTTCTGGTACCGAAACGGTTGCTTAAGCAAAGTCCCTAGGAATGTTGGAAAGCTTACTACCGTGAAACTAAAGCAGAACAGCGATGAAGGCCTCATGGAGCTGCTGCACGCCTCCCGTATTGCCAGCATAATCAGGGCCTTACTTCGAGGCTAGTGCTCACATTGACTTTCACGTTTGGATAGAGCAGAGCCGGGTGAGCTTCCAACTAGGAACTGGAAGCACAAGGTTTCTTTCGAGAAAACTCATTTTCTTCTATGTGCCATGCCGGCTGTAAGTAAAAGCACGGTAACAACAGTGCTTTTCAGGTAGCTTCGAGGCCGCATGAATGGAGCTTTCAAAACGGGAAAACAAGCCTTGTGCCATCAGTCTCTAATTTCTAGGTTGACACGCAGCATACACGCAGGAGCAGAGCTTCCTGGGTCTACGCAGTGTTCTGGTACTGAAACGGGTGCTGAAGCAAGGCCCCTAGGAGTGTTGAAAAGCTTACTACCTTGAAACTAAAGCAGAACAACGATGAAGGCCTCATGGAGCTGCTGCACGCCTCTCGTTTTGCAAGGATAATCAGGGCCTTACTTCGAAGCTTGGGCTCACGTTGACTTTCACTTTAGGTATAGCGCAGAGCAGGGTGAGCTTCCAACAAGGAACTGGAAACCCAAGGTTTCTTAGGGGAAAACTCAGTTTCTTCTCAGAACCATGCCGGCAGTGAGGAAAACCCCGGCAACAACAATGCTTTTCAGGTAGCTTCGAGGCCGCATGAACGGAGCTTTCATAATGGCAAAAGAAGCCTTATGCCATCAGTCTCCAATTTCTAGGTTGACACGCAGCATACACGCAGGACCAGAGCTTACTGTCTCTACGCAGTGTTCTGGTACCGAAACGGTTGCTTAAGCAAAGTCCCTAGGAGTCTTGGAAAGCTTACTACCGTGAAACTAAAGCAGAACAGCGATGAAGGCCTCATGGAGCTGCTGCACGCCTCCCGTTTTGCCAGGATAATCAGGGCCTTACTTCGAGGCTAGTGCTCACAATGACTTTCACGTTTGGTATAGAGCAGAGCCGGGTGAGCTTCCAACTAGGAACTGGAAGCACAAGGTTTCTTTCGAGAAAACTCATTTTCTTCTATGTGCCATGCCGGCTGTAAGTAAAAGCACGGTAACAACAGTGCTTTTCAGGTAGCTTCGAGGCCGCATGAATGGAGCTTTCAAAACGGGAAAACAAGCCTTGTGCCGTCAGCCTCTAATTTCTAGGTTGACACGCAGCATACACGCAGGAGCAGAGCTTCCTGGTTCTACGCAGTGTTCTGGTACTGAAACGGGTGCTGAAGCAAGGCCCCTAGGAGTGTTGAAAAGCTTACTACCTTGAAACTAAAGCAGAACAACGATGAAGGCCTCATGGAGCTGCTGCACGCCTCTCGTTTTGCAAGGATAATCAGGGCCTTACTTCGAAGCTTGGGCTCACGTTGACTTTCACTTTAGGTATAGCGCAGAGCAGGGTGAGCTTCCAACAAGGAACTGGAAACCCAAGGTTTCTTAGGAGAAAACTCAGTTTCTTCTCAGAACCATGCCGGCAGTGAGGAAAACCCCGGCAACAACAATGCTTTTCAGGTAGCATCGAGGCCGCATGAACGGAGCTTTCATAATGGCAAAAGAAGCCTTATGCCATCAGTCTCCAATTTCTAGGTTGACACGCAGCATACACGCAGGACCAGAGCTTACTGTCTCTACGCAGTGTTCTGGTACCGAAACGGTTGCTTAAGCAAAGTCCCTAGGAGTCTTGGAAAGCTTACTACCGTGAAACTAAAGCAGAACAGCGATGAAGGCCTCATGGAGCTGCTGCACGCCTCCCGTTTTGCCAGGATAATCAGGGCCTTACTTCGAGGCTAGTGCTCACAATGACTTTCACGTTTGGTATAGAGCAGAGCCGGGTGAGCTTCCAACTAGGAACTGGAAGCACAAGGTTTCTTTCGAGAAAACTCATTTTCTTCTATGTGCCATGCCGGCTGTAAGTAAAAGCACGGTAACAACAGTGCTTTTCAGGTAGCTTCGGGGCCGCATCAACGGAGCTTTCATAATGGGAAAACTAGCCTTGTGCCGTCAGTCTCTAATTTCTAGGTTGACACGCAGCATACACGCAGGAGCAGAGCTTCCTGGTTCTACGCAGTGTTCTGGTACTGAAACGGGTGCTGAAGCAAGGCCCCTAGGAGTGTTGAAAAGCTTACTACCTTGAAACTAAAGCAGAACAACGATGAAGGCCTCATGGAGCTGCTGCACGCCTCTCGTTTTGCAAGGATAATTAGGGCCTTACTTCGAAGCTTCGGCTCACGTTGACTTTCACTTTAGGTATAGCGCAGAGCAGGGTGAGCTTCCAACAAGGATTTGGAAACCCAAGGTTTCTTAGGAGAAAACTCAGTTTCTTCTCAGAACCATGCCGGCAGTGAGGAAAACCCCGGCAACAACAATGCTTTTCAGGTAGCTTCGAGGCCGCATGAACGGAGCTTTCATAATGGGAAAAGAAGCCTTATGCCATCAGTCTCCAATTTCTAGGTTGACACGCAGCATACACGCAGGACCAGAGCTTACTGTCTCTACGCAGTGTTCTGGTACCGAAACGGTTGCTTAAGCAAAGTCCCTAGGAATGTTGGAAAGCTTACTACCGTGAAACTAAAGCAGAACAGCGATGAAGGCCTCATGGAGCTGCTGCACGCCTCCCGTATTGCCAGCATAATCAGGGCCTTACTTCGAGGCTAGTGCTCACATTGACTTTCACGTTTGGTATAGAGCAGAGCCGGGTGAGCTTCCAACTAGGAACTGGAAGCACAAGGTTTCTTTCGAGAAAACTCATTTTCTTCTATGTGCCATGCCGGCTGTAAGTAAAAGCACGGTAACAACAGTGCTTTTCAGGTAGCTTCGAGGCCGCATGAATGGAGCTTTCAAAACGGGAAAACAAGCCTTGTGCCGTCAGCCTCTAATTTCTAGGTTGACACGCAGCATACACGCAGGAGCAGAGCTTCCTGGTTCTACGCAGTGTTCTGGTACTGAAACGGGTGCTGAAGCAAGGCCCCTAGGAGTGTTGAAAAGCTTACTACCTTGAAACTAAAGCAGAACAACGATGAAGGCCTCATGGAGCTGCTGCACGCCTCTCGTTTTGCAAGGATAATCAGGGCCTTACTTCGAAGCTTGGGCTCACGTTGACTTTCACTTTAGGTATAGCGCAGAGCAGGGTGAGCTTCCAACAAGGAACTGGAAACCCAAGGTTTCTTAGGAGAAAACTCAGTTTCTTCTCAGAACCATGCCGGCAGTGAGGAAAACCCCGGCAACAACAATGCTTTTCAGGTAGCTTCGAGGCCGCATGAACGGAGCTTTCATAATGGCAAAAGAAGCCTTATGCCATCAGTCTCCAATTTCTAGGTTGACACGCAGCATACACGCAGGACCAGAGCTTACTGTCTCTACGCAGTGTTCTGGTACCGAAACGGTTGCTTAAGCAAAGTCCCTAGGAGTCTTGGAAAGCTTACTACCGTGAAACTAAAGCAGAACAGCGATGAAGGCCTCATGGAGCTGCTGCACGCCTCCCGTTTTGCCAGGATAATCAGGGCCTTACTTCGAGGCTAGTGCTCACAATGACTTTCACGTTTGGTATAGAGCAGAGCCGGGTGAGCTTCCAACTAGGAACTGGAAGCACAAGGTTTCTTTCGAGAAAACTCATTTTCTTCTATGTGCCATGCCGGCTGTAAGTAAAAGCACGGTAACAACAGTGCTTTTCAGGTAGCTTCGAGGCCGCATGAATGGAGCTTTCAAAACGGGAAAACAAGCCTTGTGCCGTCAGCCTCTAATTTCTAGGTTGACACGCAGCATACACGCAGGAGCAGAGCTTCCTGGTTCTACGCAGTGTTCTGGTACTGAAACGGGTGCTGAAGCAAGGCCCCTAGGAGTGTTGAAAAGCTTACTACCTTGAAACTAAAGCAGAACAACGATGAAGGCCTCATGGAGCTGCTGCACGCCTCTCGTTTTGCAAGGATAATCAGGGCCTTACTTCGAAGCTTGGGCTCACGTTGACTTTCACTTTAGGTATAGCGCAGAGCAGGGTGAGCTTCCAACAAGGAACTGGAAACCCAAGGTTTCTTAGGAGAAAACTCAGTTTCTTCTCAGAACCATGCCGGCAGTGAGGAAAACCCCGGCAACAACAATGCTTTTCAGGTAGCATCGAGGCCGCATGAACGGAGCTTTCATAATGGCAAAAGAAGCCTTATGCCATCAGTCTCCAATTTCTAGGTTGACACGCAGCATACACGCAGGACCAGAGCTTACTGTCTCTACGCAGTGTTCTGGTACCGAAACGGTTGCTTAAGCAAAGTCCCTAGGAGTCTTGGAAAGCTTACTACCGTGAAACTAAAGCAGAACAGCGATGAAGGCCTCATGGAGCTGCTGCACGCCTCCCGTTTTGCCAGGATAATCAGGGCCTTACTTCGAGGCTAGTGCTCACAATGACTTTCACGTTTGGTATAGAGCAGAGCCGGGTGAGCTTCCAACTAGGAACTGGAAGCACAAGGTTTCTTTCGAGAAAACTCATTTTCTTCTATGTGCCATGCCGGCTGTAAGTAAAAGCACGGTAACAACAGTGCTTTTCAGGTAGCTTCGAGGCCGCATCAACGGAGCTTTCATAATGGGAAAACTAGCCTTGTGCCATCAGTCTCCAGTTTCTAGGTTGACACGCAGCATACACGCAGGACCAGAGCTTACTGTCTCTACGCAGTGTTCTGGTACCGAAACGGTTGCTTAAGCAAAGTCCCTAGGAATGTTGGAAGGCTTACTACCGTGAAACTAAAGCAGAACAGCGATGAAGGCCTCATGGAGCTGCTGCACGCCTCCCGTATTGCCAGCATAATCAGGGCCTTACTTCGAGGCTAGTGCTCACATTGACTTTCACGTTTGGTATAGAGCAGAGCCGGGTGAGCTTCCAACTAGGAACTGGAAGCACAAGGTTTCTTTCGAGAAAACTCATTTTCTTCTATGTGCCATGCCGGCTGTAAGTAAAAGCACGGTAACAACAGTGCTTTTCAGGTAGCTTCGAGGCCGCATGAATGGAGCTTTCAAAACGGGAAAACAAGCCTTGTGCCATCAGTCTCTAATTTCTAGGTTGACACGCAGCATACACGCAGGAGCAGAGCTTCCTGGTTCTACGCAGTGTTCTGGTACTGAAACGGGTGCTGAAGCAAGGCCCCTAGGAGTGTTGAAAAGCTTACTACCTTGAAACTAAAGCAGAACAACGATGAAGGCCTCATGGAGCTGCTGCACGCCTCTCGTTTTGCAAGGATAATCAGGGCCTTACTTCGAAGCTTGGGCTCACGTTGACTTTCACTTTAGGTATAGCGCAGAGCAGGGTGAGCTTCCAACAAGGAACTGGAAACCCAAGGTTTCTTAGGAGAAAACTCAGTTTCTTCTCAGAACCATGCCGGCAGTGAGGGAAACCCCGGCAACAACAATGCTTTTCAGGTAGCTTCGAGGCCGCATGAACGGAGCTTTCATAATGGCAAAAGAAGCCTTATGCCATCAGTCTCCAATTTCTAGGTTGACACGCAGCATACACGCAGGACCAGAGCTTACTGTCTCTACGCAGTG
Source organism: Eubalaena glacialis (assembly GCF_028564815.1). Lineage (NCBI taxonomy): Eukaryota > Metazoa > Chordata > Mammalia > Artiodactyla > Balaenidae > Eubalaena > Eubalaena glacialis. Next base: position 30,975,112 of record NC_083725.1, read on the forward strand.
TTCTGGTACCGAAACGGTTGCTTAAGCAAAGTCCCTAGGAGTCTTGGAAAGCTTACTACCGTGAAACTAAAGCAGAACAGTGATGAAGGCCTCATGGAGCTGCTGCACGCCTCCCGTTTTGCCAGGATAATCAGGGCCTTACTTCGAGGCTAGTGCTCACAATGACTTTCACGTTTGGTATAGAGCAGAGCCGGGTGAGCTTCCAACTAGGAACTGGAAGCACAAGGTTTCCTTCGAGAAAACTCATTTTCTTCTATGTGCCATGCCGGCTGTAAGTAAAAGCACGGTAACAACAGTGCTTTTCAGGTAGCTTCGGGGCCGCATCAACGGAGCTTTCATAATGGGAAAACTAGCCTTGTGCCATCAGTCTCCAATTTCTAGGTTGACACGCAGCATACACGCAGGACCAGAGCTTACTGTCTCTACGCAGTGTTCTGGTACCGAAACGGTTGCTTAAGCAAAGTCCCTAGGAATGTTGGAAAGCTTACTACCGTGAAACTAAAGCAGAACAGCGATGAAGGCCTCATGGAGCTGCTGCACGCCTCCCGTATTGCCAGCATAATCAGGGCCTTACTTCGAGGCTAGTGCTCACATTGACTTTCACGTTTGGTATAGAGCAGAGCCGGGTGAGCTTCCAACTAGGAACTGGAAGCACAAGGTTTCTTTCGAGAAAACTCATTTTCTTCTATGTGCCATGCCGGCTGTAAGTAAAAGCACGGTAACAACAGTGCTTTTCAGGTAGCTTCGAGGCCGCATGAATGGAGCTTTCAAAACGGGAAAACAAGCCTTGTGCCATCAGTCTCTAATTTCTAGGTTGACACGCAGCATACACGCAGGAGCAGAGCTTCCTGGTTCTACGCAGTGTTCTGGTACTGAAACGGGTGCTGAAGCAAGGCCCCTAGGAGTGTTGAAAAGCTTACTACCTTGAAACTAAAGCAGAACAACGATGAAGGCCTCATGGAGCTGCTGCACGCCTCTCGTTTTGCAAGGATAATCAGGGCCTTACTTCGAAGCTTGGGCTCACGTTGACTTTCACTTTAGGTATAGCGCAGAGCAGGGTGAGCTTCCAACAAGGAACTGGAAACCCAAGGTTTCTTAGGAGAAAACTCATTTTCTTCTCAGAACCATGCCGGCAGTGAGGAAAACCCCGGCAACAACAATGCTTTTCAGGTAGCATCGAGGCCGCATGAACGGAGCTTTCATAATGGGAAAAGAAGCCTTATGCCATCAGTCTCCAATTTCTAGGTTGACACGCACCATACACGCAGGACCAGAGCTTACTGTCTCTACGCAGTGTTCTGGTACCGAAACGGTTGCTTAAGCAAAGTCCCTAGGAGTCTTGGAAAGCTTACTACCGTGAAACTAAAGCAGAACAGCGATGAAGGCCTCATGGAGCTGCTGCACGCCTCCCGTTTTGCCAGGATAATCAGGGCCTTACTTCGAGGCTAGTGCTCACATTGACTTTCACGTTTGGTATAGAGCAGAGCAGGGTGAGCTTCCAACTAGGAACTGGAAGCACAAGGTTTCTTTCGAGAAAACTCATTTTCTTCTATGTGCCATGCCGGCTGTAAGTAAAAGCACGGTAACAACAGTGCTTTTCAGGTAGCTTCGGGGCCGCATCAACGGAGCTTTCATAATGGGAAAACTAGCCTTGTGCCGTCAGTCTCTAATTTCTAGGTTGACACGCAGCATACACGCAGGAGCAGAGCTTCCTGGTTCTACGCAGTGTTCTGGTACTGAAACGGGTGCTGAAGCAAGGCCCCTAGGAGTGTTGAAAAGCTTACTACCTTGAAACTAAAGCAGAACAACGATGAAGGCCTCATGGAGCTGCTGCACGCCTCTCGTTTTGCAAGGATAATCAGGGCCTTACTTCGAAGCTTGGGCTCACGTTGACTTTCACTTTAGGTATAGCGCAGAGCAGGGTGAGCTTCCAACAAGGAACTGGAAACCCAAGGTTTCTTAGGAGAAAACTCATTTTCTTCTCAGAACCATGCCGGCAGTGAGGAAAACCCCGGCAACAACAATGCTTTTCAGGTAGCTTCGAGGCCGCATGAACGAAGCTTTAATAATGGGAAAAGAAGCCTTATGCCATCAGTCTCCAATTTCTAGGTTGACACGCAGCATACACGCAGGACCAGAGCTTACTGTCTCTACGCAGTGTTCTGGTACCGAAACGGTTGCTTAAGCAAAGTCCCTAGGAATGTTGGAAAGCTTACTACCGTGAAACTAAAGCAGAACAGCGATGAAGGCCTCATGGAGCTGCTGCACGCCTCCCGTATTGCCAGCATAATCAGGGCCTTACTTCGAGGCTAGTGCTCACATTGACTTTCACGTTTGGTATAGAGCAGAGCCGGGTGAGCTTCCAACTAGGAACTGGAAGCACAAGGTTTCTTTCGAGAAAACTCATTTTCTTCTATGTGCCATGCCGGCTGTAAGTAAAAGCACGGTAACAACAGTGCTTTTCAGGTAGCTTCGAGGCCGCATGAATGGAGCTTTCAAAACGGGAAAACAAGCCTTGTGCCATCAGTCTCTAATTTCTAGGTTGACACGCAGCATACACGCAGGAGCAGAGCTTCCTGGGTCTACGCAGTGTTCTGGTACTGAAACGGGTGCTGAAGCAAGGCCCCTAGGAGTGTTGAAAAGCTTACTACCTTGAAACTAAAGCAGAACAACGATGAAGGCCTCATGGAGCTGCTGCACGCCTCTCGTTTTGCAAGGATAATCAGGTCCTTACTTCGAAGCTTGGGCTCACGTTGACTTTCACTTTAGGTATAGCGCAGAGCAGGGTGAGCTTCCAACAAGGAACTGGAAACCCAAGGTTTCTTAGGAGAAAACTCATTTTCTTCTCAGAACCATGCCGGCAGTGAGGAAAACCCCGGAAACAACAATGCTTTTCAGGTAGCTTCGAGGCCGCATGAACGGAGCTTTCATAATGGCAAAAGAAGCCTTATGCCATCAGTCTCCAATTTCTAGGTTGACACGCAGCATACACGCAGGACCAGAGCTTACTGTCTCTACGCAGTGTTCTGGTACCGAAACGGTTGCTTAAGCAAAGTCCCTAGGAGTCTTGGAAAGCTTACTACCGTGAAACTAAAGCAGAACAGCGATGAAGGCCTCATGGAGCTGCTGCACGCCTCCCGTTTTGCCAGGATAATCAGGGCCTTACTTCGAGGCTAGTGCTCACAATGACTTTCACGTTTGGTATAGAGCAGAGCCGGGTGAGCTTCCAACTAGGAACTGGAAGCACAAGGTTTCCTTCGAGAAAACTCATTTTCTTCTATGTGCCATGCCGGCTGTAAGTAAAAGCACGGTAACAACAGTGCTTTTCAGGTAGCTTCGGGGCCGCATCAACGGAGCTTTCATAATGGGAAAACTAGCCTTGTGCCATCAGTCTCCAATTTCTAGGTTGACACGCAGCATACACGCAGGACCAGAGCTTACTGTCTCTACGCAGTGTTCTGGTACCGAAACGGTTGCTTAAGCAAAGTCCCTAGGAATGTTGGAAAGCTTACTACCGTGAAACTAAAGCAGAACAGCGATGAAGGCCTCATGGAGCTGCTGCACGCCTCCCGTATTGCCAGCATAATCAGGGCCTTACTTCGAGGCTAGTGCTCACATTGACTTTCACGTTTGGTATAGAGCAGAGCCGGGTGAGCTTCCAACTAGGAACTGGAAGCACAAGGTTTCTTTCGAGAAAACTCATTTTCTTCTATGTGCCATGCCGGCTGTAAGTAAAAGCACGGTAACAACAGTGCTTTTCAGGTAGCTTCGAGGCCGCATGAATGGAGCTTTCAAAACGGGAAAACAAGCCTTGTGCCATCAGTCTCTAATTTCTAGGTTGACACGCAGCATACACGCAGGAGCAGAGCTTCCTGGTTCTACGCAGTGTTCTGGTACTGAAACGGGTGCTGAAGCAAGGCCCCTAGGAGTGTTGAAAAGCTTACTACCTTGAAACTAAAGCAGAACAACGATGAAGGCCTCATGGAGCTGCTGCACGCCTCTCGTTTTGCAAGGATAATCAGGGCCTTACTTCGAAGCTTGGGCTCACGTTGACTTTCACTTTAGGTATAGCGCAGAGCAGGGTGAGCTTCCAACAAGGAACTGGAAACCCAAGGTTTCTTAGGAGAAAACTCATTTTCTTCTCAGAACCATGCCGGCAGTGAGGAAAACCCCGGCAACAACAATGCTTTTCAGGTAGCTTCGAGGCCGCATGAACGGAGCTTTCATAATGGGAAAAGAAGCCTTATGCCATCAGTCTCCAATTTCTAGGTTGACACGCAGCATACACGCAGGACCAGAGCTTACTGTCTCTACGCAGTGTTCTGGTACCGAAACGGTTGCTTAAGCAAAGTCCCTAGGAGTCTTGGAAAGCTTACTACCGTGAAACTAAAGCAGAACAGCGATGAAGGCCTCATGGAGCTGCTGCACGCCTCCCGTTTTGCCAGGATAATCAGGGCCTTACTTCGAGGCTAGTGCTCACATTGACTTTCACGTTTGGTATAGAGCAGAGCAGGGTGAGCTTCCAACTAGGAACTGGAAGCACAAGGTTTCTTTCGAGAAAACTCATTTTCTTCTATGTGCCATGCCGGCTGTAAGTAAAAGCACGGTAACAACAGTGCTTTTCAGGTAGCTTCGGGGCCGCATCAACGGAGCTTTCATAATGGGAAAACTAGCCTTGTGCCGTCAGTCTCTAATTTCTAGGTTGACACGCAGCATACACGCAGGAGCAGAGCTTCCTGGTTCTACGCAGTGTTCTGGTACTGAAACGGGTGCTGAAGCAAGGCCCCTAGGAGTGTTGAAAAGCTTACTACCTTGAAACTAAAGCAGAACAACGATGAAGGCCTCATGGAGCTGCTGCACGCCTCTCGTTTTGCAAGGATAATCAGGGCCTTACTTCGAAGCTTGGGCTCACGTTGACTTTCACTTTAGGTATAGCGCAGAGCAGGGTGAGCTTCCAACAAGGAACTGGAAACCCAAGGTTTCTTAGGAGAAAACTCATTTTCTTCTCAGAACCATGCCGGCAGTGAGGAAAACCCCGGCAACAACAATGCTTTTCAGGTAGCTTCGAGGCCGCATGAACGAAGCTTTAATAATGGGAAAAGAAGCCTTATGCCATCAGTCTCCAATTTCTAGGTTGACACGCAGCATACACGCAGGACCAGAGCTTACTGTCTCTACGCAGTGTTCTGGTACCGAAACGGTTGCTTAAGCAAAGTCCCTAGGAATGTTGGAAAGCTTACTACCGTGAAACTAAAGCAGAACAGCGATGAAGGCCTCATGGAGCTGCTGCACGCCTCCCGTATTGCCAGCATAATCAGGGCCTTACTTCGAGGCTAGTGCTCACATTGACTTTCACGTTTGGTATAGAGCAGAGCCGGGTGAGCTTCCAACTAGGAACTGGAAGCACAAGGTTTCTTTCGAGAAAACTCATTTTCTTCTATGTGCCATGCCGGCTGTAAGTAAAAGCACGGTAACAACAGTGCTTTTCAGGTAGCTTCGAGGCCGCATGAATGGAGCTTTCAAAACGGGAAAACAAGCCTTGTGCCATCAGTCTCTAATTTCTAGGTTGACACGCAGCATACACGCAGGAGCAGAGCTTCCTGGGTCTACGCAGTGTTCTGGTACTGAAACGGGTGCTGAAGCAAGGCCCCTAGGAGTGTTGAAAAGCTTACTACCTTGAAACTAAAGCAGAACAACGATGAAGGCCTCATGGAGCTGCTGCACGCCTCTCGTTTTGCAAGGATAATCAGGTCCTTACTTCGAAGCTTGGGCTCACGTTGACTTTCACTTTAGGTATAGCGCAGAGCAGGGTGAGCTTCCAACAAGGAACTGGAAACCCAAGGTTTCTTAGGAGAAAACTCATTTTCTTCTCAGAACCATGCCGGCAGTGAGGAAAACCCCGGAAACAACAATGCTTTTCAGGTAGCTTCGAGGCCGCATGAACGGAGCTTTCATAATGGCAAAAGAAGCCTTATGCCATCAGTCTCCAATTTCTAGGTTGACACGCAGCATACACGCAGGACCAGAGCTTACTGTCTCTACGCAGTGTTCTGGTACCGAAACGGTTGCTTAAGCAAAGTCCCTAGGAGTCTTGGAAAGCTTACTACCGTGAAACTAAAGCAGAACAGCGATGAAGGCCTCATGGAGCTGCTGCACGCCTCCCGTTTTGCCAGGATAATCAGGGCCTTACTTCGAGGCTAGTGCTCACATTGACTTTCACGTTTGGTATAGAGCAGAGCCGGGTGAGCTTCCAACTAGGAACTGGAAGCACAAGGTTTCTTTCGAGAAAACTCATTTTCTTCTATGTGCCATGCCGGCTGTAAGTAAAAGCACGGTAACAACAGTGCTTTTCAGGTAGCTTCGGGGCCGCATCAACGGAGCTTTCAAAACGGAAAACTAGCCTTGTGCCGTCAGTCTCTAATTTCTAGCTTGACACGCAGCATACACGCAGGAGCAGAGCTTCCTGGGTCTACGCAGTGTTCTGGTACTGAAACGGGTGCTGAAGCAAGGCCCCTAGGAGTGTTGAAAAGCTCACTACCTTGAAACTAAAGCAGAACAACGATGAAGGCCTCATGGAGCTGCTGCACGCCTCTCGTTTTGCAAGGATAATCAGGGCCTTACTTCGAAGCTTGGGCTCACTTTGACTTTCACTTTAGGTATAGCGCAGAGCAGGGTGAGCTTCCAACAAGGAACTGGAAACCCAAGGTTTCTTAGGAGAAAACTCATTTTCTTCTCAGAACCATGCCGGCAGTGAGGAAAACCCCGGCAACATCAATGCTTTTCAGGTAGCTTCGAGGCCGCATGAACGGAGCTTTCATAATGGGAAAAGAAGCCTTATGCCATCAGTCTCCAATTTCTAGGTTGACACGCAGCATACACGCAGGACCAGAGCTTACTGTCTCTACGCAGTGTTCTGGTACTGAAACGGTTGCTTAAGCAAAGTCCCTAGGAGTCTTGGAAAGCTTACTACCGTGAAACTATTGCAGAACAGCGATGAAGGCCTCATGGAGCTGCTGCACGCCTCCCGATTTGCCAGCATAATCAGGGCCTTACTTCGAGGCTAGTGCTCACATTGACTTTCACGTTTGGTATAGAGCAGAGCCGGGTGAGCTTCCAACTAGGAACTGGAAGCACAAGGTTTCTTTCGAGAAAACTCATTTTCTTCTATGTGCCATGCCGGCTGTAAGTAAAAGCACGGTAACAACAGTGCTTTTCAGGTAGCTTCGAGGCCGCATGAATGGAGCTTTCAAAACGGGAAAACAAGCCTTGTGCCATCAGTCTCTAATTTCTAGGTTGACACGCAGCATACACGCAGGAGCAGAGCTTCCTGGTTCTACGCAGTGTTCTGGTACTGAAACGGGTGCTGAAGCAAGGCCCCTAGGAGTGTTGAAAAGCTTACTACCTTGAAACTAAAGCAGAACAACGATGAAGGCCTCATGGAGCTGCTGCACGCCTCTCTTTTTGCAAGGATAATCAGGGCCTTACTTCGAAGCTTGGGCTCACGTTGACTTTCACTTTAGGTATAGCGCAGAGCAGGGTGAGCTTCCAACAAGGAACTGGAAACCCAAGGTTTCTTAGGAGAAAACTCATTTTCTTCTCAGAACCATGCCGGCAGTGAGGAAAACCCCGGCAACAACAATGCTTTTCAGGTAGCTTCGAGGCCGCATGAACGGAGCTTTCATAATGGGAAAAGAGGCCTTATGCCATCAGTCTCCAATTTCTAGGTTGACACGCAGCATACACGCAGGACCAGAGCTTACTGTCTCTACGCAGTGTTCTGGTACCGAAACGGTTGCTTAAGCAACGTCCCTAGGAGTCTTGGAAAGCTTACTACCGTGAAACTAAAGCAGAACAGCGATGAAGGCCTCATGGAGCTGCTGCACGCCTCCCGTTTTGCCAGCATAATCAGGGCCTTACTTCGAGGCTAGTGCTCACATTGACTTTCACGTTTGGTATAGAGCAGAGCAGGGTGAGCTTCCAACTAGGAACTGGAAGCACAAGGTTTCTTTCGAGAAAACTCATTTTCTTCTATGTGCCATGCCAGCTGTAAGTAAAAGCACGGTAACAACAGTGCTTTTCAGGTAGCTTCGGGGCCGCATCAATGGAGCTTTCAAAACGGGAAAACAAGCCTTGTGCCATCAGTCTCTAATTTCTAGGTTGACACGCAGCATACACGCAGGAGCAGAGCTTCCTGGTTCTACGCAGTGTTCTGGTACTGAAACGGGTGCTGAAGCAAGGCCCCTAGGAGTGTTGAAAAGCTTACTACCTTGAAACTAAAGCAGAACAACGATGAAGGCCTCATGGAGCTGCTGCACGCCTCTCGTTTTGCAAGGATAATCAGGGCCTTACTTCGAAGCTTGGGCTCACGTTGACTTTCACTTTAGGTATAGCGCAGAGCAGGGTGAGCTTCCAACAAGGAACTGGAAACCCAAGGTTTCTTAGGAGAAAACTCATTTTCTTCTCAGAACCATGCCGGCAGTGAGGAAAACCCCGGCAACAACAATGCTTTTCAGGTAGCTTCGAGGCCGCATGAACGGAGCTTTCATAATGGGAAAAGAAGCCTTATGCCATCAGTCTCCAATTTCTAGGTTGACACGCAGCATACACGCAGGAGCAGAGCTTCCTGGTTCTACGCAGTGTTCTGGTACTGAAACGGGTGCTGAAGCAAGGCCCCTAGGAGTGTTGAAAAGCTTACTACCTTGAAACTAAAGCAGAACAACGATGAAGGCCTCATGGAGCTGCTGCACGCCTCTCGTTTTGCAAGGATAATCAGGGCCTTACTTCGAAGCTTGGGCTCACGTTGACTTTCACTTTAGGTATAGCGCAGAGCAGGGTGAGCTTCCAACAAGGAACTGGAAACCCAAGGTTTCTTAGGAGAAAACTCATTTTCTTCTCAGAACCATGCCGGCAGTGAGGAAAACCCCGGCAACAACAATGCTTTTCAGGTAGCTTCGAGGCCGCATGAACGGAGCTTTCATAATGGCAAAAGAAGCCTTATGCCATCAGTCTCCAATTTCTAGGTTGACACGCAGCATACACGCAGGACCAGAGCTTACTGTCTCTACGCAGTGTTCTGGTTTCGAAACGGTTGCTTAAGCAAAGTCCCTAGGAATGTTGGAAAGCTACTACCGTGAAACTAAAGCAGAACAGCGATGAAGGCCTCATGGAGCTGCTGCACGACTCCCGTTTTGCCAGCATAATCAGGGCCTTACTTCGAGGCTAGTGCTCACATTGACTTTCACGTTTGGTATAGAGCAGAGCCGGGTGAGCTTCCAACTAGGAACTGGAAGCACAAGGTTTCTTTCGAGAAAACTCATTTTCTTCTATGTGCCATGCCGGCTGTAAGTAAAAGCACGGTAACAACAGTGCTTTTCAGGTAGCTTCGAGGCCGCATGAATGGAGCTTTCAAAACGGGAAAACAAGCCTTGTGCCGTCAGCCTCTAATTTCTAGGTTGACACGCAGCATACACGCAGGAGCAGAGCTTCCTGGTTCTACGCAGTGTTCTGGTACTGAAACGGGTGCTGAAGCAAGGCCCCTAGGAGTGTTGAAAAGCTTACTACCTTGAAACTAAAGCAGAACAACGATGAAGGCCTCATGGAGCTGCTGCACGCCTCTCGTTTTGCAAGGATAATCAGGGCCTTACTTCGAAGCTTGGGCTCACGTTGACTTTCACTTTAGGTATAGCGCAGAGCAGGGTGAGCTTCCAACAAGGAACTGGAAACCCAAGGTTTCTTAGGAGAAAACTCAGTTTCTTCTCAGAACCATGCCGGCAGTGAGGAAAACCCCGGCAACAACAATGCTTTTCAGGTAGCTTCGAGGCCGCATGAACGGAGCTTTCATAATGGCAAAAGAAGCCTTATGCCATCAGTCTCCAATTTCTAGGTTGACACGCAGCATACACGCAGGACCAGAGCTTACTGTCTCTACGCAGTGTTCTGGTACCGAAACGGTTGCTTAAGCAAAGTCCCTAGGAGTCTTGGAAAGCTTACTACCGTGAAACTAAAGCAGAACAGCGATGAAGGCCTCATGGAGCTGCTGCACGCCTCCCGTTTTGCCAGGATAATCAGGGCCTTACTTCGAGGCTAGTGCTCACAATGACTTTCACGTTTGGTATAGAGCAGAGCCGGGTGAGCTTCCAACTAGGAACTGGAAGCACAAGGTTTCTTTCGAGAAAACTCATTTTCTTCTATGTGCCATGCCGGCTGTAAGTAAAAGCACGGTAACAACAGTGCTTTTCAGGTAGCTTCGAGGCCGCATGAATGGAGCTTTCAAAACGGGAAAACAAGCCTTGTGCCGTCAGCCTCTAATTTCTAGGTTGACACGCAGCATACACGCAGGAGCAGAGCTTCCTGGTTCTACGCAGTGTTCTGGTACTGAAACGGGTGCTGAAGCAAGGCCCCTAGGAGTGTTGAAAAGCTTACTACCTTGAAACTAAAGCAGAACAACGATGAAGGCCTCATGGAGCTGCTGCACGTCTCTCGTTTTGCAAGGATAATCAGGGCCTTACTTCGAAGCTTGGGCTCACGTTGACTTTCACTTTAGGTATAGCGCAGAGCAGGGTGAGCTTCCAACAAGGAACTGGAAACCCAAGGTTTCTTAGGAGAAAACTCAGTTTCTTCTCAGAACCATGCCGGCAGTGAGGAAAACCCCGGCAACAACAATGCTTTTCAGGTAGCATCGAGGCCGCATGAACGGAGCTTTCATAATGGCAAAAGAAGCCTTATGCCATCAGTCTCCAATTTCTAGGTTGACACGCAGCATACACGCAGGACCAGAGCTTACTGTCTCTACGCAGTGTTCTGGTACCGAAACGGTTGCTTAAGCAAAGTCCCTAGGAGTCTTGGAAAGCTTACTACCGTGAAACTAAAGCAGAACAGCGATGAAGGCCTCATGGAGCTGCTGCACGCCTCCCGTTTTGCCAGGATAATCAGGGCCTTACTTCGAGGCTAGTGCTCACAATGACTTTCACGTTTGGTATAGAGCAGAGCCGGGTGAGCTTCCAACTAGGAACTGGAAGCACAAGGTTTCTTTCGAGAAAACTCATTTTCTTCTATGTGCCATGCCGGCTGTAAGTAAAAGCACGGTAACAACAGTGCTTTTCAGGTAGCTTCGGGGCCGCATCAACGGAGCTTTCATAATGGGAAAACTAGCCTTGTGCCATCAGTCTCCAATTTCTAGGTTGACACGCAGCATACACGCAGGACCAGAGCTTACTGTCTCTACGCAGTGTTCTGGTACCGAAACGGTTGCTTAAGCAAAGTCCCTAGGAATGTTGGAAGGCTTACTACCGTGAAACTAAAGCAGAACAGCGATGAAGGCCTCATGGAGCTGCTGCACGCCTCCCGTATTGCCAGCATAATCAGGGCCTTACTTCGAGGCTAGTGCTCACATTGACTTTCACGTTTGGTATAGAGCAGAGCCGGGTGAGCTTCCAACTAGGAACTGGAAGCACAAGGTTTCTTTCGAGAAAACTCATTTTCTTCTATGTGCCATGCCGGCTGTAAGTAAAAGCACGGTAACAACAGTGCTTTTCAGGTAGCTTCGAGGCCGCATGAATGGAGCTTTCAAAACGGGAAAACAAGCCTTGTGCCATCAGTCTCTAATTTCTAGGTTGACACGCAGCATACACGCAGGAGCAGAGCTTCCTGGTTCTACGCAGTGTTCTGGTACTGAAACGGGTGCTGAAGCAAGGCCCCTAGGAGTGTTGAAAAGCTTACTACCTTGAAACTAAAGCAGAACAACGATGAAGGCCTCATGGAGCTGCTGCACGCCTCTCGTTTTGCAAGGATAATCAGGGCCTTACTTCGAAGCTTGGGCTCACGTTGACTTTCACTTTAGGTATAGCGCAGAGCAGGGTGAGCTTCCAACAAGGAACTGGAAACCCAAGGTTTCTTAGGAGAAAACTCAGTTTCTTCTCAGAACCATGCCGGCAGTGAGGGAAACCCCGGCAACAACAATGCTTTTCAGGTAGCTTCGAGGCCGCATGAACGGAGCTTTCATAATGGCAAAAGAAGCCTTATGCCATCAGTCTCCAATTTCTAGGTTGACACGCAGCATACACGCAGGACCAGAGCTTACTGTCTCTACGCAGTGTTCTGGTACCGAAACGGTTGCTTAAGCAAAGTCCCTAGGAGTCTTGGAAAGCTTACTACCGTGAAACTAAAGCAGAACAGCGATGAAGGCCTCATGGAGCTGCTGCACGCCTCCCGTTTTGCCAGGATAATCAGGGCCTTACTTCGAGGCTAGTGCTCACAATGACTTTCACGTTTGGTATAGAGCAGAGCCGGGTGAGCTTCCAACTAGGAACTGGAAGCACAAGGTTTCCTTCGAGAAAACTCATTTTCTTCTATGTGCCATGCCGGCTGTAAGTAAAAGCACGGTAACAACAGTGCTTTTCAGGTAGCTTCGGGGCCGCATCAACGGAGCTTTCATAATGGGAAAACTAGCCTTGTGCCATCAGTCTCCAATTTCTAGGTTGACACGCAGCATACACGCAGGACCAGAGCTTACTGTCTCTACGCAGTGTTCTGGTACCGAAACGGTTGCTTAAGCAAAGTCCCTAGGAATGTTGGAAAGCTTACTACCGTGAAACTAAAGCAGAACAGCGATGAAGGCCTCATGGAGCTGCTGCACGCCTCCCGTATTGCCAGCATAATCAGGGCCTTACTTCGAGGCTAGTGCTCACATTGACTTTCACGTTTGGTATAGAGCAGAGCCGGGTGAGCTTCCAACTAGGAACTGGAAGCACAAGGTTTCTTTCGAGAAAACTCATTTTCTTCTATGTGCCATGCCGGCTGTAAGTAAAAGCACGGTAACAACAGTGCTTTTCAGGTAGCTTCGAGGCCGCATGAATGGAGCTTTCAAAACGGGAAAACAAGCCTTGTGCCATCAGTCTCTAATTTCTAGGTTGACACGCAGCATACACGCAGGAGCAGAGCTTCCTGGTTCTACGCAGTGTTCTGGTACTGAAACGGGTGCTGAAGCAAGGCCCCTAGGAGTGTTGAAAAGCTTACTACCTTGAAACTAAAGCAGAACAACGATGAAGGCCTCATGGAGCTGCTGCACGCCTCTCGTTTTGCAAGGATAATCAGGGCCTTACTTCGAAGCTTGGGCTCACGTTGACTTTCACTTTAGGTATAGCGCAGAGCAGGGTGAGCTTCCAACAAGGAACTGGAAACCCAAGGTTTCTTAGGAGAAAACTCATTTTCTTCTCAGAACCATGCCGGCAGTGAGGAAAACCCCGGCAACAACAATGCTTTTCAGGTAGCTTCGAGGCCGCATGAACGGAGCTTTCATAATGGGAAAAGAAGCCTTATGCCATCAGTCTCCAATTTCTAGGTTGACACGCAGCATACACGCAGGACCAGAGCTTACTGTCTCTACGCAGTGTTCTGGTACCGAAACGGTTGCTTAAGCAAAGTCCCTAGGAGTCTTGGAAAGCTTACTACCGTGAAACTAAAGCAGAACAGCGATGAAGGCCTCATGGAGCTGCTGCACGCCTCCCGTTTTGCCAGGATAATCAGGGCCTTACTTCGAGGCTAGTGCTCACATTGACTTTCACGTTTGGTATAGAGCAGAGCAGGGTGAGCTTCCAACTAGGAACTGGAAGCACAAGGTTTCTTTCCAGAAAACTCATTTTCTTCTATGTGCCATGCCGGCTGTAAGTAAAAGCACGGTAACAACAGTGCTTTTCAGGTAGCTTCGGGGCCGCATCAACGGAGCTTTCATAATGGGAAAACTAGCCTTGTGCCGTCAGTCTCTAATTTCTAGGTTGACACGCAGCATACACGCAGGAGCAGAACTTCCTGGTTCTACGCAGTGTTCTGGTACTGAAACGGGTGCTGAAGCAAGGCCCCTAGGAGTGTTGAAAAGCTTACTACCTTGAAACTAAAGCAGAACAACGATGAAGGCCTCATGGAGCTGCTGCACGCCTCTCGTTTTGCAAGGATAATCAGGGCCTTACTTCGAAGCTTGGGCTCACGTTGACTTTCACTTTAGGTATAGCGCAGAGCAGGGTGAGCTTCCAACAAGGAACTGGAAACCCAAGGTTTCTTAGGAGAAAACTCATTTTCTTCTCAGAACCATGCCGGCAGTGAGGAAAACCCCGGAAACAACAATGCTTTTCAGGTAGCTTCGAGGCCGCATGAACGAAGCTTTCATAATGGGAAAAGAAGCCTTATGCCATCAGTCTCCAATTTCTAGGTTGACACGCAGCATACACGCAGGACCAGAGCTTACTGTCTCTACGCAGTGTTCTGGTACCGAAACGGTTGCTTAAGCAAAGTCCCTAGGAATGTTGGAAAGCTTACTACCGTGAAACTAAAGCAGAACAGCGATGAAGGCCTCATGGAGCTGCTGCACGCCTCCCGTATTGCCAGCATAATCAGGGCCTTACTTCGAGGCTAGTGCTCACATTGACTTTCACGTTTGGTATAGAGCAGAGCCGGGTGAGCTTCCAACTAGGAACTGGAAGCACAAGGTTTCTTTCGAGAAAACTCATTTTCTTCTATGTGCCATGCCGGCTGTAAGTAAAAGCACGGTAACAACAGTGCTTTTCAGGTAGCTTCGAGGCCGCATGAATGGAGCTTTCAAAACGGGAAAACAAGCCTTGTGCCATCAGTCTCTAATTTCTAGGTTGACACGCAGCATACACGCAGGAGCAGAGCTTCCTGGGTCTACGCAGTGTTCTGGTACTGAAACGGGTGCTGAAGCAAGGCCCCTAGGAGTGTTGAAAAGCTTACTACCTTGAAACTAAAGCAGAACAACGATGAAGGCCTCATGGAGCTGCTGCACGCCTCTCGTTTTGCAAGGATAATCAGGTCCTTACTTCGAAGCTTGGGCTCACGTTGACTTTCACTTTAGGTATAGCGCAGAGCAGGGTGAGCTTCCAACAAGGAACTGGAAACCCAAGGTTTCTTAGGAGAAAACTCAGTTTCTTCTCAGAACCATGCCGGCAGTGAGGAAAACCCCGGAAACAACAATGCTTTTCAGGTAGCTTCGAGGCCGCATGAACGGAGCTTTCATAATGGCAAAAGAAGCCTTATGCCATCAGTCTCCAATTTCTAGGTTGACACGCAGCATACACGCAGGACCAGAGCTTACTGTCTCTACGCAGTGTTCTGGTACCGAAACGGTTGCTTAAGCAAAGTCCCTAGGAGTCTTGGAAAGCTTACTACCGTGAAACTAAAGCAGAACAGCGATGAAGGCCTCATGGAGCTGCTGCACGCCTCCCGTTTTGCCAGGATAATCAGGGCCTTACTTCGAGGCTAGTGCTCACATTGACTTTCACGTTTGGTATAGAGCAGAGCCGGGTGAGCTTCCAACTAGGAACTGGAAGCACAAGGTTTCTTTCGAGAAAACTCATTTTCTTCTATGTGCCATGCCGGCTGTAAGTAAAAGCACGGTAACAACAGTGCTTTTCAGGTAGCTTCGGGGCCGCATCAACGGAGCTTTCAAAACGGAAAACTAGCCTTGTGCCGTCAGTCTCTAATTTCTAGGTTGACACGCAGCATACACGCAGGAGCAGAGCTTCCTGGGTCTACGCAGTGTTCTGGTACTGAAACGGGTGCTGAAGCAAGGCCCCTAGGAGTGTTGAAAAGCTCACTACCTTGAAACTAAAGCAGAACAACGATGAAGGCCTCATGGAGCTGCTGCACGCCTCTCGTTTTGCAAGGATAATCAGGGCCTTACTTCGAAGCTTGGGCTCACTTTGACTTTCACTTTAGGTATAGCGCAGAGCAGGGTGAGCTTCCAACAAGGAACTGGAAACCCAAGGTTTCTTAGGAGAAAACTCAGTTTCTTCTCAGAACCATGCCGGCAGTGAGGAAAACCCCGGCAACATCAATGCTTTTCAGGTAGCTTCGAGGCCGCATGAACGGAGCTTTCATAATGGGAAAAGAAGCCTTATGCCATCAGTCTCCAATTTCTAGGTTGACACGCAGCATACACGCAGGACCAGAGCTTACTGTCTCTACGCAGTGTTCTGGTACTGAAACGGTTGCTTAAGCAAAGTCCCTAGGAGTCTTGGAAAGCTTACTACCGTGAAACTATTGCAGAACAGCGATGAAGGCCTCATGGAGCTGCTGCACGCCTCCCGATTTGCCAGCATAATCAGGGCCTTACTTCGAGGCTAGTGCTCACATTGACTTTCACGTTTGGTATAGAGCAGAGCCGGGTGAGCTTCCAACTAGGAACTGGAAGCACAAGGTTTCTTTCGAGAAAACTCATTTTCTTCTATGTGCCATGCCGGCTGTAAGTAAAAGCACGGTAACAACAGTGCTTTTCAGGTAGCTTCGAGGCCGCATGAATGGAGGTTTCAAAACGGGAAAACAAGCCTTGTGCCATCAGTCTCTAATTTCTAGGTTGACACGCAGCATACACGCAGGAGCAGAGCTTCCTGGTTCTACGCAGTGTTCTGGTACTGAAACGGGTGCTGAAGCAAGGCCCCTAGGAGTGTTGAAAAGCTTACTACCTTGAAACTAAAGCAGAACAACGATGAAGGCCTCATGGAGCTGCTGCACGCCTCTCGTTTTGCAAGGATAATCAGGGCCTTACTTCGAAGCTTGGGCTCACGTTGACTTTCACTTTAGGTATAGCGCAGAGCAGGGTGAGCTTCCAACAAGGAACTGGAAACCCAAGGTTTCTTAGGAGAAAACTCATTTTCTTCTCAGAACCATGCCGGGAGTGAGGAAAACCCCGGCAACAACAATGCTTTTCAGGTAGCTTCGAGGCCGCATGAACGGAGCTTTCATAATGGGAAAAGAAGCCTTATGCCATCAGTCTCCAATTTCTAGGTTGACACGCAGCATACACGCAGGACCAGAGCTTACTGTCTCTACGCAGTGTTCTGGTACCGAAACGGTTGCTTAAGCAACGTCCCTAGGAGTCTTGGAAAGCTTACTACCGTGAAACTAAAGCAGAACAGCGATGAAGGCCTCATGGAGCTGCTGCACGCCTCCCGTTTTGCCAGCATAATCAGGGCCTTACTTCGAGGCTAGTGCTCACATTGACTTTCACGTTTGGTATAGAGCAGAGCAGGGTGAGCTTCCAACTAGGAACTGGAAGCACAAGGTTTCTTTCGAGAAAACTCATTTTCTTCTATGTGCCATGCCAGCTGTAAGTAAAAGCACGGTAACAACAGTGCTTTTCAGGTAGCTTCGGGGCCGCATCAATGGAGCTTTCAAAACGGGAAAACAAGCCTTGTGCCATCAGTCTCTAATTTCTAGGTTGACACGCAGCATACACGCAGGAGCAGAGCTTCCTGGTTCTACGCAGTGTTCTGGTACTGAAACGGGTGCTGAAGCAAGGCCCCTAGGAGTGTTGAAAAGCTTACTACCTTGAAACTAAAGCAGAACAACGATGAAGGCCTCATGGAGCTGCTGCACGCCTCTCGTTTTGCAAGGATAATCAGGGCCTTACTTCGAAGCTTGGGCTCACGTTGACTTTCACTTTAGGTATAGCGCAGAGCAGGGTGAGCTTCCAACAAGGAACTGGAAACCCAAGGTTTCTTAGGAGAAAACTCATTTTCTTCTCAGAACCATGCCGGCAGTGAGGAAAACCCCGGCAACAACAATGCTTTTCAGGTAGCTTCGAGGCCGCATGAACGGAGCTTTCATAATGGGAAAAGAAGCCTTATGCCATCAGTCTCCAATTTCTAGGTTGACACGCAGCATACACGCAGGACCAGAGCTTACTGTCTCTACGCAGTGTTCTGGTACCGAAACGGTTGCTTAAGCAAAGTCCCTAGGAGTCTTGGAAAGCTTACTACCGTGAAACTAAAGCAGAACAGCGATGAAGGCCTCATGGAGCTGCTGCACGCCTCCCGTTTTGCCAGCATAATCAGGGCCTTACTTCGAGGCTAGTGCTCACATTGACTTTCACGTTTGGTATAGAGCAGAGCAGGGTGAGCTTCCAACTAGGAACTGGAAGCACAAGGTTTCTTTCGAGAAAACTCATTTTCTTCTATGTGCCATGCCAGCTGTAAGTAAAAGCACGGTAACAACAGTGCTTTTCAGGTAGCTTCGGGGCCGCATCAATGGAGCTTTCAAAACGGGAAAACAAGCCTTGTGCCATCAGTCTCTAATTTCTAGGTTGACACGCAGCATACACGCAGGAGCAGAGCTTCCTGGGTCTACGCAGTGTTCTGGTACTGAAACGGGTGCTGAAGCAAGGCCCCTAGGAGTGTTGAAAAGCTTACTACCTTGAAACTAAAGCAGAACAACGATGAAGGCCTCATGGAGCTGCTGCACGCCTCTCGTTTTGCAAGGATAATCAGGGCCTTACTTCGAAGCTTGGGCTCACGTTGACTTTCACTTTAGGTATAGCGCAGAGCAGGGTGAGCTTCCAACAAGGAACTGGAAACCCAAGGTTTCTTAGGAGAAAACTCATTTTCTTCTCAGAACCATGCCGGCAGTGAGGAAAACCCCGGCAACAACAATGCTTTTCAGGTAGCTTCGAGGCCGCATGAACGGAGCTTTCATAATGGCAAAAGAAGCCTTATGCCATCAGTCTCCAATTTCTAGGTTGACACGCAGCATACACGCAGGACCAGAGCTTACTGTCTCTACGCAGTGTTCTGGTTTCGAAACGGTTGCTTAAGCAAAGTCCCTAGGAATGTTGGAAAGCTACTACCGTGAAACTAAAGCAGAACAGCGATGAAGGCCTCATGGAGCTGCTGCACGACTCCCGTTTTGCCAGCATAATCAGGGCCTTACTTCGAGGCTAGTGCTCACATTGACTTTCACGTTTGGTATAGAGCAGAGCCGGGTGAGCTTCCAACTAGGAACTGGAAGCACAAGGTTTCTTTCGAGAAAACTCATTTTCTTCTATGTGCCATGCCAGCTGTAAGTAAAAGCACGGTAACAACAGTGCTTTTCAGGTAGCTTCGGGGCCGCATCAACGGAGCTTTCATAATGGGAAAACTAGCCTTGTGCCATCAGTCTCTAATTTCTAGGTTGACACGCAGCATACACGCAGGAGCAGAGCTTCCTGCTTCTACGCAGTGTTCTGGTACTGAAACGGGTGCTGAAGCAAGGCCCCTAGGAGTGTTGAAAAGCTTACTACCTTGAAACTAAAGCAGAACAACGATGAAGGCCTCATGGAGCTGCTGCACGCCTCTCGTTTTGCAAGGATAATCAGGGCCTTACTTCGAAGCTTGGGCTCACGTTGACTTTCACTTTAGGTATAGCGCAGAACAGGGTGAGCTTCCAACAAGGAACTGGAAACCCAAGGTTTCTTAGGAGAAAACTCAGTTTCTTCTCAGAACCATGCCGGCAGTGAGGAAAACCCCGGCAACAACAATGCTTTTCAGGTAGCTTCGAGGCCGCATGAACGGAGCTTTCATAATGGCAAAAGAAGCCTTATGCCATCAGTCTCCAATTTCTAGGTTGACACGCAGCATACACGCAGGACCAGAGCTTACTGTCTCTACACAGTGTTCTGGTACCGAAACGGTTGCTTAAGCAAAGTCCCTAGGAGTCTTGGAAAGCTTACTACCGTGAAACTAAAGCAGAACAGCGATGAAGGCCTCATGGAGCTGCTGCACGCCTCCCGTATTGCCAGCATAATCAGGGCATTACTTCGAGGCTAGTGCTCACATTGACTTTCACGTTTGGTATAGAGCAGAGCCGGGTGAGCTTCCAACTAGGAACTGGAAGCACAAGGTTTCTTTCGAGAAAACTCATTTTCTTCTATGTGCCATGCCGGCTGTAAGTAAAAGCACGGTAACAACAGTGCTTTTCAGGTAGCTTCGAGGCCGCATGAATGGAGCTTTCAAAACGGGAAAACAAGCCTTGTGCCATCAGTCTCTAATTTCTAGGTTGACACGCAGCATACACGCAGGAGCAGAGCTTCCTGGGTCTACGCAGTGTTCTGGTACTGAAACGGGTGCTGAAGCAAGGCCCCTAGGAGTGTTGAAAAGCTTACTACCTTGAAACTAAAGCAGAACAACGATGAAGGCCTCATGGAGCTGCTGCACGCCTCTCGTTTTGCAAGGATAATCAGGTCCTTACTTCGAAGCTTGGGCTCACGTTGACTTTCACTTTAGGTATAGCGCAGAGCAGGGTGAGCTTCCAACAAGGAACTGGAAACCCAAGGTTTCTTAGGAGAAAACTCATTTTCTTCTCAGAACCATGCCGGCAGTGAGGAAAACCCCGGAAACAACAATGCTTTTCAGGTAGCTTCGAGGCCGCATGAACGGAGCTTTCATAATGGCAAAAGAAGCCTTATGCCATCAGTCTCCAATTTCTAGGTTGACACGCAGCATACACGCAGGACCAGAGCTTACTGTCTCTACGCAGTGTTCTGGTACCGAAACGGTTGCTTAAGCAAAGTCCCTAGGAGTCTTGGAAAGCTTACTACCGTGAAACTAAAGCAGAACAGCGATGAAGGCCTCATGGAGCTGCTGCACGCCTCCCGTTTTGCCAGGATAATCAGGGCCTTACTTCGAGGCTAGTGCTCACATTGACTTTCACGTTTGGTATAGAGCAGAGCCGGGTGAGCTTCCAACTAGGAACTGGAAGCACAAGGTTTCTTTCGAGAAAACTCATTTTCTTCTATGTGCCATGCCGGCTGTAAGTAAAAGCACGGTAACAACAGTGCTTTTCAGGTAGCTTCGGGGCCGCATCAACGGAGCTTTCAAAACGGAAAACTAGCCTTGTGCCGTCAGTCTCTAATTTCTAGGTTGACACGCAGCATACACGCAGGAGCAGAGCTTCCTGGGTCTACGCAGTGTTCTGGTACTGAAACGGGTGCTGAAGCAAGGCCCCTAGGAGTGTTGAAAAGCTTACTACCTTGAAACTAAAGCAGAACAACGATGAAGGCCTCATGGAGCTGCTGCACGCCTCTCGTTTTGCAAGGATAATCAGGGCCTTACTTCGAAGCTTGGGCTCACGTTGACTTTCACTTTAGGTATAGCGCAGAGCAGGGTGAGCTTCCAACAAGGAACTGGAACCCCAAGGTTTCTTAGGAGAAAACTCATTTTCTTCTCAGAACCATGCCGGCAGTGAGGAAAACCCCGGCAACAACAATGCTTTTCAGGTAGCTTCGAGGCCGCATGAACGGAGCTTTCATAATGGCAAAAGAAGCCTTATGCCATCAGTCTCCAATTTCTAGGTTGACACGCAGCATACACGCAGGACCAGAGCTTACTGTCTCTACGCAGTGTTCTGGTACCGAAACGGTTGCTTAAGCAAAGTCCCTAGGAGTCTTGGAAAGCTTACTACCGTGAAACTAAAGCAGAACAGCGATGAAGGCCTCATGGAGCTGCTGCACGCCTCCCGTTTTGCCAGCATAATCAGGGCCTTACTTCGAGGCTAGTGCTCACATTGACTTTCACGTTTGGTATAGAGCAGAGCCGGGTGAGCTTCCAACTAGGAACTGGAAGCACAAGGTTTCTTTCGAGAAAACTCATTTTCTTCTATGTGCCATGCCAGCTGTAAGTAAAAGCACGGTAACAACAGTGCTTTTCAGGTAGCTTCGGGGCCGCATCAATGGAGCTTTCAAAACGGGAAAACAAGCCTTGTGCCATCAGTCTCTAATTTCTAGGTTGACACGCAGCATACACGCAGGAGCAGAGCTTCCTGGTTCTACGCAGTGTTCTGGTACTGAAACGGGTGCTGAAGCAAGGCCCCTAGGAGTGTTGAAAAGCTTACTACCTTGAAACTAAAGCAGAACAACGATGAAGGCCTCATGGAACTGCTGCACGCCTCTCGTTTTGCAAGGATAATCAGGGCCTTACTTCGAAGCTTGGGCTCACGTTGACTTTCACTTTAGGTATAGCGCAGAGCAGGGTGAGCTTCCAACAAGGAACTGGAAACCCAAGGTTTCTTAGGAGAAAACTGATTTTCTCTTCAGAACCATGCCGGCAGTGAGGAAAACCCCGGCAACAACAATGCTTTTCAGGTAGCTTCGAGGCCGCATGAACGGAGCTTTCATAATGGCAAAAGAAGCCTTATGCCATCAGTCTCCAATTTCTAGGTTGACACGCAGCATACACGCAGGACCAGAGCTTACTGTCTCTACACAGTGTTCTGGTACCGAAACGGTTGCTTAAGCAAAGTCCCTAGGAATGTTGGAAAGCTTACTACCGTGAAACTAAAGCAGAACAGCGATGAAGGCCTCATGGAGCTGCTGCACGACTCCCGTTTTGCCAGCATAATCAGGGCCTTACTTCGAGGCTAGTGCTCACATTGACTTTCACGTTTGCTATAGAGCAGAGCCGGGTGAGCTTCCAACTAGGAACTGGAAGCACAAGGTTTCTTTCGAGAAAACTCATTTTCTTCTATGTGCCATGCCAGCTGTAAGTAAAAGCACGGTAACAACAGTGCTTTTCAGGTATCTTCGGGGCCGCATCAACGGAGCTTTCATAATGGGAAAACTAGCCTTGTGCCATCAGTCTCTAATTTCTAGGTTGACACGCAGCATACACGCAGGAGCAGAGCTTCCTGGTTCTACGCAGTGTTCTGGTACTGAAACGGGTGCTGAAGCAAGGCCCCTAGGAGTGTTGAAAAGCTTACTACCTTGAAACTAAAGCAGAACAACGATGAAGGCCTCATGGAGCTGCTGCACGCCTCTCGTTTTGCAAGGATAATCAGGGCCTTACTTCGAAGCTTGGGCTCACGTTGACTTTCACTTTAGGTATAGCGCAGAGCAGGGTGAGCTTCCAACAAGGAACTGGAAACCCAAGGTTTCTTAGGAGAAAACTCAGTTTCTTCTCAGAACCATGCCGGCAGTGAGGGAAACCCCGGCAATAACAATGCTTTTCAGGTAGCTTCGAGGCCGCATGAACGGAGCTTTCATAATGGCAAAAGAAGCCTTATGCCATCAGTCTCCAATTTCTAGGTTGACACGCAGCATACACGCAGGACCAGAGCTTACTGTCTCTACACAGTGTTCTGGTACCGAAACGGTTGCTTAAGCAAAGTCCCTAGGAGTCTTGGAAAGCTTACTACCGTGAAACTAAAGCAGAACAGCGATGAAGGCCTCATGGAGCTGCTGCACGCCTCCCGTATTGCCAGCATAATCAGGGCATTACTTCGAGGCTAGTGCTCACATTGACTTTCACGTTTGGTATAGAGCAGAGCCGGGTGAGCTTCCAACTAGGAACTGGAAGCACAAGGTTTCTTTCGAGAAAACTCATTTTCTTCTATGTGCCATGCCGGCTGTAAGTAAAAGCACGGTAACAACAGTGCTTTTCAGGTAGCTTCGGGGCCGCATCAACGGAGCTTTCATAATGGGAAAACTAGCCTTGTGCCGTCAGTCTCTAATTTCTAGGTTGACACGCAGCATAAACGCAGTACAGAGCTTCCTGGTTCTACGCAGTGTTCTGGTACTGAAACGGGTGCTGAAGCAAGGCCCCTAGGAGTGTTGAAAAGCTTACTACCTTGAAACTAAAGCAGAACAACGATGAAGGCCTCATGGAGCTGCTGCACGCCTCTCGTTTTGCAAGGATAATCAGGGCCTTACTTCGAAGCTTGGGCTCATGTTGACTTTCACTTTAGGTATAGCGCAGAGCAGGGTGAGCTTCCAACAAGGAACTGGAAACCCAAGGTTTCTTAGGAGAAAACTCAGTTTCTTCTCAGAACCATGCCGGCAGTGAGGAAAACCCCGGCAACAACAATGCTTTTCAGGTAGCTTCGAGGCCGCATGAACGGAGCTTTCATAATGGGAAAAGAAGCCTTATGCCATCAGTCTCCAATTTCTAGGTTGACACGCAGCATACACGCAGGACCAGAGCTTACTGTCTCTACGCAGTGTTCTGGTACCGAAACGGTTGCTTAAGCAAAGTCCCTAGGAGTCTTGGAAAGCTTACTACCGTGAAACTAAAGCAGAACAGCGATGAAGGCCTCATGGAGCTGCTGCACGCCTCCCGTTTTGCCAGCATAATCAGGGCCTTACTTCGAGGCTAGTGCTCACATTGACTTTCACGTTTGGTATAGAGCAGAGCAGGGTGAGCTTCCAACTAGGAACTGGAAGCACAAGGTTTCTTTCGAGAAAACTCATTTTCTTCTATGTGCCATGCCAGCTGTAAGTAAAAGCACGGTAACAACAGTGCTTTTCAGGTAGCTTCGAGGCCGCATCAATAAGCGTTCAAAACGGGAAAACAAGCCTTGTGCCATCAGTCTCTAATTTCTAGGTTGACACGCAGCATACACGCAGGAGCAGAGCTTCCTGGTTCTACGCAGTGTTCTGGTACTGAAACGGGTGCTGAAGCAAGGCCCCTAGGAGTGTTGAAAAGCTTACTACCTTGAAACTAAAGCAGAACAACGATGAAGGCCTCATGGAGCTGCTGCACGCCTCTCGTTTTGCAAGGATAATCAGGGCCTTACTTCGAAGCTTGGGCTCACGTTGACTTTCACTTTAGGTATAGCGCAGAGCAGGGTGAGCTTCCAACAAGGAACTGGAAACCCAAGGTTTCTTAGGAGAAAACTCAGTTTCTTCTCAGAACCATGCCGGCAGTGAGGAAAACCCCGGCAACAACAATGCTTTTCAGGTAGCTTCGAGGCCGCATGAACGGAGCTTTCATAATGGCAAAAGAAGCCTTATGCCATCAGTCTCCAATTTCTAGGTTGACACGCAGCATACACGCAGGACCAGAGCTTACTGTCTCTACACAGTGTTCTGGTACCGAAACGGTTGCTTAAGCAAAGTCCCTAGGAGTCTTGGAAAGCTTACTACCGTGAAACTAAAGCAGAACAGCGATGAAGGCCTCATGGAGCTGCTGCACGCCTCCCGTATTGCCAGCATAATCAGGGCATTACTTCGAGGCTAGTGCTCACATTGACTTTCACGTTTGGTATAGAGCAGAGCCGGGTGAGCTTCCAACTAGGAACTGGAAGCACAAGGTTTCTTTCGAGAAAACTCATTTTCTTCTATGTGCCATGCCGGCTGTAAGTAAAAGCACGGTAACAACAGTGCTTTTCAGGTAGCTTCGGGGCCGCATCAACGGAGCTTTCATAATGGGAAAACTAGCCTTGTGCCGTCAGTCTCTAATTTCTAGGTTGACACGCAGCATAAACGCAGTACAGAGCTTCCTGGTTCTACGCAGTGTTCTGGTACTGAAACGGGTGCTGAAGCAAGGCCCCTAGGAGTGTTGAAAAGCTTACTACCTTGAAACTAAAGCAGAACAACGATGAAGGCCTCATGGAGCTGCTGCACGCCTCTCGTTTTGCAAGGATAATCAGGGCCTTACTTCGAAGCTTGGGCTCACGTTGACTTTCACTTTAGGTATAGCGCAGAGCAGGGTGAGCTTCCAACAAGGAACTGGAAACCCAAGGTTTCTTAGGAGAAAACTCAGTTTCTTCTCAGAACCATGCCGGCAGTGAGGAAAACCCCGGCAACAACAATGCTTTTCAGGTAGCTTCGAGGCCGCATGAACGGAGCTTTCATAATGGGAAAAGAAGCCTTATGCCATCAGTCTCCAATTTCTAGGTTGACACGCAGCATACACGCAGGACCAGAGCTTACTGTCTCTACGCAGTGTTCTGGTACCGAAACGGTTGCTTAAGCAAAGTCCCTAGGAGTCTTGGAAAGCTTACTACCGTGAAACTAAAGCAGAACAGCGATGAAGGCCTCATGGAGCTGCTGCACGCCTCCCGTTTTGCCAGCATAATCAGGGCCTTACTTCGAGGCTAGTGCTCACATTGACTTTCACGTTTGGTATAGAGCAGAGCCGGGTGAGCTTCCAACTAGGAACTGGAAGCACAAGGTTTCTTTCGAGAAAACTCATTTTCTTCTATGTGCCATGCCAGCTGTAAGTAAAAGCACGGTAACAACAGTGCTTTTCAGGTAGCTTCGAGGCCGCATCAATGGAGCGTTCAAAACGGGAAAACAAGCCTTGTGCCATCAGTCTCTAATTTCTAGGTTGACACGCAGCGTACACGCAGGAGCAGAGCTTCCTGGTTCTACGCAGTGTTCTGGTACTGAAACGGGTGCTGAAGCAAGGCCCCTAGGAGTGTTGAAAAGCTTACTACCTTGAAACTAAAGCAGAACAACGATGAAGGCCTCATGGAGCTGCTGCACGCCTCTCGTTTTGCAAGGATAATCAGGGCCTTACTTCGAAGCTTGGGCTCACGTTGACTTTCACTTTAGGTATAGCGCAGAGCAGGGTGAGCTTCCAACAAGGAACTGGAAACCCAAGGTTTCTTAGGAGAAAACTCAGTTTCTTCTCAGAACCATGCCGGCAGTGAGGGAAACCCCGGCAACAACAATGCTTTTCAGGTAGCTTCGAGGCCGCATGAACGGAGCTTTCATAATGGGAAAAGAAGCCTTATGCCATCAGTCTCCAATTTCTAGGTTGACACGCAGCATACACGCAGGACCAGAGCTTACTGTCTCTACGCAGTGTTCTGTTACCGAAACGGTTGCTTAAGCAAAGTCCCTAGGAGTCTTGGAAAGCGTACTACCGTGAAACTAAAGCAGAACAGCGATGAAGGCCTCATGGAGCTGCTGCACGCCTCCCGTTTTGCCAGGATAATCAGGGCCTTACTTCGAGGCTAGTGCTCACAATGACTTTCACGTTTGGTATAGAGCAGAGCCGGGTGAGCTTCCAACTAGGAACTGGAAGCACAAGGTTTCTTTCGAGAAAACTCATTTTCTTCTATGTGCCATGCCGGCTGTAAGTAAAAGCACGGTAACAACAGTGCTTTTCAGGTAGCTTCGGGGCCGCATCAACGGAGCTTTCATAATGGGAAAACTAGCCTTGTGCCATCAGTCTCCAATTTCTAGGTTGACACGCAGCATACACGCAGGACCAGAGCTTACTGTCTCTACGCAGTGTTCTGGTACCGAAACGGTTGCTTAAGCAAAGTCCCTAGGAATGTTGGAAAGCTTACTACCGTGAAACTAAAGCAGAACAGCGATGAAGGCCTCATGGAGCTGCTGCACGCCTCCCGTATTGCCAGCATAATCAGGGCCTTACTTCGAGGCTAGTGCTCACATTGACTTTCACGTTTGGTATAGAGCAGAGCCGGGTGAGCTTCCAACTAGGAACTGGAAGCACAAGGTTTCTTTCGAGAAAACTCATTTTCTTCTATGTGCCATGCCAGCTGTAAGTAAAAGCACGGTAACAACAGTGCTTTTCAGGTAGCTTCGGGGCCGCATCAACGGAGCTTTTATAATGGGAAAACTAGCCTTGTGCCGTCAGTCTCTAATTTCTAGGTTGACACGCAGCATAAACGCAGGAGCAGAGCTTCCTGGTTCTACGCAGTGTTCTGGTACTGAAACGGGTGCTGAAGCAAGGCCCCTAGGAGTGTTGAAAAGCTTACTACCTTGAAACTAAAGCAGAACAACGATGAAGGCCTCATGGAGCTGCTGCACGCCTCTCGTTTTGCAAGGATAATCAGGGCCTTACTTCGAAGCTTGGGCTCACGTTGACTTTCACTTTAGGTATAGCGCAGAGCAGGGTGAGCTTCCAACAAGGAACTGGAAACCCAAGGTTTCTTAGGAGAAAACTCATTTTCTTCTCAGAACCATGCCGGCAGTGAGGAAAACCCCGGCAACAACAATGCTTTTCAGGTAGCTTCGAGGCCGCATGAACGGAGCTTTCATAATGGGAAAAGAAGCCTTATGCCATCAGTCTCCAATTTCTAGGTTGACACGCAGCATACACGCAGGACCAGAGCTTACTGTCTCTACGCAGTGTTCTGGTACCGAAACGGTTGCTTAAGCAAAGTCCCTAGGAGTCTTGGAAAGCTTACTACCGTGAAACTAAAGCAGAACAGCGATGAAGGCCTCATGGAGCTGCTGCACGCCTCCCGTTTTGCCAGCATAATCAGGGCCTTACTTCGAGGCTAGTGCTCACATTGACTTTCACGTTTGGTATAGAGCAGAGCAGGGTGAGCTTCCAACTAGGAACTGGAAGCACAAGGTTTCTTTCGAGAAAACTCATTTTCTTCTATGTGCCATGCCAGCTGTAAGTAAAAGCACGGTAACAACAGTGCTTTTCAGGGAGCTTCGAGGCCGCATGAATGGAGCTTTCAAAACGGGAAAACAAGCCTTGTGCCGTCAGTCTCTAATTTCTAGGTTGACACGCAGCATACACGCAGGACCAGAGCTTACTGTCTCTACGCAGTGTTCTGGTACCGAAACGGTTGCTTAAGCAAAGTCCCTAGGAATGTTGGAAAGCTTACTACCGTGAAACTAAAGCAGAACAGCGATGAAGGCCTCATGGAGCTGCTGCACGCCTCCCGTATTGCCAGCATAATCAGGGCCTTACTTCGAGGCTAGTGCTCACATTGACTTTCACGTTTGGTATAGAGCAGAGCCGGGTGAGCTTCCAACTAGGAACTGGAAGCACAAGGTTTCTTTCGAGAAAACTCATTTTCTTCTATGTGCCATGCCGGCTGTAAGTAAAAGCACGGTAACAACAGTGCTTTTCAGGTAGCTTCGGGGCCGCATCAACGGAGCTTTCATAATGGGAAAACTAGCCTTGTGCCGTCAGTCTCTAATTTCTAGGTTGACACTCAGCATAAACGCAGGAGCAGAGCTTCCTGGTTCTACGCAGTGTTCTGGTACTGAAACGGGTGCTGAAGCAAGGCCCCTAGGAGTGTTGAAAAGCTTACTACCTTGAAACTAAAGCAGAACAACGATGAAGGCCTCATGGAGCTGCTGCACGCCTCTCGTTTTGCAAGGATAATCAGGGCCTTACTTCGAAGCTTGGGCTCACGTTGACTTTCACTTTAGGTATAGCGCAGAGCAGGGTGAGCTTCCAACAAGGAACTGGAAACCCAAGGTTTCTTAGGAGAAAACTCAGTTTCTTCTCAGAACCATACCGGCAGTGAGGAAAACCCCGGCAACAACAATGCTTTTCAGGTAGCTTCGAGGCCGCATGAACGGAGCTTTCATAATGGGAAAAGAAGCCTTATGCCATCAGTCTCCAATTTCTAGGTTGACACGCAGCATACACGCAGGACCAGAGCTTACTGTCTCTACGCAGTGTTCTGGTACCGAAACGGTTGCTTAAGCAAAGTCCCTAGGAATGTTGGAAAGCTACTACCGTGAAACTAAAGCAGAACAGCGATGAAGGCCTCATGGAGCTGCTGCACGCCTCCCGTTTTGCCAGCATAATCAGGGCCTTACTTCGAGGCTAGTGCTCACATTGACTTTCACGTTTGGTATAGAGCAGAGCCGGGTGAGCTTCCAACTAGGAACTGGAAGCACAAGGTTTCTCTCGAGAAAACTCATTTTCTTCTATGAGCCATGCCAGCTGTAAGTAAAAGCACGGTAACTACAGTGCTTCTCAGGTAGCTTCGGGGCCGCATCAACGGAGCTTTCATAATGGGAAAACTAGCCTTGTGCCGTCAGTCTCTAATTTCTAGGTTGACACGCAGTATACACACAGGAGCAGAGCTTCCTGGTTCTACGCAGTGTTCTGGTACTGAAACGGGTGCTGAAGCAAGGCCCCTAGGAGTGTTGAAAAGCTTACTACCTTGAAACTAAAGCAGAACAACGATGAAGGCCTCATGGAGCTGCTGCACGCCTCTCGTTTTGCAAGGATAATCAGGGCCTTACTTCGAAGCTTGGGCTCACGTTGACTTTCACTTTAGGTATAGCGCAGAGCAGGGTGAGCTTCCAACAAGGAACTGGAAACCCAAGGTTTCTTAGGAGAAAACTCAGTTTCTTCTCAGAACCATGCCGGCAGTGAGGAAAACCCCGGCAACAACAATGCTTTTCAGGTAGCTTCGAGGCCGCATGAACGGAGCTTTCATAATGGGAAAAGAAGCCTTATGCCATCAGTCTCCAATTTCTAGGTTGACACGCAGCATACACGCAGGACCAGAGCTTACTGTCTCTACGCAGTGTTCTGGTACCGAAACGGTTGCTTAAGCAAAGTCCCTAGGAGTCTTGGAAAGCTTACTACCGTGAAACTAAAGCAGAACAGCGATGAAGGCCTCATGGAGCTGCTGCACGCCTCCCGTTTTGCCAGCATAATCAGGGCCTTACTTCGAGGCTAGTGCTCACATTGACTTTCACGTTTGGTATAGAGCAGAGCCGGGTGAGCTTCCAACTAGGAACTGGAAGCACAAGGTTTCTTTCGAGAAAACTCATTTTCTTCTATGTGCCATGCCGGCTGTAAGTAAAAGCACGGTAACAACAGTGCTTTTCAGGTAGCTTCGGGGCCGCATGAATGGAGCTTTCATAATGGGAAAACTAGCCTTGTGCCATCAGTCTCTAATTTCTAGGTTGACACGCAGCATACACGCAGGAGCAGAGCTTCCTGGTTCTACGCAGTGTTCTGGTACTGAAACGGGTGCTGAAGCAAGGCCCCGAGGAGTGTTGAAAAGCTTACTACCTTGAAACTAAAGCAGAACAGCGATGAAGGCCTCATGGAGCTGCTGCACGCCTCCCGTATTGCCAGCATAATCAGGGCCTTACTTCGAGGCTAGTGCTCACATTGACTTTCACGTTTGGTATAGAGCAGAGCCGGGTGAGCTTCCAACTAGGAACTGGAAGCACAAGGTTTCTTTCGAGAAAACTCATTTTCTTCTATGTGCCATGCCGGCTGTAAGTAAAAGCACGGTAACAACAGTGCTTTTCAGGTAGCTTCGAGGCCGCATGAATGGAGCTTTCATAATGGGAAAACTAGCCTTGTGCCATCAGTCTCTAATTTCTAGGTTGACACGCAGCATACACGCAGGAGCAGAGCTTCCTGGTTCTACGCAGTGTTCTGGTTCTGAAACGGGTGCTGAAGCAAGGCCCCTAGGAGTGTTGAAAAGCTTACTACCTTGAAACTAAAGCAGAACAACGATGAAGGCCTCATGGAGCTGCTGCACGCCTCTCGTTTTGCAAGGATAATCAGGGCCTTACTTCGAAGCTTGGGCTCACGTTGACTTTCACTTTAGGTATAGCGCAGAGCAGGGTGAGCTTCCAACAAGGAACTGGAAACCCAAGGTTTCTTAGGAGAAAACTCAGTTTCTTCTCAGAACCATGCCGGCAGTGAGGAAAACCCCGGCAACAACAATGCTTTTCAGGTAGCTTCGAGGCCGCATGAACGGAGCTTTCATAATGGGAAAAGAAGCCTTATGCCATCAGTCTCCAATTTCTAGGTTGACACGCAGCATACACGCAGGACCAGAGCTTACTGTCTCTACGCAGTGTTCTGGTACCGAAACGGTTGCTTAAGCAAAGTCCCTAGGAATGTTGGAAAGCTTACTACCGTGAAACTAAAGCAGAACAGCGATGAAGGCCTCATGGAGCTGCTGCACGCCTCCCGTATTGCCAGCATAATCAGGGCCTTACTTCGAGGCTAGTGCTCACATTGACTTTCACGTTTGGTATAGAGCAGAGCCGGGTGAGCTTCCAACTAGGAACTGGAAGCACAAGGTTTCTTTCGAGAAAACTCATTTTCTTCTATGTGCCATGCCGGCTGTAAGTAAAAGCACGGTAACAACAGTGCTTTTCAGGTAGCTTCGAGGCCGCATGAATGGAGCTTTCAAAACGGGAAAACAAGCCTTGTGCCATCAGTCTCTAATTTCTAGGTTGACACGCAGCATACACGCAGGAGCAGAGCTTCCTGGTTCTACGCAGTGTTCTGGTACTTAAACGGGTGCTGAAGCAAGGCCCCTAGGAGTGTTGAAAAGCTTACTACCTTGAAACTAAAGCAGAACAACGATGAAGGCCTCATGGAGCTGATGCACGCCTCTCGTTTTGCAAGGATAATCAGGGCCTTACTTCGAAGCTTGGGCTCACGTTGACTTTCACTTTAGGTATAGCGCAGAGCAGGGTGAGCTTCCAACAAGGAACTGGAAACCCAAGGTTTCTTAGGAGAAAACTCATTTTCTTCTCAGAACCATGCCGGCAGTGAGGAAAACCCCGGCAACAACAATGCTTTTCAGGTAGCTTCGAGGCCGCATGAACGGAGCTTTCATAATGGGAAAAGAAGCCTTATGCCATCAGTCTCCAATTTCTAGGTTGACACGCAGCATACACGCAGGACCAGAGCTTACTGTCTCTACGCAGTGTTCTGGTACCGAAACGGTTGCTTAAGCAAATTCCCTAGGAGTCTTGGAAAGCTTACTACCGTGAAACTAAAGCAGAACAGCGATGAAGGCCTCATGGAGCTGCTGCACGCCTCCCGTTTTGCCAGGATAATCAGGCCCTTACTTCGAGGCTAGTGCTCACGTTGACTTTCACGTTTGGTATAGAGCAGAGCCGGGTGAGCTTCCAACTAGGAACTGGAAGCACAAGGTTTCTTTCGAGAAAACTCATTTTCTTCTATGTGCTATGCCGGCTGTAAGTAAAAGCACGGTAACAACAGTGCTTTTCAGGTAGCTTCGGGGCCGCATCAACGGAGCTTTCATAATGGGAAAACTAGCCTTGTGCCATCAGTCTCCAATTTCTAGGTTGACACGCAGCATACACGTAGGACCAGAGATTACTCTCTCTACGCAGTGTTCTGGTACCGAAACGGTTGCTTAAGCAAAGTCCCTAGGAATGTTGGAAAGCTTACTACCGTGAAACTAAAGCAGAACAGCGATGAAGGCCTCATGGAGCTGCTGCACGCCTCCCGTATTGCCAGCATAATCAGGGCCTTACTTCGAGGCTAGTGCTCACATTGACTTTCACGTTTGGTATAGAGCAGAGCCGGGTGAGCTTCCAACTAGGAACTGGAAGCACAAGGTTTCTTTCGAGAAAACTCATTTTCTTCTATGTGCCATGCCGGCTGTAAGTAAAAGCACGGTAACAACAGTGCTTTTCAGGTAGCTTCGGGGCCGCATGAATGGAGCTTTCATAATGGGAAAACTAGCCTTGTGCCGTCAGCCTCTAATTTCTAGGTTGACACGCAGCATACACGCAGGAGCAGAGCTTCCTGGTTCTACGCAGTGTTCTGGTACTGAAACGGGTGCTGAAGCAAGTCCCCTAGGAGTGTTGAAAAGCTCACTACCTTGAAACTAAAGCAGAACAACGATGAAGGCCTCATGGAGCTGCTGCACGCCTCTCGTTTTGCAAGGATAATCAGGGCCTTACTTCGAAGCTTGGGCTCACGTTGACTTTCACTTTAGGTATAGCGCAGAGCAGGGTGAGCTTCCAACAAGGAACTGGAAACCCAAGGTTTCTTAGGAGAAAACTCATTTTCTTCTCAGGACCATGCCGGCAGTGAGGAAAACCCCGGCAACAACAATGCTTTTCAGGTAGCTTCGAGGCCGCATGAACGAAGCTTTAATAATGGAAAAGAAGCCTTATGCCATCAGTCTCCAATTTCTAGGTTGACACGCAGCATACACGCAGGACCAGAGCTTACTGTCTCTACGCAGTGTTCTGGTACCGAAACGGTTGCTTAAGCAAAGTCCCTAGGAATGTTGGAAAGCTTACTACCGTGAAACTAAAGCAGAACAGCGATGAAGGCCTCATGGAGCTGCTGCACGCCTCCCGTATTGCCAGCATAATCAGGGCCTTACTTCGAGGCTGGTGCTCACATTGACTTTCACGTTTGGTATAGAGCAGAGCCGGGTGAGCTTCCAACTAGGAACTGGAAGCACAAGGTTTCTTTCGAGAAAACTCATTTTCTTCTATGTGCCATGCCGGCTGTAAGTAAACGCACGGTAACAACAGTGCTTTTCAGGTAGCTTCGAGGCCGCATGAATGGAGCTTTCAAAACGGGAAAACAAGCCTTGTGCCGTCAGCCTCTAATTTCTAGGTTGACACGCAGCATACACGCAGGAGCAGAGCTTCCTGGTTCTACGCAGTGTTCTGGTACTGAAACGGGTGCTGAAGCAAGGCCCCTAGGAGTGTTGAAAAGCTTTCTACCTTGAAACTAAAGCAGAACAACGATGAAGGCCTCATGGAGCTGCTGCACGCCTCTCGTTTTGCAAGGATGATCAGGACCTTACTTCGAAGCTTGGGCTCATGTTGACTTTCACTTTAGGTATAGCGCAGAGCAGGGTGAGCTTCCAACAAGGAACTGGAAACCCAAGGTTTCTTAGGAGAAAACTCAGTTTCTTCTCAGAACCATGCCGGCAGTGAGGAAAACCCCGGCAACAACAATGCTTTTCACGTAGCTTCGAGGCCGCATGAACGGAGCTTTCATAATGGGAAAAGAAGCCTTATGCCATCAGTCTCCAATTTCTAGGTTGACACGCAGCATACACGCAGGACCAGAGCTTACTGTCTCTACGCAGTGTTCTGGTACCGAAACGGTTGCTTAAGCAAAGTCCCTAGGAATGTTGGAAAGCTTACTACCGTGAAACTAAAGCAGAACAGCGATGAAGGCCTCATGGAGCTGCTGCACGCCTCCCGTTTTGC
The DNA here is from genome assembly GCF_028564815.1 of Eubalaena glacialis. NCBI lineage: Eukaryota > Metazoa > Chordata > Mammalia > Artiodactyla > Balaenidae > Eubalaena > Eubalaena glacialis. Next base: position 31,009,352 of record NC_083725.1, read on the forward strand.
CAGCATAATCAGGGCCTTACTTCGAGGCTAGTGCTCACATTGACTTTCACGTTTGGTATAGAGCAGAGCCGGGTGAGCTTCCAACTAGGAACTGGAAGCACAAGGTTTCTTTCGAGAAAACTCATTTTCTTCTATGTGCCATGCCGGCTGTAAGTAAAAGCACGGTAACAACAGTGCTTTTCAGGTAGCTTCGAGGCCGCATGAATGGAGCTTTCAAAACGGGAAAACAAGCCTTGTGCCGTCAGCCTCTAATTTCTAGGTTGACACGCAGCATAAACGCAGTACAGAGCTTCCTGGTTCTACGCAGTGTTCTGGTACTGAAACGGGTGCTGAAGCAAGGCCCCTAGGAGTGTTGAAAAGCTTACTACCTTGAAACTAAAGCAGAACAACGATGAAGGCCTCATGGAGCTGCTGCACGCCTCTCGTTTTGCAAGGATAATCAGGGCCTTACTTCGAAGCTTGGGCTCACGTTGACTTTCACTTTAGGTATAGCGCAGAGCAGGGTGAGCTTCCAACAAGGAACTGGAAACCCAAGGTTTCTTAGGAGAAAACTCAGTTTCTTCTCAGAACCATGCCGGCAGTGAGGAAAGCCCCGGCAACAACAATGCTTTTCAGGTAGCTTCGAGGCCGCATGAACGGAGCTTTCATAATGGGAAAAGAAGCCTTATGCCATCAGTCTCCAATTTCTAGGTTGACACGCAGCATACACGCAGGACCAGAGCTTACTGTCTCTACGCAGTGTTCTGGTACCGAAACGGTTGCTTAAGCAAAGTCCCTAGGAGTCTTGGAAAGCTTACTACCGTGAAACTAAAGCAGAACAGCGATGAAGGCCTCATGGAGCTGCTGCACGCCTCCCGTTTTGCCAGCATAATCAGGGCCTTACTTCGAGGCTAGTGCTCACATTGACTTTCACGTTTGGTATAGAGCAGAGCAGGGTGAGCTTCCAACTAGGAACTGGAAGCACAAGGTTTCTTTCGAGAAAACTCATTTTCTTCTATGTGCCATGCCAGCTGTAAGTAAAAGCACGGTAACAACAGTGCTTTTCAGGTAGCTTCGAGGCCGCATCAATGGAGCGTTCAAAACGGGAAAACAAGCCTTGTGCCATCAGTCTCTAATTTCTAGGTTGACACGCAGCATACACGCAGGAGCAGAGCTTCCTGGTTCTACGCAGTGTTCTGGTACTGAAACGGGTGCTGAAGCAAGGCCCCTAGGTGTGTTGAAAAGCTTACTACCTTGAAACTAAAGCAGAACAACGATGAAGGCCTCTTGGAGCTGCTGCACGCCTCTCGTTTTGCAAGGATAATTAGGGCCTTACTTCGAAGCTTCGGCTCACGTTGACTTTCACTTTAGGTATAGCGCAGAGCAGGGTGAGCTTCCAACAAGGAACTGGAAACCCAAGGTTTCTTAGGAGAAAACTCAGTTTCTTCTCAGAACCATGCCGGCAGTGAGGAAAACCCCGGCAACAACAATGCTTTTCAGGTAGCTTCGAGGCCGCATGAACGGAGCTTTCATAATGGGAAAAGAAGCCTTATGCCATCAGTCTCCAATTTCTAGGTTGACACGCAGCATACACGCAGGACCAGAGCTTACTGTCTCTACGCAGTGTTCTGGTACCGAAACGGTTGCTTAAGCAAAGTCCCTAGGAATGTTGGAAAGCTTACTACCGTGAAACTAAAGAAGAACAGCGATGAAGGCCTCATGGAGCTGCTGCACGCCTCCCGTATTGCCAGCATAATCAGGGCCTTACTTCGAGGCTAGTGCTCACATTGACTTTCACGTTTGGTATAGAGCAGAGCCGGGTGAGCTTCCAACTAGGAACTGGAAGCACAAGGTTTCTTTCGAGAAAACTCATTTTCTTCTATGTGCCATGCCGGCTGTAAGTAAAAGCACGGTAACAACAGTGCTTTTCAGGTAGCTTCGAGGCCGCATGAATGGAGCTTTCAAAACGGGAAAACAAGCCTTGTGCCATCAGTCTCTAATTTCTAGGTTGACACGCAGCATACACGCAGGAGCAGAGCTTCCTGGTTCTACGCAGTGTTCTGGTACTGAAACGGGTGCTGAAGCAAGTCCCCTAGGAGTGTTGAAAAGCTTACTACCTTGAAACTAAAGCAGAACAACGATGAAGGCCTCATGGAGCTGCTGCACGCCTCTCGTTTTGCAAGGTAATCAGGGCCTTACTTCGAAGCTTGGGCTCACGTTGACTTTCACTTTAGGTATAGCGCAGAGCAGGGTGAGCTTCCAACAAGGAACTGGAAACCCAAGGTTTCTTAGGAGAAAACTCAGTTTCTTCGCAGAACCATGCCGGCAGTGAGGGAAACCCCGGCAACAACAATGCTTTTCAGGTAGCTTCGAGGCCGCATGAACGGAGCTTTCATAATGGGAAAAGAAGCCTTATGCCATCAGTCTCCAATTTCTAGGTTGACACGCAGCATACACGCAGGACCAGAGCTTACTGTCTCTACGCAGTGTTCTGTTACCGAAACGGTTGCTTAAGCAAAGTCCCTAGGAGTCTTGGAAAGCTTACTACCGTGAAACTAAAGCAGAACAGCGATGAAGGCCTCATGGAGCTGCTGCACGCCTCCCGTTTTGCCAGGATAATCAGGGCCTTACTTCGAGGCTAGTGCTCACAATGACTTTCACGTTTGGTATAGAGCAGAGCCGGGTGAGCTTCCAACTAGGAACTGGAAGCACAAGGTTTCTTTCGAGAAAACTCATTTTCTTCTATGTGCCATGCCGGCTGTAAGTAAAAGCACGGTAACAACAGTGCTTTTCAGGTAGCTTCGGGGCCGCATCAACGGAGCTTTCATAATGGGAAACTAGCCTTGTGCCATCAGTCTCCAATTTCTAGGTTGACACGCAGCATACACGCAGGACCAGAGCTTACTGTCTCTACGCAGTGTTCTGGTACCGAAACGGTTGCTTAAGCAAAGTCCCTAGGAGTCTTGGAAAGCTTACTACCGTGAAACTAAAGCAGAACAGCGATGAAGGCCTCATGGAGCTGCTGCACGCCTCCCGTTTTGCCAGCATAATCAGGGCCTTACTTCGAGGCTAGTGCTCACATTGACTTTCACGTTTGGTATAGAGCAGAGCAGGGTGAGCTTCCAACTAGGAACTGGAAGCACAAGGTTTCTTTCGAGAAAACTCATTTTCTTCTATGTGCCATGCCAGCTGTAAGTAAAAGCACGGTAACAACAGTGCTTTTCAGGGAGCTTCGAGGCCGCATGAATGGAGCTTTCAAAACGGGAAAACAAGCCTTGTGCCGTCAGTCTCTAATTTCTAGGTTGACACGCAGCATACACGCAGGACCAGAGCTTACTGTCTCTACGCAGTGTTCTGGTACCGAAACGGTTGCTTAAGCAAAGTCCCTAGGAATGTTGGAAAGCTTACTACCGTGAAACTAAAGCAGAACAGCGATGAAGGCCTCATGGAGCTGCTGCACGCCTCCCGTATTGCCAGCATAATCAGGGCCTTACTTCGAGGCTAGTGCTCACATTGACTTTCACGTTTGGTATAGAGCAGAGCCGGGTGAGCTTCCAACTAGGAACTGGAAGCACAAGGTTTCTTTCGAGAAAACTCATTTTCTTCTATGTGCCATGCCGGCTGTAAGTAAAAGCACGGTAACAACAGTGCTTTTCAGGTAGCTTCGGGGCCGCATCAACGGAGCTTTCATAATGGGAAAACTAGCCTTGTGCCGTCAGTCTCTAATTTCTAGGTTGACACTCAGCATAAACGCAGGAGCAGAGCTTCCTGGTTCTACGCAGTGTTCTGGTACTGAAACGGGTGCTGAAGCAAGGCCCCTAGGAGTGTTGAAAAGCTTACTACCTTGAAACTAAAGCAGAACAACGATGAAGGCCTCATGGAGCTGCTGCACGCCTCTCGTTTTGCAAGGATAATCAGGGCCTTACTTCGAAGCTTGGGCTCACGTTGACTTTCACTTTAGGTATAGCGCAGAGCAGGGTGAGCTTCCAACAAGGAACTGGAAACCCAAGGTTTCTTAGGAGAAAACTCAGTTTCTTCTCAGAACCATACCGGCAGTGAGGAAAACCCCGGCAACAACAATGCTTTTCAGGTAGCTTCGAGGCCGCATGAACGGAGCTTTCATAATGGGAAAAGAAGCCTTATGCCATCAGTCTCCAATTTCTAGGTTGACACGCAGCATACACGCAGGACCAGAGCTTACTGTCTCTACGCAGTGTTCTGGTACCGAAACGGTTGCTTAAGCAAAGTCCCTAGGAATGTTGGAAAGCTACTACCGTGAAACTAAAGCAGAACAGCGATGAAGGCCTCATGGAGCTGCTGCACGCCTCCCGTTTTGCCAGCATAATCAGGGCCTTACTTCGAGGCTAGTGCTCACATTGACTTTCACGTTTGGTATAGAGCAGAGCCGGGTGAGCTTCCAACTAGGAACTGGAAGCACAAGGTTTCTCTCGAGAAAACTCATTTTCTTCTATGAGCCATGCCAGCTGTAAGTAAAAGCACGGTAACTACAGTGCTTCTCAGGTAGCTTCGGGGCCGCATCAACGGAGCTTTCATAATGGGAAAACTAGCCTTGTGCCGTCAGTCTCTAATTTCTAGGTTGACACGCAGTATACACACAGGAGCAGAGCTTCCTGGTTCTACACAGTGTTCTGGTACTGAAACGGGTGCTGAAGCAAGGCCCCTAGGAGTGTTGAAAAGCTTACTACCTTGAAACTAAAGCAGAACAACGATGAAGGCCTCATGGAGCTGCTGCACGCCTCTCGTTTTGCAAGGATAATCAGGGCCTTACTTCGAAGCTTGGGCTCACGTTGACTTTCACTTTAGGTATAGCGCAGAGCAGGGTGAGCTTCCAACAAGGAACTGGAAACCCAAGGTTTCTTAGGAGAAAACTCATTTTCTTCTCAGAACCATGCCGGCAGTGAGGAAAACCCCGGCACAACAATGCTTTTCAGGTAGCTTCGAGGCCGCATGAACGGAGCTTTCATAATGGGAAAAGAAGCCTTATGCCATCAGTCTCCAATTTCTAGGTTGACACGCAGCATACACGCAGGACCAGAGCTTACTGTCTCTACGCAGTGTTCTGGTACCGAAACGGTTGCTTAAGCAAAGTCCCTAGGAGTCTTGGAAAGCTTACTACCGTGAAACTAAAGCAGAACAGCGATGAAGGCCTCATGGAGCTGCTGCACGCCTCCCGTTTTGCCAGGATAATCAGGGCCTTACTTCGAGGCTAGTGCTCACATTGACTTTCACGTTTGGTATAGAGCAGAGCCGGGTGAGCTTCCAACTAGGAACTGGAAGCACAAGGTTTCTTTCGAGAAAACTCATTTTCTTCTATGTGCCATGCCGGCTGTAAGTAAAAGCACGGTAACAACAGTGCTTTTCAGGTAGCTTCGGGGCCGCATGAATGGAGCTTTCATAATGGGAAAACTAGCCTTGTGCCATCAGTCTCTAATTTCTAGGTTGACACGCAGCATACACGCAGGAGCAGAGCTTCCTGGTTCTACGCAGTGTTCTGGTACTGAAACGGGTGCTGAAGCAAGTCCCCTAGGAGTGTTGAAAAGCTTACTACCTTGAAACTAAAGCAGAACAACGATGAAGGCCTCATGGAGCTGCTGCACGCCTCTCGTTTTGCAAGGATAATCAGGGCCTTACTTCGAAGCTTGGGCTCACGTTGACTTTCACTTTAGGTATAGCGCAGAACAGGGTGAGCTTCCAACAAAGAACTGGAAACCCAAGGTTTCTTAGGAGAAAACTCATTTTCTTCTCAGAACCATGCCGGCAGTGAGGAAAACCCCGGCAACAACAATGCTTTTCAGGTAGCTTCGAGGCCGCATGAACGGAGCTTTCATAATGGGAAAAGAAGCCTTATGCCATCAGTCTCCAATTTCTAGGTTGACACGCAGCATACACGCAGGACCAGAGCTTACTGTCTCTACGCAGTGTTCTGGTACCGAAACGGTTGCTTAAGCAAAGTCCCTAGGAATGTTGGAAAGCTTACTACCGTGAAACTAAAGAAGAACAGCGATGAAGGCCTCATGGAGCTGCTGCACGCCTCCCGTATTGCCAGCATAATCAGGGCCTTACTTCGAGGCTAGTGCTCACATTGACTTTCACGTTTGGTATAGAGCAGAGCCGGGTGAGCTTCCAACTAGGAACTGGAAGCACAAGGTTTCTTTCGAGAAAACTCATTTTCTTCTATGTGCCATGCCGGCTGTAAGTAAAAGCACGGTAACAACAGTGCTTTTCAGGTAGCTTCGAGGCCGCATGAATGGAGCTTTCAAAACGGGAAAACAAGCCTTGTGCCATCAGTCTCTAATTTCTAGGTTGACACGCAGCATACACGCAGGAGCAGAGCTTCCTGGTTCTACGCAGTGTTCTGGTACTGAAACGGGTGCTGAAGCAAGTCCCCTAGGAGTGTTGAAAAGCTTACTACCTTGAAACTAAAGCAGAACAACGATGAAGGCCTCATGGAGCTGCTGCACGCCTCTCGTTTTGCAAGGTAATCAGGGCCTTACTTCGAAGCTTGGGCTCACGTTGACTTTCACTTTAGGTATAGCGCAGAGCAGGGTGAGCTTCCAACAAGGAACTGGAAACCCAAGGTTTCTTAGGAGAAAACTCAGTTTCTTCGCAGAACCATGCCGGCAGTGAGGGAAACCCCGGCAACAACAATGCTTTTCAGGTAGCTTCGAGGCCGCATGAACGGAGCTTTCATAATGGGAAAAGAAGCCTTATGCCATCAGTCTCCAATTTCTAGGTTGACACGCAGCATACACGCAGGACCAGAGCTTACTGTCTCTACGCAGTGTTCTGTTACCGAAACGGTTGCTTAAGCAAAGTCCCTAGGAGTCTTGGAAAGCTTACTACCGTGAAACTAAAGCAGAACAGCGATGAAGGCCTCATGGAGCTGCTGCACGCCTCCCGTTTTGCCAGGATAATCAGGGCCTTACTTCGAGGCTAGTGCTCACAATGACTTTCACGTTTGGTATAGAGCAGAGCCGGGTGAGCTTCCAACTAGGAACTGGAAGCACAAGGTTTCTTTCGAGAAAACTCATTTTCTTCTATGTGCCATGCCGGCTGTAAGTAAAAGCACGGTAACAACAGTGCTTTTCAGGTAGCTTCGGGGCCGCATCAACGGAGCTTTCATAATGGGAAACTAGCCTTGTGCCATCAGTCTCCAATTTCTAGGTTGACACGCAGCATACACGCAGGACCAGAGCTTACTGTCTCTACGCAGTGTTCTGGTACCGAAACGGTTGCTTAAGCAAAGTCCCTAGGAGTCTTGGAAAGCTTACTACCGTGAAACTAAAGCAGAACAGCGATGAAGGCCTCATGGAGCTGCTGCACGCCTCCCGTTTTGCCAGCATAATCAGGGCCTTACTTCGAGGCTAGTGCTCACATTGACTTTCACGTTTGGTATAGAGCAGAGCAGGGTGAGCTTCCAACTAGGAACTGGAAGCACAAGGTTTCTTTCGAGAAAACTCATTTTCTTCTATGTGCCATGCCAGCTGTAAGTAAAAGCACGGTAACAACAGTGCTTTTCAGGGAGCTTCGAGGCCGCATGAATGGAGCTTTCAAAACGGGAAAACAAGCCTTGTGCCGTCAGTCTCTAATTTCTAGGTTGACACGCAGCATACACGCAGGACCAGAGCTTACTGTCTCTACGCAGTGTTCTGGTACCGAAACGGTTGCTTAAGCAAAGTCCCTAGGAATGTTGGAAAGCTTACTACCGTGAAACTAAAGCAGAACAGCGATGAAGGCCTCATGGAGCTGCTGCACGCCTCCCGTATTGCCAGCATAATCAGGGCCTTACTTCGAGGCTAGTGCTCACATTGACTTTCACGTTTGGTATAGAGCAGAGCCGGGTGAGCTTCCAACTAGGAACTGGAAGCACAAGGTTTCTTTCGAGAAAACTCATTTTCTTCTATGTGCCATGCCGGCTGTAAGTAAAAGCACGGTAACAACAGTGCTTTTCAGGTAGCTTCGGGGCCGCATCAACGGAGCTTTCATAATGGGAAAACTAGCCTTGTGCCGTCAGTCTCTAATTTCTAGGTTGACACTCAGCATAAACGCAGGAGCAGAGCTTCCTGGTTCTACGCAGTGTTCTGGTACTGAAACGGGTGCTGAAGCAAGGCCCCTAGGAGTGTTGAAAAGCTTACTACCTTGAAACTAAAGCAGAACAACGATGAAGGCCTCATGGAGCTGCTGCACGCCTCTCGTTTTGCAAGGATAATCAGGGCCTTACTTCGAAGCTTGGGCTCACGTTGACTTTCACTTTAGGTATAGCGCAGAGCAGGGTGAGCTTCCAACAAGGAACTGGAAACCCAAGGTTTCTTAGGAGAAAACTCAGTTTCTTCTCAGAACCATACCGGCAGTGAGGAAAACCCCGGCAACAACAATGCTTTTCAGGTAGCTTCGAGGCCGCATGAACGGAGCTTTCATAATGGGAAAAGAAGCCTTATGCCATCAGTCTCCAATTTCTAGGTTGACACGCAGCATACACGCAGGACCAGAGCTTACTGTCTCTACGCAGTGTTCTGGTACCGAAACGGTTGCTTAAGCAAAGTCCCTAGGAATGTTGGAAAGCTACTACCGTGAAACTAAAGCAGAACAGCGATGAAGGCCTCATGGAGCTGCTGCACGCCTCCCGTTTTGCCAGCATAATCAGGGCCTTACTTCGAGGCTAGTGCTCACATTGACTTTCACGTTTGGTATAGAGCAGAGCCGGGTGAGCTTCCAACTAGGAACTGGAAGCACAAGGTTTCTCTCGAGAAAACTCATTTTCTTCTATGAGCCATGCCAGCTGTAAGTAAAAGCACGGTAACTACAGTGCTTCTCAGGTAGCTTCGGGGCCGCATCAACGGAGCTTTCATAATGGGAAAACTAGCCTTGTGCCGTCAGTCTCTAATTTCTAGGTTGACACGCAGTATACACACAGGAGCAGAGCTTCCTGGTTCTACACAGTGTTCTGGTACTGAAACGGGTGCTGAAGCAAGGCCCCTAGGAGTGTTGAAAAGCTTACTACCTTGAAACTAAAGCAGAACAACGATGAAGGCCTCATGGAGCTGCTGCACGCCTCTCGTTTTGCAAGGATAATCAGGGCCTTACTTCGAAGCTTGGGCTCACGTTGACTTTCACTTTAGGTATAGCGCAGAGCAGGGTGAGCTTCCAACAAGGAACTGGAAACCCAAGGTTTCTTAGGAGAAAACTCATTTTCTTCTCAGAACCATGCCGGCAGTGAGGAAAACCCCGGCACAACAATGCTTTTCAGGTAGCTTCGAGGCCGCATGAACGGAGCTTTCATAATGGGAAAAGAAGCCTTATGCCATCAGTCTCCAATTTCTAGGTTGACACGCAGCATACACGCAGGACCAGAGCTTACTGTCTCTACGCAGTGTTCTGGTACCGAAACGGTTGCTTAAGCAAAGTCCCTAGGAGTCTTGGAAAGCTTACTACCGTGAAACTAAAGCAGAACAGCGATGAAGGCCTCATGGAGCTGCTGCACGCCTCCCGTTTTGCCAGGATAATCAGGGCCTTACTTCGAGGCTAGTGCTCACATTGACTTTCACGTTTGGTATAGAGCAGAGCCGGGTGAGCTTCCAACTAGGAACTGGAAGCACAAGGTTTCTTTCGAGAAAACTCATTTTCTTCTATGTGCCATGCCGGCTGTAAGTAAAAGCACGGTAACAACAGTGCTTTTCAGGTAGCTTCGGGGCCGCATGAATGGAGCTTTCATAATGGGAAAACTAGCCTTGTGCCATCAGTCTCTAATTTCTAGGTTGACACGCAGCATACACGCAGGAGCAGAGCTTCCTGGTTCTACGCAGTGTTCTGGTACTGAAACGGGTGCTGAAGCAAGTCCCCTAGGAGTGTTGAAAAGCTTACTACCTTGAAACTAAAGCAGAACAACGATGAAGGCCTCATGGAGCTGCTGCACGCCTCTCGTTTTGCAAGGATAATCAGGGCCTTACTTCGAAGCTTGGGCTCACGTTGACTTTCACTTTAGGTATAGCGCAGAACAGGGTGAGCTTCCAACAAAGAACTGGAAACCCAAGGTTTCTTAGGAGAAAACTCATTTTCTTCTCAGAACCATGCCGGCAGTGAGGAAAACCCCGGCAACAACAATGCTTTTCAGGTAGCTTCGAGGCCGCATGAACGGAGCTTTCATAATGGGAAAAGAAGCCTTATGCCATCAGTCTCCAATTTCTAGGTTGACACGCAGCATACACGCAGGACCAGAGCTTACTGTCTCTACGCAGTGTTCTGGTAAAGAAACGGTTGCTTAAGCAAAGTCCCAAGGAATGTTGGAAAGCTTCCTACCGTGATACTAAAGCAGAACAGCGATGAAGGCCTCATGGAGCTGCTGCACGCCTCCCGTATTGCCAGCATAATCAGGGCCTTACTTCGAGGCTAGTGCTCACATTGACTTTCACGTTTGGTATAGAGCAGAGCCGGGTGAGCTTCCAACTAGGAACTGGAAGCACAAGGTTTCTTTCGAGAAAACTCATTTTCTTCTATGTGCCATGCCGGCTGTAAGTAAAAGCACGGTAACAACAGTGCTTTTCAGGTAGCTTCGGGGCCGCATCAACGGAGCTTTCATAATGGGAAAACTAGCCTTGTGCCGTCAGTCTCTAATTTCTAGGTTGACACGCAGCATACACGCAGGAGCAGAACTTCCTGGTTCTACGCAGTGTTCTGGTACTGAAACGGGTGCTGAAGCAAGGCCCCTAGGAGTGTTGAAAAGCTTACTACCTTGAAACTAAAGCAGAACAACGATGAAGGCCTCATGGAGCTGCTGCACGCCTCTCGTTTTGCAAGGATAATCAGGGCCTTACTTCGAAGCTTGGGCTCACGTTGACTTTCACTTTAGGTATAGCGCAGAGCAGGGTGAGCTTCCAACAAGGAACTGGAAACCCAAGGTTTCTTAGGAGAAAACTCATTTTCTTCTCAGGACCATGCCGGCAGTGAGGAAAACCCCGGCAACAACAATGCTTTTCAGGTAGCTTCGAGGCCGCATGAACGAAGCTTTAATAATGGAAAAGAAGCCTTATGCCATCAGTCTCCAATTTCTAGGTTGACACGCAGCATACACGCAGGACCAGAGCTTACTGTCTCTACGCAGTGTTCTGGTACCGAAACGGTTGCTTAAGCAAAGTCCCTAGGAATGTTGGAAAGCTTACTACCGTGAAACTAAAGCAGAACAGCGATGAAGGCCTCATGGAGCTGCTGCACGCCTCCCGTATTGCCAGCATAATCAGGGCCTTACTTCGAGGCTGGTGCTCACATTGACTTTCACGTTTGGTATAGAGCAGAGCCGGGTGAGCTTCCAACTAGGAACTGGAAGCACAAGGTTTCTTTCGAGAAAACTCATTTTCTTCTATGTGCCATGCCGGCTGTAAGTAAACGCACGGTAACAACAGTGCTTTTCAGGTAGCTTCGAGGCCGCATGAATGGAGCTTTCAAAACGGGAAAACAAGCCTTGTGCCGTCAGCCTCTAATTTCTAGGTTGACACGCAGCATACACGCAGGAGCAGAGCTTCCTGGTTCTACGCAGTGTTCTGGTACTGAAACGGGTGCTGAAGCAAGGCCCCTAGGAGTGTTGAAAAGCTTTCTACCTTGAAACTAAAGCAGAACAACGATGAAGGCCTCATGGAGCTGCTGCACGCCTCTCGTTTTGCAAGGATGATCAGGACCTTACTTCGAAGCTTGGGCTCATGTTGACTTTCACTTTAGGTATAGCGCAGAGCAGGGTGAGCTTCCAACAAGGAACTGGAAACCCAAGGTTTCTTAGGAGAAAACTCAGTTTCTTCTCAGAACCATGCCGGCAGTGAGGAAAACCCCGGCAACAACAATGCTTTTCACGTAGCTTCGAGGCCGCATGAACGGAGCTTTCATAATGGGAAAAGAAGCCTTATGCCATCAGTCTCCAATTTCTAGGTTGACACGCAGCATACACGCAGGACCAGAGCTTACTGTCTCTACGCAGTGTTCTGGTACCGAAACGGTTGCTTAAGCAAAGTCCCTAGGAATGTTGGAAAGCTTACTACCGTGAAACTAAAGCAGAACAGCGATGAAGGCCTCATGGAGCTGCTGCACGCCTCCCGTTTTGCCAGCATAATCAGGGCCTTACTTCGAGGCTAGTGCTCACATTGACTTTCACGTTTGGTATAGAGCAGAGCCGGGTGAGCTTCCAACTAGGAACTGGAAGCACAAGGTTTCTTTCGAGAAAACTCATTTTCTTCTATGTGCCATGCCGGCTGTAAGTAAAAGCACGGTAACAACAGTGCTTTTCAGGTAGCTTCGAGGCCGCATGAATGGAGCTTTCAAAACGGGAAAACAAGCCTTGTGCCGTCAGCCTCTAATTTCTAGGTTGACACGCAGCATACACGCAGGAGCAGAGCTTCCTGGTTCTACGCAGTGTTCTGGTACTGAAACGGGTGCTGAAGCAAGGCCCCTAGGAGTGTTGAAAAGCTTACTACCTTGAAACTAAAGCAGAACAACGATGAAGGCCTCATGGAGCTGCTGCACGCCTCTCGTTTTGCAAGGATAATCAGGGCCTTACTTCGAAGCTTGGGCTCACGTTGACTTTCACTTTAGGTATAGCGCAGAGCAGGGTGAGCTTCCAACAAGGAACTGGAAACCCAAGGTTTCTTAGGAGAAAACTCATTTTCTTCTCAGAACCATGCCGGCAGTGAGGAAAACCCCGGCAACAACAATGCTTTTCAGGTAGCTTCGAGGCCGCATGAACGGAGCTTTCATAATGGGAAAAGAAGCCTTATGCCATCAGTCTCCAATTTCTAGGTTGACACGCAGCATACACGCAGGACCAGAGCTTACTGTCTCTACGCAGTGTTCTGGGACCGAAACGGTTGCTTAAGCAAAGTCCCTAGGAGTCTTGGAAAGCTTACTACCGTGAAACTAAAGCAGAACAGCGATGAAGGCCTCATGGAGCTGCTGCACGCCTCCCGTTTTGCCAGGATAATCAGGGCCTTACTTCGAGGCTAGTGCTCACATTGACTTTCACGTTTGGTATAGAGCAGAGCCGGGTGAGCTTCCAACTAGGAACTGGAAGCACAAGGTTTCTTTCGAGAAAACTCATTTTCTTCTTTGTGCCATGCCGGCTGTAAGTAAAACCACGGTAACAACAATGCTTTTCAGGTAGCTTCGGGGCCTCATCAACGGAGCTTTCATAATGGGAAAACTAGCCTTGTGCCGTCGGCCTCTAATTTCTAGGTTGACACGCAGCATACACGCAGGAGCAGAGCTTCCTGGTTCTACGCAGTGTTCTGGTACTGAACCGGGTGCTGAAGCAAGGCCCCTAGGAGTGTTGAAAAGCTTACTACCTTGAAACTAAAGCAGAACAACGATGAAGGCCTCATGGAGCTGCTGCACGCCTCTCGTTTTGCAAGGATAATCAGGGCCTTACTTCGAAGCTTGGGCTCACGTTGACTTTCACTTTAGGTATAGCGCAGAGCAGGGTGAGCTTCCAACAAGGAACTGGAAACCCAAGGTTTCTTAGGAGAAAACTCAGTTTCTTCTCAGAACCATGCCGGCAGTGAGGAAAACCCCGGCAACAACAATGCTTTTCAGGTAGCTTCGAGGCCGCATGAACGGAGCTTTCATAATGGCAAAAGAACCCTTATGCCATCAGTCTCCAATTTCTAGGTTGACACGCAGCATACACGCAGGACCAGAGCTTACTGTCTCTACGCAGTGTTCTGGTACCGAAACGGTTGCTTAAGCAAAGTCCCTAGGAATGTTGGAAAGCTTACTACCGTGAAACTAAAGCAGAACAGCGATGAAGGCCTCATGAAGCTGCTGCACGCCTCCCGTATTGCCAGCATAATCAGGGCCTTACTTCGAGGCTAGTGCTCACATTGACTTTCACGTTTGGTATAGAGCAGAGCCGGGTGAGCTTCCAACTAGGAACTGGAAGCACAAGGTTTCTTTCGAGAAAACTCATTTTCTTCTATGTGCCATGCCGGCTGTAAGTAAAAGCACGGTAACAACAGTGCTTTTCAGGTAGCTTCGAGGCCGCATGAATGGAGCTTTCAAAACGGGAAAACAAGCCTTGTGCCATCAGTCTCTAATTTCTAGGTTGACACGCAGCATACACGCAGGAGCAGAGCTTCCTGGTTCTACGCAGTGTTCTGGTACTGAAACGGGTGCTGAAGCAAGGCCCCTAGGAGTGTTGAAAAGCTTACTACCTTGAAACTAAAGCAGAACAACGATGAAGGCCTCATGGAGCTGCTGCACGCCTCTCGTTTTGCAAGGATAATCAGGGCCTTACTTCGAAGCTTGGGCTCACGTTGACTTTCACTTTAGGTATAGCGCAGAGCAGGGTGAGCTTCCAACAAGGAACTGGAAACCCAAGGTTTCTTAGGAGAAAACTCATTTTCTTCTCAGAACCATGCCGGCAGTGAGGAAAACCCCGGCAACAACAATGCTTTTCAGGTAGCTTCGAGGCCGCATGAACGGAGCTTTCATAATGGGAAAAGAAGCCTTATGCCATCAGTCTCCAATTTCTAGGTTGACACGCAGCATACACGCAGGACCAGAGCTTACTGTCTCTACGCAGTGTTCTGGGACCGAAACGATTGCTTAAGCAAAGTCCCTAGGAGTCTTGGAAAGCTTACTACCGTGAAACTAAAGCAGAACAGCGATGAAGGCCTCATGGAGCTGCTGCACGCCTCCCGTATTGCCAGCATAATCAGGGCCTTACTTCGAGGCTAGTGCTCACATTGACTTTCACGTTTGGTATAGAGCAGAGCCGGGTGAGCTTCCAACTAGGAACTGGAAGCACAAGGTTTCTTTCGAGAAAACTCATTTTCTTCTTTGTGCCATGCCGGCTGTAAGTAAAACCACGGTAACAACAATGCTTTTCAGGTAGCTTCGGGGCCTCATCAACGGAGCTTTCATAATGGGAAAACTAGCCTTGTGCCGTCAGCCTCTAATTTCTAGGTTGACACGCAGCATACACGCAGGAGCAGAACTTCCTGGTTCTACGCAGTGTTCTGGTACTGAAACGGGTGCTGAAGCAAGGCCCCTAGGAGTGTTGAAAAGCTTACTACCTTGAAACTAAAGCAGAACAACGATGAAGGCCTCATGGAGCTGCTGCACGCCTCTCGTTTTGCAAGGATAATCAGGGCCTTACTTCGAAGCTTGGGCTCACGTTGACTTTCACTTTAGGTATAGCGCAGAGCAGGGTGAGCTTCCAACAAGGAACTGGAAACCCAAGGTTTCTTAGGAGAAAACTCAGTTTCTTCTGAGAACCATGCCGGCAGTGAGGAAAACCCCGGCAACAACAATGCTTTTCAGGTAGCTTCGAGGCCGCATGAACGGAGCTTTCATAATGGGAAAAGAAGCCTTATGCCATCAGTCTCCAATTTCTAGGTTGACACGCAGCATACACGCAGGACCAGAGCTTACTGTCTCTACGCAGTGTTCTGGTAAAGAAACGGTTGCTTAAGCAAAGTCCCAAGGAATGTTGGAAAGCTTCCTACCGTGAAACTAAAGCAGAACAGCGATGAAGGCCTCATGGAGCTGCTGCACGCCTCCCGTATTGCCAGCATAATCAGGGCCTTACTTCGAGGCTAGTGCTCACATTGACTTTCACGTTTGGTATAGAGCAGAGCCGGGTGAGCTTCCAACTAGGAACTGGAAGCACAAGGTTTCTTTCGAGAAAACTCATTTTCTTCTATGTGCCATGCCGGCTGTAAGTAAAAGCACGGTAACAACAGTGCTTTTCAGGTAGCTTCGAGGCCGCATGAATGGAGCTTTCAAAACGGGAAAACAAGCCTTGTGCCATCAGTCTCTAATTTCTAGGTTGACACGCAGCATACACGCAGGAGCAGAGCTTCCTGGTTCTACGCAGTGTTCTGGTACTGAAACGGGTGCTGAAGCAAGGCCCCTAGGAGTGTTGAAAAGCTTACTACCTTGAAACTAAAGCAGAACAACGATGAAGGCCTCATGGAGCTGCTGCACGCCTCTCGTTTTGCAAGGATAATCAGGGCCTTACTTCGAAGCTTGGGCTCACGTTGACTTTCACTTTAGGTATAGCGCAGAGCAGGGTGAGCTTCCAACAAGGAACTGGAAACCCAAGGTTTCTTAGGAGAAAACTCATTTTCTTCTCAGAACCATGCTGGCAGTGAGGAAAACCCCGGCAACAACAATGCTTTTCAGGTAGCTTCGAGGCCGCATGAACGAAGCTTTCATAATGGGAAAAGAAGCCTTATGCCATCAGTCTCCAATTTCTAGGTTGACACGCAGCATACACGCAGGACCAGAGCTTACTGTCTCTACGCAGTGTTCTGGTACCGAAACGGTTGCTTAAGCAAAGTCCCTAGGAGTCTTGGAAAGCTTACTACCGTGAAACTAAAGCAGAACAGCGATGAAGGCCTCATGGAGCTGCTGCACGCCTCCCGTTTTGCCAGGATAATCAGGGCCTTACTTCGAGGCTAGTGCTCACATTGACTTTCACGTTTGGTATAGAGCAGAGCCGGGTGAGCTTCCAACTAGGAACTGGAAGCACAAGTTTTCTTTCGAGAAAACTCATTTTCTTCTATGTGCCATGCCGGCTGTAAGTAAAAGCACAGTAACAACAGTGCTTTTCAGGTAGCTTCGGGGCCGCATCAACGGAGCTTTCATAATGGGAAAACTAGCCTTGTGCCGTCAGTCTCTAATTTCTAGGTTGACACGCAGCATACACGCAGGAGCAGAACTTCCTGGTTCTACGCAGTGTTCTGGTACTGAAACGGGTGCTGAAGCAAGGCCCCTAGGAGTGTTGAAAAGCTTACTACCTTGAAACTAAAGCAGAACAACGATGAAGGCCTCATGGAGCTGCTGCACGCCTCTCGTTTTGCAAGGATAATCAGGGCCTTACTTCGAAGCTTGGGCTCACGTTGACTTTCACTTTAGGTATAGCGCAGAGCAGGGTGAGCTTCCAACAAGGAACTGGAAACCCAAGGTTTCTTAGGAGAAAACTCATTTTCTTCTCAGGACCATGCCGGCAGTGAGGAAAACCCCGGCAACAACAATGCTTTTCAGGTAGCTTCGAGGCCACATGAACGAAGCTTTAATAATGGGAAAAGAGCCTTATGCCATCAGTCTCCAATTTCTAGGTTGACACGCAGCATACACGCAGGACCAGAGCTTACTGTCTCTACGCAGTGTTCTGGTACCGAAACGGTTGCTTAAGCAAAGTCCCCAGGAATGTTGGAAGCTTACTACCGTGAAACTAAAGCAGAACAGCGATGAAGGCCTCATGGAGCTGCTGCACGCCTCCCGTATTGCCAGCATAATCAGGGCCTTACTTCGAGGCTGGTGCTCACATTGACTTTCACGTTTGGTATAGAGCAGAGCCGGGTGAGCTTCCAACTAGGAACTGGAAGCACAGGGTTTCTTTCGAGAAAACTCATTTTCTTCTATGTGCCATGCCGGCTGTAAGTAAAAGCACGGTAACAACAGTGCTTTTCAGGTAGCTTCGAGGCCGCATGAATGGAGCTTTCAAAACGGGAAAACAAGCCTTGTGCCATCAGTCTCTAATTTCTAGGTTGACACGCAGCATACACGCAAGAGCAGAGCTTCCTGGTTCTACGCAGTGTTCTGGTACTGAAACGGGTGCTGAAGCAAGGCCCCTAGGAGTGTTGAAAAGCTTACTACCTTGAAACTAAAGCAGAACAACGATGAAGGCCTCATGGAGCTGCTGCACGCCTCTCGTTTTGCAAGGATAATCAGGGCCTTACTTCGAAGCTTGGGCTCACGTTGACTTTCACTTTAGGTATAGCGCAGAGCAGGGTGAGCTTCCAACAAGGAACTGGAAACCCAAGGTTTCTTAGGAGAAAACTCATTTTCTTCTCAGAACCATGCCGGCAGTGAGGAAAACCCCGGAAACAACAATGCTTTTCAGGTAGCTTCGAGGCCGCATGAACGGAGCTTTCATAATGGCAATAGAAGCCTTATGCCATCAGTCTCCAATTTCTAGGTTGACACGCAGCATACACGCAGGACCAGAGCTTACTGTCTCTACGCAGTGTTCTGGTAAAGAAACGGTTGCTTAAGCAAAGTCCCAAGGAATGTTGGAAAGCTTCCTACCGTGAAACTAAAGCAGAACAGCGATGAAGGCCTCATGGAGCTGCTGCACGCCTCCCGTATTGCCAGCATAATCAGGGCCTTACTTCGAGGCTAGTGCTCACATTGACTTTCACGTTTGGTATAGAGCAGAGCCGGGTGAGCTTCCAACTAGGAACTGGAAGCACAAGGTTTCTTTCGAGAAAACTCATTTTCTTCTATGTGCCATGCCGGCTGTAAGTAAAAGCACGGTAACAACAGTGCTTTTCAGGTAGCTTCGAGGCCGCATGAATGGAGCTTTCAAAACGGGAAAACAAGCCTTGTGCCATCAGTCTCTAATTTCTAGGTTGACACGCAGCATACACGGAGGAGCAGAGCTTCCTGGTTCTACGCAGTGTTCTGGTACTGAAACGGGTGCTGAAGCAAGGCCCCTAGGAGTGTTGAAAAGCTTACTACCTTGAAACTAAAGCAGAACAACGATGAAGGCCTCATGGAGCTGCTGCACGCCTCTCGTTTTGCAAGGATAATCAGGGCCTTACTTCGAAGCTTGGGCTCACGTTGACTTTCACTTTAGGTATAGCGCAGAGCAGGGTGAGCTTCCAACAAGGAACTGGAAACCCAAGGTTTCTTAGGAGAAAACTCATTTTCTTCTCAGAACCATGCTGGCAGTGAGGAAAACCCCGGCAACAACAATGCTTTTCAGGTAGCTTCGAGGCCGCATGAACGGAGCTTTCATAATGGGAAAAGAAGCCTTATGCCATCAGTCTCCAATTTCTAGGTTGACACGCAGCATACACGCAGGACCAGAGCTTACTGTCTCTACGCAGTGTTCTGGTACCGAAACGGTTGCTTAAGCAAAGTCCCTAGGAATGTTGGAAAGCTTACTACCGTGAAACTAAAGCAGAACAGCGATGAAGGCCTCATGGAGCTGCTGCACGCCTCCCGTTTTGCCAGCATAATCAGGGCCTTACTTCGAGGCTAGTGCTCACATTGACTTTCACGTTTGGTATAGAGCAGAGCCGGGTGAGCTTCCAACTAGGAACTGGAAGCACAAGGTTTCTTTCGAGAAAACTCATTTTCTTCTATGTGCCATGCCGGCTGTAAGTAAAAGCACGGTAACAACAGTGCTTTTCAGGTAGCTTCGAGGCCGCATGAATGGAGCTTTCAAAACGGGAAAACAAGCCTTGTGCCGTCAGCCTCTAATTTCTAGGTTGACACGCAGCATACACGCAGGAGCAGAGCTTCCTGGTTCTACGCAGTGTTCTGGTACTGAAACGGGTGCTGAAGCAAGGCCCCTAGGAGTGTTGAAAAGCTTACTACCTTGAAACTAAAGCAGAACAACGATGAAGGCCTCATGGAGCTGCTGCACGCCTCTCGTTTTGCAAGGATAATCAGGGCCTTACTTCGAAGCTTGGGCTCACGTTGACTTTCACTTTAGGTATAGCGCAGAGCAGGGTGAGCTTCCAACAAGGAACTGGAAACCCAAGGTTTCTTAGGAGAAAACTCAGTTTCTTCTCAGAACCATGCCGGCAGTGAGGAAAACCCCGGCAACAACAATGCTTTTCAGGTAGCTTCGAGGCCGCATGAACGGAGCTTTCATAATGGGAAAAGAAGCCTTATGCCATCAGTCTCCAATTTCTAGGTTGACACGCAGCATACACGCAGGACCAGAGCTTACTGTCTCTACGCAGTGTTCTGGTACCGAAACGGTTGCTTAAGCAAAGTCCCTAGGAATGTTGGAAAGCTTACTACCGTGAAACTAAAGCAGAACAGCGATGAAGGCCTCATGAAGCTGCTGCACGCCTCCCGTATTGCCAGCATAATCAGGGCCTTACTTCGAGGCTAGTGCTCACATTGACTTTCACGTTTGGTATAGAGCAGAGCCGGGTGAGCTTCCAACTAGGAACTGGAAGCACAAGGTTTCTTTCGAGAAAACTCATTTTCTTCTATGTGCCATGCCGGCTGTAAGTAAAAGCACGGTAACAACAGTGCTTTTCAGGTAGCTTCGAGGCCGCATGAATGGAGCTTTCAAAACGGGAAAACAAGCCTTGTGCCATCAGTCTCTAATTTCTAGGTTGACACGCAGCATACACGCAGGAGCAGAGCTTCCTGGTTCTACGCAGTGTTCTGGTACTGAAACGGGTGCTGAAGCAAGGCCCCTAGGAGTGTTGAAAAGCTTACTACCTTGAAACTAAAGCAGAACAACGATGAAGGCCTCATGGAGCTGCTGCACGCCTCTCGTTTTGCAAGGATAATCAGGGCCTTACTTCGAAGCTTGGGCTCACGTTGACTTTCACTTTAGGTATAGCGCAGAGCAGGGTGAGCTTCCAACAAGGAACTGGAAACCCAAGGTTTCTTAGGAGAAAACTCATTTTCTTCTCAGAACCATGCCGGCAGTGAGGAAAACCCCGGCAACAACAATGCTTTTCAGGTAGCTTCGAGGCCGCATGAACGGAGCTTTCATAATGGGAAAAGAAGCCTTATGCCATCAGTCTCCAATTTCTAGGTTGACACGCAGCATACACGCAGGACCAGAGCTTACTGTCTCTACGCAGTGTTCTGGGACCGAAACGGTTGCTTAAGCAAAGTCCCTAGGAGTCTTGGAAAGCTTACTACCGTGAAACTAAAGCAGAACAGCGATGAAGGCCTCATGGAGCTGCTGCACGCCTCCAGTTTTGCCAGGATAATCAGGGCCTTACTTCGAGGCTAGTGCTCACATTGACTTTCACGTTTGGTATAGAGCAGAGCCGGGTGAGCTTCCAACTAGGAACTGGAAGCACAAGGTTTCTTTCGAGAAAACTCATTTTCTTCTTTGTGCCATGCCGGCTGTAAGTAAAACCACGGTAACAACAATGCTTTTCAGGTAGCTTCGGGGCCTCATCAACGGAGCTTTCATAATGGGAAAACTAGCCTTGTGCCGTCAGCCTCTAATTTCTAGGTTGACACGCAGCATACACGCAGGAGCAGAACTTCCTGGTTCTACGCAGTGTTCTGGTACTGAAACGGGTGCTGAAGCAAGGCCCCTAGGAGTGTTGAAAAGCTTACTACCTTGAAACTAAAGCAGAACAACGATGAAGGCCTCATGGAGCTGCTGCACGCCTCTCGTTTTGCAAGGATAATCAGGGCCTTACTTCGAAGCTTGGGCTCACGTTGACTTTCACTTTAGGTATAGCGCAGAGCAGGGTGAGCTTCCAACAAGGAACTGGAAACCCAAGGTTTCTTAGGAGAAAACTCATTTTCTTCTCAGAACCATGCTGGCAGTGAGGAAAACCCCGGCAACAACAATGCTTTTCAGGTAGCTTCGAGGCCGCATGAACGGAGCTTTCATAATGGGAAAAGAAGCCTTATGCCATCAGTCTCCAATTTCTAGGTTGACACGCAGCATACACGCAGGACCAGAGCTTACTGTCTCTACGCAGTGTTCTGGTACCGAAACGGTTGCTTAAGCAAAGTCCCTAGGAATGTTGGAAAGCTTACTACCGTGAAACTAAAGCAGAACAGCGATGAAGGCCTCATGGAGCTGCTGCACGCCTCCCGTTTTGCCAGCATAATCAGGGCCTTACTTCGAGGCTAGTGCTCACATTGACTTTCACGTTTGGTATAGAGCAGAGCCGGGTGAGCTTCCAACTAGGAACTGGAAGCACAAGGTTTCTTTCGAGAAAACTCATTTTCTTCTATGTGCCATGCCGGCTGTAAGTAAAAGCACGGTAACAACAGTGCTTTTCAGGTAGCTTCGAGGCCGCATGAATGGAGCTTTCAAAACGGGAAAACAAGCCTTGTGCCGTCAGCCTCTAATTTCTAGGTTGACACGCAGCATACACGCAAGAGCAGAGCTTCCTGGTTCTACGCAGTGTTCTGGTACTGAAACGGGTGCTGAAGCAAGGCCCCTAGGAGTGTTGAAAAGCTTACTACCTTGAAACTAAAGCAGAACAACGATGAAGGCCTCATGGAGCTGCTGCACGCCTCTCGTTTTGCAGGGATAATCAGGGCCTTACTTCGAAGCTTGGGCTCACGTTGACTTTCACTTTAGGTATAGCGCAGAGCAGGGTGAGCTTCCAACAAGGAACTGGAAACCCAAGGTTTCTTAGGAGAAAACTCAGTTTCTTCTCAGAACCATGCCGGCAGTGAGGAAAACCCCGGCAACAACAATGCTTTTCAGGTAGCTTCGAGGCCGCATGAACGGAGCTTTCATAATGGGAAAAGAAGCCTTATGCCATCAGTCTCCAATTTCTAGGTTGACACGCAGCATACACGCAGGACCAGAGCTTACTGTCTCTACGCAGTGTTCTGGTACCGAAACGGTTGCTTAAGCAAAGTCCCTAGGAATGTTGGAAAGCTTACTACCGTGAAACTAAAGCAGAACAGCGATGAAGGCCTCATGAAGCTGCTGCACGCCTCCCGTATTGCCAGCATAATCAGGGCCTTACTTCGAGGCTAGTGCTCACAT
This sequence comes from Eubalaena glacialis, assembly GCF_028564815.1. Classification (NCBI taxonomy): domain Eukaryota; kingdom Metazoa; phylum Chordata; class Mammalia; order Artiodactyla; family Balaenidae; genus Eubalaena; species Eubalaena glacialis. Next base: position 31,031,844 of record NC_083725.1, read on the forward strand.
TGACTTTCACGTTTGGTATAGAGCAGAGCCGGGTGAGCTTCCAACTAGGAACTGGAAGCACAAGGTTTCTTTCGAGAAAACTCATTTTCTTCTATGTGCCATGCCGGCTGTAAGTAAAAGCACGGTAACAACAGTGCTTTTCAGGTAGCTTCGAGGCCGCATGAATGGAGCTTTCAAAACGGGAAAACAAGCCTTGTGCCATCAGTCTCTAATTTCTAGGTTGACACGCAGCATACACGCAGGAGCAGAGCTTCCTGGTTCTACGCAGTGTTCTGGTACTGAAACGGGTGCTGAAGCAAGGCCCCTAGGAGTGTTGAAAAGCTTACTACCTTGAAACTAAAGCAGAACAACGATGAAGGCCTCATGGAGCTGCTGCACGCCTCTCGTTTTGCAAGGATAATCAGGGCCTTACTTCGAAGCTTGGGCTCACGTTGACTTTCACTTTAGGTATAGCGCAGAGCAGGGTGAGCTTCCAACAAGGAACTGGAAACCCAAGGTTTCTTAGGAGAAAACTCATTTTCTTCTCAGAACCATGCCGGCAGTGAGGAAAACCCCGGCAACAACAATGCTTTTCAGGTAGCTTCGAGGCCGCATGAACGGAGCTTTCATAATGGGAAAAGAAGCCTTATGCCATCAGTCTCCAATTTCTAGGTTGACACGCAGCATACACGCAGGACCAGAGCTTACTGTCTCTACGCAGTGTTCTGGGACCGAAACGGTTGCTTAAGCAAAGTCCCTAGGAGTCTTGGAAAGCTTACTACCGTGAAACTAAAGCAGAACAGCGATGAAGGCCTCATGGAGCTGCTGCACGCCTCCAGTTTTGCCAGGATAATCAGGGCCTTACTTCGAGGCTAGTGCTCACATTGACTTTCACGTTTGGTATAGAGCAGAGCCGGGTGAGCTTCCAACTAGGAACTGGAAGCACAAGGTTTCTTTCGAGAAAACTCATTTTCTTCTTTGTGCCATGCCGGCTGTAAGTAAAACCACGGTAACAACAATGCTTTTCAGGTAGCTTCGGGGCCTCATCAACGGAGCTTTCATAATGGGAAAACTAGCCTTGTGCCGTCAGCCTCTAATTTCTAGGTTGACACGCAGCATACACGCAGGAGCAGAACTTCCTGGTTCTACGCAGTGTTCTGGTACTGAAACGGGTGCTGAAGCAAGGCCCCTAGGAGTGTTGAAAAGCTTACTACCTTGAAACTAAAGCAGAACAACGATGAAGGCCTCATGGAGCTGCTGCACGCCTCTCGTTTTGCAAGGATAATCAGGGCCTTACTTCGAAGCTTGGGCTCACGTTGACTTTCACTTTAGGTATAGCGCAGAGCAGGGTGAGCTTCCAACAAGGAACTGGAAACCCAAGGTTTCTTAGGAGAAAACTCATTTTCTTCTCAGAACCATGCTGGCAGTGAGGAAAACCCCGGCAACAACAATGCTTTTCAGGTAGCTTCGAGGCCGCATGAACGGAGCTTTCATAATGGGAAAAGAAGCCTTATGCCATCAGTCTCCAATTTCTAGGTTGACACGCAGCATACACGCAGGACCAGAGCTTACTGTCTCTACGCAGTGTTCTGGTACCGAAACGGTTGCTTAAGCAAAGTCCCTAGGAATGTTGGAAAGCTTACTACCGTGAAACTAAAGCAGAACAGCGATGAAGGCCTCATGGAGCTGCTGCACGCCTCCCGTTTTGCCAGCATAATCAGGGCCTTACTTCGAGGCTAGTGCTCACATTGACTTTCACGTTTGGTATAGAGCAGAGCCGGGTGAGCTTCCAACTAGGAACTGGAAGCACAAGGTTTCTTTCGAGAAAACTCATTTTCTTCTATGTGCCATGCCGGCTGTAAGTAAAAGCACGGTAACAACAGTGCTTTTCAGGTAGCTTCGAGGCCGCATGAATGGAGCTTTCAAAACGGGAAAACAAGCCTTGTGCCGTCAGCCTCTAATTTCTAGGTTGACACGCAGCATACACGCAAGAGCAGAGCTTCCTGGTTCTACGCAGTGTTCTGGTACTGAAACGGGTGCTGAAGCAAGGCCCCTAGGAGTGTTGAAAAGCTTACTACCTTGAAACTAAAGCAGAACAACGATGAAGGCCTCATGGAGCTGCTGCACGCCTCTCGTTTTGCAGGGATAATCAGGGCCTTACTTCGAAGCTTGGGCTCACGTTGACTTTCACTTTAGGTATAGCGCAGAGCAGGGTGAGCTTCCAACAAGGAACTGGAAACCCAAGGTTTCTTAGGAGAAAACTCAGTTTCTTCTCAGAACCATGCCGGCAGTGAGGAAAACCCCGGCAACAACAATGCTTTTCAGGTAGCTTCGAGGCCGCATGAACGGAGCTTTCATAATGGGAAAAGAAGCCTTATGCCATCAGTCTCCAATTTCTAGGTTGACACGCAGCATACACGCAGGACCAGAGCTTACTGTCTCTACGCAGTGTTCTGGTACCGAAACGGTTGCTTAAGCAAAGTCCCTAGGAATGTTGGAAAGCTTACTACCGTGAAACTAAAGCAGAACAGCGATGAAGGCCTCATGAAGCTGCTGCACGCCTCCCGTATTGCCAGCATAATCAGGGCCTTACTTCGAGGCTAGTGCTCACATTGACTTTCACGTTTGGTATAGAGCAGAGCCGGGTGAGCTTCCAACTAGGAACTGGAAGCACAAGGTTTCTTTCGAGAAAACTCATTTTCTTCTATGTGCCATGCCGGCTGTAAGTAAAAGCACGGTAACAACAGTGCTTTTCAGGTAGCTTCGAGGCCGCATGAATGGAGCTTTCAAAACGGGAAAACAAGCCTTGTGCCATCAGTCTCTAATTTCTAGGTTGACACGCAGCATACACGCAGGAGCAGAGCTTCCTGGTTCTACGCAGTGTTCTGGTACTGAAACGGGTGCTGAAGCAAGGCCCCTAGGAGTGTTGAAAAGCTTACTACCTTGAAACTAAAGCAGAACAACGATGAAGGCCTCATGGAGCTGCTGCACGCCTCTCGTTTTGCAAGGATAATCAGGGCCTTACTTCGAAGCTTGGGCTCACGTTGACTTTCACTTTAGGTATAGCGCAGAGCAGGGTGAGCTTCCAACAAGGAACTGGAAACCCAAGGTTTCTTAGGAGAAAACTCATTTTCTTCTCAGAACCATGCCGGCAGTGAGGAAAACCCCGGCAACAACAATGCTTTTCAGGTAGCTTCGAGGCCGCATGAACGGAGCTTTCATAATGGCAAAAGAAGCCTTATGCCATCAGTCTCCAATTTCTAGGTTGACACGCAGCATACACGCAGGACCAGAGCTTACTGTCTCTACGCAGTGTTCTGGGACCGAAACGGTTGCTTAAGCAAAGTCCCTAGGAGTCTTGGAAAGCTTACTACCGTGAAACTAAAGCAGAACAGCGATGAAGGCCTCATGGAGCTGCTGCACGCCTCCAGTTTTGCCAGGATAATCAGGGCCTTACTTCGAGGCTAGTGCTCACATTGACTTTCACGTTTGGTATAGAGCAGAGCCGGGTGAGCTTCCAACTAGGAACTGGAAGCACAAGGTTTCTTTCGAGAAAACTCATTTTCTTCTTTGTGCCATGCCGGCTGTAAGTAAAACCACGGTAACAACAATGCTTTTCAGGTAGCTTCGGGGCCTCATCAACGGAGCTTTCATAATGGGAAAACTAGCCTTGTGCCGTCAGCCTCTAATTTCTAGGTTGACACGCAGCATACACGCAGGAGCAGAACTTCCTGGTTCTACGCAGTGTTCTGGTACTGAAACGGGTGCTGAAGCAAGGCCCCTAGGAGTGTTGAAAAGCTTACTACCTTGAAACTAAAGCAGAACAACGATGAAGGCCTCATGGAGCTGCTGCACGCCTCTCGTTTTGCAAGGATAATCAGGGCCTTACTTCGAAGCTTGGGCTCACGTTGACTTTCACTTTAGGTATAGCGCAGAGCAGGGTGAGCTTCCAACAAGGAACTGGAAACCCAAGGTTTCTTAGGAGAAAACTCATTTTCTTCTCAGAACCATGCTGGCAGTGAGGAAAACCCCGGCAACAACAATGCTTTTCAGGTAGCTTCGAGGCCGCATGAACGGAGCTTTCATAATGGGAAAAGAAGCCTTATGCCATCAGTCTCCAATTTCTAGGTTGACACGCAGCATACACGCAGGACCAGAGCTTACTGTCTCTACGCAGTGTTCTGGTACCGAAACGGTTGCTTAAGCAAAGTCCCTAGGAGTCTTGGAAAGCTTACTACCGTGAAACTAAAGCAGAACAGCGATGAAGGCCTCATGGAGCTGCTGCACGCCTCCCGTTTTGCCAGGATAATCAGGGCCTTACTTCGAGGCTAGTGCTCACATTGACTTTCACGTTTGGTATAGAGCAGAGCCGGGTGAGCTTCCAACTAGGAACTGGAAGCACAAGGTTTCTTTCGAGAAAACTCATTTTCTTCTATGTGCCATGCCGGCTGTAAGTAAAAGCACAGTAACAACAGTGCTTTTCAGGTAGCATCGGGGCCGCATCAACGGAGCTTTCATAATGGGAAAACTAGCCTTGTGCCGTCAGTCTCTAATTTCTAGGTTGACACGCAGCATACACGCAGGAGCAGAACTTCCTGGTTCTACGCAGTGTTCTGGTACTGAAACGGGTGCTGAAGCAAGGCCCCTAGGAGTGTTGAAAAGCTTACTACCTTGAAACTAAAGCAGAACAACGATGAAGGCCTCATGGAGCTGCTGCACGCCTCTCGTTTTGCAAGGATAATCAGGGCCTTACTTCGAAGCTTGGGCTCACGTTGACTTTCACTTTAGGTATAGCGCAGAGCAGGGTGAGCTTCCAACAAGGAACTGGAAACCCAAGGTTTCTTAGGAGAAAACTCATTTTCTTCTCAGGACCATGCCGGCAGTGAGGAAAACCCCGGCAACAACAATGCTTTTCAGGTAGCTTCGAGGCCACATGAACGAAGCTTTAATAATGGGAAAAGAGCCTTATGCCATCAGTCTCCAATTTCTAGGTTGACACGCAGCATACATGCAGGACCAGAGCTTACTGTCTCTACGCAGTGTTCTGGTACCGAAACGGTTGCTTAAGCAAAGTCCCCAGGAATGTTGGAAGCTTACTACCGTGAAACTAAAGCAGAACAGCGATGAAGGCCTCATGGAGCTGCTGCACGCCTCCCGTATTGCCAGCATAATCAGGGCCTTACTTCGAGGCTAGTGCTCACATTGACTTTCACGTTTGGTATAGAGCAGAGCCGGGTGAGCTTCCAACTAGGAACTGGAAGCACAAGGTTTCTTTCGAGAAAACTCATTTTCTTCTATGTGCCATGCCGGCTGTAAGTAAAAGCACGGTAACAACAGTGCTTTTCAGGTAGCTTCGAGGCCGCATGAATGGAGCTTTCAAAACGGGAAAACAAGCCTTGTGCCATCAGTCTCTAATTTCTAGGTTGACACGCAGCATACACGCAGGAGCAGAGCTTCCTGGTTCTACGCAGTGTTCTGGTACTGAAACGGGTGCTGAAGCAAGGCCCCTAGGAGTGTTGAAAAGCTTACTACCTTGAAACTAAAGCAGAACAACGATGAAGGCCTCATGGAGCTGCTGCACGCCTCTCGTTTTGCAAGGATAATCAGGGCCTTACTTCGAAGCTTGGGCTCACGTTGACTTTCACTTTAGGTATAGCGCAGAGCAGGGTGAGCTTCCAACAAGGAACTGGAAACCCAAGGTTTCTTAGGAGAAAACTCATTTTCTTCTCAGAACCATGCCGGCAGTGAGGAAAACCCCGGCAACAACAATGCTTTTCAGGTAGCTTCGAGGCCGCATGAACGGAGCTTTCATAATGGCAAAAGAAGCCTTATGCCATCAGTCTCCAATTTCTAGGTTGACACGCAGCATACACGCAGGACCAGAGCTTACTGTCTCTACGCAGTGTTCTGGTAAAGAAACGGTTGCTTAAGCAAAGTCCCAAGGAATGTTGGAAAGCTTCCTACCGTGAAACTAAAGCAGAACAGCGATGAAGGCCTCATGGAGCTGCTGCACGCCTCCCGTATTGCCAGCATAATCAGGGCCTTACTTCGAGGCTAGTGCTCACATTGACTTTCACGTTTGGTATAGAGCAGAGCCGGGTGAGCTTCCAACTAGGAACTGGAAGCACAAGGTTTCTTTCGAGAAAACTCATTTTCTTCTATGTGCCATGCCGGCTGTAAGTAAAAGCACGGTAACAACAGTGCTTTTCAGGTAGCTTCGAGGCCGCATGAATGGAGCTTTCAAAACGGGAAAACAAGCCTTGTGCCATCAGTCTCTAATTTCTAGGTTGACACGCAGCATACACGCAGGAGCAGAGCTTCCTGGTTCTACGCAGTGTTCTGGTACTGAAACGGGTGCTGAAGCAAGGCCCCTAGGAGTGTTGAAAAGCTTACTACCTTGAAACTAAAGCAGAACAACGATGAAGGCCTCATGGAGCTGCTGCACGCCTCTCGTTTTGCAAGGATAATCAGGGCCTTACTTCGAAGCTTGGGCTCACGTTGACTTTCACTTTAGGTATAGCGCAGAGCAGGGTGAGCTTCCAACAAGGAACTGGAAACCCAAGGTTTCTTAGGAGAAAACTCATTTTCTTCTCAGGACCATGCCGGCAGTGAGGAAAACCCCGGCAACAACAATGCTTTTCAGGTAGCTTCGAGGCCACATGAACGAAGCTTTAATAATGGGAAAAGAGCCTTATGCCATCAGTCTCCAATTTCTAGGTTGACACGCAGCATACATGCAGGACCAGAGCTTACTGTCTCTACGCAGTGTTCTGGTACCGAAACGGTTGCTTAAGCAAAGTCCCCAGGAATGTTGGAAGCTTACTACCGTGAAACTAAAGCAGAACAGCGATGAAGGCCTCATGGAGCTGCTGCACGCCTCCCGTATTGCCAGCATAATCAGGGCCTTACTTCGAGGCTAGTGCTCACATTGACTTTCACGTTTGGTATAGAGCAGAGCCGGGTGAGCTTCCAACTAGGAACTGGAAGCACAAGGTTTCTTTCGAGAAAACTCATTTTCTTCTATGTGCCATGCCGGCTGTAAGTAAAAGCACGGTAACAACAGTGCTTTTCAGGTAGCTTCGAGGCCGCATGAATGGAGCTTTCAAAACGGGAAAACAAGCCTTGTGCCATCAGTCTCTAATTTCTAGGTTGACACGCAGCATACACGCAGGAGCAGAGCTTCCTGGTTCTACGCAGTGTTCTGGTACTGAAACGGGTGCTGAAGCAAGGCCCCTAGGAGTGTTGAAAAGCTTACTACCTTGAAACTAAAGCAGAACAACGATGAAGGCCTCATGGAGCTGCTGCACGCCTCTCGTTTTGCAAGGATAATCAGGGCCTTACTTCGAAGCTTGGGCTCACGTTGACTTTCACTTTAGGTATAGCGCAGAGCAGGGTGAGCTTCCAACAAGGAACTGGAAACCCAAGGTTTCTTAGGAGAAAACTCATTTTCTTCTCAGAACCATGCCGGCAGTGAGGAAAACCCCGGCAACAACAATGCTTTTCAGGTAGCTTCGAGGCCGCATGAACGGAGCTTTCATAATGGCAAAAGAAGCCTTATGCCATCAGTCTCCAATTTCTAGGTTGACACGCAGCATACACGCAGGACCAGAGCTTACTGTCTCTACGCAGTGTTCTGGTAAAGAAACGGTTGCTTAAGCAAAGTCCCAAGGAATGTTGGAAAGCTTCCTACCGTGAAACTAAAGCAGAACAGCGATGAAGGCCTCATGGAGCTGCTGCACGCCTCCCGTATTGCCAGCATAATCAGGGCCTTACTTCGAGGCTAGTGCTCACATTGACTTTCACGTTTGGTATAGAGCAGAGCCGGGTGAGCTTCCAACTAGGAACTGGAAGCACAAGGTTTCTTTCGAGAAAACTCATTTTCTTCTATGTGCCATGCCGGCTGTAAGTAAAAGCACGGTAACAACAGTGCTTTTCAGGTAGCTTCGAGGCCGCATGAATGGAGCTTTCAAAACGGGAAAACAAGCCTTGTGCCATCAGTCTCTAATTTCTAGGTTGACACGCAGCATACACGCAGGAGCAGAGCTTCCTGGTTCTACGCAGTGTTCTGGTACTGAAACGGGTGCTGAAGCAAGGCCCCTAGGAGTGTTGAAAAGCTTACTACCTTGAAACTAAAGCAGAACAACGATGAAGGCCTCATGGAGCTGCTGCACGCCTCTCGTTTTGCAAGGATAATCAGGGCCTTACTTCGAAGCTTGGGCTCACGTTGACTTTCACTTTAGGTATAGCGCAGAGCAGGGTGAGCTTCCAACAAGGAACTGGAAACCCAAGGTTTCTTAGGAGAAAACTCATTTTCTTCTCAGAACCATGCTGGCAGTGAGGAAAACCCCGGCAACAACAATGCTTTTCACGTAGCTTCGAGGCCGCATGAACGGAGCTTTCATAATGGGAAAAGAAGCCTTATGCCATCAGTCTCCAATTTCTAGGTTGACACGCAGCATACACGCAGGACCAGAGCTTACTGTCTCTACGCAGTGTTCTGGTACCGAAACGGTTGCTTAAGCAAAGTCCCTAGGAGTCTTGGAAAGCTTACTACCGTGAAACTAAAGCAGAACAGCGATGAAGGCCTCATGGAGCTGCTGCACGCCTCCCGTATTGCCAGCATAATCAGGGCATTACTTCGAGGCTAGTGCTCACATTGACTTTCACGTTTGGTATAGAGCAGAGCCGGGTGAGCTGCCAACTAGGAACTGGAAGCACAAGGTTTCTTTCGAGAAAACTCATTTTCTTCTATGTGCCATGCCGGCTGTAAGTAAAAGCACGGTAACAACAGTGCTTTTCAGGTAGCTTCGGGGCCGCATCAACGGAGCTTTCATAATGGGAAAACTAGCCTTGTGCCGTCAGTCTCTAATTTCTAGGTTGACACGCAGCATAAACGCAGTACAGAGCTTCCTGGTTCTACGCAGTGTTCTGGTACTGAAACGGGTGCTGAAGCAAGGCCCCTAGGAGTGTTGAAAAGCTTACTACCTTGAAACTAAAGCAGAACAACGATGAAGGCCTCATGGAGCTGCTGCACGCCTCTCGTTTTGCAAGGATAATCAGGGCCTTACTTCGAAGCTTGGGCTCACGTTGACTTTCACTTTAGGTATAGCGCAGAGCAGGGTGAGCTTCCAACAAGGAACTGGAAACCCAAGGTTTCTTAGGAGAAAACTCAGTTTCTTCTCAGAACCATGCCGGCAGTGAGGAAAACCCCGGCAACAACAATGCTTTTCAGGTAGCTTCGAGGCCGCATGAACGGAGCTTTCATAATGGGAAAAGAAGCCTTATGCCATCAGTCTCCAATATCTAGGTTGACACGCAGCATACACGCAGGACCAGAGCTTACTGTCTCTACGCAGTGTTCTGGTACCGAAACGGTTGCTTAAGCAAAGTCCCTAGGAGTCTTGGAAAGCTTACTACCGTGAAACTAAAGCAGAACAGCGATGAAGGCCTCATGGAGCTGCTGCACGCCTCCCGTTTTGCCAGCATAATCAGGGCCTTACTTCGAGGCTAGTGCTCACATTGACTTTCACGTTTGGTATAGAGCAGAGCAGGGTGAGCTTCCAACTAGGAACTGGAAGCACAAGGTTTCTTTCGAGAAAACTCATTTTCTTCTATGTGCCATGCCAGCTGTAAGTAAAAGCACGGTAACAACAGTGCTTTTCAGGTAGCTTCGGGGCCGCATCAATGGAGCTTTCAAAACGGGAAAACAAGCCTTGTGCCATCAGTCTCTAATTTCTAGGTTGACACGCAGCATACACGCAGGAGCAGAGCTTCCTGGTTCTACGCAGTGTCTGGTACTGAAACGGGTGCTGAAGCAAGGCCCCTAGGAGTGTTGAAAAGCTTACTACCTTGAAACTAAAGCAGAACAACGATGAAGGCCTCATGGAGCTGCTGCACGCCTCTCGTTTTGCAAGGATAATTAGGGCCTTACTTCGAAGCTTCGGCTCACGTTGACTTTCACTTTAGGTATAGCGCAGAGCAGGGTGAGCTTCCAACAAGGAACTGGAAACCCAAGGTTTCTTAGGATAAAACTCAGTTTCTTCTCAGAACCATGCCGGCAGTGAGGAAAACCCCGGCAACAACAATGCTTTTCAGGTAGCTTCGAGGCCGCATGAACGGAGCTTTCATAATGGCAAAAGAAGCCTTATGCCATCAGTCTCCAATTTCTAGGTTGACACGCAGCATACACGCAGGACCAGAGCTTACTGTCTCTACGCAGTGTTCTGGTACCGAAACGGTTGCTTAAGCAAAGTCCCTAGGAATGTTGGAAAGCTTACTACCGTGAAACTAAAGCAGAACAGCGATGAAGGCCTCATGGAGCTGCTGCACGCCTCCCGTATTGCCAGCATAATCAGGGCCTTACTTCGAGGCTAGTGCTCACATTGACTTTCACGTTTGGTATAGAGCAGAGCCGGGTGAGCTTCCAACTAGGAACTGGAAGCACAAGGTTTCTTTCGAGAAAACTCATTTTCTTCTATGTGCCATGCCGGCTGTAAGTAAAAGCACGGTAACAACAGTGCTTTTCAGGTAGCTTCGAGGCCGCATGAATGGAGCTTTCAAAACGGGAAAACAAGCCTTGTGCCGTCAGCCTCTAATTTCTAGGTTGACACGCAGCATACACGCAGGAGCAGAGCTTCCTGGTTCTACGCAGTGTTCTGGTACTGAAACGGGTGCTGAAGCAAGGCCCCTAGGAGTGTTGAAAAGCTTACTACCTTGAAACTAAAGCAGAACAACGATGAAGGCCTCATGGAGCTGCTGCACGCCTCTCGTTTTGCAAGGATAATCAGGGCCTTACTTCGAAGCTTGGGCTCACGTTGACTTTCACTTTAGGTATAGCGCAGAGCAGGGTGAGCTTCCAACAAGGAACTGGAAACCCAAGGTTTCTTAGGAGAAAACTCAGTTTCTTCTCAGAACCATGCCGGCAGTGAGGAAAACCCCGGCAACAACAATGCTTTTCAGGTAGCTTCGAGGCCGCATGAACGGAGCTTTCATAATGGCAAAAGAAGCCTTATGCCATCAGTCTCCAATTTCTAGGTTGACACGCAGCATACACGCAGGACCAGAGCTTACTGTCTCTACGCAGTGTTCTGGTACCGAAACGGTTGCTTAAGCAAAGTCCCTAGGAGTCTTGGAAAGCTTACTACCGTGAAACTAAAGCAGAACAGCGATGAAGGCCTCATGGAGCTGCTGCACGCCTCCCGTTTTGCCAGGATAATCAGGGCCTTACTTCGAGGCTAGTGCTCACAATGACTTTCACGTTTGGTATAGAGCAGAGCCGGGTGAGCTTCCAACTAGGAACTGGAAGCACAAGGTTTCTTTCGAGAAAACTCATTTTCTTCTATGTGCCATGCCGGCTGTAAGTAAAAGCACGGTAACAACAGTGCTTTTCAGGTAGCTTCGGGGCCGCATCAACGGAGCTTTCATAATGGGAAAACTAGCCTTGTGCCATCAGTCTCCAATTTCTAGGTTGACACGCAGCATACACGCAGGACCAGAGCTTACTGTCTCTACGCAGTGTTCTGGTACCGAAACGGTTGCTTAAGCAAAGTCCCTAGGAATGTTGGAAAGCTTACTACCGTGAAACTAAAGCAGAACAGCGATGAAGGCCTCATGGAGCTGCTGCACGCCTCCCGTATTGCCAGCATAATCAGGGCCTTACTTCGAGGCTAGTGCTCACATTGACTTTCACGTTTGGTATAGAGCAGAGCAGGGTGAGCTTCCAACTAGGAACTGGAAGCACAAGGTTTCTTTCGAGAAAACTCATTTTCTTCTATGTGCCATGCCGGCTGTAAGTAAAAGCACGGTAACAACAGTGCTTTTCAGGTAGCTTCGGGGCCGCATCAACGGAGCTTTCATAATGGGAAAACTAGCCTTGTGCCGTCAGTCTCTAATTTCTAGGTTGACACGCAGCATACACGCAGGAGCAGAACTTCCTGGTTCTACGCAGTGTTCTGGTACTGAAACGGGTGCTGAAGCAAGGCCCCTAGGAGTGTTGAAAAGCTTACTACCTTGAAACTAAAGCAGAACAACGATGAAGGCCTCATGGAGCTGCTGCACGCCTCTCGTTTTGCAAGGATAATCAGGGCCTTACTTCGAAGCTTGGGCTCACGTTGACTTTCACTTTAGGTATAGCGCAGAGCAGGGTGAGCTTCCAACAAGGAACTGGAAACCCAAGGTTTCTTAGGAGAAAACTCATTTTCTTCTCAGAACCATGCCGGCAGTGAGGAAAACCCCGGCAACAACAATGCTTTTCAGGTAGCTTCGAGGCCGCATGAACGGAGCTTTCATAATGGCAAAAGAAGCCTTATGCCATCAGTCTCCAATTTCTAGGTTGACACGCAGCATACACGCAGGACCAGAGCTTACTGTCTCTACGCAGTGTTCTGGTACCGAAACGGTTGCTTAAGCAAAGTCCCTAGGAGTCTTGGAAAGCTTACTACCGTGAAACTAAAGCAGAACAGCGATGAAGGCCTCATGGAGCTGCTGCACGCCTCCCGTTTTGCCAGCATAATCAGGGCCTTACTTCGAGGCTAGTGCTCACATTGACTTTCACGTTTGGTATAGAGCAGAGCCGGGTGAGCTTCCAACTAGGAACTGGAAGCACAAGGTTTCTTTCGAGAAAACTCATTTTCTTCTATGTGCCATGCCAGCTGTAAGTAAAAGCACGGTAACAACAGTGCTTTTCAGGTAGCTTCGGGGCCGCATCAATGGAGCTTTCAAAACGGGAAAACAAGCCTTGTGCCATCAGTCTCTAATTTCTAGGTTGACACGCAGCATACACGCAGGAGCAGAGCTTCCTGGTTCTACGCAGTGTTCTGGTACTGAAACGGGTGCTGAAGCAAGGCCCCTAGGAGTGTTGAAAAGCTTACTACCTTGAAACTAAAGCAGAACAACGATGAAGGCCTCATGGAGCTGCTGCACGCCTCTCGTTTTGCAAGGATAATCAGGGCCTTACTTCGAAGCTTGGGCTCACGTTGACTTTCACTTTAGGTATAGCGCAGAGCAGGGTGAGCTTCCAACAAGGAACTGGAAACCCAAGGTTTCTTAGGAGAAAACTCATTTTCTTCTCAGAACCATGCCGGCAGTGAGGAAAACCCCGGCAACAACAATGCTTTTCAGGTAGCTTCGAGGCCGCATGAACGGAGCTTTCATAATGGGAAAAGAAGCCTTATGCCATCAGTCTCCAATTTCTAGGTGGACACGCAGCATACACGCAGGACCAGAGCTTACTGTCTCTACGCAGTGTTCTGGTACCGAAACGGTTGCTTAAGCAAAGTCCCTAGGAGTCTTGGAAAGCTTACTACCGTGAAACTAAAGCAGAACAGCGATGAAGGCCTCATGGAGCTGCTGCACGCCTCCCGTTTTGCCAGCATAATCAGGGCCTTACTTCGAGGCTAGTGCTCACATAACTTTCACGTTTGGTATAGAGCAGAGCAGGGTGAGCTTCCAACTAGGAACTGGAAACACAAGGTTTCTTTCGAGAAAACTCATTTTCTTCTATGTGCCATGCCAGCTGTAAGTAAAAGCACGGTAACTACAGTGCTTTTCAGGTAGCTTCGGGGCCGCATCAACGGAGCTTTCATAATGGGAAAACTAGCCTTGTGCCGTCAGTCTCTAATTTCTAGGTTGACACGCAGCATACACGCAGGAGCAGAGCTTCCTGGTTCTACGCAGTGTTCTGGTACTGAAACGGGTGCTGAAGCAAGGCCCCTAGGAGTGTTGAAAAGCTTACTACCTTTAAACTAAAGCAGAACAACGATGAAGGCCTCATGGAGCTGCTGCACGCCTCTCGTTTTGCAAGGATAATCAGGGCCTTACTTCGAAGCTTGGGCTCACGTTGACTTTCACTTTAGGTATAGCGCAGAGCAGGGTGAGCTTCCAACAAGGAACTGGAAACCCAAGGTTTCTTAGGAGAAAACTCATTTTCTTCTCAGAACCATGCCGGCAGTGAGGAAAACCCCGGCAACAACAATGCTTTTCAGGTAGCTTCGAGGCCGCATGAACGGAGCTTTCATAATGGCAAAAGAAGCCTTATGCCATCAGTCTCCAATTTCTAGGTTGACACGCAGCATACACGCAGGACCAGAGCTTACTGTCTCTACACAGTGTTCTGGTACCGAAACGGTTGCTTAAGCAAAGTCCCTAGGAATGTTGGAAAGCTACTACCGTGAAACTAAAGCAGAACAGCGATGAAGGCCTCATGGAGCTGCTGCACGACTCCCGTTTTGCCAGCATAATCAGGGCCTTACTTCGAGGCTAGTGCTCACATTGACTTTCACGTTTGGTATAGAGCAGAGCCGGGTGAGCTTCCAACTAGGAACTGGAAGCACAAGGTTTCTTTCGAGAAAACTCATTTTCTTCTATGTGCCATGCCAGCTGTAAGTAAAAGCACGGTAACAACAGTGCTTTTCAGGTAGCTTCGGGGCCGCATCAACGGAGCTTTCATAATGGGAAAACTAGCCTTGTGCCATCAGTCTCTAATTTCTAGGTTGACACGCAGCATACACGCAGGAGCAGAGCTTCCTGGTTCTACGCAGTGTTCTGGTACTGAAACGGGTGCTGAAGCAAGGCCCCTAGGTGTGTTGAAAAGCTTACTACCTTGAAACTAAAGCAGAACAACGATGAAGGCCTCTTGGAGCTGCTGCACGCCTCTCGTTTTGCAAGGATAATTAGGGCCTTACTTCGAAGCTTCGGCTCACGTTGACTTTCACTTTAGGTATAGCGCAGAGCAGGGTGAGCTTCCAACAAGGAACTGGAAACCCAAGGTTTCTTAGGAGAAAACTCAGTTTCTTCTCAGAACCATGCCGGCAGTGAGGAAAACCCCGGCAACAACAATGCTTTTCAGGTAGCTTCGAGGCCGCATGAACGGAGCTTTCATAATGGGAAAAGAAGCCTTATGCCATCAGTCTCCAATTTCTAGGTTGACACGCAGCATACACGCAGGAGCAGAGCTTCCTGGTTCTACGCAGTGTTCTGGTACTGAAACGGGTGCTGAAGCAAGGCCCCTAGGAGTGTTGAAAAGCTTACTACCTTGAAACTAAAGCAGAACAACGATGAAGGCCTCATGGAGCTGCTGCACGCCTCTCGTTTTGCAAGGATAATCAGGGCCTTACTTCGAAGCTTGGGCTCACGTTGACTTTCACTTTAGGTATAGCGCAGAGCAGGGTGAGCTTCCAACAAGGAACTGGAAACCCAAGGTTTCTTAGGAGAAAACTCATTTTCTTCTCAGGACCATGCCGGCAGTGAGGAAAACCCCGGCAACAACAATGCTTTTCAGGTAGCTTCGAGGCCACATGAACGAAGCTTTAATAATGGGAAAAGAGCCTTATGCCATCAGTCTCCAATTTCTAGGTTGACACGCAGCATACATGCAGGACCAGAGCTTACTGTCTCTACGCAGTGTTCTGGTACCGAAACGGTTGCTTAAGCAAAGTCCCCAGGAATGTTGGAAGCTTACTACCGTGAAACTAAAGCAGAACAGCGATGAAGGCCTCATGGAGCTGCTGCACGCCTCCCGTATTGCCAGCATAATCAGGGCCTTACTTCGAGGCTAGTGCTCACATTGACTTTCACGTTTGGTATAGAGCAGAGCCGGGTGAGCTTCCAACTAGGAACTGGAAGCACAAGGTTTCTTTCGAGAAAACTCATTTTCTTCTATGTGCCATGCCGGCTGTAAGTAAAAGCACGGTAACAACAGTGCTTTTCAGGTAGCTTCGAGGCCGCATGAATGGAGCTTTCAAAACGGGAAAACAAGCCTTGTGCCATCAGTCTCTAATTTCTAGGTTGACACGCAGCATACACGCAGGAGCAGAGCTTCCTGGTTCTACGCAGTGTTCTGGTACTGAAACGGGTGCTGAAGCAAGGCCCCTAGGAGTGTTGAAAAGCTTACTACCTTGAAACTAAAGCAGAACAACGATGAAGGCCTCATGGAGCTGCTGCACGCCTCTCGTTTTGCAAGGATAATCAGGGCCTTACTTCGAAGCTTGGGCTCACGTTGACTTTCACTTTAGGTATAGCGCAGAGCAGGGTGAGCTTCCAACAAGGAACTGGAAACCCAAGGTTTCTTAGGAGAAAACTCAGTTTCTTCTCAGAACCATGCCGGCAGTGAGGAAAACCCCGGCAACAACAATGCTTTTCAGGTAGCTTCGAGGCCGCATGAACGGAGCTTTCATAATGGCAAAAGAAGCCTTATGCCATCAGTCTCCAATTTCTAGGTTGACACGCAGCATACACGCAGGACCAGAGCTTACTGTCTCTACGCAGTGTTCTGGTAAAGAAACGGTTGCTTAAGCAAAGTCCCAAGGAATGTTGGAAAGCTTCCTACCGTGAAACTAAAGCAGAACAGCGATGAAGGCCTCATGGAGCTGCTGCACGCCTCCCGTATTGCCAGCATAATCAGGGCCTTACTTCGAGGCTAGTGCTCACATTGACTTTCACGTTTGGTATAGAGCAGAGCCGGGTGAGCTTCCAACTAGGAACTGGAAGCACAAGGTTTCTTTCGAGAAAACTCATTTTCTTCTATGTGCCATGCCGGCTGTAAGTAAAAGCACGGTAACAACAGTGCTTTTCAGGTAGCTTCGAGGCCGCATGAATGGAGCTTTCAAAACGGGAAAACAAGCCTTGTGCCATCAGTCTCTAATTTCTAGGTTGACACGCAGCATACACGCAGGAGCAGAGCTTCCTGGTTCTACGCAGTGTTCTGGTACTGAAACGGGTGCTGAAGCAAGGCCCCTAGGAGTGTTGAAAAGCTTACTACCTTGAAACTAAAGCAGAACAACGATGAAGGCCTCATGGAGCTGCTGCACGCCTCTCGTTTTGCAAGGATAATCAGGGCCTTACTTCGAAGCTTGGGCTCACGTTGACTTTCACTTTAGGTATAGCGCAGAGCAGGGTGAGCTTCCAACAAGGAACTGGAAACCCAAGGTTTCTTAGGAGAAAACTCATTTTCTTCTCAGAACCATGCTGGCAGTGAGGAAAACCCCGGCAACAACAATGCTTTTCACGTAGCTTCGAGGCCGCATGAACGGAGCTTTCATAATGGGAAAAGAAGCCTTATGCCATCAGTCTCCAATTTCTAGGTTGACACGCAGCATACACGCAGGACCAGAGCTTACTGTCTCTACGCAGTGTTCTGGTACCGAAACGGTTGCTTAAGCAAAGTCCCTAGGAGTCTTGGAAAGCTTACTACCGTGAAACTAAAGCAGAACAGCGATGAAGGCCTCATGGAGCTGCTGCACGCCTCCCGTATTGCCAGCATAATCAGGGCATTACTTCGAGGCTAGTGCTCACATTGACTTTCACGTTTGGTATAGAGCAGAGCCGGGTGAGCTGCCAACTAGGAACTGGAAGCACAAGGTTTCTTTCGAGAAAACTCATTTTCTTCTATGTGCCATGCCGGCTGTAAGTAAAAGCACGGTAACAACAGTGCTTTTCAGGTAGCTTCGGGGCCGCATCAACGGAGCTTTCATAATGGGAAAACTAGCCTTGTGCCGTCAGTCTCTAATTTCTAGGTTGACACGCAGCATAAACGCAGTACAGAGCTTCCTGGTTCTACGCAGTGTTCTGGTACTGAAACGGGTGCTGAAGCAAGGCCCCTAGGAGTGTTGAAAAGCTTACTACCTTGAAACTAAAGCAGAACAACGATGAAGGCCTCATGGAGCTGCTGCACGCCTCTCGTTTTGCAAGGATAATCAGGGCCTTACTTCGAAGCTTGGGCTCACGTTGACTTTCACTTTAGGTATAGCGCAGAGCAGGGTGAGCTTCCAACAAGGAACTGGAAACCCAAGGTTTCTTAGGAGAAAACTCAGTTTCTTCTCAGAACCATGCCGGCAGTGAGGAAAACCCCGGCAACAACAATGCTTTTCAGGTAGCTTCGAGGCCGCATGAACGGAGCTTTCATAATGGGAAAAGAAGCCTTATGCCATCAGTCTCCAATATCTAGGTTGACACGCAGCATACACGCAGGACCAGAGCTTACTGTCTCTACGCAGTGTTCTGGTACCGAAACGGTTGCTTAAGCAAAGTCCCTAGGAGTCTTGGAAAGCTTACTACCGTGAAACTAAAGCAGAACAGCGATGAAGGCCTCATGGAGCTGCTGCACGCCTCCCGTTTTGCCAGCATAATCAGGGCCTTACTTCGAGGCTAGTGCTCACATTGACTTTCACGTTTGGTATAGAGCAGAGCAGGGTGAGCTTCCAACTAGGAACTGGAAGCACAAGGTTTCTTTCGAGAAAACTCATTTTCTTCTATGTGCCATGCCAGCTGTAAGTAAAAGCACGGTAACAACAGTGCTTTTCAGGTAGCTTCGGGGCCGCATCAATGGAGCTTTCAAAACGGGAAAACAAGCCTTGTGCCATCAGTCTCTAATTTCTAGGTTGACACGCAGCATACACGCAGGAGCAGAGCTTCCTGGTTCTACGCAGTGTCTGGTACTGAAACGGGTGCTGAAGCAAGGCCCCTAGGAGTGTTGAAAAGCTTACTACCTTGAAACTAAAGCAGAACAACGATGAAGGCCTCATGGAGCTGCTGCACGCCTCTCGTTTTGCAAGGATAATTAGGGCCTTACTTCGAAGCTTCGGCTCACGTTGACTTTCACTTTAGGTATAGCGCAGAGCAGGGTGAGCTTCCAACAAGGAACTGGAAACCCAAGGTTTCTTAGGATAAAACTCAGTTTCTTCTCAGAACCATGCCGGCAGTGAGGAAAACCCCGGCAACAACAATGCTTTTCAGGTAGCTTCGAGGCCGCATGAACGGAGCTTTCATAATGGCAAAAGAAGCCTTATGCCATCAGTCTCCAATTTCTAGGTTGACACGCAGCATACACGCAGGACCAGAGCTTACTGTCTCTACGCAGTGTTCTGGTACCGAAACGGTTGCTTAAGCAAAGTCCCTAGGAATGTTGGAAAGCTTACTACCGTGAAACTAAAGCAGAACAGCGATGAAGGCCTCATGGAGCTGCTGCACGCCTCCCGTATTGCCAGCATAATCAGGGCCTTACTTCGAGGCTAGTGCTCACATTGACTTTCACGTTTGGTATAGAGCAGAGCCGGGTGAGCTGCCAACTAGGAACTGGAAGCACAAGGTTTCTTTCGAGAAAACTCATTTTCTTCTATGTGCCATGCCGGCTGTAAGTAAAAGCACGGTAACAACAGTGCTTTTCAGGTAGCTTCGAGGCCGCATGAATGGAGCTTTCAAAACGGGAAAACAAGCCTTGTGCCGTCAGCCTCTAATTTCTAGGTTGACACGCAGCATACACGCAGGAGCAGAGCTTCCTGGTTCTACGCAGTGTTCTGGTACTGAAACGGGTGCTGAAGCAAGGCCCCTAGGAGTGTTGAAAAGCTTACTACCTTGAAACTAAAGCAGAACAACGATGAAGGCCTCATGGAGCTGCTGCACGCCTCTCGTTTTGCAAGGATAATCAGGGCCTTACTTCGAAGCTTGGGCTCACGTTGACTTTCACTTTAGGTATAGCGCAGAGCAGGGTGAGCTTCCAACAAGGAACTGGAAACCCAAGGTTTCTTAGGAGAAAACTCAGTTTCTTCTCAGAACCATGCCGGCAGTGAGGAAAACCCCGGCAACAACAATGCTTTTCAGGTAGCTTCGAGGCCGCATGAACGGAGCTTTCATAATGGCAAAAGAAGCCTTATGCCATCAGTCTCCAATTTCTAGGTTGACACGCAGCATACACGCAGGACCAGAGCTTACTGTCTCTACGCAGTGTTCTGGTACCGAAACGGTTGCTTAAGCAAAGTCCCTAGGAGTCTTGGAAAGCTTACTACCGTGAAACTAAAGCAGAACAGCGATGAAGGCCTCATGGAGCTGCTGCACGCCTCCCGTTTTGCCAGCATAATCAGGGCCTTACTTCGAGGCTAGTGCTCACAATGACTTTCACGTTTGGTATAGAGCAGAGCCGGGTGAGCTTCCAACTAGGAACTGGAAGCACAAGGTTTCTTTCGAGAAAACTCATTTTCTTCTATGTGCCATGCCGGCTGTAAGTAAAAGCACGGTAACAACAGTGCTTTTCAGGTAGCTTCGGGGCCGCATCAACGGAGCTTTCATAATGGGAAAACTAGCCTTGTGCCATCAGTCTCCAATTTCTAGGTTGACACGCAGCATACACGCAGGACCAGAGCTTACTGTCTCTACGCAGTGTTCTGGTACCGAAACGGTTGCTTAAGCAAAGTCCCTAGGAATGTTGGAAAGCTTACTACCGTGAAACTAAAGCAGAACAGCGATGAAGGCCTCATGGAGCTGCTGCACGCCTCCCGTATTGCCAGCATAATCAGGGCCTTACTTCGAGGCTAGTGCTCACATTGACTTTCACGTTTGGTATAGAGCAGAGCAGGGTGAGCTTCCAACTAGGAACTGGAAGCACAAGGTTTCTTTCGAGAAAACTCATTTTCTTCTATGTGCCATGCCGGCTGTAAGTAAAAGCACGGTAACAACAGTGCTTTTCAGGTAGCTTCGGGGCCGCATCAACGGAGCTTTCATAATGGGAAAACTAGCCTTGTGCCGTCAGTCTCTAATTTCTAGGTTGACACGCAGCATACACGCAGGAGCAGAACTTCCTGGTTCTACGCAGTGTTCTGGTACTGAAACGGGTGCTGAAGCAAGGCCCCTAGGAGTGTTGAAAAGCTTACTACCTTGAAACTAAAGCAGAACAACGATGAAGGCCTCATGGAGCTGCTGCACGCCTCTCGTTTTGCAAGGATAATCAGGGCCTTACTTCGAAGCTTGGGCTCACGTTGACTTTCACTTTAGGTATAGCGCAGAGCAGGGTGAGCTTCCAACAAGGAACTGGAAACCCAAGGTTTCTTAGGAGAAAACTCATTTTCTTCTCAGAACCATGCCGGCAGTGAGGAAAACCCCGGCAACAACAATGCTTTTCAGGTAGCTTCGAGGCCGCATGAACGGAGCTTTCATAATGGCAAAAGAAGCCTTATGCCATCAGTCTCCAATTTCTAGGTTGACACGCAGCATACACGCAGGACCAGAGCTTACTGTCTCTACGCAGTGTTCTGGTACCGAAACGGTTGCTTAAGCAAAGTCCCTAGGAGTCTTGGAAAGCTTACTACCGTGAAACTAAAGCAGAACAGCGATGAAGGCCTCATGGAGCTGCTGCACGCCTCCCGTTTTGCCAGCATAATCAGGGCCTTACTTCGAGGCTAGTGCTCACATTGACTTTCACGTTTGGTATAGAGCAGAGCCGGGTGAGCTTCCAACTAGGAACTGGAAGCACAAGGTTTCTTTCGAGAAAACTCATTTTCTTCTATGTGCCATGCCAGCTGTAAGTAAAAGCACGGTAACAACAGTGCTTTTCAGGTAGCTTCGGGGCCGCATCAATGGAGCTTTCAAAACGGGAAAACAAGCCTTGTGCCATCAGTCTCTAATTTCTAGGTTGACACGCAGCATACACGCAGGAGCAGAGCTTCCTGGTTCTACGCAGTGTTCTGGTACTGAAACGGGTGCTGAAGCAAGGCCCCTAGGAGTGTTGAAAAGCTTACTACCTTGAAACTAAAGCAGAACAACGATGAAGGCCTCATGGAGCTGCTGCACGCCTCTCGTTTTGCAAGGATAATCAGGGCCTTACTTCGAAGCTTGGGCTCACGTTGACTTTCACTTTAGGTATAGCGCAGAGCAGGGTGAGCTTCCAACAAGGAACTGGAAACCCAAGGTTTCTTAGGAGAAAACTCATTTTCTTCTCAGAACCATGCCGGCAGTGAGGAAAACCCCGGCAACAACAATGCTTTTCAGGTAGCTTCGAGGCCGCATGAACGGAGCTTTCATAATGGGAAAAGAAGCCTTATGCCATCAGTCTCCAATTTCTAGGTGGACACGCAGCATACACGCAGGACCAGAGCTTACTGTCTCTACGCAGTGTTCTGGTACCGAAACGGTTGCTTAAGCAAAGTCCCTAGGAGTCTTGGAAAGCTTACTACCGTGAAACTAAAGCAGAACAGCGATGAAGGCCTCATGGAGCTGCTGCACGCCTCCCGTTTTGCCAGCATAATCAGGGCCTTACTTCGAGGCTAGTGCTCACATAACTTTCACGTTTGGTATAGAGCAGAGCAGGGTGAGCTTCCAACTAGGAACTGGAAACACAAGGTTTCTTTCGAGAAAACTCATTTTCTTCTATGTGCCATGCCGGCTGTAAGTAAAAGCACGGTAACTACAGTGCTTTTCAGGTAGCTTCGGGGCCGCATCAACGGAGCTTTCATAATGGGAAAACTAGCCTTGTGCCGTCAGTCTCTAATTTCTAGGTTGACACGCAGCATACACGCAGGAGCAGAGCTTCCTGGTTCTACGCAGTGTTCTGGTACTGAAACGGGTGCTGAAGCAAGGCCCCTAGGAGTGTTGAAAAGCTTACTACCTTTAAACTAAAGCAGAACAACGATGAAGGCCTCATGGAGCTGCTGCACGCCTCTCGTTTTGCAAGGATAATCAGGGCCTTACTTCGAAGCTTGGGCTCACGTTGACTTTCACTTTAGGTATAGCGCAGAGCAGGGTGAGCTTCCAACAAGGAACTGGAAACCCAAGGTTTCTTAGGAGAAAACTCATTTTCTTCTCAGAACCATGCCGGCAGTGAGGAAAACCCGGGCAACAACAATGCTTTTCAGGTAGCTTCGAGGCCGCATGAACGGAGCTTTCATAATGGCAAAAGAAGCCTTATGCCATCAGTCTCCAATTTCTAGGTTGACACGCAGCATACACGCAGGACCAGAGCTTACTGTCTCTACACAGTGTTCTGGTACCGAAACGGTTGCTTAAGCAAAGTCCCTAGGAATGTTGGAAAGCTACTACCGTGAAACTAAAGCAGAACAGCGATGAAGGCCTCATGGAGCTGCTGCACGACTCCCGTTTTGCCAGCATAATCAGGGCCTTACTTCGAGGCTAGTGCTCACATTGACTTTCACGTTTGGTATAGAGCAGAGCCGGGTGAGCTTCCAACTAGGAACTGGAAGCACAAGGTTTCTTTCGAGAAAACTCATTTTCTTCTATGTGCCATGCCGGCTGTAAGTAAAAGCACGGTAACAACAGTGCTTTTCAGGTAGCTTCGAGGCCGCATGAATGGAGCTTTCAAAACGGGAAAACAAGCCTTGTGCCATCAGTCTCTAATTTCTAGGTTGACACGCAGCATACACGCAGGAGCAGAGCTTCCTGGTTCTACGCAGTGTTCTGGTACTGAAACGGGTGCTGAAGCAAGGCCCCTAGGAGTGTTGAAAAGCTTACTACCTTGAAACTAAAGCAGAACAACGATGAAGGCCTCATGGAGCTGCTGCACGCCTCTCGTTTTGCAAGGATAATCAGGGCCTTACTTCGAAGCTTGGGCTCACGTTGACTTTCACTTTAGGTATAGCGCAGAGCAGGGTGAGCTTCCAACAAGGAACTGGAAACCCAAGGTTTCTTAGGAGAAAACTCATTTTCTTCTCAGAACCATGCCGGCAGTGAGGAAAACCCCGGCAACAACAATGCTTTTCAGGTAGCTTCGAGGCCGCATGAACGGAGCTTTCATAATGGCAAAAGAAGCCTTATGCCATCAGTCTCCAATTTCTAGGTTGACACGCAGCATACACGCAGGACCAGAGCTTACTGTCTCTACGCAGTGTTCTGGTAAAGAAACGGTTGCTTAAGCAAAGTCCCAAGGAATGTTGGAAAGCTTCCTACCGTGAAACTAAAGCAGAACAGCGATGAAGGCCTCATGGAGCTGCTGCACGCCTCCCGTATTGCCAGCATAATCAGGGCCTTACTTCGAGGCTAGTGCTCACATTGACTTTCACGTTTGGTATAGAGCAGAGCCGGGTGAGCTTCCAACTAGGAACTGGAAGCACAAGGTTTCTTTCGAGAAAACTCATTTTCTTCTATGTGCCATGCCGGCTGTAAGTAAAAGCACGGTAACAACAGTGCTTTTCAGGTAGCTTCGAGGCCGCATGAATGGAGCTTTCAAAACGGGAAAACAAGCCTTGTGCCATCAGTCTCTAATTTCTAGGTTGACACGCAGCATACACGCAGGAGCAGAGCTTCCTGGTTCTACGCAGTGTTCTGGTACTGAAACGGGTGCTGAAGCAAGGCCCCTAGGAGTGTTGAAAAGCTTACTACCTTGAAACTAAAGCAGAACAACGATGAAGGCCTCATGGAGCTGCTGCACGCCTCTCGTTTTGCAAGGATAATCAGGGCCTTACTTCGAAGCTTGGGCTCACGTTGACTTTCACTTTAGGTATAGCGCAGAGCAGGGTGAGCTTCCAACAAGGAACTGGAAACCCAAGGTTTCTTAGGAGAAAACTCATTTTCTTCTCAGAACCATGCTGGCAGTGAGGAAAACCCCGGCAACAACAATGCTTTTCACGTAGCTTCGAGGCCGCATGAACGGAGCTTTCATAATGGGAAAAGAAGCCTTATGCCATCAGTCTCCAATTTCTAGGTTGACACGCAGCATACACGCAGGACCAGAGCTTACTGTCTCTACGCAGTGTTCTGGTACCGAAACGGTTGCTTAAGCAAAGTCCCTAGGAGTCTTGGAAAGCTTACTACCGTGAAACTAAAGCAGAACAGCGATGAAGGCCTCATGGAGCTGCTGCACGCCTCCCGTATTGCCAGCATAATCAGGGCATTACTTCGAGGCTAGTGCTCACATTGACTTTCACGTTTGGTATAGAGCAGAGCCGGGTGAGCTGCCAACTAGGAACTGGAAGCACAAGGTTTCTTTCGAGAAAACTCATTTTCTTCTATGTGCCATGCCGGCTGTAAGTAAAAGCACGGTAACAACAGTGCTTTTCAGGTAGCTTCGGGGCCGCATCAACGGAGCTTTCATAATGGGAAAACTAGCCTTGTGCCGTCAGTCTCTAATTTCTAGGTTGACACGCAGCATAAACGCAGTACAGAGCTTCCTGGTTCTACGCAGTGTTCTGGTACTGAAACGGGTGCTGAAGCAAGGCCCCTAGGAGTGTTGAAAAGCTTACTACCTTGAAACTAAAGCAGAACAACGATGAAGGCCTCATGGAGCTGCTGCACGCCTCTCGTTTTGCAAGGATAATCAGGGCCTTACTTCGAAGCTTGGGCTCACGTTGACTTTCACTTTAGGTATAGCGCAGAGCAGGGTGAGCTTCCAACAAGGAACTGGAAACCCAAGGTTTCTTAGGAGAAAACTCAGTTTCTTCTCAGAACCATGCCGGCAGTGAGGAAAACCCCGGCAACAACAATGCTTTTCAGGTAGCTTCGAGGCCGCATGAACGGAGCTTTCATAATGGGAAAAGAAGCCTTATGCCATCAGTCTCCAATATCTAGGTTGACACGCAGCATACACGCAGGACCAGAGCTTACTGTCTCTACGCAGTGTTCTGGTACCGAAACGGTTGCTTAAGCAAAGTCCCTAGGAGTCTTGGAAAGCTTACTACCGTGAAACTAAAGCAGAACAGCGATGAAGGCCTCATGGAGCTGCTGCACGCCTCCCGTTTTGCCAGCATAATCAGGGCCTTACTTCGAGGCTAGTGCTCACATTGACTTTCACGTTTGGTATAGAGCAGAGCAGGGTGAGCTTCCAACTAGGAACTGGAAGCACAAGGTTTCTTTCGAGAAAACTCATTTTCTTCTATGTGCCATGCCAGCTGTAAGTAAAAGCACGGTAACAACAGTGCTTTTCAGGTAGCTTCGGGGCCGCATCAATGGAGCTTTCAAAACGGGAAAACAAGCCTTGTGCCATCAGTCTCTAATTTCTAGGTTGACACGCAGCATACACGCAGGAGCAGAGCTTCCTGGTTCTACGCAGTGTCTGGTACTGAAACGGGTGCTGAAGCAAGGCCCCTAGGAGTGTTGAAAAGCTTACTACCTTGAAACTAAAGCAGAACAACGATGAAGGCCTCATGGAGCTGCTGCACGCCTCTCGTTTTGCAAGGATAATTAGGGCCTTACTTCGAAGCTTCGGCTCACGTTGACTTTCACTTTAGGTATAGCGCAGAGCAGGGTGAGCTTCCAACAAGGAACTGGAAACCCAAGGTTTCTTAGGATAAAACTCAGTTTCTTCTCAGAACCATGCCGGCAGTGAGGAAAACCCCGGCAACAACAATGCTTTTCAGGTAGCTTCGAGGCCGCATGAACGGAGCTTTCATAATGGCAAAAGAAGCCTTATGCCATCAGTCTCCAATTTCTAGGTTGACACGCAGCATACACGCAGGACCAGAGCTTACTGTCTCTACGCAGTGTTCTGGTACCGAAACGGTTGCTTAAGCAAAGTCCCTAGGAATGTTGGAAAGCTTACTACCGTGAAACTAAAGCAGAACAGCGATGAAGGCCTCATGGAGCTGCTGCACGCCTCCCGTATTGCCAGCATAATCAGGGCCTTACTTCGAGGCTAGTGCTCACATTGACTTTCACGTTTGGTATAGAGCAGAGCCGGGTGAGCTTCCAACTAGGAACTGGAAGCACAAGGTTTCTTTCGAGAAAACTCATTTTCTTCTATGTGCCATGCCGGCTGTAAGTAAAAGCACGGTAACAACAGTGCTTTTCAGGTAGCTTCGAGGCCGCATGAATGGAGCTTTCAAAACGGGAAAACAAGCCTTGTGCCGTCAGCCTCTAATTTCTAGGTTGACACGCAGCATACACGCAGGAGCAGAGCTTCCTGGTTCTACGCAGTGTTCTGGTACTGAAACGGGTGCTGAAGCAAGGCCCCTAGGAGTGTTGAAAAGCTTACTACCTTGAAACTAAAGCAGAACAACGATGAAGGCCTCATGGAGCTGCTGCACGCCTCTCGTTTTGCAAGGATAATCAGGGCCTTACTTCGAAGCTTGGGCTCACGTTGACTTTCACTTTAGGTATAGCGCAGAGCAGGGTGAGCTTCCAACAAGGAACTGGAAACCCAAGGTTTCTTAGGAGAAAACTCAGTTTCTTCTCAGAACCATGCCGGCAGTGAGGAAAACCCCGGCAACAACAATGCTTTTCAGGTAGCTTCGAGGCCGCATGAACGGAGCTTTCATAATGGCAAAAGAAGCCTTATGCCATCAGTCTCCAATTTCTAGGTTGACACGCAGCATACACGCAGGACCAGAGCTTACTGTCTCTACGCAGTGTTCTGGTACCGAAACGGTTGCTTAAGCAAAGTCCCTAGGAGTCTTGGAAAGCTTACTACCGTGAAACTAAAGCAGAACAGCGATGAAGGCCTCATGGAGCTGCTGCACGCCTCCCGTTTTGCCAGGATAATCAGGGCCTTACTTCGAGGCTAGTGCTCACAATGACTTTCACGTTTGGTATAGAGCAGAGCCGGGTGAGCTTCCAACTAGGAACTGGAAGCACAAGGTTTCTTTCGAGAAAACTCATTTTCTTCTATGTGCCATGCCGGCTGTAAGTAAAAGCACGGTAACAACAGTGCTTTTCAGGTAGCTTCGGGGCCGCATCAACGGAGCTTTCATAATGGGAAAACTAGCCTTGTGCCATCAGTCTCCAATTTCTAGGTTGACACGCAGCATACACGCAGGACCAGAGCTTACTGTCTCTACGCAGTGTTCTGGTACCGAAACGGTTGCTTAAGCAAAGTCCCTAGGAATGTTGGAAAGCTTACTACCGTGAAACTAAAGCAGAACAGCGATGAAGGCCTCATGGAGCTGCTGCACGCCTCCCGTATTGCCAGCATAATCAGGGCCTTACTTCGAGGCTAGTGCTCACATTGACTTTCACGTTTGGTATAGAGCAGAGCAGGGTGAGCTTCCAACTAGGAACTGGAAGCACAAGGTTTCTTTCGAGAAAACTCATTTTCTTCTATGTGCCATGCCGGCTGTAAGTAAAAGCACGGTAACAACAGTGCTTTTCAGGTAGCTTCGGGGCCGCATCAACGGAGCTTTCATAATGGGAAAACTAGCCTTGTGCCGTCAGTCTCTAATTTCTAGGTTGACACGCAGCATACACGCAGGAGCAGAACTTCCTGGTTCTACGCAGTGTTCTGGTACTGAAACGGGTGCTGAAGCAAGGCCCCTAGGAGTGTTGAAAAGCTTACTACCTTGAAACTAAAGCAGAACAACGATGAAGGCCTCATGGAGCTGCTGCACGCCTCTCGTTTTGCAAGGATAATCAGGGCCTTACTTCGAAGCTTGGGCTCACGTTGACTTTCACTTTAGGTATAGCGCAGAGCAGGGTGAGCTTCCAACAAGGAACTGGAAACCCAAGGTTTCTTAGGAGAAAACTCATTTTCTTCTCAGAACCATGCCGGCAGTGAGGAAAACCCCGGCAACAACAATGCTTTTCAGGTAGCTTCGAGGCCGCATGAACGGAGCTTTCATAATGGCAAAAGAAGCCTTATGCCATCAGTCTCCAATTTCTAGGTTGACACGCAGCATACACGCAGGACCAGAGCTTACTGTCTCTACGCAGTGTTCTGGTACCGAAACGGTTGCTTAAGCAAAGTCCCTAGGAGTCTTGGAAAGCTTACTACCGTGAAACTAAAGCAGAACAGCGATGAAGGCCTCATGGAGCTGCTGCACGCCTCCCGTTTTGCCAGCATAATCAGGGCCTTACTTCGAGGCTAGTGCTCACATTGACTTTCACGTTTGGTATAGAGCAGAGCCGGGTGAGCTTCCAACTAGGAACTGGAAGCACAAGGTTTCTTTCGAGAAAACTCATTTTCTTCTATGTGCCATGCCAGCTGTAAGTAAAAGCACGGTAACAACAGTGCTTTTCAGGTAGCTTCGGGGCCGCATCAATGGAGCTTTCAAAACGGGAAAACAAGCCTTGTGCCATCAGTCTCTAATTTCTAGGTTGACACGCAGCATACACGCAGGAGCAGAGCTTCCTGGTTCTACGCAGTGTTCTGGTACTGAAACGGGTGCTGAAGCAAGGCCCCTAGGAGTGTTGAAAAGCTTACTACCTTGAAACTAAAGCAGAACAACGATGAAGGCCTCATGGAGCTGCTGCACGCCTCTCGTTTTGCAAGGATAATCAGGGCCTTACTTCGAAGCTTGGGCTCACGTTGACTTTCACTTTAGGTATAGCGCAGAGCAGGGTGAGCTTCCAACAAGGAACTGGAAACCCAAGGTTTCTTAGGAGAAAACTCATTTTCTTCTCAGAACCATGCCGGCAGTGAGGAAAACCCCGGCAACAACAATGCTTTTCAGGTAGCTTCGAGGCCGCATGAACGGAGCTTTCATAATGGGAAAAGAAGCCTTATGCCATCAGTCTCCAATTTCTAGGTGGACACGCAGCATACACGCAGGACCAGAGCTTACTGTCTCTACGCAGTGTTCTGGTACCGAAACGGTTGCTTAAGCAAAGTCCCTAGGAGTCTTGGAAAGCTTACTACCGTGAAACTAAAGCAGAACAGCGATGAAGGCCTCATGGAGCTGCTGCACGCCTCCCGTTTTGCCAGCATAATCAGGGCCTTACTTCGAGGCTAGTGCTCACATAACTTTCACGTTTGGTATAGAGCAGAGCAGGGTGAGCTTCCAACTAGGAACTGGAAACACAAGGTTTCTTTCGAGAAAACTCATTTTCTTCTATGTGCCATGCCAGCTGTAAGTAAAAGCACGGTAACTACAGTGCTTTTCAGGTAGCTTCGGGGCCGCATCAACGGAGCTTTCATAATGGGAAAACTAGCCTTGTGCCGTCAGTCTCTAATTTCTAGGTTGACACGCAGCATACACGCAGGAGCAGAGCTTCCTGGTTCTACGCAGTGTTCTGGTACTGAAACGGGTGCTGAAGCAAGGCCCCTAGGAGTGTTGAAAAGCTTACTACCTTTAAACTAAAGCAGAACAACGATGAAGGCCTCATGGAGCTGCTGCACGCCTCTCGTTTTGCAAGGATAATCAGGGCCTTACTTCGAAGCTTGGGCTCACGTTGACTTTCACTTTAGGTATAGCGCAGAGCAGGGTGAGCTTCCAACAAGGAACTGGAAACCCAAGGTTTCTTAGGAGAAAACTCATTTTCTTCTCAGAACCATGCCGGCAGTGAGGAAAACCCGGGCAACAACAATGCTTTTCAGGTAGCTTCGAGGCCGCATGAACGGAGCTTTCATAATGGCAAAAGAAGCCTTATGCCATCAGTCTCCAATTTCTAGGTTGACACGCAGCATACACGCAGGACCAGAGCTTACTGTCTCTACACAGTGTTCTGGTACCGAAACGGTTGCTTAAGCAAAGTCCCTAGGAATGTTGGAAAGCTACTACCGTGAAACTAAAGCAGAACAGCGATGAAGGCCTCATGGAGCTGCTGCACGACTCCCGTTTTGCCAGCATAATCAGGGCCTTACTTCGAGGCTAGTGCTCACATTGACTTTCACGTTTGGTATAGAGCAGAGCCGGGTGAGCTTCCAACTAGGAACTGGAAGCACAAGGTTTCTTTCGAGAAAACTCATTTTCTTCTATGTGCCATGCCAGCTGTAAGTAAAAGCACGGTAACAACAGTGCTTTTCAGGTAGCTTCGGGGCCGCATCAACGGAGCTTTCATAATGGGAAAACTAGCCTTGTGCCATCAGTCTCTAATTTCTAGGTTGACACGCAGCATACACGCAGGAGCAGAGCTTCCTGGTTCTACGCAGTGTTCTGGTACTGAAACGGGTGCTGAAGCAAGGCCCCTAGGTGTGTTGAAAAGCTTACTACCTTGAAACTAAAGCAGAACAACGATGAAGGCCTCTTGGAGCTGCTGCACGCCTCTCGTTTTGCAAGGATAATTAGGGCCTTACTTCGAAGCTTCGGCTCACGTTGACTTTCACTTTAGGTATAGCGCAGAGCAGGGTGAGCTTCCAACAAGGAACTGGAAACCCAAGGTTTCTTAGGAGAAAACTCAGTTTCTTCTCAGAACCATGCCGGCAGTGAGGAAAACCCCGGCAACAACAATGCTTTTCAGGTAGCTTCGAGGCCGCATGAACGGAGCTTTCATAATGGGAAAAGAAGCCTTATGCCATCAGTCTCCAATTTCTAGGTTGACACGCAGCATACACGCAGGAGCAGAGCTTCCTGGTTCTACGCAGTGTTCTGGTACTGAAACGGGTGCTGAAGCAAGGCCCCTAGGAGTGTTGAAAAGCTTACTACCTTGAAACTAAAGCAGAACAACGATGAAGGCCTCATGGAGCTGCTGCACGCCTCTCGTTTTGCAAGGATAATCAGGGCCTTACTTCGAAGCTTGGGCTCACGTTGACTTTCACTTTAGGTATAGCGCAGAGCAGGGTGAGCTTCCAACAAGGAACTGGAAACCCAAGGTTTCTTAGGAGAAAACTCATTTTCTTCTCAGGACCATGCCGGCAGTGAGGAAAACCCCGGCAACAACAATGCTTTTCAGGTAGCTTCGAGGCCACATGAACGAAGCTTTAATAATGGGAAAAGAGCCTTATGCCATCAGTCTCCAATTTCTAGGTTGACACGCAGCATACATGCAGGACCAGAGCTTACTGTCTCTACGCAGTGTTCTGGTACCGAAACGGTTGCTTAAGCAAAGTCCCCAGGAATGTTGGAAGCTTACTACCGTGAAACTAAAGCAGAACAGCGATGAAGGCCTCATGGAGCTGCTGCACGCCTCCCGTATTGCCAGCATAATCAGGGCCTTACTTCGAGGCTAGTGCTCACATTGACTTTCACGTTTGGTATAGAGCAGAGCCGGGTGAGCTTCCAACTAGGAACTGGAAGCACAAGGTTTCTTTCGAGAAAACTCATTTTCTTCTATGTGCCATG
Source organism: Eubalaena glacialis (assembly GCF_028564815.1). Taxonomy (NCBI): domain Eukaryota; kingdom Metazoa; phylum Chordata; class Mammalia; order Artiodactyla; family Balaenidae; genus Eubalaena; species Eubalaena glacialis. Next base: position 31,063,463 of record NC_083725.1, read on the forward strand.
CCGGCTGTAAGTAAAAGCACGGTAACAACAGTGCTTTTCAGGTAGCTTCGAGGCCGCATGAATGGAGCTTTCAAAACGGGAAAACAAGCCTTGTGCCATCAGTCTCTAATTTCTAGGTTGACACGCAGCATACACGCAGGAGCAGAGCTTCCTGGTTCTACGCAGTGTTCTGGTACTGAAACGGGTGCTGAAGCAAGGCCCCTAGGAGTGTTGAAAAGCTTACTACCTTGAAACTAAAGCAGAACAACGATGAAGGCCTCATGGAGCTGCTGCACGCCTCTCGTTTTGCAAGGATAATCAGGGCCTTACTTCGAAGCTTGGGCTCACGTTGACTTTCACTTTAGGTATAGCGCAGAGCAGGGTGAGCTTCCAACAAGGAACTGGAAACCCAAGGTTTCTTAGGAGAAAACTCATTTTCTTCTCAGAACCATGCCGGCAGTGAGGAAAACCCCGGCAACAACAATGCTTTTCAGGTAGCTTCGAGGCCGCATGAACGGAGCTTTCATAATGGCAAAAGAAGCCTTATGCCATCAGTCTCCAATTTCTAGGTTGACACGCAGCATACACGCAGGACCAGAGCTTACTGTCTCTACGCAGTGTTCTGGTAAAGAAACGGTTGCTTAAGCAAAGTCCCAAGGAATGTTGGAAAGCTTCCTACCGTGAAACTAAAGCAGAACAGCGATGAAGGCCTCATGGAGCTGCTGCACGCCTCCCGTATTGCCAGCATAATCAGGGCCTTACTTCGAGGCTAGTGCTCACATTGACTTTCACGTTTGGTATAGAGCAGAGCCGGGTGAGCTTCCAACTAGGAACTGGAAGCACAAGGTTTCTTTCGAGAAAACTCATTTTCTTCTATGTGCCATGCCGGCTGTAAGTAAAAGCACGGTAACAACAGTGCTTTTCAGGTAGCTTCGAGGCCGCATGAATGGAGCTTTCAAAACGGGAAAACAAGCCTTGTGCCATCAGTCTCTAATTTCTAGGTTGACACGCAGCATACACGCAGGAGCAGAGCTTCCTGGTTCTACGCAGTGTTCTGGTACTGAAACGGGTGCTGAAGCAAGGCCCCTAGGAGTGTTGAAAAGCTTACTACCTTGAAACTAAAGCAGAACAACGATGAAGGCCTCATGGAGCTGCTGCACGCCTCTCGTTTTGCAAGGATAATCAGGGCCTTACTTCGAAGCTTGGGCTCACGTTGACTTTCACTTTAGGTATAGCGCAGAGCAGGGTGAGCTTCCAACAAGGAACTGGAAACCCAAGGTTTCTTAGGAGAAAACTCATTTTCTTCTCAGGACCATGCCGGCAGTGAGGAAAACCCCGGCAACAACAATGCTTTTCAGGTAGCTTCGAGGCCACATGAACGAAGCTTTAATAATGGGAAAAGAGCCTTATGCCATCAGTCTCCAATTTCTAGGTTGACACGCAGCATACATGCAGGACCAGAGCTTACTGTCTCTACGCAGTGTTCTGGTACCGAAACGGTTGCTTAAGCAAAGTCCCCAGGAATGTTGGAAGCTTACTACCGTGAAACTAAAGCAGAACAGCGATGAAGGCCTCATGGAGCTGCTGCACGCCTCCCGTATTGCCAGCATAATCAGGGCCTTACTTCGAGGCTAGTGCTCACATTGACTTTCACGTTTGGTATAGAGCAGAGCCGGGTGAGCTTCCAACTAGGAACTGGAAGCACAAGGTTTCTTTCGAGAAAACTCATTTTCTTCTATGTGCCATGCCGGCTGTAAGTAAAAGCACGGTAACAACAGTGCTTTTCAGGTAGCTTCGAGGCCGCATGAATGGAGCTTTCAAAACGGGAAAACAAGCCTTGTGCCATCAGTCTCTAATTTCTAGGTTGACACGCAGCATACACGCAGGAGCAGAGCTTCCTGGTTCTACGCAGTGTTCTGGTACTGAAACGGGTGCTGAAGCAAGGCCCCTAGGAGTGTTGAAAAGCTTACTACCTTGAAACTAAAGCAGAACAACGATGAAGGCCTCATGGAGCTGCTGCACGCCTCTCGTTTTGCAAGGATAATCAGGGCCTTACTTCGAAGCTTGGGCTCACGTTGACTTTCACTTTAGGTATAGCGCAGAGCAGGGTGAGCTTCCAACAAGGAACTGGAAACCCAAGGTTTCTTAGGAGAAAACTCATTTTCTTCTCAGAACCATGCCGGCAGTGAGGAAAACCCCGGCAACAACAATGCTTTTCAGGTAGCTTCGAGGCCGCATGAACGGAGCTTTCATAATGGCAAAAGAAGCCTTATGCCATCAGTCTCCAATTTCTAGGTTGACACGCAGCATACACGCAGGACCAGAGCTTACTGTCTCTACGCAGTGTTCTGGTAAAGAAACGGTTGCTTAAGCAAAGTCCCAAGGAATGTTGGAAAGCTTCCTACCGTGAAACTAAAGCAGAACAGCGATGAAGGCCTCATGGAGCTGCTGCACGCCTCCCGTATTGCCAGCATAATCAGGGCCTTACTTCGAGGCTAGTGCTCACATTGACTTTCACGTTTGGTATAGAGCAGAGCCGGGTGAGCTTCCAACTAGGAACTGGAAGCACAAGGTTTCTTTCGAGAAAACTCATTTTCTTCTATGTGCCATGCCGGCTGTAAGTAAAAGCACGGTAACAACAGTGCTTTTCAGGTAGCTTCGAGGCCGCATGAATGGAGCTTTCAAAACGGGAAAACAAGCCTTGTGCCATCAGTCTCTAATTTCTAGGTTGACACGCAGCATACACGCAGGAGCAGAGCTTCCTGGTTCTACGCAGTGTTCTGGTACTGAAACGGGTGCTGAAGCAAGGCCCCTAGGAGTGTTGAAAAGCTTACTACCTTGAAACTAAAGCAGAACAACGATGAAGGCCTCATGGAGCTGCTGCACGCCTCTCGTTTTGCAAGGATAATCAGGGCCTTACTTCGAAGCTTGGGCTCACGTTGACTTTCACTTTAGGTATAGCGCAGAGCAGGGTGAGCTTCCAACAAGGAACTGGAAACCCAAGGTTTCTTAGGAGAAAACTCATTTTCTTCTCAGAACCATGCTGGCAGTGAGGAAAACCCCGGCAACAACAATGCTTTTCACGTAGCTTCGAGGCCGCATGAACGGAGCTTTCATAATGGGAAAAGAAGCCTTATGCCATCAGTCTCCAATTTCTAGGTTGACACGCAGCATACACGCAGGACCAGAGCTTACTGTCTCTACGCAGTGTTCTGGTACCGAAACGGTTGCTTAAGCAAAGTCCCTAGGAGTCTTGGAAAGCTTACTACCGTGAAACTAAAGCAGAACAGCGATGAAGGCCTCATGGAGCTGCTGCACGCCTCCCGTATTGCCAGCATAATCAGGGCATTACTTCGAGGCTAGTGCTCACATTGACTTTCACGTTTGGTATAGAGCAGAGCCGGGTGAGCTGCCAACTAGGAACTGGAAGCACAAGGTTTCTTTCGAGAAAACTCATTTTCTTCTATGTGCCATGCCGGCTGTAAGTAAAAGCACGGTAACAACAGTGCTTTTCAGGTAGCTTCGGGGCCGCATCAACGGAGCTTTCATAATGGGAAAACTAGCCTTGTGCCGTCAGTCTCTAATTTCTAGGTTGACACGCAGCATAAACGCAGTACAGAGCTTCCTGGTTCTACGCAGTGTTCTGGTACTGAAACGGGTGCTGAAGCAAGGCCCCTAGGAGTGTTGAAAAGCTTACTACCTTGAAACTAAAGCAGAACAACGATGAAGGCCTCATGGAGCTGCTGCACGCCTCTCGTTTTGCAAGGATAATCAGGGCCTTACTTCGAAGCTTGGGCTCACGTTGACTTTCACTTTAGGTATAGCGCAGAGCAGGGTGAGCTTCCAACAAGGAACTGGAAACCCAAGGTTTCTTAGGAGAAAACTCAGTTTCTTCTCAGAACCATGCCGGCAGTGAGGAAAACCCCGGCAACAACAATGCTTTTCAGGTAGCTTCGAGGCCGCATGAACGGAGCTTTCATAATGGGAAAAGAAGCCTTATGCCATCAGTCTCCAATATCTAGGTTGACACGCAGCATACACGCAGGACCAGAGCTTACTGTCTCTACGCAGTGTTCTGGTACCGAAACGGTTGCTTAAGCAAAGTCCCTAGGAGTCTTGGAAAGCTTACTACCGTGAAACTAAAGCAGAACAGCGATGAAGGCCTCATGGAGCTGCTGCACGCCTCCCGTTTTGCCAGCATAATCAGGGCCTTACTTCGAGGCTAGTGCTCACATTGACTTTCACGTTTGGTATAGAGCAGAGCAGGGTGAGCTTCCAACTAGGAACTGGAAGCACAAGGTTTCTTTCGAGAAAACTCATTTTCTTCTATGTGCCATGCCAGCTGTAAGTAAAAGCACGGTAACAACAGTGCTTTTCAGGTAGCTTCGGGGCCGCATCAATGGAGCTTTCAAAACGGGAAAACAAGCCTTGTGCCATCAGTCTCTAATTTCTAGGTTGACACGCAGCATACACGCAGGAGCAGAGCTTCCTGGTTCTACGCAGTGTCTGGTACTGAAACGGGTGCTGAAGCAAGGCCCCTAGGAGTGTTGAAAAGCTTACTACCTTGAAACTAAAGCAGAACAACGATGAAGGCCTCATGGAGCTGCTGCACGCCTCTCGTTTTGCAAGGATAATTAGGGCCTTACTTCGAAGCTTCGGCTCACGTTGACTTTCACTTTAGGTATAGCGCAGAGCAGGGTGAGCTTCCAACAAGGAACTGGAAACCCAAGGTTTCTTAGGATAAAACTCAGTTTCTTCTCAGAACCATGCCGGCAGTGAGGAAAACCCCGGCAACAACAATGCTTTTCAGGTAGCTTCGAGGCCGCATGAACGGAGCTTTCATAATGGCAAAAGAAGCCTTATGCCATCAGTCTCCAATTTCTAGGTTGACACGCAGCATACACGCAGGACCAGAGCTTACTGTCTCTACGCAGTGTTCTGGTACCGAAACGGTTGCTTAAGCAAAGTCCCTAGGAATGTTGGAAAGCTTACTACCGTGAAACTAAAGCAGAACAGCGATGAAGGCCTCATGGAGCTGCTGCACGCCTCCCGTATTGCCAGCATAATCAGGGCCTTACTTCGAGGCTAGTGCTCACATTGACTTTCACGTTTGGTATAGAGCAGAGCCGGGTGAGCTTCCAACTAGGAACTGGAAGCACAAGGTTTCTTTCGAGAAAACTCATTTTCTTCTATGTGCCATGCCGGCTGTAAGTAAAAGCACGGTAACAACAGTGCTTTTCAGGTAGCTTCGAGGCCGCATGAATGGAGCTTTCAAAACGGGAAAACAAGCCTTGTGCCGTCAGCCTCTAATTTCTAGGTTGACACGCAGCATACACGCAGGAGCAGAGCTTCCTGGTTCTACGCAGTGTTCTGGTACTGAAACGGGTGCTGAAGCAAGGCCCCTAGGAGTGTTGAAAAGCTTACTACCTTGAAACTAAAGCAGAACAACGATGAAGGCCTCATGGAGCTGCTGCACGCCTCTCGTTTTGCAAGGATAATCAGGGCCTTACTTCGAAGCTTGGGCTCACGTTGACTTTCACTTTAGGTATAGCGCAGAGCAGGGTGAGCTTCCAACAAGGAACTGGAAACCCAAGGTTTCTTAGGAGAAAACTCAGTTTCTTCTCAGAACCATGCCGGCAGTGAGGAAAACCCCGGCAACAACAATGCTTTTCAGGTAGCTTCGAGGCCGCATGAACGGAGCTTTCATAATGGCAAAAGAAGCCTTATGCCATCAGTCTCCAATTTCTAGGTTGACACGCAGCATACACGCAGGACCAGAGCTTACTGTCTCTACGCAGTGTTCTGGTACCGAAACGGTTGCTTAAGCAAAGTCCCTAGGAGTCTTGGAAAGCTTACTACCGTGAAACTAAAGCAGAACAGCGATGAAGGCCTCATGGAGCTGCTGCACGCCTCCCGTTTTGCCAGGATAATCAGGGCCTTACTTCGAGGCTAGTGCTCACAATGACTTTCACGTTTGGTATAGAGCAGAGCCGGGTGAGCTTCCAACTAGGAACTGGAAGCACAAGGTTTCTTTCGAGAAAACTCATTTTCTTCTATGTGCCATGCCGGCTGTAAGTAAAAGCACGGTAACAACAGTGCTTTTCAGGTAGCTTCGGGGCCGCATCAACGGAGCTTTCATAATGGGAAAACTAGCCTTGTGCCATCAGTCTCCAATTTCTAGGTTGACACGCAGCATACACGCAGGACCAGAGCTTACTGTCTCTACGCAGTGTTCTGGTACCGAAACGGTTGCTTAAGCAAAGTCCCTAGGAATGTTGGAAAGCTTACTACCGTGAAACTAAAGCAGAACAGCGATGAAGGCCTCATGGAGCTGCTGCACGCCTCCCGTATTGCCAGCATAATCAGGGCCTTACTTCGAGGCTAGTGCTCACATTGACTTTCACGTTTGGTATAGAGCAGAGCAGGGTGAGCTTCCAACTAGGAACTGGAAGCACAAGGTTTCTTTCGAGAAAACTCATTTTCTTCTATGTGCCATGCCGGCTGTAAGTAAAAGCACGGTAACAACAGTGCTTTTCAGGTAGCTTCGGGGCCGCATCAACGGAGCTTTCATAATGGGAAAACTAGCCTTGTGCCGTCAGTCTCTAATTTCTAGGTTGACACGCAGCATACACGCAGGAGCAGAACTTCCTGGTTCTACGCAGTGTTCTGGTACTGAAACGGGTGCTGAAGCAAGGCCCCTAGGAGTGTTGAAAAGCTTACTACCTTGAAACTAAAGCAGAACAACGATGAAGGCCTCATGGAGCTGCTGCACGCCTCTCGTTTTGCAAGGATAATCAGGGCCTTACTTCGAAGCTTGGGCTCACGTTGACTTTCACTTTAGGTATAGCGCAGAGCAGGGTGAGCTTCCAACAAGGAACTGGAAACCCAAGGTTTCTTAGGAGAAAACTCATTTTCTTCTCAGAACCATGCCGGCAGTGAGGAAAACCCCGGCAACAACAATGCTTTTCAGGTAGCTTCGAGGCCGCATGAACGGAGCTTTCATAATGGCAAAAGAAGCCTTATGCCATCAGTCTCCAATTTCTAGGTTGACACGCAGCATACACGCAGGACCAGAGCTTACTGTCTCTACGCAGTGTTCTGGTACCGAAACGGTTGCTTAAGCAAAGTCCCTAGGAGTCTTGGAAAGCTTACTACCGTGAAACTAAAGCAGAACAGCGATGAAGGCCTCATGGAGCTGCTGCACGCCTCCCGTTTTGCCAGCATAATCAGGGCCTTACTTCGAGGCTAGTGCTCACATTGACTTTCACGTTTGGTATAGAGCAGAGCCGGGTGAGCTTCCAACTAGGAACTGGAAGCACAAGGTTTCTTTCGAGAAAACTCATTTTCTTCTATGTGCCATGCCAGCTGTAAGTAAAAGCACGGTAACAACAGTGCTTTTCAGGTAGCTTCGGGGCCGCATCAATGGAGCTTTCAAAACGGGAAAACAAGCCTTGTGCCATCAGTCTCTAATTTCTAGGTTGACACGCAGCATACACGCAGGAGCAGAGCTTCCTGGTTCTACGCAGTGTTCTGGTACTGAAACGGGTGCTGAAGCAAGGCCCCTAGGAGTGTTGAAAAGCTTACTACCTTGAAACTAAAGCAGAACAACGATGAAGGCCTCATGGAGCTGCTGCACGCCTCTCGTTTTGCAAGGATAATCAGGGCCTTACTTCGAAGCTTGGGCTCACGTTGACTTTCACTTTAGGTATAGCGCAGAGCAGGGTGAGCTTCCAACAAGGAACTGGAAACCCAAGGTTTCTTAGGAGAAAACTCATTTTCTTCTCAGAACCATGCCGGCAGTGAGGAAAACCCCGGCAACAACAATGCTTTTCAGGTAGCTTCGAGGCCGCATGAACGGAGCTTTCATAATGGGAAAAGAAGCCTTATGCCATCAGTCTCCAATTTCTAGGTGGACACGCAGCATACACGCAGGACCAGAGCTTACTGTCTCTACGCAGTGTTCTGGTACCGAAACGGTTGCTTAAGCAAAGTCCCTAGGAGTCTTGGAAAGCTTACTACCGTGAAACTAAAGCAGAACAGCGATGAAGGCCTCATGGAGCTGCTGCACGCCTCCCGTTTTGCCAGCATAATCAGGGCCTTACTTCGAGGCTAGTGCTCACATAACTTTCACGTTTGGTATAGAGCAGAGCAGGGTGAGCTTCCAACTAGGAACTGGAAACACAAGGTTTCTTTCGAGAAAACTCATTTTCTTCTATGTGCCATGCCAGCTGTAAGTAAAAGCACGGTAACTACAGTGCTTTTCAGGTAGCTTCGGGGCCGCATCAACGGAGCTTTCATAATGGGAAAACTAGCCTTGTGCCGTCAGTCTCTAATTTCTAGGTTGACACGCAGCATACACGCAGGAGCAGAGCTTCCTGGTTCTACGCAGTGTTCTGGTACTGAAACGGGTGCTGAAGCAAGGCCCCTAGGAGTGTTGAAAAGCTTACTACCTTTAAACTAAAGCAGAACAACGATGAAGGCCTCATGGAGCTGCTGCACGCCTCTCGTTTTGCAAGGATAATCAGGGCCTTACTTCGAAGCTTGGGCTCACGTTGACTTTCACTTTAGGTATAGCGCAGAGCAGGGTGAGCTTCCAACAAGGAACTGGAAACCCAAGGTTTCTTAGGAGAAAACTCATTTTCTTCTCAGAACCATGCCGGCAGTGAGGAAAACCCCGGCAACAACAATGCTTTTCAGGTAGCTTCGAGGCCGCATGAACGGAGCTTTCATAATGGCAAAAGAAGCCTTATGCCATCAGTCTCCAATTTCTAGGTTGACACGCAGCATACACGCAGGACCAGAGCTTACTGTCTCTACACAGTGTTCTGGTACCGAAACGGTTGCTTAAGCAAAGTCCCTAGGAATGTTGGAAAGCTACTACCGTGAAACTAAAGCAGAACAGCGATGAAGGCCTCATGGAGCTGCTGCACGACTCCCGTTTTGCCAGCATAATCAGGGCCTTACTTCGAGGCTAGTGCTCACATTGACTTTCACGTTTGGTATAGAGCAGAGCCGGGTGAGCTTCCAACTAGGAACTGGAAGCACAAGGTTTCTTTCGAGAAAACTCATTTTCTTCTATGTGCCATGCCAGCTGTAAGTAAAAGCACGGTAACAACAGTGCTTTTCAGGTAGCTTCGGGGCCGCATCAACGGAGCTTTCATAATGGGAAAACTAGCCTTGTGCCATCAGTCTCTAATTTCTAGGTTGACACGCAGCATACACGCAGGAGCAGAGCTTCCTGGTTCTACGCAGTGTTCTGGTACTGAAACGGGTGCTGAAGCAAGGCCCCTAGGTGTGTTGAAAAGCTTACTACCTTGAAACTAAAGCAGAACAACGATGAAGGCCTCTTGGAGCTGCTGCACGCCTCTCGTTTTGCAAGGATAATTAGGGCCTTACTTCGAAGCTTCGGCTCACGTTGACTTTCACTTTAGGTATAGCGCAGAGCAGGGTGAGCTTCCAACAAGGAACTGGAAACCCAAGGTTTCTTAGGAGAAAACTCAGTTTCTTCTCAGAACCATGCCGGCAGTGAGGAAAACCCCGGCAACAACAATGCTTTTCAGGTAGCTTCGAGGCCGCATGAACGGAGCTTTCATAATGGGAAAAGAAGCCTTATGCCATCAGTCTCCAATTTCTAGGTTGACACGCAGCATACACGCAGGAGCAGAGCTTCCTGGTTCTACGCAGTGTTCTGGTACTGAAACGGGTGCTGAAGCAAGGCCCCTAGGAGTGTTGAAAAGCTTACTACCTTGAAACTAAAGCAGAACAACGATGAAGGCCTCATGGAGCTGCTGCACGCCTCCCGTATTGCCAGCATAATCAGGGCCTTACTTCGAGGCTAGTGCTCACATTGACTTTCACGTTTGGTATAGAGCAGAGCCGGGTGAGCTTCCAACTAGGAACTGGAAGCACAAGGTTTCTTTCGAGAAAACTCATTTTCTTCTATGTGCCATGCCGGCTGTAAGTAAAAGCACGGTAACTACAGTGCTTTTCAGGTAGCTTCGGGGCCGCATCAACGGAGCTTTCATAATGGGAAAACTAGCCTTGTGCCGTCAGTCCCTAATTTCTAGGTTGACACGCAGCATACACGCAGGAGCAGAGCTTCCTGGTTCTACGCAGTGTTCTGGTACTGAAACGGGTGCTGAAGCAAGGCCCCTAGGAGTGTTGAAAAGCTTACTACCTTGAAACTAAAGCAGAACAACGATGAAGGCCTCATGGAGCTGCTGCACGCCTCTCGTTTTGCAAGGATAATCAGGGCCTTACTTCGAAGCTTGGGCTCACGTTGACTTTCACTTTAGGTATAGCGCAGAGCAGGGTGAGCTTCCAACAAGGAACTGGAAACCCAAGGTTTCTTAGGAGAAAACTCATTTTCTTCTCAGAACCATGCCGGCAGTGAGGAAAACCCCGGCAACAACAATGCTTTTCAGGTAGCTTCGAGGCCGCATGAACGGAGCTTTCATAATGGCAAAAGAAGCCTTATGCCATCAGTCTCCAATTTCTAGGTTGACACGCAGCATACACGCAGGACCAGAGCTTACTGTCTCTACACAGTGTTCTGGTACCGAAACGGTTGCTTAAGCAAAGTCCCTAGGAGTCTTGGAAAGCTTACTACCGTGAAACTAAAGCAGAACAGCGATGAAGGCCTCATGGAGCTGCTGCACGCCTCCCGTATTGCCAGCATAATTAGGGCATTACTTCGAGGCTAGTGCTCACATTGACTTTCACGTTTGGTATAGAGCAGAGCCGGGTGAGCTTCCAACTAGGAACTGGAAGCACAAGGTTTCTTTCGAGAAAACTCATTTTCTTCTATGTGCCATGCCGGCTGTAAGTAAAAGCACGGTAACAACAGTGCTTTTCAGGTAGCTTCGAGGCCGCATGAATGGAGCTTTCAAAACGGGAAAAGAAGCCTTGTGCCATCAGTCTCTAATTTCTAGGTTGACACGCAGCATACACGCAGGAGCAGAGCTTCCTGGGTCTACGCAGTGTTCTGGTACTGAAACGGGTGCTGAAGCAAGGCCCCTAGGAGTGTTGAAAAGCTTACTACCTTGAAACTAAAGCAGAACAACGATGAAGGCCTCATGGAGCTGCTGCACGCCTCTCGTTTTGCAAGGATAATCAGGGCCTTACTTCGAAGCTTGGGCTCACGTTGACTTTCACTTTAGGTATAGCGCAGAGCAGGGTGAGCTTCCAAGAAGGAACTGGAAACCCAAGGTTTCTTAGGAGAAAACTCATTTTCTTCTCAGAACCATGCCGGCAGTGAGGAAAACCCCGGCAACAACAATGCTTTTCAGGTAGCTTCGAGGCCGCATGAACGGAGCTTTCGTAATGGGAAAAGAAGCCTTATGCCATCAGTCTCCAATTTCTAGGTTGACACGCAGCATACACGCAGGACCAGAGCTTACTGTCTCTACGCAGTGTTCTGGTACCGAAACGGTTGCTTAAGCAAAGTCCCTAGGAGTCTTGGAAAGCTTACTACCGTGAAACTAAAGCAGAACAGCGATGAAGGCCTCATGGAGCTGCTGCACGCCTCCCGTTTTGCCAGCATAATCAGGGCCTTACTTCGAGGCTAGTGCTCACATTGACTTTCACGTTTGGTATAGAGCAGAGCAGGGTGAGCTTCCAACTAGGAACTGGAAGCACAAGGTTTCTTTCGAGAAAACTCATTTTCTTCTATGTGCCATGCCGGCTGTAAGTAAAAGCACGGTAACAACAGTGCTTTTCAGGTAGCTTCGGGGCCGCATCAATGGAGCTTTCAAAACGGGAAAACAAGCCTTGTGCCATCAGTCTCTAATTTCTAGGTTGACACGCAGCATACACGCAGGAGCAGAGCTTCCTGGTTCTACGCAGTGTTCTGGTACTGAAACGGGTGCTGAAGCAAGGCCCCTAGGAGTGTTGAAAAGCTTACTACCGTGAAACTAAAGCAGAACAGCGATGAAGGCCTCATGGAGCTGCTGCACGCCTCCCGTTTTGCCAGCATAATCAGGGCCTTACTTCGAGGCTAGTGCTCACATTGACTTTCACGTTTGGTATAGAGCAGAGCAGGGTGAGCTTCCAACTAGGAACTGGAAGCACAAGGTTTCTTTCGAGAAAACTCATTTTCTTCTATGTGCCATGCCAGCTGTAAGTAAAAGCACGGTAACAACAGTGCTTTTCAGGGAGCTTCGAGGCCGCATGAATGGAGCTTTCAAAACGGGAAAACAAGCCTTGTGCCGTCAGTCTCTAATTTCTAGGTTGACACGCAGCATACACGCAGGACCAGAGCTTACTGTCTCTACGCAGTGTTCTGGTACCGAAACGGTTGCTTAAGCAAAGTCCCTAGGAATGTTGGAAAGCTTACTACCGTGAAACTAAAGCAGAACAGCGATGAAGGCCTCATGGAGCTGCTGCACGCCTCCCGTATTGCCAGCATAATCAGGGCCTTACTTCGAGGCTAGTGCTCACATTGACTTTCACGTTTGGTATAGAGCAGAGCCGGGTGAGCTTCCAACTAGGAACTGGAAGCACAAGGTTTCTTTCGAGAAAACTCATTTTCTTCTATGTGCCATGCCGGCTGTAAGTAAAAGCACGGTAACAACAGTGCTTTTCAGGTAGCTTCGGGGCCGCATCAACGGAGCTTTCATAATGGGAAAACTAGCCTTGTGCCGTCAGTCTCTAATTTCTAGGTTGACACTCAGCATACACGCAGGAGCAGAGCTTCCTGGTTCTACGCAGTGTTCTGGTACTGAAACGGGTGCTGAAGCAAGGCCCCTAGGAGTGTTGAAAAGCTTACTACCTTGAAACTAAAGCAGAACAACGATGAAGGCCTCATGGAGCTGCTGCACGCCTCTCGTTTTGCAAGGATAATCAGGGCCTTACTTCGAAGCTTGGGCTCACGTTGACTTTCACTTTAGGTATAGCGCAGAGCAGGGTGAGCTTCCAACAAGGAACTGGAAACCCAAGGTTTCTTAGGAGAAAACTCATTTTCTTCTCAGAACCATGCCGGCAGTGAGGAAAACCCCGGCAACAACAATGCTTTTCAGGTAGCTTCGAGGCCGCATGAACGGAGCTTTCATAATGGGAAAAGAAGCCTTATGCCATCAGTCTCCAATTTCTAGGTTGACACGCAGCATACACGCAGGACCAGAGCTTACTGTCTCTACGCAGTGTTCTGGTACCGAAACGGTTGCTTAAGCAAAGTCCCTAGGAGTCCTGGAAAGCTTACTACCGTGAAACTAAAGCAGAACAGCGATGAAGGCCTCATGGAGCTGCTGCACGCCTCCCGTATTGCCAGCATAATCAGGGCCTTACTTCGAGGCTAGTGCTCACATTGACTTTCACGTTTGGTATAGAGCAGAGCCGGGTGAGCTTCCAACTAGGAACTGGAAGCACAAGGTTTCTTTCGAGAAAACTCATTTTCTTCTATGTGCCATGCCGGCTGTAAGTAAAAGCACGGTAACAACAGTGCTTTTCAGGTAGCTTCGGGGCCGCATCAACGGAGCTTTCATAATGGGAAAACTAGCCTTGTGCCGTCAGTCTCTAATTTCTAGGTTGACACTCAGCATAAACGCAGGAGCAGAGCTTCCTGGTTCTACGCAGTGTTCTGGTACTGAAACGGGTGCTGAAGCAAGGCCCCTAGGAGTGTTGAAAAGCTTACTACCTTGAAACTAAAGCAGAACAACGATGAAGGCCTCATGGAGCTGCTGCACGCCTCTCGTTTTGCAAGGATAATCAGGGCCTTACTTCGAAGCTTGGGCTCACGTTGACTTTCACTTTAGGTATAGCGCAGAGCAGGGTGAGCTTCCAAGAAGGAACTGGAAACCCAAGGTTTCTTAGGAGAAAACTCATTTTCTTCTCAGAACCATGCCGGCAGTGAGGAAAACCCCGGCAACAACAATGCTTTTCAGGTAGCTTCGAGGCCGCATGAACGGAGCTTTCATAATCGGAAAAGAAGCCTTATGCCATCAGTCTCCAATTTCTAGGTTGACACGCAGCATACACGCAGGACCAGAGCTTACTGTCTCTACGCAGTGTTCTGGTACCGAAACGGTTGCTTAAGCAAAGTCCCTAGGAGTCCTGGAAAGCTTACTACCGTGAAACTAAAGCAGAACAGCGATGAAGGCCTCATGGAGCTGCTGCACGCCTCCCGTTTTGCCAGCATAATCAGGGCCTTACTTCGAGGCTAGTGCTCACATTGACTTTCACGTTTGGTATAGAGCAGAGCAGGGTGAGCTTCCAACTAGGAACTGGAAGCACAAGGTTTCTTTCGAGAAAACTCATTTTCTTCTATGTGCCATGCCAGCTGTAAGTAAAAGCACGGTAACAACAGTGCTTTTCAGGTAGCTTCGGGGCCGAATGAATGGAGCTTTCAAAACGGGAAAACAAGCCTTGTGCCATCAGTCTCTAATTTCTAGGTTGACACGCAGCATACACGCAGGAGCAGAGCTTCCTGGTTCTACGCAGTGTTCTGGTACTGAAACGGGTGCTGAAGCAAGTCCCCTAGGAGTGTTGAAAAGCTTACTACCTTGAAACTAAAGCAGAACAACGATGAAGGCCTCATGGAGCTGCTGCACGCCTCTCGTTTTGCAAGGATAATCAGGGCCTTACTTCGAAGCTTGGGCTCACGTTGACTTTCACTTTAGGTATAGCGCAGAGCAGGGTGAGCTTCCAACAAGGAACTGGAAACCCAAGGTTTCTTAGGAGAAAACTCATTTTCTTCTCAGAACCATACCGGCAGTGAGGAAAACCCCGGCAACAACAATGCTTTTCAGGTAGCTTCGAGGCCGCATGAACGGAGCTTTCATAATGGGAAAAGAAGCCTTATGCCATCAGTCTCCAATTTCTAGGTTGACACGCAGCATACACGCAGGACCAGAGCTTACTGTCTCTACGCAGTGTTCTGGTACCGAAACGGTTGCTTAAGCAAAGTCCCTAGGAATGTTGGAAAGCTACTACCGTGAAACTAAAGCAGAACAGCGATGAAGGCCTCATGGAGCTGCTGCACGCCTCCCGTTTTGCCAGCATAATCAGGGCCTTACTTCGAGGCTAGTGCTCACATTGACTTTCACGTTTGGTATAGAGCAGAGCCGGGTGAGCTTCCAACTAGGAACTGGAAGCACAAGGTTTCTCTCGAGAAAACTCATTTTCTTCTATGAGCCATGCCAGCTGTAAGTAAAAGCACGGTAACTACAGTGCTTCTCAGGTAGCTTCGGGGCCGCATCAACGGAGCTTTCATAATGGGAAAACTAGCCTTGTGCCGTCAGTCTCTAATTTCTAGGTTGACACGCAGCATACACGCAGGAGCAGAGCTTCCTGGTTCTACGCAGTGTTCTGGTACTGAAACGGGTGCTGAAGCAAGGCCCCTAGGAGTGTTGAAAAGCTTACTACCTTGAAACTAAAGCAGAACAACGATGAAGGCCTCATGGAGCTGCTGCACGCCTCTCGTTTTGCAAGGATAATCAGGGCCTTACTTCGAAGCTTGGGCTCACGTTGACTTTCACTTTAGGTATAGCGCAGAGCAGGGTGAGCTTCCAACAAGGAACTGGAAACCCAAGGTTTCTTAGGAGAAAACTCATTTTCTTCTCAGAACCATGCCGGCAGTGAGGAAAACCCCGGCAACAACAATGCTTTTCAGGTAGCTTCGAGGCCGCATGAACGGAGCTTTCATAATGGGAAAAGAAGCCTTATGCCATCAGTCTCCAATTTCTAGGTTGACACGCAGCATACACGCAGGACCAGAGCTTACTGTCTCTACGCAGTGTTCTGGTACCGAAACGGTTGCTTAAGCAAAGTCCCTAGGAGTCTTGGAAAGCTTACTACCGTGAAACTAAAGCAGAACAGCGATGAAGGCCTCATGGAGCTGCTGCACGCCTCCCGTTTTGCCAGGATAATCAGGGCCTTACTTCGAGGCTAGTGCTCACATTGACTTTCACGTTTGGTATAGAGCAGAGCCGGGTGAGCTTCCAACTAGGAACTGGAAGCACAAGGTTTCTTTCGAGAAAACTCATTTTCTTCTATGTGCCATGCCGGCTGTAAGTAAAAGCACGGTAACAACAGTGCTTTTCAGGTAGCTTCGGGGCCGCATGAATGGAGCTTTCATAATGGGAAAACTAGCCTTGTGCCATCAGTCTCTAATTTCTAGGTTGACACGCAGCATACACGCAGGAGCATAGCTTCCTGGTTCTACGCAGTGTTCTGGTACTGAAACGGGTGCTGAAGCAAGGCCCCGAGGAGTGTTGAAAAGCTTACTACCTTGAAACTAAAGCAGAACAACGATGAAGGCCTCATGGAGCTGCTGCACGCCTCTCGTTTTGCAAGGATAATCAGGGCCTTACTTCGAAGCTTGGGCTCACGTTGACTTTCACTTTAGGTATAGCGCAGAGCAGGGTGAGCTTCCAAGAAGGAACTGGAAACCCAAGGTTTCTTAGGAGAAAACTCAGTTTCTTCTCAGAACCATGCCGGCAGTGAGGAAAACCCCGGCAACAACAATGCTTTTCAGGTAGCTTCGAGGCCGCATGAACGGAGCTTTCATAATGGGAAAAGAAGCCTTATGCCATCAGTCTCCAATTTCTAGGTTGACACGCAGCATACACGCAGGACCAGAGCTTACTGTCTCTACGCAGTGTTCTGGTACCGAAACGGTTGCTTAAGCAAAGTCCCTAGGAATGTTGGAAAGCTTACTACCGTGAAACTAAAGCAGAACAGCGATGAAGGCCTCATGGAGCTGCTGCACGCCTCCCGTATTGCCAGCATAATCAGGGCCTTACTTCGAGGCTAGTGCTCACATTGACTTTCACGTTTGGTATAGAGCAGAGCCGGGTGAGCTTCCAACTAGGAACTGGAAGCACAAGGTTTCTTTCGAGAAAACTCATTTTCTTCTATGTGCCATGCCGGCTGTAAGTAAAAGCACGGTAACAACAGTGCTTTTCAGGTAGCTTCGAGGCCGCATGAATGGAGATTTCAAAACGGGAAAACAAGCCTTGTGCCATCAGTCTCTAATTTCTAGGTTGACACGCAGCATACACGCAGGAGCAGAGCTTCCTGGTTCTACGCAGTGTTCTGGTACTTAAACGGGTGCTGAAGCAAGTCCCCTAGGAGTGTTGAAAAGCTTACTACCTTGAAACTAAAGCAGAACAACGATGAAGGCCTCATGGAGCTGCTGCACGCCTCTCGTTTTGCAAGGATAATCAGGGCCTTACTTCGAAGCTTGGGCTCACGTTGACTTTCACTTTAGGTATAGCGCAGAGCAGGGTGAGCTTCCAACAAGGAACTGGAAACCCAAGGTTTCTTAGGAGAAAACTCAGTTTCTTCTCAGAACCATGCCGGCAGTGAGGAAAACCCCGGCAACAACAATGCTTTTCAGGTAGCTTCGAGGCCGCATGAACGGAGCTTTCATAATGGGAAAAGAAGCCTTATGCCATCAGTCTCCAATTTCTAGGTTGACACGCAGCATACACGCAGGAGCAGAGCTTCCTGGTTCTACGCAGTGTTCTGGTACTGAAACGGGTGCTGAAGCAAGGCCCCTAGGAGTGTTGAAAAGCTTACTACCTTGAAACTAAAGCAGAACAACGATGAAGGCCTCATGGAGCTGCTGCACGCCTCCCGTATTGCCAGCATAATCAGGGCCTTACTTCGAGGCTAGTGCTCACATTGACTTTCACGTTTGGTATAGAGCAGAGCCGGGTGAGCTTCCAACTAGGAACTGGAAGCACAAGGTTTCTTTCGAGAAAACTCATTTTCTTCTATGTGCCATGCCGGCTGTAAGTAAAAGCACGGTAACTACAGTGCTTTTCAGGTAGCTTCGGGGCCGCATCAACGGAGCTTTCATAATGGGAAAACTAGCCTTGTGCCGTCAGTCCCTAATTTCTAGGTTGACACGCAGCATACACGCAGGAGCAGAGCTTCCTGGTTCTACGCAGTGTTCTGGTACTGAAACGGGTGCTGAAGCAAGGCCCCTAGGAGTGTTGAAAAGCTTACTACCTTGAAACTAAAGCAGAACAACGATGAAGGCCTCATGGAGCTGCTGCACGCCTCTCGTTTTGCAAGGATAATCAGGGCCTTACTTCGAAGCTTGGGCTCACGTTGACTTTCACTTTAGGTATAGCGCAGAGCAGGGTGAGCTTCCAACAAGGAACTGGAAACCCAAGGTTTCTTAGGAGAAAACTCATTTTCTTCTCAGAACCATGCCGGCAGTGAGGAAAACCCCGGCAACAACAATGCTTTTCAGGTAGCTTCGAGGCCGCATGAACGGAGCTTTCATAATGGCAAAAGAAGCCTTATGCCATCAGTCTCCAATTTCTAGGTTGACACGCAGCATACACGCAGGACCAGAGCTTACTGTCTCTACACAGTGTTCTGGTACCGAAACGGTTGCTTAAGCAAAGTCCCTAGGAGTCTTGGAAAGCTTACTACCGTGAAACTAAAGCAGAACAGCGATGAAGGCCTCATGGAGCTGCTGCACGCCTCCCGTATTGCCAGCATAATTAGGGCATTACTTCGAGGCTAGTGCTCACATTGACTTTCACGTTTGGTATAGAGCAGAGCCGGGTGAGCTTCCAACTAGGAACTGGAAGCACAAGGTTTCTTTCGAGAAAACTCATTTTCTTCTATGTGCCATGCCGGCTGTAAGTAAAAGCACGGTAACAACAGTGCTTTTCAGGTAGCTTCGAGGCCGCATGAATGGAGCTTTCAAAACGGGAAAAGAAGCCTTGTGCCATCAGTCTCTAATTTCTAGGTTGACACGCAGCATACACGCAGGAGCAGAGCTTCCTGGGTCTACGCAGTGTTCTGGTACTGAAACGGGTGCTGAAGCAAGGCCCCTAGGAGTGTTGAAAAGCTTACTACCTTGAAACTAAAGCAGAACAACGATGAAGGCCTCATGGAGCTGCTGCACGCCTCTCGTTTTGCAAGGATAATCAGGGCCTTACTTCGAAGCTTGGGCTCACGTTGACTTTCACTTTAGGTATAGCGCAGAGCAGGGTGAGCTTCCAAGAAGGAACTGGAAACCCAAGGTTTCTTAGGAGAAAACTCATTTTCTTCTCAGAACCATGCCGGCAGTGAGGAAAACCCCGGCAACAACAATGCTTTTCAGGTAGCTTCGAGGCCGCATGAACGGAGCTTTCGTAATGGGAAAAGAAGCCTTATGCCATCAGTCTCCAATTTCTAGGTTGACACGCAGCATACACGCAGGACCAGAGCTTACTGTCTCTACGCAGTGTTCTGGTACCGAAACGGTTGCTTAAGCAAAGTCCCTAGGAGTCTTGGAAAGCTTACTACCGTGAAACTAAAGCAGAACAGCGATGAAGGCCTCATGGAGCTGCTGCACGCCTCCCGTTTTGCCAGCATAATCAGGGCCTTACTTCGAGGCTAGTGCTCACATTGACTTTCACGTTTGGTATAGAGCAGAGCAGGGTGAGCTTCCAACTAGGAACTGGAAGCACAAGGTTTCTTTCGAGAAAACTCATTTTCTTCTATGTGCCATGCCGGCTGTAAGTAAAAGCACGGTAACAACAGTGCTTTTCAGGTAGCTTCGGGGCCGCATCAATGGAGCTTTCAAAACGGGAAAACAAGCCTTGTGCCATCAGTCTCTAATTTCTAGGTTGACACGCAGCATACACGCAGGAGCAGAGCTTCCTGGTTCTACGCAGTGTTCTGGTACTGAAACGGGTGCTGAAGCAAGGCCCCTAGGAGTGTTGAAAAGCTTACTACCGTGAAACTAAAGCAGAACAGCGATGAAGGCCTCATGGAGCTGCTGCACGCCTCCCGTTTTGCCAGCATAATCAGGGCCTTACTTCGAGGCTAGTGCTCACATTGACTTTCACGTTTGGTATAGAGCAGAGCAGGGTGAGCTTCCAACTAGGAACTGGAAGCACAAGGTTTCTTTCGAGAAAACTCATTTTCTTCTATGTGCCATGCCAGCTGTAAGTAAAAGCACGGTAACAACAGTGCTTTTCAGGGAGCTTCGAGGCCGCATGAATGGAGCTTTCAAAACGGGAAAACAAGCCTTGTGCCGTCAGTCTCTAATTTCTAGGTTGACACGCAGCATACACGCAGGACCAGAGCTTACTGTCTCTACGCAGTGTTCTGGTACCGAAACGGTTGCTTAAGCAAAGTCCCTAGGAATGTTGGAAAGCTTACTACCGTGAAACTAAAGCAGAACAGCGATGAAGGCCTCATGGAGCTGCTGCACGCCTCCCGTATTGCCAGCATAATCAGGGCCTTACTTCGAGGCTAGTGCTCACATTGACTTTCACGTTTGGTATAGAGCAGAGCCGGGTGAGCTTCCAACTAGGAACTGGAAGCACAAGGTTTCTTTCGAGAAAACTCATTTTCTTCTATGTGCCATGCCGGCTGTAAGTAAAAGCACGGTAACAACAGTGCTTTTCAGGTAGCTTCGGGGCCGCATCAACGGAGCTTTCATAATGGGAAAACTAGCCTTGTGCCGTCAGTCTCTAATTTCTAGGTTGACACTCAGCATACACGCAGGAGCAGAGCTTCCTGGTTCTACGCAGTGTTCTGGTACTGAAACGGGTGCTGAAGCAAGGCCCCTAGGAGTGTTGAAAAGCTTACTACCTTGAAACTAAAGCAGAACAACGATGAAGGCCTCATGGAGCTGCTGCACGCCTCTCGTTTTGCAAGGATAATCAGGGCCTTACTTCGAAGCTTGGGCTCACGTTGACTTTCACTTTAGGTATAGCGCAGAGCAGGGTGAGCTTCCAACAAGGAACTGGAAACCCAAGGTTTCTTAGGAGAAAACTCATTTTCTTCTCAGAACCATGCCGGCAGTGAGGAAAACCCCGGCAACAACAATGCTTTTCAGGTAGCTTCGAGGCCGCATGAACGGAGCTTTCATAATGGGAAAAGAAGCCTTATGCCATCAGTCTCCAATTTCTAGGTTGACACGCAGCATACACGCAGGACCAGAGCTTACTGTCTCTACGCAGTGTTCTGGTACCGAAACGGTTGCTTAAGCAAAGTCCCTAGGAGTCCTGGAAAGCTTACTACCGTGAAACTAAAGCAGAACAGCGATGAAGGCCTCATGGAGCTGCTGCACGCCTCCCGTATTGCCAGCATAATCAGGGCCTTACTTCGAGGCTAGTGCTCACATTGACTTTCACGTTTGGTATAGAGCAGAGCCGGGTGAGCTTCCAACTAGGAACTGGAAGCACAAGGTTTCTTTCGAGAAAACTCATTTTCTTCTATGTGCCATGCCGGCTGTAAGTAAAAGCACGGTAACAACAGTGCTTTTCAGGTAGCTTCGGGGCCGCATCAACGGAGCTTTCATAATGGGAAAACTAGCCTTGTGCCGTCAGTCTCTAATTTCTAGGTTGACACTCAGCATAAACGCAGGAGCAGAGCTTCCTGGTTCTACGCAGTGTTCTGGTACTGAAACGGGTGCTGAAGCAAGGCCCCTAGGAGTGTTGAAAAGCTTACTACCTTGAAACTAAAGCAGAACAACGATGAAGGCCTCATGGAGCTGCTGCACGCCTCTCGTTTTGCAAGGATAATCAGGGCCTTACTTCGAAGCTTGGGCTCACGTTGACTTTCACTTTAGGTATAGCGCAGAGCAGGGTGAGCTTCCAAGAAGGAACTGGAAACCCAAGGTTTCTTAGGAGAAAACTCATTTTCTTCTCAGAACCATGCCGGCAGTGAGGAAAACCCCGGCAACAACAATGCTTTTCAGGTAGCTTCGAGGCCGCATGAACGGAGCTTTCATAATGGGAAAAGAAGCCTTATGCCATCAGTCTCCAATTTCTAGGTTGACACGCAGCATACACGCAGGACCAGAGCTTACTGTCTCTACGCAGTGTTCTGGTACCGAAACGGTTGCTTAAGCAAAGTCCCTAGGAGTCCTGGAAAGCTTACTACCGTGAAACTAAAGCAGAACAGCGATGAAGGCCTCATGGAGCTGCTGCACGCCTCCCGTATTGCCAGCATAATCAGGGCCTTACTTCGAGGCTAGTGCTCACATTGACTTTCACGTTTGGTATAGAGCAGAGCCGGGTGAGCTTCCAACTAGGAACTGGAAGCACAAGGTTTCTTTCGAGAAAACTCATTTTCTTCTATGTGCCATGCCGGCTGTAAGTAAAAGCACGGTAACAACAGTGCTTTTCAGGTAGCTTCGGGGCCGCATCAACGGAGCTTTCATAATGGGAAAACTAGCCTTGTGCCGTCAGTCTCTAATTTCTAGGTTGACACTCAGCATAAACGCAGGAGCAGAGCTTCCTGGTTCTACGCAGTGTTCTGGTACTGAAACGGGTGCTGAAGCAAGGCCCCTAGGAGTGTTGAAAAGCTTACTACCTTGAAACTAAAGCAGAACAACGATGAAGGCCTCATGGAGCTGCTGCACGCCTCTCGTTTTGCAAGGATAATCAGGGCCTTACTTCGAAGCTTGGGCTCACGTTGACTTTCACTTTAGGTATAGCGCAGAGCAGGGTGAGCTTCCAAGAAGGAACTGGAAACCCAAGGTTTCTTAGGAGAAAACTCATTTTCTTCTCAGAACCATGCCGGCAGTGAGGAAAACCCCGGCAACAACAATGCTTTTCAGGTAGCTTCGAGGCCGCATGAACGGAGCTTTCATAATCGGAAAAGAAGCCTTATGCCATCAGTCTCCAATTTCTAGGTTGACACGCAGCATACACGCAGGACCAGAGCTTACTGTCTCTACGCAGTGTTCTGGTACCGAAACGGTTGCTTAAGCAAAGTCCCTAGGAGTCCTGGAAAGCTTACTACCGTGAAACTAAAGCAGAACAGCGATGAAGGCCTCATGGAGCTGCTGCACGCCTCCCGTTTTGCCAGCATAATCAGGGCCTTACTTCGAGGCTAGTGCTCACATTGACTTTCACGTTTGGTATAGAGCAGAGCAGGGTGAGCTTCCAACTAGGAACTGGAAGCACAAGGTTTCTTTCGAGAAAACTCATTTTCTTCTATGTGCCATGCCAGCTGTAAGTAAAAGCACGGTAACAACAGTGCTTTTCAGGTAGCTTCGGGGCCGAATGAATGGAGCTTTCAAAACGGGAAAACAAGCCTTGTGCCATCAGTCTCTAATTTCTAGGTTGACACGCAGCATACACGCAGGAGCAGAGCTTCCTGGTTCTACGCAGTGTTCTGGTACTGAAACGGGTGCTGAAGCAAGTCCCCTAGGAGTGTTGAAAAGCTTACTACCTTGAAACTAAAGCAGAACAACGATGAAGGCCTCATGGAGCTGCTGCACGCCTCTCGTTTTGCAAGGATAATCAGGGCCTTACTTCGAAGCTTGGGCTCACGTTGACTTTCACTTTAGGTATAGCGCAGAGCAGGGTGAGCTTCCAACAAGGAACTGGAAACCCAAGGTTTCTTAGGAGAAAACTCATTTTCTTCTCAGAACCATACCGGCAGTGAGGAAAACCCCGGCAACAACAATGCTTTTCAGGTAGCTTCGAGGCCGCATGAACGGAGCTTTCATAATGGGAAAAGAAGCCTTATGCCATCAGTCTCCAATTTCTAGGTTGACACGCAGCATACACGCAGGACCAGAGCTTACTGTCTCTACGCAGTGTTCTGGTACCGAAACGGTTGCTTAAGCAAAGTCCCTAGGAATGTTGGAAAGCTACTACCGTGAAACTAAAGCAGAACAGCG
Organism: Eubalaena glacialis; assembly: GCF_028564815.1. Taxonomy (NCBI): domain Eukaryota; kingdom Metazoa; phylum Chordata; class Mammalia; order Artiodactyla; family Balaenidae; genus Eubalaena; species Eubalaena glacialis. Next base: position 31,087,032 of record NC_083725.1, read on the forward strand.
ATGAAGGCCTCATGGAGCTGCTGCACGCCTCCCGTTTTGCCAGCATAATCAGGGCCTTACTTCGAGGCTAGTGCTCACATTGACTTTCACGTTTGGTATAGAGCAGAGCCGGGTGAGCTTCCAACTAGGAACTGGAAGCACAAGGTTTCTCTCGAGAAAACTCATTTTCTTCTATGAGCCATGCCAGCTGTAAGTAAAAGCACGGTAACTACAGTGCTTCTCAGGTAGCTTCGGGGCCGCATCAACGGAGCTTTCATAATGGGAAAACTAGCCTTGTGCCGTCAGTCTCTAATTTCTAGGTTGACACGCAGCATACACGCAGGAGCAGAGCTTCCTGGTTCTACGCAGTGTTCTGGTACTGAAACGGGTGCTGAAGCAAGGCCCCTAGGAGTGTTGAAAAGCTTACTACCTTGAAACTAAAGCAGAACAACGATGAAGGCCTCATGGAGCTGCTGCACGCCTCTCGTTTTGCAAGGATAATCAGGGCCTTACTTCGAAGCTTGGGCTCACGTTGACTTTCACTTTAGGTATAGCGCAGAGCAGGGTGAGCTTCCAACAAGGAACTGGAAACCCAAGGTTTCTTAGGAGAAAACTCATTTTCTTCTCAGAACCATGCCGGCAGTGAGGAAAACCCCGGCAACAACAATGCTTTTCAGGTAGCTTCGAGGCCGCATGAACGGAGCTTTCATAATGGGAAAAGAAGCCTTATGCCATCAGTCTCCAATTTCTAGGTTGACACGCAGCATACACGCAGGACCAGAGCTTACTGTCTCTACGCAGTGTTCTGGTACCGAAACGGTTGCTTAAGCAAAGTCCCTAGGAGTCTTGGAAAGCTTACTACCGTGAAACTAAAGCAGAACAGCGATGAAGGCCTCATGGAGCTGCTGCACGCCTCCCGTTTTGCCAGGATAATCAGGGCCTTACTTCGAGGCTAGTGCTCACATTGACTTTCACGTTTGGTATAGAGCAGAGCCGGGTGAGCTTCCAACTAGGAACTGGAAGCACAAGGTTTCTTTCGAGAAAACTCATTTTCTTCTATGTGCCATGCCGGCTGTAAGTAAAAGCACGGTAACAACAGTGCTTTTCAGGTAGCTTCGGGGCCGCATGAATGGAGCTTTCATAATGGGAAAACTAGCCTTGTGCCATCAGTCTCTAATTTCTAGGTTGACACGCAGCATACACGCAGGAGCATAGCTTCCTGGTTCTACGCAGTGTTCTGGTACTGAAACGGGTGCTGAAGCAAGGCCCCGAGGAGTGTTGAAAAGCTTACTACCTTGAAACTAAAGCAGAACAACGATGAAGGCCTCATGGAGCTGCTGCACGCCTCTCGTTTTGCAAGGATAATCAGGGCCTTACTTCGAAGCTTGGGCTCACGTTGACTTTCACTTTAGGTATAGCGCAGAGCAGGGTGAGCTTCCAAGAAGGAACTGGAAACCCAAGGTTTCTTAGGAGAAAACTCAGTTTCTTCTCAGAACCATGCCGGCAGTGAGGAAAACCCCGGCAACAACAATGCTTTTCAGGTAGCTTCGAGGCCGCATGAACGGAGCTTTCATAATGGGAAAAGAAGCCTTATGCCATCAGTCTCCAATTTCTAGGTTGACACGCAGCATACACGCAGGACCAGAGCTTACTGTCTCTACGCAGTGTTCTGGTACCGAAACGGTTGCTTAAGCAAAGTCCCTAGGAATGTTGGAAAGCTTACTACCGTGAAACTAAAGCAGAACAGCGATGAAGGCCTCATGGAGCTGCTGCACGCCTCCCGTATTGCCAGCATAATCAGGGCCTTACTTCGAGGCTAGTGCTCACATTGACTTTCACGTTTGGTATAGAGCAGAGCCGGGTGAGCTTCCAACTAGGAACTGGAAGCACAAGGTTTCTTTCGAGAAAACTCATTTTCTTCTATGTGCCATGCCGGCTGTAAGTAAAAGCACGGTAACAACAGTGCTTTTCAGGTAGCTTCGAGGCCGCATGAATGGAGATTTCAAAACGGGAAAACAAGCCTTGTGCCATCAGTCTCTAATTTCTAGGTTGACACGCAGCATACACGCAGGAGCAGAGCTTCCTGGTTCTACGCAGTGTTCTGGTACTTAAACGGGTGCTGAAGCAAGTCCCCTAGGAGTGTTGAAAAGCTTACTACCTTGAAACTAAAGCAGAACAACGATGAAGGCCTCATGGAGCTGCTGCACGCCTCTCGTTTTGCAAGGATAATCAGGGCCTTACTTCGAAGCTTGGGCTCACGTTGACTTTCACTTTAGGTATAGCGCAGAGCAGGGTGAGCTTCCAACAAGGAACTGGAAACCCAAGGTTTCTTAGGAGAAAACTCAGTTTCTTCTCAGAACCATGCCGGCAGTGAGGAAAACCCCGGCAACAACAATGCTTTTCAGGTAGCTTCGAGGCCGCATGAACGGAGCTTTCATAATGGGAAAAGAAGCCTTATGCCATCAGTCTCCAATTTCTAGGTTGACACGCAGCATACACGCAGGAGCAGAGCTTCCTGGTTCTACGCAGTGTTCTGGTACTGAAACGGGTGCTGAAGCAAGGCCCCTAGGAGTGTTGAAAAGCTTACTACCTTGAAACTAAAGCAGAACAACGATGAAGGCCTCATGGAGCTGCTGCACGCCTCCCGTATTGCCAGCATAATCAGGGCCTTACTTCGAGGCTAGTGCTCACATTGACTTTCACGTTTGGTATAGAGCAGAGCCGGGTGAGCTTCCAACTAGGAACTGGAAGCACAAGGTTTCTTTCGAGAAAACTCATTTTCTTCTATGTGCCATGCCGGCTGTAAGTAAAAGCACGGTAACTACAGTGCTTTTCAGGTAGCTTCGGGGCCGCATCAACGGAGCTTTCATAATGGGAAAACTAGCCTTGTGCCGTCAGTCCCTAATTTCTAGGTTGACACGCAGCATACACGCAGGAGCAGAGCTTCCTGGTTCTACGCAGTGTTCTGGTACTGAAACGGGTGCTGAAGCAAGGCCCCTAGGAGTGTTGAAAAGCTTACTACCTTGAAACTAAAGCAGAACAACGATGAAGGCCTCATGGAGCTGCTGCACGCCTCTCGTTTTGCAAGGATAATCAGGGCCTTACTTCGAAGCTTGGGCTCACGTTGACTTTCACTTTAGGTATAGCGCAGAGCAGGGTGAGCTTCCAACAAGGAACTGGAAACCCAAGGTTTCTTAGGAGAAAACTCATTTTCTTCTCAGAACCATGCCGGCAGTGAGGAAAACCCCGGCAACAACAATGCTTTTCAGGTAGCTTCGAGGCCGCATGAACGGAGCTTTCATAATGGCAAAAGAAGCCTTATGCCATCAGTCTCCAATTTCTAGGTTGACACGCAGCATACACGCAGGACCAGAGCTTACTGTCTCTACACAGTGTTCTGGTACCGAAACGGTTGCTTAAGCAAAGTCCCTAGGAGTCTTGGAAAGCTTACTACCGTGAAACTAAAGCAGAACAGCGATGAAGGCCTCATGGAGCTGCTGCACGCCTCCCGTATTGCCAGCATAATTAGGGCATTACTTCGAGGCTAGTGCTCACATTGACTTTCACGTTTGGTATAGAGCAGAGCCGGGTGAGCTTCCAACTAGGAACTGGAAGCACAAGGTTTCTTTCGAGAAAACTCATTTTCTTCTATGTGCCATGCCGGCTGTAAGTAAAAGCACGGTAACAACAGTGCTTTTCAGGTAGCTTCGAGGCCGCATGAATGGAGCTTTCAAAACGGGAAAAGAAGCCTTGTGCCATCAGTCTCTAATTTCTAGGTTGACACGCAGCATACACGCAGGAGCAGAGCTTCCTGGGTCTACGCAGTGTTCTGGTACTGAAACGGGTGCTGAAGCAAGGCCCCTAGGAGTGTTGAAAAGCTTACTACCTTGAAACTAAAGCAGAACAACGATGAAGGCCTCATGGAGCTGCTGCACGCCTCTCGTTTTGCAAGGATAATCAGGGCCTTACTTCGAAGCTTGGGCTCACGTTGACTTTCACTTTAGGTATAGCGCAGAGCAGGGTGAGCTTCCAAGAAGGAACTGGAAACCCAAGGTTTCTTAGGAGAAAACTCATTTTCTTCTCAGAACCATGCCGGCAGTGAGGAAAACCCCGGCAACAACAATGCTTTTCAGGTAGCTTCGAGGCCGCATGAACGGAGCTTTCGTAATGGGAAAAGAAGCCTTATGCCATCAGTCTCCAATTTCTAGGTTGACACGCAGCATACACGCAGGACCAGAGCTTACTGTCTCTACGCAGTGTTCTGGTACCGAAACGGTTGCTTAAGCAAAGTCCCTAGGAGTCTTGGAAAGCTTACTACCGTGAAACTAAAGCAGAACAGCGATGAAGGCCTCATGGAGCTGCTGCACGCCTCCCGTTTTGCCAGCATAATCAGGGCCTTACTTCGAGGCTAGTGCTCACATTGACTTTCACGTTTGGTATAGAGCAGAGCAGGGTGAGCTTCCAACTAGGAACTGGAAGCACAAGGTTTCTTTCGAGAAAACTCATTTTCTTCTATGTGCCATGCCGGCTGTAAGTAAAAGCACGGTAACAACAGTGCTTTTCAGGTAGCTTCGGGGCCGCATCAATGGAGCTTTCAAAACGGGAAAACAAGCCTTGTGCCATCAGTCTCTAATTTCTAGGTTGACACGCAGCATACACGCAGGAGCAGAGCTTCCTGGTTCTACGCAGTGTTCTGGTACTGAAACGGGTGCTGAAGCAAGGCCCCTAGGAGTGTTGAAAAGCTTACTACCGTGAAACTAAAGCAGAACAGCGATGAAGGCCTCATGGAGCTGCTGCACGCCTCCCGTTTTGCCAGCATAATCAGGGCCTTACTTCGAGGCTAGTGCTCACATTGACTTTCACGTTTGGTATAGAGCAGAGCAGGGTGAGCTTCCAACTAGGAACTGGAAGCACAAGGTTTCTTTCGAGAAAACTCATTTTCTTCTATGTGCCATGCCAGCTGTAAGTAAAAGCACGGTAACAACAGTGCTTTTCAGGGAGCTTCGAGGCCGCATGAATGGAGCTTTCAAAACGGGAAAACAAGCCTTGTGCCGTCAGTCTCTAATTTCTAGGTTGACACGCAGCATACACGCAGGACCAGAGCTTACTGTCTCTACGCAGTGTTCTGGTACCGAAACGGTTGCTTAAGCAAAGTCCCTAGGAATGTTGGAAAGCTTACTACCGTGAAACTAAAGCAGAACAGCGATGAAGGCCTCATGGAGCTGCTGCACGCCTCCCGTATTGCCAGCATAATCAGGGCCTTACTTCGAGGCTAGTGCTCACATTGACTTTCACGTTTGGTATAGAGCAGAGCCGGGTGAGCTTCCAACTAGGAACTGGAAGCACAAGGTTTCTTTCGAGAAAACTCATTTTCTTCTATGTGCCATGCCGGCTGTAAGTAAAAGCACGGTAACAACAGTGCTTTTCAGGTAGCTTCGGGGCCGCATCAACGGAGCTTTCATAATGGGAAAACTAGCCTTGTGCCGTCAGTCTCTAATTTCTAGGTTGACACTCAGCATACACGCAGGAGCAGAGCTTCCTGGTTCTACGCAGTGTTCTGGTACTGAAACGGGTGCTGAAGCAAGGCCCCTAGGAGTGTTGAAAAGCTTACTACCTTGAAACTAAAGCAGAACAACGATGAAGGCCTCATGGAGCTGCTGCACGCCTCTCGTTTTGCAAGGATAATCAGGGCCTTACTTCGAAGCTTGGGCTCACGTTGACTTTCACTTTAGGTATAGCGCAGAGCAGGGTGAGCTTCCAACAAGGAACTGGAAACCCAAGGTTTCTTAGGAGAAAACTCATTTTCTTCTCAGAACCATGCCGGCAGTGAGGAAAACCCCGGCAACAACAATGCTTTTCAGGTAGCTTCGAGGCCGCATGAACGGAGCTTTCATAATGGGAAAAGAAGCCTTATGCCATCAGTCTCCAATTTCTAGGTTGACACGCAGCATACACGCAGGACCAGAGCTTACTGTCTCTACGCAGTGTTCTGGTACCGAAACGGTTGCTTAAGCAAAGTCCCTAGGAGTCCTGGAAAGCTTACTACCGTGAAACTAAAGCAGAACAGCGATGAAGGCCTCATGGAGCTGCTGCACGCCTCCCGTATTGCCAGCATAATCAGGGCCTTACTTCGAGGCTAGTGCTCACATTGACTTTCACGTTTGGTATAGAGCAGAGCCGGGTGAGCTTCCAACTAGGAACTGGAAGCACAAGGTTTCTTTCGAGAAAACTCATTTTCTTCTATGTGCCATGCCGGCTGTAAGTAAAAGCACGGTAACAACAGTGCTTTTCAGGTAGCTTCGGGGCCGCATCAACGGAGCTTTCATAATGGGAAAACTAGCCTTGTGCCGTCAGTCTCTAATTTCTAGGTTGACACTCAGCATAAACGCAGGAGCAGAGCTTCCTGGTTCTACGCAGTGTTCTGGTACTGAAACGGGTGCTGAAGCAAGGCCCCTAGGAGTGTTGAAAAGCTTACTACCTTGAAACTAAAGCAGAACAACGATGAAGGCCTCATGGAGCTGCTGCACGCCTCTCGTTTTGCAAGGATAATCAGGGCCTTACTTCGAAGCTTGGGCTCACGTTGACTTTCACTTTAGGTATAGCGCAGAGCAGGGTGAGCTTCCAAGAAGGAACTGGAAACCCAAGGTTTCTTAGGAGAAAACTCATTTTCTTCTCAGAACCATGCCGGCAGTGAGGAAAACCCCGGCAACAACAATGCTTTTCAGGTAGCTTCGAGGCCGCATGAACGGAGCTTTCATAATCGGAAAAGAAGCCTTATGCCATCAGTCTCCAATTTCTAGGTTGACACGCAGCATACACGCAGGACCAGAGCTTACTGTCTCTACGCAGTGTTCTGGTACCGAAACGGTTGCTTAAGCAAAGTCCCTAGGAGTCCTGGAAAGCTTACTACCGTGAAACTAAAGCAGAACAGCGATGAAGGCCTCATGGAGCTGCTGCACGCCTCCCGTTTTGCCAGCATAATCAGGGCCTTACTTCGAGGCTAGTGCTCACATTGACTTTCACGTTTGGTATAGAGCAGAGCAGGGTGAGCTTCCAACTAGGAACTGGAAGCACAAGGTTTCTTTCGAGAAAACTCATTTTCTTCTATGTGCCATGCCAGCTGTAAGTAAAAGCACGGTAACAACAGTGCTTTTCAGGTAGCTTCGGGGCCGAATGAATGGAGCTTTCAAAACGGGAAAACAAGCCTTGTGCCATCAGTCTCTAATTTCTAGGTTGACACGCAGCATACACGCAGGAGCAGAGCTTCCTGGTTCTACGCAGTGTTCTGGTACTGAAACGGGTGCTGAAGCAAGTCCCCTAGGAGTGTTGAAAAGCTTACTACCTTGAAACTAAAGCAGAACAACGATGAAGGCCTCATGGAGCTGCTGCACGCCTCTCGTTTTGCAAGGATAATCAGGGCCTTACTTCGAAGCTTGGGCTCACGTTGACTTTCACTTTAGGTATAGCGCAGAGCAGGGTGAGCTTCCAACAAGGAACTGGAAACCCAAGGTTTCTTAGGAGAAAACTCATTTTCTTCTCAGAACCATACCGGCAGTGAGGAAAACCCCGGCAACAACAATGCTTTTCAGGTAGCTTCGAGGCCGCATGAACGGAGCTTTCATAATGGGAAAAGAAGCCTTATGCCATCAGTCTCCAATTTCTAGGTTGACACGCAGCATACACGCAGGACCAGAGCTTACTGTCTCTACGCAGTGTTCTGGTACCGAAACGGTTGCTTAAGCAAAGTCCCTAGGAATGTTGGAAAGCTACTACCGTGAAACTAAAGCAGAACAGCGATGAAGGCCTCATGGAGCTGCTGCACGCCTCCCGTTTTGCCAGCATAATCAGGGCCTTACTTCGAGGCTAGTGCTCACATTGACTTTCACGTTTGGTATAGAGCAGAGCCGGGTGAGCTTCCAACTAGGAACTGGAAGCACAAGGTTTCTCTCGAGAAAACTCATTTTCTTCTATGAGCCATGCCAGCTGTAAGTAAAAGCACGGTAACTACAGTGCTTCTCAGGTAGCTTCGGGGCCGCATCAACGGAGCTTTCATAATGGGAAAACTAGCCTTGTGCCGTCAGTCTCTAATTTCTAGGTTGACACGCAGCATACACGCAGGAGCAGAGCTTCCTGGTTCTACGCAGTGTTCTGGTACTGAAACGGGTGCTGAAGCAAGGCCCCTAGGAGTGTTGAAAAGCTTACTACCTTGAAACTAAAGCAGAACAACGATGAAGGCCTCATGGAGCTGCTGCACGCCTCTCGTTTTGCAAGGATAATCAGGGCCTTACTTCGAAGCTTGGGCTCACGTTGACTTTCACTTTAGGTATAGCGCAGAGCAGGGTGAGCTTCCAACAAGGAACTGGAAACCCAAGGTTTCTTAGGAGAAAACTCATTTTCTTCTCAGAACCATGCCGGCAGTGAGGAAAACCCCGGCAACAACAATGCTTTTCAGGTAGCTTCGAGGCCGCATGAACGGAGCTTTCATAATGGGAAAAGAAGCCTTATGCCATCAGTCTCCAATTTCTAGGTTGACACGCAGCATACACGCAGGACCAGAGCTTACTGTCTCTACGCAGTGTTCTGGTACCGAAACGGTTGCTTAAGCAAAGTCCCTAGGAGTCTTGGAAAGCTTACTACCGTGAAACTAAAGCAGAACAGCGATGAAGGCCTCATGGAGCTGCTGCACGCCTCCCGTTTTGCCAGGATAATCAGGGCCTTACTTCGAGGCTAGTGCTCACATTGACTTTCACGTTTGGTATAGAGCAGAGCCGGGTGAGCTTCCAACTAGGAACTGGAAGCACAAGGTTTCTTTCGAGAAAACTCATTTTCTTCTATGTGCCATGCCGGCTGTAAGTAAAAGCACGGTAACAACAGTGCTTTTCAGGTAGCTTCGGGGCCGCATGAATGGAGCTTTCATAATGGGAAAACTAGCCTTGTGCCATCAGTCTCTAATTTCTAGGTTGACACGCAGCATACACGCAGGAGCATAGCTTCCTGGTTCTACGCAGTGTTCTGGTACTGAAACGGGTGCTGAAGCAAGGCCCCGAGGAGTGTTGAAAAGCTTACTACCTTGAAACTAAAGCAGAACAACGATGAAGGCCTCATGGAGCTGCTGCACGCCTCTCGTTTTGCAAGGATAATCAGGGCCTTACTTCGAAGCTTGGGCTCACGTTGACTTTCACTTTAGGTATAGCGCAGAGCAGGGTGAGCTTCCAAGAAGGAACTGGAAACCCAAGGTTTCTTAGGAGAAAACTCAGTTTCTTCTCAGAACCATGCCGGCAGTGAGGAAAACCCCGGCAACAACAATGCTTTTCAGGTAGCTTCGAGGCCGCATGAACGGAGCTTTCATAATGGGAAAAGAAGCCTTATGCCATCAGTCTCCAATTTCTAGGTTGACACGCAGCATACACGCAGGACCAGAGCTTACTGTCTCTACGCAGTGTTCTGGTACCGAAACGGTTGCTTAAGCAAAGTCCCTAGGAATGTTGGAAAGCTTACTACCGTGAAACTAAAGCAGAACAGCGATGAAGGCCTCATGGAGCTGCTGCACGCCTCCCGTATTGCCAGCATAATCAGGGCCTTACTTCGAGGCTAGTGCTCACATTGACTTTCACGTTTGGTATAGAGCAGAGCCGGGTGAGCTTCCAACTAGGAACTGGAAGCACAAGGTTTCTTTCGAGAAAACTCATTTTCTTCTATGTGCCATGCCGGCTGTAAGTAAAAGCACGGTAACAACAGTGCTTTTCAGGTAGCTTCGAGGCCGCATGAATGGAGATTTCAAAACGGGAAAACAAGCCTTGTGCCATCAGTCTCTAATTTCTAGGTTGACACGCAGCATACACGCAGGAGCAGAGCTTCCTGGTTCTACGCAGTGTTCTGGTACTTAAACGGGTGCTGAAGCAAGTCCCCTAGGAGTGTTGAAAAGCTTACTACCTTGAAACTAAAGCAGAACAACGATGAAGGCCTCATGGAGCTGCTGCACGCCTCTCGTTTTGCAAGGATAATCAGGGCCTTACTTCGAAGCTTGGGCTCACGTTGACTTTCACTTTAGGTATAGCGCAGAGCAGGGTGAGCTTCCAACAAGGAACTGGAAACCCAAGGTTTCTTAGGAGAAAACTCATTTTCTTCTCAGAACCATACCGGCAGTGAGGAAAACCCCGGCAACAACAATGCTTTTCAGGTAGCTTCGAGGCCGCATGAACGGAGCTTTCATAATGGGAAAAGAAGCCTTATGCCATCAGTCTCCAATTTCTAGGTTGACACGCAGCATACACGCAGGACCAGAGCTTACTGTCTCTACGCAGTGTTCTGGTACCGAAACGGTTGCTTAAGCAAAGTCCCTAGGAATGTTGGAAAGCTACTACCGTGAAACTAAAGCAGAACAGCGATGAAGGCCTCATGGAGCTGCTGCACGCCTCCCGTTTTGCCAGCATAATCAGGGCCTTACTTCGAGGCTAGTGCTCACATTGACTTTCACGTTTGGTATAGAGCAGAGCCGGGTGAGCTTCCAACTAGGAACTGGAAGCACAAGGTTTCTCTCGAGAAAACTCATTTTCTTCTATGAGCCATGCCAGCTGTAAGTAAAAGCACGGTAACAACAGTGCTTCTCAGGTAGCTTCGGGGCCGCATCAACGGAGCTTTCATAATGGGAAAACTAGCCTTGTGCCGTCAGTCTCTAATTTCTAGGTTGACACGCAGCATACACGCAGGAGCAGAGCTTCCTGGTTCTACGCAGTGTTCTGGTACTGAAACGGGTGCTGAAGCAAGGCCCCTAGGAGTGTTGAAAAGCTTACTACCTTGAAACTAAAGCAGAACAACGATGAAGGCCTCATGGAGCTGCTGCACGCCTCTCGTTTTGCAAGGATAATCAGGGCCTTACTTCGAAGCGTGGGCTCACGTTGACTTTCACTTTAGGTATAGCGCAGAGCAGGGTGAGCTTCCAACAAGGAACTGGAAACCCAAGGTTTCTTAGGAGAAAACTCATTTTCTTCTCAGAACCATGCCGGCAGTGAGGAAAACCCCGGCAACAACAATGCTTTTCAGGTAGCTTCGAGGCCGCATGAACGGAGCTTTCATAATGGCAAAAGAAGCCTTATGCCGTCAGTCTCCAATTTCTAGGTTGACACGCAGCATACACGCAGGACCAGAGCTTACTGTCTCTACGCAGTGTTCTGGTACCGAAACGGTTGCTTAAGCAAAGTCCCTAGGAGTCTTGGAAAGCTTACTACCGTGAAACTAAAGCAGAACAGCGATGAAGGCCTCATGGAGCTGCTGCACGCCTCCCGTTTTGCCAGGATAATCAGGGCCTTACTTCGAGGCTAGTGCTCACATTGACTTTCACGTTTGGTATAGAGCAGAGCCGGGTGAGCTTCCAACTAGGAACTGGAAGCACAAGGTTTCTTTCGAGAAAACTCATTTTCTTCTATGTGCCATGCCGGCTGTAAGTAAAAGCACGGTAACAACAGTGCTTTTCAGGTAGCTTCGGGGCCGCATGAATGGAGCTTTCATAATGGGAAAACTAGCCTTGTGCCATCAGTCTCTAATTTCTAGGTTGACACGCAGCATACACGCAGGAGCAGAGCTTCCTGGTTCTACGCAGTGTTCTGGTACTGAAACGGGTGCTGAAGCAAGGCCCCGAGGAGTGTTGAAAAGCTTACTACCTTGAAACTAAAGCAGAACAACGATGAAGGCCTCATGGAGCTGCTGCACGCCTCTCGTTTTGCAAGGATAATCAGGGCCTTACTTCGAAGCTTGGGCTCACGTTGACTTTCACTTTAGGTATAGCGCAGAGCAGGGTGAGCTTCCAAGAAGGAACTGGAAACCCAAGGTTTCTTAGGAGAAAACTCAGTTTCTTCTCAGAACCATGCCGGCAGTGAGGAAAACCCCGGCAACAACAATGCTTTTCAGGTAGCTTCGAGGCCGCATGAACGGAGCTTTCATAATGGGAAAAGAAGCCTTATGCCATCAGTCTCCAATTTCTAGGTTGACACGCAGCATACACGCAGGACCAGAGCTTACTGTCTCTACGCAGTGTTCTGGTACCGAAACGGTTGCTTAAGCAAAGTCCCTAGGAATGTTGGAAAGCTTACTACCGTGAAACTAAAGCAGAACAGCGATGAAGGCCTCATGGAGCTGCTGCACGCCTCCCGTATTGCCAGCATAATCAGGGCCTTACTTCGAGGCTAGTGCTCACATTGACTTTCACGTTTGGTATAGAGCAGAGCCGGGTGAGCTTCCAACTAGGAACTGGAAGCACAAGGTTTCTTTCGAGAAAACTCATTTTCTTCTATGTGCCATGCCGGCTGTAAGTAAAAGCACGGTAACAACAGTGCTTTTCAGGTAGCTTCGAGGCCGCATGAATGGAGATTTCAAAACGGGAAAACAAGCCTTGTGCCATCAGTCTCTAATTTCTAGGTTGACACGCAGCATACACGCAGGAGCAGAGCTTCCTGGTTCTACGCAGTGTTCTGGTACTTAAACGGGTGCTGAAGCAAGTCCCCTAGGAGTGTTGAAAAGCTTACTACCTTGAAACTAAAGCAGAACAACGATGAAGGCCTCATGGAGCTGCTGCACGCCTCTCGTTTTGCAAGGATAATCAGGGCCTTACTTCGAAGCTTGGGCTCACGTTGACTTTCACTTTAGGTATAGCGCAGAGCAGGGTGAGCTTCCAACAAGGAACTGGAAACCCAAGGTTTCTTAGGAGAAAACTCATTTTCTTCTCAGAACCATACCGGCAGTGAGGAAAACCCCGGCAACAACAATGCTTTTCAGGTAGCTTCGAGGCCGCATGAACGGAGCTTTCATAATGGGAAAAGAAGCCTTATGCCATCAGTCTCCAATTTCTAGGTTGACACGCAGCATACACGCAGGACCAGAGCTTACTGTCTCTACGCAGTGTTCTGGTACCGAAACGGTTGCTTAAGCAAAGTCCCTAGGAATGTTGGAAAGCTACTACCGTGAAACTAAAGCAGAACAGCGATGAAGGCCTCATGGAGCTGCTGCACGCCTCCCGTTTTGCCAGCATAATCAGGGCCTTACTTCGAGGCTAGTGCTCACATTGACTTTCACGTTTGGTATAGAGCAGAGCCGGGTGAGCTTCCAACTAGGAACTGGAAGCACAAGGTTTCTCTCGAGAAAACTCATTTTCTTCTATGAGCCATGCCAGCTGTAAGTAAAAGCACGGTAACTACAGTGCTTCTCAGGTAGCTTCGGGGCCGCATCAACGGAGCTTTCATAATGGGAAAACTAGCCTTGTGCCGTCAGTCTCTAATTTCTAGGTTGACACGCAGCATACACGCAGGAGCAGAGCTTCCTGGTTCTACGCAGTGTTCTGGTACTGAAACGGGTGCTGAAGCAAGGCCCCTAGGAGTGTTGAAAAGCTTACTACCTTGAAACTAAAGCAGAACAACGATGAAGGCCTCATGGAGCTGCTGCACGCCTCTCGTTTTGCAAGGATAATCAGGGCCTTACTTCGAAGCGTGGGCTCACGTTGACTTTCACTTTAGGTATAGCGCAGAGCAGGGTGAGCTTCCAACAAGGAACTGGAAACCCAAGGTTTCTTAGGAGAAAACTCATTTTCTTCTCAGAACCATGCCGGCAGTGAGGAAAACCCCGGCAACAACAATGCTTTTCAGGTAGCTTCGAGGCCGCATGAACGGAGCTTTCATAATGGCAAAAGAAGCCTTATGCCGTCAGTCTCCAATTTCTAGGTTGACACGCAGCATACACGCAGGACCAGAGCTTACTGTCTCTACGCAGTGTTCTGGTACCGAAACGGTTGCTTAAGCAAAGTCCCTAGGAGTCTTGGAAAGCTTCCTACCGTGAAACTAAAGCAGAACAGCGATGAAGGCCTCATGGAGCTGCTGCACGCCTCCCGTTTTGCCAGGATAATCAGGGCCTTACTTCGAGGCTAGTGCTCACATTGACTTTCACGTTTGGTATAGAGCAGAGCCGGGTGAGCTTCCAACTAGGAACTGGAAGCACAAGGTTTCTTTCGAGAAAACTCATTTTCTTCTATGTGCCATGCCGGCTGTAAGTAAAAGCACGGTAACAACAGTGCTTTTCAGGTAGCTTCGGGGCCGCATGAATGGAGCTTTCATAATGGGAAAACTAGCCTTGTGCCATCAGTCTCTAATTTCTAGGTTGACACGCAGCATACACGCAGGAGCAGAGCTTCCTGGTTCTACGCAGTGTTCTGGTACTGAAACGGGTGCTGAAGCAAGGCCCCGAGGAGTGTTGAAAAGCTTACTACCTTGAAACTAAAGCAGAACAACGATGAAGGCCTCATGGAGCTGCTGCACGCCTCTCGTTTTGCAAGGATAATCAGGGCCTTACTTCGAAGCTTGGGCTCACGTTGACTTTCACTTTAGGTATAGCGCAGAGCAGGGTGAGCTTCCAACAAGGAACTGGAAACCCAAGGTTTCTTAGGAGAAAACTCATTTTCTTCTCAGAACCATGCCGGCAGTGAGGAAAACCCCGGCAACAACAATGCTTTTCAGGTAGCTTCGAGGCCGCATGAACGGAGCTTTCATAATGGCAAAAGAAGCCTTAGGCCATCAGTCTCCAATTTCTAGGTTGACACGCAGCATACACGCAGGACCAGAGCTTACTGTCTCTACGCAGTGTTCTGGTACCGAAACGGTTGCTTAAGCAAAGTCCCTAGGAGTCCTGGAAAGCTTACTACCGTGAAACTAAAGCAGAACAGCGATGAAGGCCTCATGGAGCTGCTGCACGCCTCCCGTTTTGCCAGCATAATCAGGGCCTTACTTCGAGGCTAGTGCTCACATTGACTTTCACGTTTGGTATAGAGCAGAGCAGGGTGAGCTTCCAACTAGGAACTGGAAGCACAAGGTTTCTTTCGAGAAAACTCATTTTCTTCTATGTGCCATGCCAGCTGTAAGTAAAAGCACGGTAACAACAGTGCTTTTCAGGTAGCTTCGGGGCCGCATGAATGGAGCTTTCAAAACGGGAAAACAAGCCTTGTGCCATCAGTCTCTAATTTCTAGGTTGACACGCAGCATACACGCAGGAGCAGAGCTTCCTGGTTCTACGCAGTGTTCTGGTACTGAAACGGGTGCTGAAGCAAGGCCCCGAGGAGTGTTGAAAAGCTTACTACCTTGAAACTAAAGCAGAACAACGATGAAGGCCTCATGGAGCTGCTGCACGCCTCTCGTTTTGCAAGGATAATCAGGGCCTTACTTCGAAGCTTGGGCTCACGTTGACTTTCACTTTAGGTATAGCGCAGAGCAGGGTGAGCTTCCAAGAAGGAACTGGAAACCCAAGGTTTCTTAGGAGAAAACTCAGTTTCTTCTCAGAACCATGCCGGCAGTGAGGAAAACCCCGGCAACAACAATGCTTTTCAGGTAGCTTCGAGGCCGCATGAACGGAGCTTTCATAATGGGAAAAGAAGCCTTATGCCATCAGTCTCCAATTTCTAGGTTGACACGCAGCATACACGCAGGACCAGAGCTTACTGTCTCTACGCAGTGTTCTGGTACCGAAACGGTTGCTTAAGCAAAGTCCCTAGGAATGTTGGAAAGCTTACTACCGTGAAACTAAAGCAGAACAGCGATGAAGGCCTCATGGAGCTGCTGCACGCCTCCCGTATTGCCAGCATAATCAGGGCCTTACTTCGAGGCTAGTGCTCACATTGACTTTCACGTTTGGTATAGAGCAGAGCCGGGTGAGCTTCCAACTAGGAACTGGAAGCACAAGGTTTCTTTCGAGAAAACTCATTTTCTTCTATGTGCCATGCCGGCTGTAAGTAAAAGCACGGTAACAACAGTGCTTTTCAGGTAGCTTCGAGGCCGCATGAATGGAGCTTTCAAAACGGGAAAACAAGCCTTGTGCCATCAGTCTCTAATTTCTAGGTTGACACGCAGCATACACGCAGGAGCAGAGCTTCCTGGTTCTACGCAGTGTTCTGGTACTTAAACGGGTGCTGAAGCAAGGCCCCTAGGAGTGTTGAAAAGCTTACTACCTTGAAACTAAAGCAGAACAACGATGAAGGCCTCATGGAGCTGCTGCACGCCTCTCGTTTTGCAAGGATAATCAGGGCCTTACTTCGAAGCTTGGGCTCACGTTGACTTTCACTTTAGGTATAGCGCAGAGCAGGGTGAGCTTCCAACAAGGAACTGGAAACCCAAGGTTTCTTAGGAGAAAACTCAGTTTCTTCTCAGAACCATACCGGCAGTGAGGAAAACCCCGGCAACAACAATGCTTTTCAGGTAGCTTCGAGGCCGCATGAACGGAGCTTTCATAATGGGAAAAGAAGCCTTAGGCCATCAGTCTCCAATTTCTAGGTTGACACGCAGCATACACGCAGGACCAGAGCTTACTGTCTCTACGCAGTGTTCTGGTACCGAAACGGTTGCTTAAGCAAAGTCCCTAGGAATGTTGGAAAGCTACTACCGTGAAACTAAAGCAGAACAGCGATGAAGGCCTCATGGAGCTGCTGCACGCCTCCCGTTTTGCCAGCATAATCAGGGCCTTACTTCGAGGCTAGTGCTCACATTGACTTTCACGTTTGGTATAGAGCAGAGCCGGGTGAGCTTCCAACTAGGAACTGGAAGCACAAGGTTTCTCTCGAGAAAACTCATTTTCTTCTATGTGCCATGCCGGCTGTAAGTAAAAGCACGGTAACAACAGTGCTTTTCAGGTAGCTTCGGGGCCGCATCAACGGAGCTTTCATAATGGGAAAACTAGCCTTGTGCCGTCAGTCTCTAATTTCTAGGTTGACACTCAGCATAAACGCAGGAGCAGAGCTTCCTGGTTCTACGCAGTGTTCTGGTACTGAAACGGGTGCTGAAGCAAGGCCCCTAGGAGTGTTGAAAAGCTTACTACCTTGAAACTAAAGCAGAACAACGATGAAGGCCTCATGGAGCTGCTGCACGCCTCTCGTTTTGCAAGGATAATCAGGGCCTTACTTCGAAGCTTGGGCTCACGTTGACTTTCACTTTAGGTATAGCGCAGAGCAGGGTGAGCTTCCAAGAAGGAACTGGAAACCCAAGGTTTCTTAGGAGAAAACTCATTTTCTTCTCAGAACCATGCCGGCAGTGAGGAAAACCCCGGCAACAACAATGCTTTTCAGGTAGCTTCGAGGCCGCATGAACGGAGCTTTCATAATCGGAAAAGAAGCCTTATGCCATCAGTCTCCAATTTCTAGGTTGACACGCAGCATACACGCAGGACCAGAGCTTACTGTCTCTACGCAGTGTTCTGGTACCGAAACGGTTGCTTAAGCAAAGTCCCTAGGAGTCCTGGAAAGCTTACTACCGTGAAACTAAAGCAGAACAGCGATGAAGGCCTCATGGAGCTGCTGCACGCCTCCCGTTTTGCCAGCATAATCAGGGCCTTACTTCGAGGCTAGTGCTCACATTGACTTTCACGTTTGGTATAGAGCAGAGCAGGGTGAGCTTCCAACTAGGAACTGGAAGCACAAGGTTTCTTTCGAGAAAACTCATTTTCTTCTATGTGCCATGCCAGCTGTAAGTAAAAGCACGGTAACAACAGTGCTTTTCAGGTAGCTTCGGGGCCGAATGAATGGAGCTTTCAAAACGGGAAAACAAGCCTTGTGCCATCAGTCTCTAATTTCTAGGTTGACACGCAGCATACACGCAGGAGCAGAGCTTCCTGGTTCTACGCAGTGTTCTGGTACTGAAACGGGTGCTGAAGCAAGTCCCCTAGGAGTGTTGAAAAGCTTACTACCTTGAAACTAAAGCAGAACAACGATGAAGGCCTCATGGAGCTGCTGCACGCCTCTCGTTTTGCAAGGATAATCAGGGCCTTACTTCGAAGCTTGGGCTCACGTTGACTTTCACTTTAGGTATAGCGCAGAGCAGGGTGAGCTTCCAACAAGGAACTGGAAACCCAAGGTTTCTTAGGAGAAAACTCATTTTCTTCTCAGAACCATACCGGCAGTGAGGAAAACCCCGGCAACAACAATGCTTTTCAGGTAGCTTCGAGGCCGCATGAACGGAGCTTTCATAATGGGAAAAGAAGCCTTATGCCATCAGTCTCCAATTTCTAGGTTGACACGCAGCATACACGCAGGACCAGAGCTTACTGTCTCTACGCAGTGTTCTGGTACCGAAACGGTTGCTTAAGCAAAGTCCCTAGGAATGTTGGAAAGCTACTACCGTGAAACTAAAGCAGAACAGCGATGAAGGCCTCATGGAGCTGCTGCACGCCTCCCGTTTTGCCAGCATAATCAGGGCCTTACTTCGAGGCTAGTGCTCACATTGACTTTCACGTTTGGTATAGAGCAGAGCCGGGTGAGCTTCCAACTAGGAACTGGAAGCACAAGGTTTCTCTCGAGAAAACTCATTTTCTTCTATGAGCCATGCCAGCTGTAAGTAAAAGCACGGTAACTACAGTGCTTCTCAGGTAGCTTCGGGGCCGCATCAACGGAGCTTTCATAATGGGAAAACTAGCCTTGTGCCGTCAGTCTCTAATTTCTAGGTTGACACGCAGCATACACGCAGGAGCAGAGCTTCCTGGTTCTACGCAGTGTTCTGGTACTGAAACGGGTGCTGAAGCAAGGCCCCTAGGAGTGTTGAAAAGCTTACTACCTTGAAACTAAAGCAGAACAACGATGAAGGCCTCATGGAGCTGCTGCACGCCTCTCGTTTTGCAAGGATAATCAGGGCCTTACTTCGAAGCTTGGGCTCACGTTGACTTTCACTTTAGGTATAGCGCAGAGCAGGGTGAGCTTCCAACAAGGAACTGGAAACCCAAGGTTTCTTAGGAGAAAACTCATTTTCTTCTCAGAACCATGCCGGCAGTGAGGAAAACCCCGGCAACAACAATGCTTTTCAGGTAGCTTCGAGGCCGCATGAACGGAGCTTTCATAATGGGAAAAGAAGCCTTATGCCATCAGTCTCCAATTTCTAGGTTGACACGCAGCATACACGCAGGACCAGAGCTTACTGTCTCTACGCAGTGTTCTGGTACCGAAACGGTTGCTTAAGCAAAGTCCCTAGGAGTCTTGGAAAGCTTACTACCGTGAAACTAAAGCAGAACAGCGATGAAGGCCTCATGGAGCTGCTGCACGCCTCCCGTTTTGCCAGGATAATCAGGGCCTTACTTCGAGGCTAGTGCTCACATTGACTTTCACGTTTGGTATAGAGCAGAGCCGGGTGAGCTTCCAACTAGGAACTGGAAGCACAAGGTTTCTTTCGAGAAAACTCATTTTCTTCTATGTGCCATGCCGGCTGTAAGTAAAAGCACGGTAACAACAGTGCTTTTCAGGTAGCTTCGGGGCCGCATGAATGGAGCTTTCATAATGGGAAAACTAGCCTTGTGCCATCAGTCTCTAATTTCTAGGTTGACACGCAGCATACACGCAGGAGCATAGCTTCCTGGTTCTACGCAGTGTTCTGGTACTGAAACGGGTGCTGAAGCAAGGCCCCGAGGAGTGTTGAAAAGCTTACTACCTTGAAACTAAAGCAGAACAACGATGAAGGCCTCATGGAGCTGCTGCACGCCTCTCGTTTTGCAAGGATAATCAGGGCCTTACTTCGAAGCTTGGGCTCACGTTGACTTTCACTTTAGGTATAGCGCAGAGCAGGGTGAGCTTCCAAGAAGGAACTGGAAACCCAAGGTTTCTTAGGAGAAAACTCAGTTTCTTCTCAGAACCATGCCGGCAGTGAGGAAAACCCCGGCAACAACAATGCTTTTCAGGTAGCTTCGAGGCCGCATGAACGGAGCTTTCATAATGGGAAAAGAAGCCTTATGCCATCAGTCTCCAATTTCTAGGTTGACACGCAGCATACACGCAGGACCAGAGCTTACTGTCTCTACGCAGTGTTCTGGTACCGAAACGGTTGCTTAAGCAAAGTCCCTAGGAATGTTGGAAAGCTTACTACCGTGAAACTAAAGCAGAACAGCGATGAAGGCCTCATGGAGCTGCTGCACGCCTCCCGTATTGCCAGCATAATCAGGGCCTTACTTCGAGGCTAGTGCTCACATTGACTTTCACGTTTGGTATAGAGCAGAGCCGGGTGAGCTTCCAACTAGGAACTGGAAGCACAAGGTTTCTTTCGAGAAAACTCATTTTCTTCTATGTGCCATGCCGGCTGTAAGTAAAAGCACGGTAACAACAGTGCTTTTCAGGTAGCTTCGAGGCCGCATGAATGGAGATTTCAAAACGGGAAAACAAGCCTTGTGCCATCAGTCTCTAATTTCTAGGTTGACACGCAGCATACACGCAGGAGCAGAGCTTCCTGGTTCTACGCAGTGTTCTGGTACTTAAACGGGTGCTGAAGCAAGTCCCCTAGGAGTGTTGAAAAGCTTACTACCTTGAAACTAAAGCAGAACAACGATGAAGGCCTCATGGAGCTGCTGCACGCCTCTCGTTTTGCAAGGATAATCAGGGCCTTACTTCGAAGCTTGGGCTCACGTTGACTTTCACTTTAGGTATAGCGCAGAGCAGGGTGAGCTTCCAACAAGGAACTGGAAACCCAAGGTTTCTTAGGAGAAAACTCATTTTCTTCTCAGAACCATACCGGCAGTGAGGAAAACCCCGGCAACAACAATGCTTTTCAGGTAGCTTCGAGGCCGCATGAACGGAGCTTTCATAATGGGAAAAGAAGCCTTATGCCATCAGTCTCCAATTTCTAGGTTGACACGCAGCATACACGCAGGACCAGAGCTTACTGTCTCTACGCAGTGTTCTGGTACCGAAACGGTTGCTTAAGCAAAGTCCCTAGGAATGTTGGAAAGCTACTACCGTGAAACTAAAGCAGAACAGCGATGAAGGCCTCATGGAGCTGCTGCACGCCTCCCGTTTTGCCAGCATAATCAGGGCCTTACTTCGAGGCTAGTGCTCACATTGACTTTCACGTTTGGTATAGAGCAGAGCCGGGTGAGCTTCCAACTAGGAACTGGAAGCACAAGGTTTCTCTCGAGAAAACTCATTTTCTTCTATGAGCCATGCCAGCTGTAAGTAAAAGCACGGTAACTACAGTGCTTCTCAGGTAGCTTCGGGGCCGCATCAACGGAGCTTTCATAATGGGAAAACTAGCCTTGTGCCGTCAGTCTCTAATTTCTAGGTTGACACGCAGCATACACGCAGGAGCAGAGCTTCCTGGTTCTACGCAGTGTTCTGGTACTGAAACGGGTGCTGAAGCAAGGCCCCTAGGAGTGTTGAAAAGCTTACTACCTTGAAACTAAAGCAGAACAACGATGAAGGCCTCATGGAGCTGCTGCACGCCTCTCGTTTTGCAAGGATAATCAGGGCCTTACTTCGAAGCGTGGGCTCACGTTGACTTTCACTTTAGGTATAGCGCAGAGCAGGGTGAGCTTCCAACAAGGAACTGGAAACCCAAGGTTTCTTAGGAGAAAACTCATTTTCTTCTCAGAACCATGCCGGCAGTGAGGAAAACCCCGGCAACAACAATGCTTTTCAGGTAGCTTCGAGGCCGCATGAACGGAGCTTTCATAATGGCAAAAGAAGCCTTATGCCGTCAGTCTCCAATTTCTAGGTTGACACGCAGCATACACGCAGGACCAGAGCTTACTGTCTCTACGCAGTGTTCTGGTACCGAAACGGTTGCTTAAGCAAAGTCCCTAGGAGTCTTGGAAAGCTTACTACCGTGAAACTAAAGCAGAACAGCGATGAAGGCCTCATGGAGCTGCTGCACGCCTCCCGTTTTGCCAGGATAATCAGGGCCTTACTTCGAGGCTAGTGCTCACATTGACTTTCACGTTTGGTATAGAGCAGAGCCGGGTGAGCTTCCAACTAGGAACTGGAAGCACAAGGTTTCTTTCGAGAAAACTCATTTTCTTCTATGTGCCATGCCGGCTGTAAGTAAAAGCACGGTAACAACAGTGCTTTTCAGGTAGCTTCGGGGCCGCATGAATGGAGCTTTCATAATGGGAAAACTAGCCTTGTGCCATCAGTCTCTAATTTCTAGGTTGACACGCAGCATACACGCAGGAGCAGAGCTTCCTGGTTCTACGCAGTGTTCTGGTACTGAAACGGGTGCTGAAGCAAGGCCCCGAGGAGTGTTGAAAAGCTTACTACCTTGAAACTAAAGCAGAACAACGATGAAGGCCTCATGGAGCTGCTGCACGCCTCTCGTTTTGCAAGGATAATCAGGGCCTTACTTCGAAGCTTGGGCTCACGTTGACTTTCACTTTAGGTATAGCGCAGAGCAGGGTGAGCTTCCAAGAAGGAACTGGAAACCCAAGGTTTCTTAGGAGAAAACTCAGTTTCTTCTCAGAACCATGCCGGCAGTGAGGAAAACCCCGGCAACAACAATGCTTTTCAGGTAGCTTCGAGGCCGCATGAACGGAGCTTTCATAATGGGAAAAGAAGCCTTATGCCATCAGTCTCCAATTTCTAGGTTGACACGCAGCATACACGCAGGACCAGAGCTTACTGTCTCTACGCAGTGTTCTGGTACCGAAACGGTTGCTTAAGCAAAGTCCCTAGGAATGTTGGAAAGCTTACTACCGTGAAACTAAAGCAGAACAGCGATGAAGGCCTCATGGAGCTGCTGCACGCCTCCCGTATTGCCAGCATAATCAGGGCCTTACTTCGAGGCTAGTGCTCACATTGACTTTCACGTTTGGTATAGAGCAGAGCCGGGTGAGCTTCCAACTAGGAACTGGAAGCACAAGGTTTCTTTCGAGAAAACTCATTTTCTTCTATGTGCCATGCCGGCTGTAAGTAAAAGCACGGTAACAACAGTGCTTTTCAGGTAGCTTCGAGGCCGCATGAATGGAGATTTCAAAACGGGAAAACAAGCCTTGTGCCATCAGTCTCTAATTTCTAGGTTGACACGCAGCATACACGCAGGAGCAGAGCTTCCTGGTTCTACGCAGTGTTCTGGTACTTAAACGGGTGCTGAAGCAAGTCCCCTAGGAGTGTTGAAAAGCTTACTACCTTGAAACTAAAGCAGAACAACGATGAAGGCCTCATGGAGCTGCTGCACGCCTCTCGTTTTGCAAGGATAATCAGGGCCTTACTTCGAAGCTTGGGCTCACGTTGACTTTCACTTTAGGTATAGCGCAGAGCAGGGTGAGCTTCCAACAAGGAACTGGAAACCCAAGGTTTCTTAGGAGAAAACTCATTTTCTTCTCAGAACCATACCGGCAGTGAGGAAAACCCCGGCAACAACAATGCTTTTCAGGTAGCTTCGAGGCCGCATGAACGGAGCTTTCATAATGGGAAAAGAAGCCTTATGCCATCAGTCTCCAATTTCTAGGTTGACACGCAGCATACACGCAGGACCAGAGCTTACTGTCTCTACGCAGTGTTCTGGTACCGAAACGGTTGCTTAAGCAAAGTCCCTAGGAATGTTGGAAAGCTACTACCGTGAAACTAAAGCAGAACAGCGATGAAGGCCTCATGGAGCTGCTGCACGCCTCCCGTTTTGCCAGCATAATCAGGGCCTTACTTCGAGGCTAGTGCTCACATTGACTTTCACGTTTGGTATAGAGCAGAGCCGGGTGAGCTTCCAACTAGGAACTGGAAGCACAAGGTTTCTCTCGAGAAAACTCATTTTCTTCTATGAGCCATGCCAGCTGTAAGTAAAAGCACGGTAACTACAGTGCTTCTCAGGTAGCTTCGGGGCCGCATCAACGGAGCTTTCATAATGGGAAAACTAGCCTTGTGCCGTCAGTCTCTAATTTCTAGGTTGACACGCAGCATACACGCAGGAGCAGAGCTTCCTGGTTCTACGCAGTGTTCTGGTACTGAAACGGGTGCTGAAGCAAGGCCCCTAGGAGTGTTGAAAAGCTTACTACCTTGAAACTAAAGCAGAACAACGATGAAGGCCTCATGGAGCTGCTGCACGCCTCTCGTTTTGCAAGGATAATCAGGGCCTTACTTCGAAGCGTGGGCTCACGTTGACTTTCACTTTAGGTATAGCGCAGAGCAGGGTGAGCTTCCAACAAGGAACTGGAAACCCAAGGTTTCTTAGGAGAAAACTCATTTTCTTCTCAGAACCATGCCGGCAGTGAGGAAAACCCCGGCAACAACAATGCTTTTCAGGTAGCTTCGAGGCCGCATGAACGGAGCTTTCATAATGGCAAAAGAAGCCTTATGCCGTCAGTCTCCAATTTCTAGGTTGACACGCAGCATACACGCAGGACCAGAGCTTACTGTCTCTACGCAGTGTTCTGGTACCGAAACGGTTGCTTAAGCAAAGTCCCTAGGAGTCTTGGAAAGCTTCCTACCGTTAAACTAAAGCAGAACAGCGATGAAGGCCTCATGGAGCTGCTGCACGCCTCCCGTTTTGCCAGGATAATCAGGGCCTTACTTCGAGGCTAGTGCTCACATTGACTTTCACGTTTGGTATAGAGCAGAGCCGGGTGAGCTTCCAACTAGGAACTGGAAGCACAAGGTTTCTTTCGAGAAAACTCATTTTCTTCTATGTGCCATGCCGGCTGTAAGTAAAAGCACGGTAACAACAGTGCTTTTCAGGTAGCTTCGGGGCCGCATGAATGGAGCTTTCATAATGGGAAAACTAGCCTTGTGCCATCAGTCTCTAATTTCTAGGTTGACACGCAGCATACACGCAGGAGCAGAGCTTCCTGGTTCTACGCAGTGTTCTGGTACTGAAACGGGTGCTGAAGCAAGGCCCCGAGGAGTGTTGAAAAGCTTACTACCTTGAAACTAAAGCAGAACAACGATGAAGGCCTCATGGAGCTGCTGCACGCCTCTCGTTTTGCAAGGATAATCAGGGCCTTACTTCGAAGCTTGGGCTCACGTTGACTTTCACTTTAGGTATAGCGCAGAGCAGGGTGAGCTTCCAACAAGGAACTGGAAACCCAAGGTTTCTTAGGAGAAAACTCATTTTCTTCTCAGAACCATGCCGGCAGTGAGGAAAACCCCGGCAACAACAATGCTTTTCAGGTAGCTTCGAGGCCGCATGAACGGAGCTTTCATAATGGCAAAAGAAGCCTTAGGCCATCAGTCTCCAATTTCTAGGTTGACACGCAGCATACACGCAGGACCAGAGCTTACTGTCTCTACGCAGTGTTCTGGTACCGAAACGGTTGCTTAAGCAAAGTCCCTAGGAGTCCTGGAAAGCTTACTACCGTGAAACTAAAGCAGAACAGCGATGAAGGCCTCATGGAGCTGCTGCACGCCTCCCGTTTTGCCAGCATAATCAGGGCCTTACTTCGAGGCTAGTGCTCACATTGACTTTCACGTTTGGTATAGAGCAGAGCAGGGTGAGCTTCCAACTAGGAACTGGAAGCACAAGGTTTCTTTCGAGAAAACTCATTTTCTTCTATGTGCCATGCCAGCTGTAAGTAAAAGCACGGTAACAACAGTGCTTTTCAGGTAGCTTCGGGGCCGCATGAATGGAGCTTTCAAAACGGGAAAACAAGCCTTGTGCCATCAGTCTCTAATTTCTAGGTTGACACGCAGCATACACGCAGGAGCAGAGCTTCCTGGTTCTACGCAGTGTTCTGGTACTGAAACGGGTGCTGAAGCAAGGCCCCGAGGAGTGTTGAAAAGCTTACTACCTTGAAACTAAAGCAGAACAACGATGAAGGCCTCATGGAGCTGCTGCACGCCTCTCGTTTTGCAAGGATAATCAGGGCCTTACTTCGAAGCTTGGGCTCACGTTGACTTTCACTTTAGGTATAGCGCAGAGCAGGGTGAGCTTCCAAGAAGGAACTGGAAACCCAAGGTTTCTTAGGAGAAAACTCAGTTTCTTCTCAGAACCATGCCGGCAGTGAGGAAAACCCCGGCAACAACAATGCTTTTCAGGTAGCTTCGAGGCCGCATGAACGGAGCTTTCATAATGGGAAAAGAAGCCTTATGCCATCAGTCTCCAATTTCTAGGTTGACACGCAGCATACACGCAGGACCAGAGCTTACTGTCTCTACGCAGTGTTCTGGTACCGAAACGGTTGCTTAAGCAAAGTCCCTAGGAATGTTGGAAAGCTTACTACCGTGAAACTAAAGCAGAACAGCGATGAAGGCCTCATGGAGCTGCTGCACGCCTCCCGTATTGCCAGCATAATCAGGGCCTTACTTCGAGGCTAGTGCTCACATTGACTTTCACGTTTGGTATAGAGCAGAGCCGGGTGAGCTTCCAACTAGGAACTGGAAGCACAAGGTTTCTTTCGAGAAAACTCATTTTCTTCTATGTGCCATGCCGGCTGTAAGTAAAAGCACGGTAACAACAGTGCTTTTCAGGTAGCTTCGAGGCCGCATGAATGGAGCTTTCAAAACGGGAAAACAAGCCTTGTGCCATCAGTCTCTAATTTCTAGGTTGACACGCAGCATACACGCAGGAGCAGAGCTTCCTGGTTCTACGCAGTGTTCTGGTACTTAAACGGGTGCTGAAGCAAGGCCCCTAGGAGTGTTGAAAAGCTTACTACCTTGAAACTAAAGCAGAACAACGATGAAGGCCTCATGGAGCTGCTGCACGCCTCTCGTTTTGCAAGGATAATCAGGGCCTTACTTCGAAGCTTGGGCTCACGTTGACTTTCACTTTAGGTATAGCGCAGAGCAGGGTGAGCTTCCAACAAGGAACTGGAAACCCAAGGTTTCTTAGGAGAAAACTCAGTTTCTTCTCAGAACCATACCGGCAGTGAGGAAAACCCCGGCAACAACAATGCTTTTCAGGTAGCTTCGAGGCCGCATGAACGGAGCTTTCATAATGGGAAAAGAAGCCTTAGGCCATCAGTCTCCAATTTCTAGGTTGACACGCAGCATACACGCAGGACCAGAGCTTACTGTCTCTACGCAGTGTTCTGGTACCGAAACGGTTGCTTAAGCAAAGTCCCTAGGAATGTTGGAAAGCTACTACCGTGAAACTAAAGCAGAACAGCGATGAAGGCCTCATGGAGCTGCTGCACGCCTCCCGTTTTGCCAGCATAATCAGGGCCTTACTTCGAGGCTAGTGCTCACATTGACTTTCACGTTTGGTATAGAGCAGAGCCGGGTGAGCTTCCAACTAGGAACTGGAAGCACAAGGTTTCTCTCGAGAAAACTCATTTTCTTCTATGAGCCATGCCAGCTGTAAGTAAAAGCACGGTAACTACAGTGCTTCTCAGGTAGCTTCGGGGCCGCATCAACGGAGCTTTCATAATGGGAAAACTAGCCTTGTGCCGTCAGTCTCTAATTTCTAGGTTGACACGCAGCATACACGCAGGAGCAGAGCTTCCTGGTTCTACGCAGTGTTCTGGTACTGAAACGGGTGCTGAAGCAAGGCCCCTAGGAGTGTTGAAAAGCTTACTACCTTGAAACTAAAGCAGAACAACGATGAAGGCCTCATGGAGCTGCTGCACGCCTCTCGTTTTGCAAGGATAATCAGGGCCTTACTTCGAAGCTTGGGCTCACGTTGACTTTCACTTTAGGTATAGCGCAGAGCAGGGTGAGCTTCCAACAAGGAACTGGAAACCCAAGGTTTCTTAGGAGAAAACTCATTTTCTTCTCAGAACCATGCCGGCAGTGAGGAAAACCCCGGCAACAACAATGCTTTTCAGGTAGCTTCGAGGCCGCATGAACGGAGCTTTCATAATGGCAAAAGAAGCCTTATGCCATCAGTCTCCAATTTCTAGGTTGACACGCAGCATACACGCAGGACCAGAGCTTACTGTCTCTACGCAGTGTTCTGGTACCGAAACGGTTGCTTAAGCAAAGTCCCTAGGAGTCTTGGAAAGCTTACTACCGTGAAACTAAAGCAGAACAGCGATGAAGGCCTCATGGAGCTGCTGCACGCCTCCCGTTTTGCCAGGATAATCAGGGCCTTACTTCGAGGCTAGTGCTCACATTGACTTTCACGTTTGGTATAGAGCAGAGCCGGGTGAGCTTCCAACTAGGAACTGGAAGCACAAGGTTTCTTTCGAGAAAACTCATTTTCTTCTATGTGCCATGCCGGCTGTAAGTAAAAGCACGGTAACAAGAGTGCTTTTCAGGTAGCTTCGGGGCCGCATGAATGGAGCTTTCATAATGGGAAAACTAGCCTTGTGCCATCAGTCTCTAATTTCTAGGTTGACACGCAGCATACACGCAGGAGCAGAGCTTCCTGGTTCTACACAGTGTTCTGGTACTGAAACGGGTGCTGAAGCAAGGCCCCGAGGAGTGTTGAAAAGCTTACTACCTTGAAACTAAAGCAGAACAACGATGAAGGCCTCATGGAGCTGCTGCACGCCTCTCGTTTTGCAAGGATAATCAGGGCCTTACTTCGAAGCTTGGGCTCACGTTGACTTTCACTTTAGGTATAGCGCAGAGCAGGGTGAGCTTCCAAGAAGGAACTGGAAACCCAAGGTTTCTTAGGAGAAAACTCAGTTTCTTCTCAGAACCATGCCGGCAGTGAGGAAAACCCCGGCAACAACAATGCTTTTCAGGTAGCTTCGAGGCCGCATGAACGGAGCTTTCATAATGGGAAAAGAAGCCTTATGCCATCAGTCTCCAATTTCTAGGTTGACACGCAGCATACACGCAGGACCAGAGCTTACTGTCTCTACGCAGTGTTCTGGTACCGAAACGGTTGCTTAAGCAAAGTCCCTAGGAATGTTGGAAAGCTTACTACCGTGAAACTAAAGCAGAACAGCGATGAAGGCCTCATGGAGCTGCTGCACGCCTCCCGTATTGCCAGCATAATCAGGGCCTTACTTCGAGGCTAGTGCTCACATTGACTTTCACGTTTGGTATAGAGCAGAGCCGGGTGAGCTTCCAACTAGGAACTGGAAGCACAAGGTTTCTTTCGAGAAAACTCATTTTCTTCTATGTGCCATGCCGGCTGTAAGTAAAAGCACGGTAACAACAGTGCTTTTCAGGTAGCTTCGAGGCCGCATGAATGGAGCTTTCAAAACGGGAAAACAAGCCTTGTGCCATCAGTCTCTAATTTTAGGTTGACACGCAGCATACACGCAGGAGCAGAGCTTCCTGGTTCTACGCAGTGTTCTGGTACTTAAACGGGTGCTGAAGCAAGGCCCCTAGGAGTGTTGAAAAGCTTACTACCTTGAAACTAAAGCAGAACAACGATGAAGGCCTCATGGAGCTGCTGCACGCCTCTCGTTTTGCAAGGATAATCAGGGCCTTACTTCGAAGCTTGGGCTCACGTTGACTTTCACTTTAGGTATAGCGCAGAGCAGGGTGAGCTTCCAACAAGGAACTGGAAACCCAAGGTTTCTTAGGAGAAAACTCAGTTTCTTCTCAGAACCATACCGGCAGTGAGGAAAACCCCGGCAACAACAATGCTTTTCAGGTAGCTTCGAGGCCGCATGAACGGAGCTTTCATAATGGGAAAAGAAGCCTTAGGCCATCAGTCTCCAATTTCTAGGTTGACACGCAGCATACACGCAGGACCAGAGCTTACTGTCTCTACGCAGTGTTCTGGTACCGAAACGGTTGCTTAAGCAAAGTCCCTAGGAATGTTGGAAAGCTACTACCGTGAAACTAAAGCAGAACAGCGATGAAGGCCTCATGGAGCTGCTGCACGCCTCCCGTTTTGCCAGCATAATCAGGGCCTTACTTCGAGGCTAGTGCTCACATTGACTTTCACGTTTGGTATAGAGCAGAGCCGGGTGAGCTTCCAACTAGGAACTGGAAGCACAAGGTTTCTCTCGAGAAAACTCATTTTCTTCTATGAGCCATGCCAGCTGTAAGTAAAAGCACGGTAACTACAGTGCTTCTCAGGTAGCTTCGGGGCCGCATCAACGGAGCTTTCATAATGGGAAAACTAGCCTTGTGCCGTCAGTCTCTAATTTCTAGGTTGACACGCAGCATACACGCAGGAGCAGAGCTTCCTGGTTCTACGCAGTGTTCTGGTACTGAAACGGGTGCTGAAGCAAGGCCCCTAGGAGTGTTGAAAAGCTTACTACCTTGAAACTAAAGCAGAACAACGATGAAGGCCTCATGGAGCTGCTGCACGCCTCTCGTTTTGCAAGGATAATCAGGGCCTTACTTCGAAGCTTGGGCTCACGTTGACTTTCACTTTAGGTATAGCGCAGAGCAGGGTGAGCTTCCAACAAGGAACTGGAAACCCAAGGTTTCTTAGGAGAAAACTCATTTTCTTCTCAGAACCATGCCGGCAGTGAGGAAAACCCCGGCAACAACAATGCTTTTCAGGTAGCTTCGAGGCCGCATGAACGGAGCTTTCATAATGGCAAAAGAAGCCTTATGCCATCAGTCTCCAATTTCTAGGTTGACACGCAGCATACACGCAGGACCAGAGCTTACTGTCTCTACGCAGTGTTCTGGTACCGAAACGGTTGCTTAAGCAAAGTCCCTAGGAGTCTTGGAAAGCTTACTACCGTGAAACTAAAGCAGAACAGCGATGAAGGCCTCATGGAGCTGCTGCACGCCTCCCGTTTTGCCAGGATAATCAGGGCCTTACTTCGAGGCTAGTGCTCACATTGACTTTCACGTTTGGTATAGAGCAGAGCCGGGTGAGCTTCCAACTAGGAACTGGAAGCACAAGGTTTCTTTCGAGAAAACTCATTTTCTTCTATGTGCCATGCCGGCTGTAAGTAAAAGCACGGTAACAAGAGTGCTTTTCAGGTAGCTTCGGGGCCGCATGAATGGAGCTTTCATAATGGGAAAACTAGCCTTGTGCCATCAGTCTCTAATTTCTAGGTTGACACGCAGCATACACGCAGGAGCAGAGCTTCCTGGTTCTACACAGTGTTCTGGTACTGAAACGGGTGCTGAAGCAAGGCCCCGAGGAGTGTTGAAAAGCTTACTACCTTGAAACTAAAGCAGAACAACGATGAAGGCCTCATGGAGCTGCTGCACGCCTCTCGTTTTGCAAGGATAATCAGGGCCTTACTTCGAAGCTTGGGCTCACGTTGACTTTCACTTTAGGTATAGCGCAGAGCAGGGTGAGCTTCCAACAAGGAACTGGAAACCCAAGGTTTCTTAGGAGAAAACTCAGTTTCTTCTCAGAACCATGCCGGCAGTGAGGAAAACCCCGGCAACAACAATGCTTTTCAGGTAGCTTCGAGGCCGCATGAACGGAGCTTTCATAATGGGAAAAGAAGCCTTATGCCATCAGTCTCCAATTTCTAGGTTGACACGCAGCATACACGCAGGACCAGAGCTTACTGTCTCTACGCAGTGTTCTGGTACCGAAACGGTTGCTTAAGCAAAGTCCCTAGGAATGTTGGAAAGCTTACTACCGTGAAACTAAAGCAGAACAGCGATGAAGGCCTCATGGAGCTGCTGCACGCCTCCCGTATTGCCAGCATAATCAGGACCTTACTTCGAGGCTAGTGCTCACATTGACTTTCACGTTTGGTATAGAGCAGAGCCGGGTGAGCTTCCAACTAGGAACTGGAAGCACAAGGTTTCTTTCGAGAAAACTCATTTTCTTCTATGTGCCATGCCGGCTGTAAGTAAAAGCACGGTAACAACAGTGCTTTTCAGGTAGCTTCGAGGCCGCATGAATGGAGCTTTCAAAACGGGAAAACAAGCCTTGTGCCATCAGTCTCTAATTTCTAGGTTGACACGCAGCATACACGCAGGAGCAGAGCTTCCTGGTTCTACGCAGTGTTCTGGTACTGAAACGGGTGCTGAAGCAAGGCCCCTAGGAGTGTTGAAAAGCTTACTACCTTGAAACTAAAGCAGAACAACGATGAAGGCCTCATGGAGCTGCTGCACGCCTCTCGTTTTGCAAGGATAATCAGGGCCTTACTTCGAAGCTTGGGCTCACGTTGACTTTCACTTTAGGTATAGCGCAGAGCAGGGTGAGCTTCCAACAAGGAACTGGAAACCCAAGGTTTCTTAGGAGAAAACTCATTTTCTTCTCAGAACCATGCCGGCAGTGAGGAAAACCCCGGCAACAACAATGCTTTTCAGGTAGCTTCGAGGCCGCATGAACGGAGCTTTCATAATGGGAAAAGAAGCCTTATGCCATCAGTCTCCAATTTCTAGGTTGACACGCAGCATACACGCAGGACCAGAGCTTACTGTCTCTACGCAGTGTTCTGGTACCGAAACGGTTGCTTAAGCAAAGTCCCTAGGAGTCTTGGAAAGCTTACTACCGTGAAACTAAAGCAGAACAACGATGAAGGCCTCATGGAGCTGCTGCACGCCTCCCGTTTTGCCAGGATAATCAGGGCCTTACTTCGAGGCTAGTGCTCACATTGACTTTCACGTTTGGTATAGAGCAGAGCCGGGTGAGCTTCCAACTAGGAACTGGAAGCACAAGGTTTCTTTCGAGAAAACTCATTTTCTTCTATGTGCCATGCCGGCTGTAAGTAAAAGCACGGTAACAACAGTGCTTTTCAGGTAGCTTCGGGGCCGCATGAATGGAGCTTTCATAATGGGAAAACTAGCCTTGTGCCATCAGTCTCTAATTTCTAGGTTGACACGCAGCATACACGCAGGAGCAGAGCTTCCTGGTTCTACGCAGTGTTCTGGTACTGAAACGGGTGCTGAAGCAAGGCCCCTAGGAGTGTTGAAAAGCTTACTACCTTGAAACTAAAGCAGAACAACGATGAAGGCCTCATGGAGCTGCTGCACGCCTCTCGTTTTGCAAGGATAATCAGGGCCTTACTTCGAAGCTTGGGCTCACGTTGACTTTCACTTTAGGTATAGCGCAGAGCAGGGTGAGCTTCCAACAAGGAACTGGAAACCCAAGGTTTCTTAGGAGAAAACTCAGTTTCTTCTCAGAACCATGCCGGCAGTGAGGAAAACCCCGGCAACAACAATGCTTTTCAGGTAGCTTCGAGGCCGCATGAACGGAGCTTTCATAATGGGAAAAGAAGCCTTATGCCATCAGTCTCCAATTTCTAGGTTGACACGCAGCATACACGCAGGACCAGAGCTTACTGTCTCTACGCAGTGTTCTGGTACCGAAACGGTTGCTTAAGCAAAGTCCCTAGGAATGTTGGAAAGCTTACTACCGTGAAACTAAAGCAGAACAGCGATGAAGGCCTCATGGAGCTGCTGCACGCCTCCCGTATTGCCAGCATAATCAGGGCCTTACTTCGAGGCTAGTGCTCACATTGACTTTCACGTTTGGTATAGAGCAGAGCCGGGTGAGCTTCCAACTAGGAACTGGAAGCACAAGGTTTCTTTCGAGAAAACTCATTTTCTTCTATGTGCCATGCCGGCTGTAAGTAAAAGCACGGTAACAACAGTGCTTTTCAGTTAGCTTCGAGGCCGCATGAATGGAGCTTTCAAAACGGGAAAACAAGCCTTGTGCCATCAGTCTCTAATTTCTAGGTTGACACGCAGCATACACGCAGGAGCAGAGCTTCCTGGTTCTACGCAGTGTTCTGGTACTTAAACGGGTGCTGAAGCAAGGCCCCTAGGAGTGTTGAAAAGCTTACTACCTTGAAACTAAAGCAGAACAACGATGAAGGCCTCATGGAGCTGCTGCACGCCTCTCGTTTTGCAAGGATAATCAGGGCCTTACTTCGAAGCTTGGGCTCACGTTGACTTTCACTTTAGGTATAGCGCAGAGCAGGGTGAGTTTCCAACAAGGAACTGGAAACCCTAGGTTTCTTAGGAGAAAACTCAGTTTCTTCTCAGAACCATGCCGGCAGTGAGGAAAACCCCGGCAACAACAATGCTTTTCAGGTAGCTTCGAGGCCGCATGAACGGAGCTTTCATAATGGGAAAAGAAGCCTTATGCCATCAGTCTCCAATTTCTAGGTTGACACGCAGCATACACGCAGGACCAGAGCTTACTGTCTCTACGCAGTGTTCTGGTACCGAAACGGTTGCTTAAGCAAAGTCCCTAGGAATGTTGGAAAGCTTACTACCGTGAAACTAAAGCAGAACAGCGATGAAGGCCTCATGGAGCTGCTGCACGCCTCTCGTTTTGCAAGGATAATCAGGGCCTTACTTCGAAGCTTGGGCTCACGTTGACTTTCACTTTAGGTATAGCGCAGAGCAGGGTGAGCTTCCAACAAGGAACTGGAAACCCAAGGTTTCTTAGGAGAAAACTCAGTTTCTTCTCAGAACCATGCCGGCAGTGAGGAAAACCCCGGCAACAACAATGCTTTTCAGGTAGCTTCGAGGCCGCATGAACGGAGCTTTCATAATGGGAAAAGAAGCCTTATGCCATCAGTCTCCAATTTCTAGGTTGACACGCAGCATACACGCAGGACCAGAGCTTACTGTCTCTACGCAGTGTTCTGGTACCGAAACGGTTGCTTAAGCAAAGTCCCTAGGAATGTTGGAAAGCTTACTACCGTGAAACTAAAGCAGAACAGCGATGAAGGCCTCATGGAGCTGCTGCACGCCTCCCGTATTGCCAGCATAATCAGGGCCTTACTTCGAGGCTAGTGCTCACATTGACTTTCACGTTTGGTATAGAGCAGAGCCGGGTGAGCTTCCAACTAGGAACTGGAAGCACAAGGTTTCTTTCGAGAAAACTCATTTTCTTCTATGTGCCATGCCGGCTGTAAGTAAAAGCACGGTAACAACAGTGCTTTTCAGTTAGCTTCGAGGCCGCATGAATGGAGCTTTCAAAACGGGAAAATAAGCCTTGTGCCATCAGTCTCTAATTTCTAGG
The DNA here is from genome assembly GCF_028564815.1 of Eubalaena glacialis. NCBI lineage: Eukaryota > Metazoa > Chordata > Mammalia > Artiodactyla > Balaenidae > Eubalaena > Eubalaena glacialis. The sequence continues at coordinate 31,121,450 of NC_083725.1, forward strand.
TTGACACGCAGCATACACGCAGGAGCAGAGCTTCCTGGTTCTACGCAGTGTTCTGGTACTTAAACGGGTGCTGAAGCAAGGCCCCTAGGAGTGTTGAAAAGCTTACTACCTTGAAACTAAAGCAGAACAACGATGAAGGCCTCATGGAGCTGCTGCACGCCTCTCGTTTTGCAAGGATAATCAGGGCCTTACTTCGAAGCTTGGGCTCACTTGACTTTCACTTTAGGTATAGCGCAGAGCAGGGTGAGCTTCCAACAAGGAACTGGAAACCCTAGGTTTCTTAGGAGAAAACTCAGTTTCTTCTCAGAACCATGCCGGCAGTGAGGAAAACCCCGGCAACAACAATGCTTTTCAGGTAGCTTCGAGGCCGCATGAACGGAGCTTTCATAATGGGAAAAGAAGCCTTATGCCATCAGTCTCCAATTTCTAGGTTGACACGCAGCATACACGCAGGACCAGAGCTTACTGTCTCTACGCAGTGTTCTGGTACCGAAACGGTTGCTTAAGCAAAGTCCCTAGGAATGTTGGAAAGCTTACTACCGTGAAACTAAAGCAGAACAGCGATGAAGGCCTCATGGAGCTGCTGCACGCCTCCCGTATTGCCAGCATAATCAGGGCCTTACTTCGAGGCTAGTGCTCACATTGACTTTCACGTTTGGTATAGAGCAGAGCCGGGTGAGCTTCCAACTAGGAACTGGAAGCACAAGGTTTCTTTCGAGAAAACTCATTTTCTTCTATGTGCCATGCCGGCTGTAAGTAAAAGCACGGTAACAACAGTGCTTTTCAGGTAGCTTCGGGGCCGCATCAACGGAGCTTTCATAATGGGAAAACTAGCCTTGTGCCGTCAGTCTCTAATTTCTAGGTGACACGCAGCATAAACGCAGGACCAGAGCTTACTGTCTCTACGCAGTGTTCTGGTACCGAAACGGTTGCTTAAGCAAAGTCCCTAGGAATTTGGAAAGCTTACTACCGTGAAACTAAAGCAGAACAGCGATTAAGGCCTCATGGAGCTGCTGCACGCCTCCCGTATTGCCAGCATAATCAGGGCCTTACTTCGAGGCTAGTGCTCACATTGACTTTCACGTTTGGTATAGAGCAGAGCCGGGTGAGCTTCCAACTAGGAACTGGAAGCACAAGGTTTCTTTCGAGAAAACTCATTTTCTTCTATGTGCCATGCCGGCTGTAAGTAAAAGCACGGTAACAACAGTGCTTTTCAGGTAGCTTCGGGGCCGCATCAACGGAGCTTTCATAATGGGAAAACTAGCCTTGTGCCGTCAGTCTCTAATTTCTAGGTTGACACGCAGCATAAACGCAGGAGCAGAGCTTCCTGGTTCTACGCAGTGTTCTGGTACTGAAACGGGTGCTGAAGCAAGTCCCCTAGGAGTGTTGAAAAGCTTACTACCTTGAAACTAAAGCAGAACAACGATGAAGGCCTCATGGAGCTGCTGCACGCCTCTCGTTTTGCAAGGATAATCAGGGCCTTACTTCGAAGCTTGGGCTCACGTTGACTTTCACTTTAGGTATAGCGCAGAGCAGGGTGAGCTTCCAACAAGGAACTGGAAACCCAAGGTTTCTTAGGAGAAAACTCATTTTCTTCTCAGAACCATGCCGGCAGTGAGGAAAACCCCGGCAACAACAATGCTTTTCAGGTAGCTTCGAGGCCGCATGAACGGAGCTTTCATAATGGGAAAAGAAGCCTTATGCCATCAGTCTCCAATTTCTAGGTTGACACGCAGCATACACGCAGGACCAGAGCTTACTGTCTCTACGCAGTGTTCTGGTACCGAAACGGTTGCTTAAGCAAAGTCCCTAGGAGTCTTGGAAAGCTTACTACCGTGAAACTAAAGCAGAACAGCGATGAAGGCCTCATGGAGCTGCTGCACGCCTCCCGTTTTGCCAGCATAATCAGGGCCTTACTTCAAGGCTAGTGCTCACATTGACTTTCACGTTTGGTATAGAGCAGAGCAGGGTGAGCTTCCAACTAGGAACTGGAAGCACAAGGTTTCTTTCGAGAAAACTCATTTTCTTCTATGTGCCATGCCAGCTGTAAGTAAAAGCACGGTAACAACAGTGCTTTTCAGGGAGCTTCGAGGCCGCATGAATGGAGCTTTCAAAACGGGAAAACAAGCCTTGTGCCGTCAGTCTCTAATTTCTAGGTTGACACGCAGCATACACGCAGGACCAGAGCTTACTGTCTCTACGCAGTGTTCTGGTACCGAAACGGTTGCTTAAGCAAAGTCCCTAGGAATGTTGGAAAGCTTACTACCGTGAAACTAAAGCAGAACAGCGATGAAGGCCTCATGGAGCTGCTGCACGCCTCCCGTATTGCCAGCATAATCAGGGCCTTACTTCGAGGCTAGTGCTCACATTGACTTTCACGTTTGGTATAGAGCAGAGCCGGGTGAGCTTCCAACTAGGAACTGGAAGCACAAGGTTTCTTTCGAGAAAACTCATTTTCTTCTATGTGCCATGCCGGCTGTAAGTAAAAGCACGGTAACAACAGTGCTTTTCAGGTAGCTTCGGGGCCGCATCAACGGAGCTTTCATAATGGGAAAACTAGCCTTGTGCCGTCAGTCTCTAATTTCTAGGTTGACACTCAGCATAAACGCAGGAGCAGAGCTTCCTGGTTCTACGCAGTGTTCTGGTACTGAAACGGGTGCTGAAGCAAGGCCCCTAGGAGTGTTGAAAAGCTTACTACCTTGAAACTAAAGCAGAACAACGATGAAGGCCTCATGGAGCTGCTGCACGCCTCTCGTTTTGCAAGGATAATCAGGGCCTTACTTCGAAGCTTGGGCTCACGTTGACTTTCACTTTAGGTATAGCGCAGAGCAGGGTGAGCTTCCAACAAGGAACTGGAAACCCAAGGTTTCTTAGGAGAAAACTCATTTTCTTCTCAGAACCATGCCGGCAGTGAGGAAAACCCCGGCAACAACAATGCTTTTCAGGTAGCTTCGAGGCCGCATGAACGGAGCTTTCATAATGGGAAAAGAAGCCTTATGCCATCAGTCTCCAATTTCTAGGTTGACACGCAGCATACACGCAGGACCAGAGCTTACTGTCTCTACGCAGTGTTCTGGTACCGAAACGGTTGCTTAAGCAAAGTCCCTAGGAGTCTTGGAAAGCTTACTACCGTGAAACTAAAGCAGAACAGCGATGAAGGCCTCATGGAGCTGCTGCACGCCTCCCGTTTTGCCAGCATAATCAGGGCCTTACTTCGAGGCTAGTGCTCACATTGACTTTCACGTTTGGTATAGAGCAGAGCAGGGTGAGCTTCCAACTAGGAACTGGAAGCACAAGGTTTCTTTCGAGAAAACTCATTTTCTTCTATGTGCCATGCCGGCTGTAAGTAAAAGCACGGTAACAACAGTGCTTTTCAGGTAGCTTCGGGGCCGCATGAATGGAGCTTTCATAATGGGAAAACTAGCCTTGTGCCATCAGTCTCTAATTTCTAGGTTGACACGCAGCATACACGCAGGAGCAGAGCTTCCTGGTTCTACGCAGTGTTCTGGTACTGAAACGGGTGCTGAAGCAAGGCCCCGAGGAGTGTTGAAAAGCTTACTACCTTGAAACTAAAGCAGAACAACGATGAAGGCCTCATGGAGCTGCTGCACGCCTCTCGTTTTGCAAGGATAATCAGGGCCTTACTTCGAAGCTTGGGCTCACGTTGACTTTCACTTTAGGTATAGCGCAGAGAAGGGTGAGCTTCCAACAAGGAACTGGAAACCCAAGGTTTCTTAGGAGAAAACTCATTTTCTTCTCAGAACCATGCCGGCAGTGAGGAAAACCCCGGCAACAACAATGCTTTTCAGGTAGCTTCGAGGCCGCATGAACGGAGCTTTCATAATGGCAAAAGAAGCCTTATGCCATCAGTCTCCAATTTCTAGGTTGACACGCAGCATACACGCAGGACCAGAGCTTACTGTCTCTACGCAGTGTTCTGGTAAAGAAACGGTTGCTTAAGCAAAGTCCCTAGGAGTCCTGGAAAGCTTACTACCGTGAAACTAAAGCAGAACAGCGATGAAGGCCTCATGGAGCTGCTGCACGCCTCCCGTTTTGCCAGCATAATCAGGGCCTTACTTCGAGGCTAGTGCTCACATTGACTTTCACGTTTGGTATAGAGCAGAGCAGGGTGAGCTTCCAACTAGGAACTGGAAGCACAAGGTTTCTTTCGAGAAAACTCATTTTCTTCTATGTGCCATGCCAGCTGTAAGTAAAAGCACGGTAACAACAGTGCTTTTCAGGTAGCTTCGGGGCCGCATGAATGGAGCTTTCAAAACGGGAAAACAAGCCTTGTGCCATCAGTCTCTAATTTCTAGGTTGACACGCAGCATACACGCAGGAGCAGAGCTTCCTGGTTCTACGCAGTGTTCTGGTACTGAAACGGGTGCTGAAGCAAGTCCCCTAGGAGTGTTGAAAAGCTTACTACCTTGAAACTAAAGCAGAACAACGATGAAGGCCTCATGGAGCTGCTGCACGCCTCTCGTTTTGCAAGGATAATCAGGGCCTTACTTCGAAGCTTGGGCTCACGTTGACTTTCACTTTAGGTATAGCGCAGAGCAGGGTGAGCTTCCAACAAGGAACTGGAAACCCAAGGTTTCTTAGGAGAAAACTCATTTTCTTCTCAGAACCATACCGGCAGTGAGGAAAACCCCGGCAACAACAATGCTTTTCAGGTAGCTTCGAGGCCGCATGAACGGAGCTTTCATAATGGGAAAAGAAGCCTTATGCCATCAGTCTCCAATTTCTAGGTTGACACGCAGCATACACGCAGGACCAGAGCTTACTGTCTCTACGCAGTGTTCTGGTACCGAAACGGTTGCTTAAGCAAAGTCCCTAGGAATGTTGGAAAGCTACTACCGTGAAACTAAAGCAGAACAGCGATGAAGGCCTCATGGAGCTGCTGCACGCCTCCCGTTTTGCCAGCATAATCAGGGCCTTACTTCGAGGCTAGTGCTCACATTGACTTTCACGTTTGGTATAGAGCAGAGCCGGGTGAGCTTCCAACTAGGAACTGGAAGCACAAGGTTTCTCTCGAGAAAACTCATTTTCTTCTATGAGCCATGCCAGCTGTAAGTAAAAGCACGGTAACTACAGTGCTTCTCAGGTAGCTTCGGGGCCGCATCAACGGAGCTTTCATAATGGGAAAACTAGCCTTGTGCCGTCAGTCTCTAATTTCTAGGTTGACACGCAGCATACACGCAGGAGCAGAGCTTCCTTGTTCTACGCAGTGTTCTGGTACTGAAACGGGTGCTGAAGCAAGGCCCCTAGGAGTGTTGAAAAGCTTACTACCTTGAAACTAAAGCAGAACAACGATGAAGGCCTCATGGAGCTGCTGCACGCCTCTCGTTTTGCAAGGATAATCAGGGCCTTACTTCGAAGCTTGGGCTCACGTTGACTTTCACTTTAGGTATAGCGCAGAGCAGGGTGAGCTTCCAACAAGGAACTGGAAACCCAAGGTTTCTTAGGAGAAAACTCATTTTCTTCTCAGAACCATGCCGGCAGTGAGGAAAACCCCGGCAACAACAATGCTTTTCAGGTAGCTTCGAGGCCGCATGAACGGAGCTTTCATAATGGGAAAAGAAGCCTTATGCCATCAGTCTCCAATTTCTAGGTTGACACGCAGCATACACGCAGGACCAGAGCTTACTGTCTCTACGCAGTGTTCTGGTACCGAAACGGTTGCTTAAGCAAAGTCCCTAGTAATGTTGGAAAGCTTACTACCGTGAAACTAAAGCAGAACAGCGATGAAGGCCTCATGGAGCTGCTGCACGCCTCCCGTATTGCCAGCATAATCAGGGCCTTACTTCGAGGCTAGTGCTCACATTGACTTTCACGTTTGGTATAGAGCAGAGCCGGGTGAGCTTCCAACTAGGAACTGGAAGCACAAGGTTTCTTTCGAGAAAACTCATTTTCTTCTATGTGCCATGCCGGCTGTAAGTAAAAGCACGGTAACAACAGTGCTTTTCAGGTAGCTTCGAGGCCGCATGAATGGAGCTTTCAAAACGGGAAAACAAGCCTTGTGCCATCAGTCTCTAATTTCTAGGTTGACACGCAGCATACACGCAGGAGCAGAGCTTCCTGGTTCTACGCAGTGTTCTGGTACTTAAACGGGTGCTGAAGCAAGTCCCCTAGGAGTGTTGAAAAGCTTACTACCTTGAAACTAAAGCAGAACAACGATGAAGGCCTCATGGAGCTGCTGCACGCCTCTCGTTTTGCAAGGATAATCAGGGCCTTACTTCGAAGCTTGGGCTCACGTTGACTTTCACTTTAGGTATAGCGCAGAGCAGGGTGAGCTTCCAACAAGGAACTGGAAACCCAAGGTTTCTTAGGAGAAAACTCATTTTCTTCTCAGAACCATACCGGCAGTGAGGAAAACCCCGGCAACAACAATGCTTTTCAGGTAGCTTCGAGGCCGCATGAACGGAGCTTTCATAATGGGAAAAGAAGCCTTATGCCATCAGTCTCCAATTTCTAGGTTGACACGCAGCATACACGCAGGACCAGAGCTTACTGTCTCTACGCAGTGTTCTGGTACCGAAACGGTTGCTTAAGCAAAGTCCCTAGGAATGTTGGAAAGCTACTACCGTGAAACTAAAGCAGAACAGCGATGAAGGCCTCATGGAGCTGCTGCACGCCTCCCGTTTTGCCAGCATAATCAGGGCCTTACTTCGAGGCTAGTGCTCACATTGACTTTCACGTTTGGTATAGAGCAGAGCCGGGTGAGCTTCCAACTAGGAACTGGAAGCACAAGGTTTCTCTCGAGAAAACTCATTTTCTTCTATGAGCCATGCCAGCTGTAAGTAAAAGCACGGTAACTACAGTGCTTCTCAGGTAGCTTCGGGGCCGCATCAACGGAGCTTTCATAATGGGAAAACTAGCCTTGTGCCGTCAGTCTCTAATTTCTAGGTTGACACGCAGCATACACGCAGGAGCAGAGCTTCCTGGTTCTACGCAGTGTTCTGGTACTGAAACGGGTGCTGAAGCAAGGCCCCTAGGAGTGTTGAAAAGCTTACTACCTTGAAACTAAAGCAGAACAACGATGAAGGCCTCATGGAGCTGCTGCACGCCTCTCGTTTTGCAAGGATAATCAGGGCCTTACTTCGAAGCTTGGGCTCACGTTGACTTTCACTTTAGGTATAGCGCAGAGCAGGGTGAGCTTCCAACAAGGAACTGGAAACCCAAGGTTTCTTAGGAGAAAACTCATTTTCTTCTCAGAACCATGCCGGCAGTGAGGAAAACCCCGGCAACAACAATGCTTTTCAGGTAGCTTCGAGGCCGCATGAACGGAGCTTTCATAATGGCAAAAGAAGCCTTATGCCATCAGTCTCCAATTTCTAGGTTGACACGCAGCATACACGCAGGACCAGAGCTTACTGTCTCTACGCAGTGTTCTGGTACCGAAACGGTTGCTTAAGCAAAGTCCCTAGGAGTCTTGGAAAGCTTACTACCGTGAAACTAAAGCAGAACAGCGATGAAGGCCTCATGGAGCTGCTGCACGCCTCCCGTTTTGCCAGGATAATCAGGGCCTTACTTCGAGGCTAGTGCTCACATTGACTTTCACGTTTGGTATAGAGCAGAGCCGGGTGAGCTTCCAACTAGGAACTGGAAGCACAAGGTTTCTTTCGAGAAAACTCATTTTCTTCTATGTGCCATGCCGGCTGTAAGTAAAAGCACGGTAACAACAGTGCTTTTCAGGTAGCTTCGGGGCCGCATGAATGGAGCTTTCATAATGGGAAAACTAGCCTTGTGCCATCAGTCTCTAATTTCTAGGTTGACACGCAGCATACACGCAGGAGCAGAGCTTCCTGGTTCTACGCAGTGTTCTGGTACTGAAACGGGTGCTGAAGCAAGGCCCCGAGGAGTGTTGAAAAGCTTACTACCTTGAAACTAAAGCAGAACAACGATGAAGGCCTCATGGAGCTGCTGCACGCCTCTCGTTTTGCAAGGATAATCAGGGCCTTACTTCGAAGATTGGGCTCACGTTGACTTTCACTTTAGGTATAGCGCAGAGCAGGGTGAGCTTCCAACAAGGAACTGGAAACCCAAGGTTTCTTAGGAGAAAACTCATTTTCTTCTCAGAACCATGCCGGCAGTGAGGAAAACCCCGGCAACAACAATGCTTTTCAGGTAGCTTCGAGGCCGCATGAACGGAGCTTTCATAATGGCAAAAGAAGCCTTATGCCATCAGTCTCCAATTTCTAGGTTGACACGCAGCATACACGCAGGACCAGAGCTTACTGTCTCTACGCAGTGTTCTGGTACCGAAACGGTTGCTTAAGCAAAGTCCCTAGGAGTCTTGGAAAGCTTCCTACCGTGAAACTAAAGCAGAACAGCGATGAAGGCCTCATGGAGCTGCTGCACGCCTCCCGTTTTGCCAGGATAATCAGGGCCTTACTTCGAGGCTAGTGCTCACATTGACTTTCACGTTTGGTATAGAGCAGAGCCGGGTGAGCTTCCAACTAGGAACTGGAAGCACAAGGTTTCTTTCGAGAAAACTCATTTTCTTCTATGTGCCATGCCGGCTGTAAGTAAAAGCACGGTAACAACAGTGCTTTTCAGGTAGCTTCGGGGCCGCATGAATGGAGCTTTCATAATGGGAAAACTAGCCTTGTGCCATCAGTCTCTAATTTCTAGGTTGACACGCAGCATACACGCAGGAGCAGAGCTTCCTGGTTCTACGCAGTGTTCTGGTACTGAAACGGGTGCTGAAGCAAGGCCCCGAGGAGTGTTGAAAAGCTTACTACCTTGAAACTAAAGCAGAACAACGATGAAGGCCTCATGGAGCTGCTGCACGCCTCTCGTTTTGCAAGGATAATCAGGGCCTTACTTCGAAGCTTGGGCTCACGTTGACTTTCACTTTAGGTATAGCGCAGAGCAGGGTGAGCTTCCAAGAAGGAACTGGAAACCCAAGGTTTCTTAGGAGAAAACTCAGTTTCTTCTCAGAACCATGCCGGCAGTGAGGAAAACCCCGGCAACAACAATGCTTTTCAGGTAGCTTCGAGGCCGCATGAACGGAGCTTTCATAATGGGAAAAGAAGCCTTATGCCATCAGTCTCCAATTTCTAGGTTGACACGCAGCATACACGCAGGACCAGAGCTTACTGTCTCTACGCAGTGTTCTGGTACCGAAACGGTTGCTTAAGCAAAGTCCCTAGGAATGTTGGAAAGCTTACTACCGTGAAACTAAAGCAGAACAGCGATGAAGGCCTCATGGAGCTGCTGCACGCCTCCCGTATTGCCAGCATAATCAGGGCCTTACTTCGAGGCTAGTGCTCACATTGACTTTCACGTTTGGTATAGAGCAGAGCCGGGTGAGCTTCCAACTAGGAACTGGAAGCACAAGGTTTCTCTCGAGAAAACTCATTTTCTTCTATGAGCCATGCCAGCTGTAAGTAAAAGCACGGTAACTACAGTGCTTCTCAGGTAGCTTCGGGGCCGCATCAACGGAGCTTTCATAATGGGAAAACTAGCCTTGTGCCGTCAGTCTCTAATTTCTAGGTTGACACGCAGCATACACGCAGGAGCAGAGCTTCCTGGTTCTACGCAGTGTTCTGGTACTGAAACGGGTGCTGAAGCAAGGCCCCTAGGAGTGTTGAAAAGCTTACTACCTTGAAACTAAAGCAGAACAACGATGAAGGCCTCATGGAGCTGCTGCACGCCTCTCGTTTTGCAAGGATAATCAGGGCCTTACTTCGAAGCTTGGGCTCACGTTGACTTTCACTTTAGGTATAGCGCAGAGCAGGGTGAGCTTCCAACAAGGAACTGGAAACCCAAGGTTTCTTAGGAGAAAACTCATTTTCTTCTCAGAACCATGCCGGCAGTGAGGAAAACCCCGGCAACAACAATGCTTTTCAGGTAGCTTCGAGGCCGCATGAACGGAGCTTTCATAATGGCAAAAGAAGCCTTATGCCATCAGTCTCCAATTTCTAGGTTGACACGCAGCATACACGCAGGACCAGAGCTTACTGTCTCTACGCAGTGTTCTGGTACCGAAACGGTTGCTTAAGCAAAGTCCCTAGGAATGTTGGAAAGCTTACTACCGTGAAACTAAAGCAGAACAGCGATGAAGGCCTCATGGAGCTGCTGCACGCCTCCCGTATTGCCAGCATAATCAGGGCCTTACTTCGAGGCTAGTGCTCACATTGACTTTCACGTTTGGTATAGAGCAGAGCCGGGTGAGCTTCCAACTAGGAACTGGAAGCACAAGGTTTCTTTCGAGAAAACTCATTTTCTTCTATGTGCCATGCCGGCTGTAAGTAAAAGCACGGTAACAACAGTGCTTTTCAGGTAGCTTCGAGGCCGCATGAATGGAGCTTTCAAAACGGGAAAACAAGCCTTGTGCCATCAGTCTCTAATTTCTAGGTTGACACGCAGCATACACGCAGGAGCAGAGCTTCCTGGTTCTACGCAGTGTTTTGGTACTTAAACGGGTGCTGAAGCAAGGCCCCTAGGAGTGTTGAAAAGCTTACTACCTTGAAACTAAAGCAGAACAACGATGAAGGCCTCATGGAGCTGCTGCACGCCTCTCGTTTTGCAAGGATAATCAGGGCCTTACTTCGAAGCTTGGGCTCACGTTGACTTTCACTTTAGGTATAGCGCAGAGCAGGGTGAGCTTCCAACAAGGAACTGGAAACCCAAGGTTTCTTAGGAGAAAACTCATTTTCTTCTCAGAACCATGCCGGCAGTGAGGAAAACCCCGGCAACAACAATGCTTTTCAGGTAGCTGCGAGGCCGCATGAACGGAGCTTTCATAATGGGAAAAGAAGCCTTATGCCATCAGTCTCCAATTTCTAGGTTGACACGCAGCATACACGCAGGACCAGAGCTTAATGTCTCTACGCAGTGTTCTGGTACCGAAACGGTTGCTTAAGCAAAGTCCCTAGGAGTCTTGGAAAGCTTACTACCGTGAAACTAAAGCAGAACAGCGATGAAGGCCTCATGGAGCTGCTGCACGCCTCCCGTTTTGCCAGGATAATCAGGGCCTTAATTCGAGGCTAGTGCTCACATTGACTTTCACGTTTGGTATAGAGCAGAGCCGGGTGAGCTTCCAACTAGGAACTGGAAGCACAAGGTTTCTTTCGAGAAAACTCATTTTCTTCTATGTGCCATGCCGGCTGTAAGTAAAAGCACGGTAACAACAGTGCTTTTCAGGTAGCTTCGGGGCCGCATCAACGGAGCTTTCATAATGGGAAAACTAGCCTTGTGCCGTCAGCCTCTAATTTCTAGGTTGACACGCAGCATACACGCAGGAGCAGAACTTCCTGGTTCTACGCAGTGTTCTGGTACTAAACGGGTGCTGAAGCAAGGCCCCTAGGAGTGTTGAAAAGCTTACTACCTTGAAACTAAAGCAGAACAACGATGAAGGCCTCATGGAGCTGCTGCACGCCTCTCGTTTTGCAAGGATAATCAGGGCCTTACTTCGAAGCTTGGGCTCACGTTGACTTTCACTTTAGGTATAGCGCAGAGCAGGGTGAGCTTCCAACAAGGAACTGGAAACCCAAGGTTTCTTAGGAGAAAACTCAGTTTCTTCTCAGAACCATGCCGGCAGTGAGGAAAACCCCGGCAACAACAATGCTTTTCAGCTAGCTTCGAGGCCGCATGAACGGCGCTTTCATAATGGCAAAGAAGCCTTATGTCATCAGTCTCCAATTTCTAGGTTGACACGCAGCATACACGCAGGACCAGAGCTTACTGTCTCTACGCAGTGTTTTGGTACCGAAACGGTTGCTTAAGGAAAGTCCCTAGGAATGTTGGAAAGCTTACTACCGTGAAACTAAAGCAGAACAGCGATGAAGGCCTCATGGAGCTGCTGCACGCCTCCCGTATTGCCAGCATAATCAGGGCCTTACTTCGAGGCTAGTGCTCACATTGACTTTCACGTTTGGTATAGAGCAGAGCCGGGTGAGCTTCCAACTAGGAACTGGAAGCACAAGGTTTCTTTCGAGAAAACTCATTTTCTTCTATGTGCCATGCCGGCTGTAAGTAAAAGCACGGTAACAACAGTGCTTTTCAGGTAGCTTCGAGGCCGCATGAACGGAGCTTTCATAATGGGAAAACTAGCCTTGTGCCGTCAGCCTCTAATTTCTAGGTTGACACGCAGCATACACGCAGGAGCAGAGCTTCCTGGTTCTACGCAGTGTTCTGGTACTGAAACGGGTGCTGAAGCAAGGCCCCTAGGAGTGTTGAAAAGCTTACTACCTTGAAACTAAAGCAGAACAACGATGAAGGCCTCATGGAGCTGCTGCACGCCTCTCGTTTTGCAAGGATAATCAGGGCCTTACTTCGAAGCTTGGGCTCACGTTGACTTTCACTTTAGGTATAGCGCAGAGCAGGGTGAGCTTCCAACAAGGAACTGGAAACCCAAGGTTTCTTAGGAGAAAACTCAGTTTCTTCTGAGAACCATGCCGGCAGTGAGGAAAACCCCGGCAACAACAATGCTTTTCAGGTAGCTTCGAGGTCGCATGAACGGAGCTTTCATAATGGCAAAAGAAGCCTTATGCCATCAGTCTCCAATTTCTAGGTTGACACGCAGCATACACGCAGGACCAGAGCTTACTGTTTCTACGCAGTGTTCTGGTACCAAAACGGTTGCTTAAGCAAAGTCCCTAGGAATGTTGGAAAGCTTACTACCGTGAAACTAAAGCAGAACAGCGATGAAGGCCTCATGGAGCTGCTGCACGCCTCCCGTATTGCCAGCATAATCAGGGCCTTACTTCGAGGCTAGTGCTCACATTGACTTTCACGTTTGGTATAGAGCAGAGCCGGGTGAGCTTCCAACTAGGAACTGGAAGCACAAGGTTTCTTTCGAGAAAACTCATTTTCTTCTATGAACCATGCCGGCTGTAAGTAAAAGCACGGTAACAACAGTGCTTTTCAGGTAGCTTCGGGGCCGCATCAACGGAGCTTTCATAATGGGAAAACTAGCCTTGTGCCGTCAGTCTCTAATTTCTAGGTTGACACGCAGCATACACGCAGGAGCAGAGCTTCCTGGTTCTACGCAGTGTTCTGGTACTGAAACGGGTGCTGAAGCAAGTCCCCTAGGAGTGTTGAAAAGCTTACTACCTTGAAACTAAAGCAGAACAACGATGAAGGCCTCATGGAGCTGCTGCACGCCTCTCGTTTTGCAAGGATAATCAGGGCCTTACTTCGAAGCTTGGGCTCACGTTGACTTTCACTTTAGGTATAGCGCAGAGCAGGGTGAGCTTCCAACAAGGAACTGGAAACCCAAGGTTTCTTAGGAGAAAACTCATTTTCTTCTCAGAACCATACCGGCAGTGAGGAAAACCCCGGCAACAACAATGCTTTTCAGGTAGCTTCGAGGCCGCATGAACGGAGCTTTCATAATGGCAAAAGAAGCCTTATGCCATCAGTCTCCAATTTCTAAGTTGACACGCAGCATACACGCAGGACCAGAGCTTACTGTCTCTACGCAGTGTTCTGGTACCGAAACGGTTGCTTAAGCAAAGTCCCTAGGAATGTTGGAAAGCTACTACCGTGAAACTAAAGCAGAACAGCGATGAAGGCCTCATGGAGCTGCTGCACGCCTCCCGTTTTGCCAGCATAATCAGGGCCTTACTTCGAGGCTAGTGCTCACATTGACTTTCACGTTTGGTATAGAGCAGAGCCGGGTGAGCTTCCAACTAGGAACTGGAAGCACAAGGTTTCTCTCGAGAAAACTCATTTTTTCTATGAGCCATGCCAGCTGTAAGTAAAAGCACGGTAACTACAGTGCTTCTCAGGTAGCTTCGGGGCCGCATCAACGGAGCTTTCATAATGGGAAAACTAGCCTTGTGCCGTCAGTCTCTAATTTCTAGGTTGACACGCAGCATACACGCAGGAGCAGAGCTTCCTGGTTCTACGCAGTGTTCTGGTACTGAAACGGGTGCTGAAGCAAGGCCCCTAGGAGTGTTGAAAAGCTTACTACCTTGAAACTAAAGCAGAACAACGATGAAGGCCTCATGGAGCTGCTGCACGCCTCTCGTTTTGCAAGGATAATCAGGGCCTTACTTCGAAGCTTGGCCTCACGTTGACTTTCACTTTAGGTATAGCGCAGAGCAGGGTGAGCTTCCAACAAGGAACTGGAAACCCAAGGTTTCTTAGGAGAAAACTCATTTTCTTCTCAGAACCATGCCGGCAGTGAGGAAAACCCCGGCAACAACAATGCTTTTCAGGTAGCTTCGAGGCCGCATGAACGGAGCTTTCATAATGGGAAAAGAAGCCTTATGCCATCAGTCTCCAATTTCTAGGTTGACACGCAGCATACACGCAGGACCAGAGCTTACTGTCTCTACGCAGTGTTCTGGTACCGAAACGGTTGCTTAAGCAAAGTCCCTAGGAATGTTGGAAAGCTTACTACCGTGAAACTAAAGCAGAACAGCGATGAAGGCCTCATGGAGCTGCTGCACGCCTCCCGTTTTGCCAGGATAATCAGGGCCTTACTTCGAGGCTAGTGCTCACATTGACTTTCACGTTTGGTATAGAGCAGAGCCGGGTGAGCTTCCAACTAGGAACTGGAAGCACAAGGTTTCTTTCGAGAAAACTCATTTTCTTCTATGTGCCATGCCGGCTGTAAGTAAAAGCACGGTAACAACAGTGCTTTTCAGGTAGCTTCGGGGCCGCATCAACGGAGCTTTCATAATGGGAAAACTAGCCTTGTGCCATCAGTCTCTAATTTCTAGGTTGACACGCAGCATACACGCAGGAGCAGAGCTTCCTGGTTCTACGCAGTGTTCTGGTACTGAAACGGGTGCTGAAGCAAGGCCCCGAGGAGTGTTGAAAAGCTTACTACCTTGAAACTAAAGCAGAACAACGATGAAGGCCTCATGGAGCTGCTGCACGCCTCTCGTTTTGCAAGGATAATCAGGGCCTTACTTCGAAGCTTGGGCTCACGTTGACTTTCACTTTAGGTATAGCGCAGAGCAGGGTGAGCTTCCAAGAAGGAACTGGAAACCCAAGGTTTCTTAGGAGAAAACTCAGTTTCTTCTCAGAACCATGCCGGCAGTGAGGAAAACCCCGGCAACAACAATGCTTTTCAGGTAGCTTCGAGGCCGCATGAACGGAGCTTTCATAATGGGAAAAGAAGCCTTATGCCATCAGTCTCCAATTTCTAGGTTGACACGCAGCATACACGCAGGACCAGAGCTTACTGTCTCTACGCAGTGTTCTGGTACCGAAACGGTTGCTTAAGCAAAGTCCCTAGGAATGTTGGAAAGCTTACTACCGTGAAACTAAAGCAGAACAGCGATGAAGGCCTCATGGAGCTGCTGCACGCCTCCCGTATTGCCAGCATAATCAGGGCCTTACTTCGAGGCTAGTGCTCACATTGACTTTCACGTTTGGTATAGAGCAGAGCCGGGTGAGCTTCCAACTAGGAACTGGAAGCACAAGGTTTCTTTCGAGAAAACTCATTTTCTTCTATGTGCCATGCCGGCTGTAAGTAAAAGCACGGTAACAACAGTGCTTTTCAGGTAGCTTCGAGGCCGCATGAATGGAGCTTTCAAAACGGGAAAACAAGCCTTGTGCCATCAGTCTCTAATTTCTAGGTTGACACGCAGCATACACGCAGGAGCAGAGCTTCCTGGTTCTACGCAGTGTTCTGGTACTTAAACGGGTGCTGAAGCAAGGCCCCTAGGAGTGTTGAAAAGCTTACTACCTTGAAACTAAAGCAGAACAACGATGAAGGCCTCATGGAGCTGCTGCACGCCTCTCGTTTTGCAAGGATAATCAGGGCCTTACTTCGAAGCTTGGGCTCACGTTGACTTTCACTTTAGGTATAGCGCAGAGCAGGGTGAGCTTCCAACAAGGAACTGGAAACCCAAGGTTTCTTAGGAGAAAACTCATTTTCTTCTCAGAACCATGCCGGCAGTGAGGAAAACCCCGGCAACAACAATGCTTTTCAGGTAGCTTCGAGGCCGCATGAACGGAGCTTTCATAATGGGAAAAGAAGCCTTATGCCATCAGTCTCCAATTTCTAGGTTGACACGCAGCATACACGCAGGACCAGAGCTTACTGTCTCTACGCAGTGTTCTGGTACCGAAACGGTTGCTTAAGCAAAGTCCCTAGGAATGTTGGAAAGCTTACTACCGTGAAACTAAAGCAGAACAGCGATGAAGGCCTCATGGAGCTGCTGCACGCCTCCCGTATTGCCAGCATAATCAGGGCCTTACTTCGAGGCTAGTGCTCACATTGACTTTCACGTTTGGTATAGAGCAGAGCCGGGTGAGCTTCCAACTAGGAACTGGAAGCACAAGGTTTCTTTCGAGAAAACTCATTTTCTTCTATGTGCCATGCCGGCTGTAAGTAAAAGCACGGTAACAACAGTGCTTTTCAGGTAGCTTCGAGGCCGCATGAATGGAGCTTTCAAAACGGGAAAACAAGCCTTGTGCCATCAGTCTCTAATTTCTAGGTTGACACGCAGCATACACGCAGGAGCAGAGCTTCCTGGTTCTACGCAGTGTTCTGGTTCTGAAACGGGTGCTGAAGCAAGGCCCCTAGGAGTGTTGAAAAGCTTACTACCTTGAAACTAAAGCAGAACAACGATGAAGGCCTCATGGAGCTGCTGCACGCCTCTCGTTTTGCAAGGATAATCAGGGCCTTACTTCGAAGCTTGGGCTCACGTTGACTTTCACTTTAGGTATAGCGCAGAGCAGGGTGAGCTTCCAACAAGGAACTGGAAACCCAAGGTTTCTTAGGAGAAAACTCAGTTTCTTCTCAGAACCATGCCGGCAGTGAGGAAAACCCCGGCAACAACAATGCTTTTCAGGTAGCTTCGAGGCCGCATGAACGGAGCTTTCATAATGGGAAAAAAAGCCTTATGCCATCAGTCTCCAATTTCTAGGTTGACACGCAGCATACACGCAGGACCAGAGCTTACTGTCTCTACGCAGTGTTCTGGTACCGAAACGGTTGCTTAAGCAAAGTCCCTAGGAATGTTGGAAAGCTACTACCGTGAAACTAAAGCAGAACAGCGATGAAGGCCTCAGGGAGCTGCTGCACGCCTCCCGTTTTGCCAGGATAATCAGGGCCTTACTTCGAGGCTAGTGCTCACATTGACTTTCACGTTTGGTATAGAGCAGAGCCGGGTGAGCTTCCAACTAGGAACTGGAAGCACAAGGTTTCTCTCGAGAAAACTCATTTTCTTCTATGAGCCATGCCAGCTGTAAGTAAAAGCACGGTAACTACAGTGCTTCTCAGGTAGCTTCGGGGCCGCATCAACGGAGCTTTCATAATGGGAAAACTAGCCTTGTGCCGTCAGTCTCTAATTTCTAGGTTGACACGCAGCATACACGCAGGAGCAGAGCTTCCTGGTTCTACGCAGTGTTCTGGTACTGAAACGGGTGCTGAAGCAAGGCCCCTAGGAGTGTTGAAAAGCTTACTACCTTGAAACTAAAGCAGAACAACGATGAAGGCCTCATGGAGCTGCTGCACGCCTCTCGTTTTGCAAGGATAATCAGGGCCTTACTTCGAAGCTTGGGCTCACGTTGACTTTCACTTTAGGTATAGCGCAGAGCAGGGTGAGCTTCCAACAAGGAACTGGAAACCCAAGGTTTCTTAGGAGAAAACTCAGTTTCTTCTCAGAACCATGCCGGCAGTGAGGAAAACCCCGGCAACAACAATGCTTTTCAGGTAGCTTCGAGGCCGCATGAACGGAGCTTTCATAATGGGAAAAGAAGCCTTATGCCATCAGTCTCCAATTTCTAGGTTGACACGCAGCATACACGCAGGACCAGAGCTTACTGTCTCTACGCAGTGTTCTGGTACCGAAACGGTTGCTTAAGCAAAGTCCCTAGGAGTCTTGGAAAGCTTACTACCGTGAAACTAAAGCAGAACAACGATGAAGGCCTCATGGAGCTGCTGCACGCCTCCCGTTTTGCCAGGATAATCAGGGCCTTACTTCGAGGCTAGTGCTCACATTGACTTTCACGTTTGGTATAGAGCAGAGCCGGGTGAGCTTCCAACTAGGAACTGGAAGCACAAGGTTTCTTTCGAGAAAACTCATTTTCTTCTATGTGCCATGCCGGCTGTAAGTAAAAGCACGGTAACAACAGTGCTTTTCAGGTAGCTTCGGGGCCGCATCAACGGAGCTTTCATAATGGGAAAACTAGCCTTGTGCCGTCAGTCTCTAATTTCTAGGTTGACACGCAGCATACACGCAGGAGCAGAGCTTCCTGGTTCTACGCAGTGTTCTGGTACTGAAACGGGTGCTGAAGCAAGGCCCCTAGGAGTGTTGAAAAGCTTACTACCGTGAAACTAAAGCAGAACAGCGATGAAGGCCTCATGGAGCTGCTGCACGCCTCCCGTATTGCCAGCATAATCAGGGCCTTACTTCGAGGCTAGTGCTCACATTGACTTTCACGTTTGGTATAGAGCAGAGCCGGGTGAGCTTCCAACTAGGAACTGGAAGCACAAGGTTTCTTTCGAGAAAACTCATTTTCTTCTATGTGCCATGCCGGCTGTAAGTAAAAGCACGGTAACAACAGTGCTTTTCAGGTAGCTTCGAGGCCGCATGAATGGAGCTTTCAAAACGGGAAAACAAGCCTTGTGCCATCAGTCTCTAATTTCTAGGTTGACACGCAGCATACACGCAGGAGCAGAGCTTCCTGGTTCTACGCAGTGTTCTGGTACTTAAACGGGTGCTGAAGCAAGGCCCCTAGGAGTGTTGAAAAGCTTACTACCTTGAAACTAAAGCAGAACAACGATGAAGGCCTCATGGAGCTGCTGCACGCCTCTCGTTTTGCAAGGATAATCAGGGCCTTACTTCGAAGCTTGGGCTCACGTTGACTTTCACTTTAGGTATAGCGCAGAGCAGGGTGAGCTTCCAACAAGGAACTGGAAACCCAAGGTTTCTTAGGAGAAAACTCATTTTCTTCTCAGAACCATGCCGGCAGTGAGGAAAACCCCGGCAACAACAATGCTTTTCAGGTAGCTTCGAGGCCGCATGAACGGAGCTTTCATAATGGGAAAAGAAGCCTTATGCCATCAGTCTCCAATTTCTAGGTTGACACGCAGCATACACGCAGGACCAGAGCTTACTGTCTCTACGCAGTGTTCTGGTACCGAAACGGTTGCTTAAGCAAAGTCCCTAGGAATGTTGGAAAGCTTACTACCGTGAAACTAAAGCAGAACAGCGATGAAGGCCTCATGGAGCTGCTGCACGCCTCCCGTATTGCCAGCATAATCAGGGCCTTACTTCGAGGCTAGTGCTCACATTGACTTTCACGTTTGGTATAGAGCAGAGCCGGGTGAGCTTCCAACTAGGAACTGGAAGCACAAGGTTTCTTTCGAGAAAACTCATTTTCTTCTATGTGCCATGCCGGCTGTAAGTAAAAGCACGGTAACAACAGTGCTTTTCAGGTAGCTTCGAGGCCGCATGAATGGAGCTTTCAAAACGGGAAAACAAGCCTTGTGCCATCAGTCTCTAATTTCTAGGTTGACACGCAGCATACACGCAGGAGCAGAGCTTCCTGGTTCTACGCAGTGTTCTGGTTCTGAAACGGGTGCTGAAGCAAGGCCCCTAGGAGTGTTGAAAAGCTTACTACCTTGAAACTAAAGCAGAACAACGATGAAGGCCTCATGGAGCTGCTGCACGCCTCTCGTTTTGCAAGGATAATCAGGGCCTTACTTCGAAGCTTGGGCTCACGTTGACTTTCACTTTAGGTATAGCGCAGAGCAGGGTGAGCTTCCAACAAGGAACTGGAAACCCAAGGTTTCTTAGGAGAAAACTCAGTTTCTTCTCAGAACCATGCCGGCAGTGAGGAAAACCCCGGCAACAACAATGCTTTTCAGGTAGCTTCGAGGCCGCATGAACGGAGCTTTCATAATGGGAAAAAAAGCCTTATGCCATCAGTCTCCAATTTCTAGGTTGACACGCAGCATACACGCAGGACCAGAGCTTACTGTCTCTACGCAGTGTTCTGGTACCGAAACGGTTGCTTAAGCAAAGTCCCTAGGAGTCTTGGAAAGCTTACTACCGTGAAACTAAAGCAGAACAACGATGAAGGCCTCATGGAGCTGCTGCACGCCTCCCGTTTTGCCAGGATAATCAGGGCCTTACTTCGAGGCTAGTGCTCACATTGACTTTCACGTTTGGTATAGAGCAGAGCCGGGTGAGCTTCCAACTAGGAACTGGAAGCACAAGGTTTCTTTCGAGAAAACTCATTTTCTTCTATGTGCCATGCCGGCTGTAAGTAAAAGCACGGTAACAACAGTGCTTTTCAGGTAGCTTCGGGGCCGAATCAACGGAGCTTTCATAATGGGAAAACTAGCCTTGTGCCGTCAGTCTCTAATTTCTAGGTTGACACGCAGCATACACGCAGGAGCAGAGCTTCCTGGTTCTACGCAGTGTTCTGGTACTGAAACGGGTGCTGAAGCAAGGCCCCTAGGAGTGTTGAAAAGCTTACTACCTTGAAACTAAAGCAGAACAACGATGAAGGCCTCATGGAGCTGCTGCACGCCTCTCGTTTTGCAAGGATAATCAGGGCCTTACTTCGAAGCTTGGGCTCACGTTGACTTTCACTTTAGGTATAGCGCAGAGCAGGGTGAGCTTCCAACAAGGAACTGGAAACCCAAGGTTTCTTAGGAGAAAACTCAGTTTCTTCTCAGAACCATGCCGGCAGTGAGGAAAACCCCGGCAACAACAATGCTTTTCAGGTAGCTTCGAGGCCGCATGAACGGAGCTTTCATAATGGCAAAAGAAGCCTTATGCCATCAGTCTCCAATTTCTAGGTTGACACGCAGCATACACGCAGGACCAGAGCTTACTGTCTCTACGCAGTGTTCTGGTACCGAAACGGTTGCTTAAGCAAAGTCCCTAGGAATGTTGGAAAGCTTACTACCGTGAAACTAAAGCAGAACAGCGATGAAGGCCTCATGGAGCTGCTGCACGCCTCCCGTATTGCCAGCATAATCGGGGCCTTACTTCGAGGCTAGTGCTCACATTGACTTTCACGTTTGGTATAGAGCAGAGCCGGGTGAGCTTCCAACTAGGAACTGGAAGCACAAGGTTTCTTTCGAGAAAACTCATTTTCTTCTATGTGCCATGCCGGCTGTAAGTAAAAGCACGGTAACAACAGTGCTTTTCAGGTAGCTTCGAGGCCGCATGAATGGAGCTTTCAAAACGGGAAAACAAGCCTTGTGCCATCAGTCTCTAATTTCTAGGTTGACACGCAGCATACACGCAGGAGCAGAGCTTCCTGGTTCTACGCAGTGTTCTGGTACTTAAACGGGTGCTGAAGCAAGGCCCCTAGGAGTGTTGAAAAGCTTACTACCTTGAAACTAAAGCAGAACAACGATGAAGGCCTCATGGAGCTGCTGCACGCCTCTCGTTTTGCAAGGATAATCAGGGCCTTACTTCGAAGCTTGGGCTCACGTTGACTTTCACTTTAGGTATAGCGCAGAGCAGGGTGAGCTTCCAACAAGGAACTGGAAACCCAAGGTTTCTTAGGAGAAAACTCATTTTCTTCTCAGAACCATGCCGGCAGTGAGGAAAACCCCGGCAACAACAATGCTTTTCAGGTAGCTTCGAGGCCGCATGAACGGAGCTTTCATAATGGCAAAAGAAGCCTTATGCCATCAGTCTCCAATTTCTAGGTTGACACGCAGCATACACGCAGGACCAGAGCTTACTGTCTCTACGCAGTGTTCTGGTACCGAAACGGTTGCTTAAGCAAAGTCCCTAGGAATGTTGGAAAGCTTACTACCGTGAAACTAAAGCAGAACAGCGATGAAGGCCTCATGGAGCTGCTGCACGCCTCCCGTATTGCCAGCATAATCAGGGCCTTACTTCGAGGCTAGTGCTCACATTGACTTTCACGTTTGGTATAGAGCAGAGCCGGGTGAGCTTCCAACTAGGAACTGGAAGCACAAGGTTTCTTTCGAGAAAACTCATTTTCTTCTATGAACCATGCCGGCTGTAAGTAAAAGCACGGTAACAACAGTGCTTTTCAGGTAGCTTCGGGGCCGCATCAACGGAGCTTTCATAATGGGAAAACTAGCCTTGTGCCGTCAGTCTCTAATTTCTAGGTTGACACGCAGCATACACGCAGGAGCAGAGCTTCCTGGTTCTACGCAGTGTTCTGGTACTGAAACGGGTGCTGAAGCAAGTCCCCTAGGAGTGTTGAAAAGCTTACTACCTTGAAACTAAAGCAGAACAACGATGAAGGCCTCATGGAGCTCCTGCACGCCTCTCGTTTTGCAAGGATAATCAGGGCCTTACTTCGAAGCTTGGGCTCACGTTGACTTTCACTTTAGGTATAGCGCAGAGCAGGGTGAGCTTCCAACAAGGAACTGGAAACCCAAGGTTTCTTAGGAGAAAACTCATTTTCTTCTCAGAACCATACCGGCAGTGAGGAAAACCCCGGCAACAACAATGCTTTTCAGGTAGCTTCGAGGCCGCATGAACGGAGCTTTCATAATGGCAAAAGAAGCCTTATGCCATCAGTCTCCAATTTCTAAGTTGACACGCAGCATACACGCAGGACCAGAGCTTACTGTCTCTACGCAGTGTTCTGGTACCGAAACGGTTGCTTAAGCAAAGTCCCTAGGAATGTTGGAAAGCTACTACCGTGAAACTAAAGCAGAACAGCGATGAAGGCCTCATGGAGCTGCTGCACGCCTCCCGTTTTGCCAGCATAATCAGGGCCTTACTTCGAGGCTAGTGCTCACATTGACTTTCACGTTTGGTATAGAGCAGAGCCAGGTGAGCTTCCAACTAGGAACTGGAAGCACAAGGTTTCTCTCGAGAAAACTCATTTTTTCTATGAGCCATGCCAGCTGTAAGTAAAAGCACGGTAACTACAGTGCTTCTCAGGTAGCTTCGGGGCCGCATCAACGGAGCTTTCATAATGGGAAAACTAGCCTTGTGCCGTCAGTCTCTAATTTCTAGGTTGACACGCAGCATACACGCAGGAGCAGAGCTTCCTGGTTCTACGCAGTGTTCTGGTACTGAAACGGGTGCTGAAGCAAGGCCCCTAGGAGTGTTGAAAAGCTTACTACCTTGAAACTAAAGCAGAACAACGATGAAGGCCTCATGGAGCTGCTGCACGCCTCTCGTTTTGCAAGGATAATCAGGGCCTTACTTCGAAGCTTGGCCTCACGTTGACTTTCACTTTAGGTATAGCGCAGAGCAGGGTGAGCTTCCAACAAGGAACTGGAAACCCAAGGTTTCTTAGGAGAAAACTCATTTTCTTCTCAGAACCATGCCGGCAGTGAGGAAAACCCCGGCAACAACAATGCTTTTCAGGTAGCTTCGAGGCCGCATGAACGGAGCTTTCATAATGGGAAAAGAAGCCTTATGCCATCAGTCTCCAATTTCTAGGTTGACACGCAGCATACACGCAGGACCAGAGCTTACTGTCTCTACGCAGTGTTCTGGTACCGAAACGGTTGCTTAAGCAAAGTCCCTAGGAATGTTGGAAAGCTTACTACCGTGAAACTAAAGCAGAACAGCGATGAAGGCCTCATGGAGCTGCTGCACGCCTCCCGTTTTGCCAGGATAATCAGGGCCTTACTTCGAGGCTAGTGCTCACATTGACTTTCACGTTTGGTATAGAGCAGAGCCGGGTGAGCTTCCAACTAGGAACTGGAAGCACAAGGTTTCTTTCGAGAAAACTCATTTTCTTCTATGTGCCATGCCGGCTGTAAGTAAAAGCACGGTAACAACAGTGCTTTTCAGGTAGCTTCGGGGCCGCATCAACGGAGCTTTCATAATGGGAAAACTAGCCTTGTGCCATCAGTCTCTAATTTCTAGGTTGACACGCAGCATACACGCAGGAGCAGAGCTTCCTGGTTCTACGCAGTGTTCTGGTACTGAAACGGGTGCTGAAGCAAGGCCCCGAGGAGTGTTGAAAAGCTTACTACCTTGAAACTAAAGCAGAACAACGATGAAGGCCTCATGGAGCTGCTGCACGCCTCTCGTTTTGCAAGGATAATCAGGGCCTTACTTCGAAGCTTGGGCTCACGTTGACTTTCACTTTAGGTATAGCGCAGAGCAGGGTGAGCTTCCAAGAAGGAACTGGAAACCCAAGGTTTCTTAGGAGAAAACTCAGTTTCTTCTCAGAACCATGCCGGCAGTGAGGAAAACCCCGGCAACAACAATGCTTTTCAGGTAGCTTCGAGGCCGCATGAACGGAGCTTTCATAATGGGAAAAGAAGCCTTATGCCATCAGTCTCCAATTTCTAGGTTGACACGC
The DNA here is from genome assembly GCF_028564815.1 of Eubalaena glacialis. NCBI lineage: Eukaryota > Metazoa > Chordata > Mammalia > Artiodactyla > Balaenidae > Eubalaena > Eubalaena glacialis. The sequence goes on from NC_083725.1 coordinate 31,145,639, forward strand.
AGCATACACGCAGGACCAGAGCTTACTGTCTCTACGCAGTGTTCTGGTACCGAAACGGTTGCTTAAGCAAAGTCCCTAGGAATGTTGGAAAGCTTACTACCGTGAAACTAAAGCAGAACAGCGATGAAGGCCTCATGGAGCTGCTGCACGCCTCCCGTATTGCCAGCATAATCAGGGCCTTACTTCGAGGCTAGTGCTCACATTGACTTTCACGTTTGGTATAGAGCAGAGCCGGGTGAGCTTCCAACTAGGAACTGGAAGCACAAGGTTTCTTTCGAGAAAACTCATTTTCTTCTATGTGCCATGCCGGCTGTAAGTAAAAGCACGGTAACAACAGTGCTTTTCAGGTAGCTTCGAGGCCGCATGAATGGAGCTTTCAAAACGGGAAAACAAGCCTTGTGCCATCAGTCTCTAATTTCTAGGTTGACACGCAGCATACACGCAGGAGCAGAGCTTCCTGGTTCTACGCAGTGTTCTGGTACTTAAACGGGTGCTGAAGCAAGGCCCCTAGGAGTGTTGAAAAGCTTACTACCTTGAAACTAAAGCAGAACAACGATGAAGGCCTCATGGAGCTGCTGCACGCCTCTCGTTTTGCAAGGATAATCAGGGCCTTACTTCGAAGCTTGGGCTCACGTTGACTTTCACTTTAGGTATAGCGCAGAGCAGGGTGAGCTTCCAACAAGGAACTGGAAACCCAAGGTTTCTTAGGAGAAAACTCATTTTCTTCTCAGAACCATGCCGGCAGTGAGGAAAACCCCGGCAACAACAATGCTTTTCAGGTAGCTTCGAGGCCGCATGAACGGAGCTTTCATAATGGGAAAAGAAGCCTTATGCCATCAGTCTCCAATTTCTAGGTTGACACGCAGCATACACGCAGGACCAGAGCTTACTGTCTCTACGCAGTGTTCTGGTACCGAAACGGTTGCTTAAGCAAAGTCCCTAGGAATGTTGGAAAGCTTACTACCGTGAAACTAAAGCAGAACAGCGATGAAGGCCTCATGGAGCTGCTGCACGCCTCCCGTATTGCCAGCATAATCAGGGCCTTACTTCGAGGCTAGTGCTCACATTGACTTTCACGTTTGGTATAGAGCAGAGCCGGGTGAGCTTCCAACTAGGAACTGGAAGCACAAGGTTTCTTTCGAGAAAACTCATTTTCTTCTATGTGCCATGCCGGCTGTAAGTAAAAGCACGGTAACAACAGTGCTTTTCAGGTAGCTTCGAGGCCGCATGAATGGAGCTTTCAAAACGGGAAAACAAGCCTTGTGCCATCAGTCTCTAATTTCTAGGTTGACACGCAGCATACACGCAGGAGCAGAGCTTCCTGGTTCTACGCAGTGTTCTGGTTCTGAAACGGGTGCTGAAGCAAGGCCCCTAGGAGTGTTGAAAAGCTTACTACCTTGAAACTAAAGCAGAACAACGATGAAGGCCTCATGGAGCTGCTGCACGCCTCTCGTTTTGCAAGGATAATCAGGGCCTTACTTCGAAGCTTGGGCTCACGTTGACTTTCACTTTAGGTATAGCGCAGAGCAGGGTGAGCTTCCAACAAGGAACTGGAAACCCAAGGTTTCTTAGGAGAAAACTCAGTTTCTTCTCAGAACCATGCCGGCAGTGAGGAAAACCCCGGCAACAACAATGCTTTTCAGGTAGCTTCGAGGCCGCATGAACGGAGCTTTCATAATGGGAAAAAAAGCCTTATGCCATCAGTCTCCAATTTCTAGGTTGACACGCAGCATACACGCAGGACCAGAGCTTACTGTCTCTACGCAGTGTTCTGGTACCGAAACGGTTGCTTAAGCAAAGTCCCTAGGAATGTTGGAAAGCTACTACCGTGAAACTAAAGCACAACAGCGATGAAGGCCTCATGGAGCTGCTGCACGCCTCCCGTTTTGCCAGGATAATCAGGGCCTTACTTCGAGGCTAGTGCTCACATTGACTTTCACGTTTGGTATAGAGCAGAGCCGGGTGAGCTTCCAACTAGGAACTGGAAGCACAAGGTTTCTCTCGAGAAAACTCATTTTCTTCTATGAGCCATGCCAGCTGTAAGTAAAAGCACGGTAACTACAGTGCTTCTCAGGTAGCTTCGGGGCCGCATCAACGGAGCTTTCATAATGGGAAAACTAGCCTTGTGCCGTCAGTCTCTAATTTCTAGGTTGACACGCAGCATACACGCAGGAGCAGAGCTTCCTGGTTCTACGCAGTGTTCTGGTACTGAAACGGGTGCTGAAGCAAGGCCCCTAGGAGTGTTGAAAAGCTTACTACCTTGAAACTAAAGCAGAACAACGATGAAGGCCTCATGGAGCTGCTGCACGCCTCTCGTTTTGCAAGGATAATCAGGGCCTTACTTCGAAGCTTGGGCTCACGTTGACTTTCACTTTAGGTATAGCGCAGAGCAGGGTGAGCTTCCAACAAGGAACTGGAAACCCAAGGTTTCTTAGGAGAAAACTCAGTTTCTTCTCAGAACCATGCCGGCAGTGAGGAAAACCCCGGCAACAACAATGCTTTTCAGGTAGCTTCGAGGCCGCATGAACGGAGCTTTCATAATGGGAAAAGAAGCCTTATGCCATCAGTCTCCAATTTCTAGGTTGACACGCAGCATACACGCAGGACCAGAGCTTACTGTCTCTACGCAGTGTTCTGGTACCGAAACGGTTGCTTAAGCAAAGTCCCTAGGAGTCTTGGAAAGCTTACTACCTTGAAACTAAAGCAGAACAGCGATGAAGGCCTCATGGAGCTGCTGCACGCCTCCCGTTTTGCCAGGATAATCAGGGCCTTACTTCGAGGCTAGTGCTCACATTGACTTTCACGTTTGGTATAGAGCAGAGCCGGGTGAGCTTCCAACTAGGAACTGGAAGCACAAGGTTTCTTTCGAGAAAACTCATTTTCTTCTATGTGCCATGCCGGCTGTAAGTAAAAGCACGGTAACAACAGTGCTTTTCAGGTAGCTTCGGGGCCGCATCAACGGAGCTTTCATAATGGGAAAACTAGCCTTGTGCCGTCAGTCTCTAATTTCTAGGTTGACACGCAGCATACACGCAGGAGCAGAGCTTCCTGGTTCTACGCAGTGTTCTGGTACTGAAACGGGTGCTGAAGCAAGGCCCCTAGGAGTGTTGAAAAGCTTACTACCTTGAAACTAAAGCAGAACAACGATGAAGGCCTCATGGAGCTGATGCACGCCTCTCGTTTTGCAAGGATAATCAGGGCCTTACTTCGAAGCTTGGGCTCACGTTGACTTTCACTTTAGGTATAGCGCAGAGCAGGGTGAGCTTCCAACAAGGAACTGGAAACCCAAGGTTTCTTAGGAGAAAACTCAGTTTCTTCTCAGAACCATGCCGGCAGTGAGGAAAACCCCGGCAACAACAATGCTTTTCAGGTAGCTTCGAGGCCGCATGAACGGAGCTTTCATAATGGCAAAAGAAGCCTTATGCCATCAGTCTCCAATTTCTAGGTTGACACGCAGCATACACGCAGGACCAGAGCTTACTGTCTCTACGCAGTGTTCTGGTACCGAAACGGTTGCTTAAGCAAAGTCCCTAGGAATGTTGGAAAGCTTACTACCGTGAAACTAAAGCAGAACAGCGATGAAGGCCTCATGGAGCTGCTGCACGCCTCCCGTATTGCCAGCATAATCAGGGCCTTACTTCGAGGCTAGTGCTCACATTGACTTTCACGTTTGGTATAGAGCAGAGCCGGGTGAGCTTCCAACTAGGAACTGGAAGCACAAGGTTTCTTTCGAGAAAACTCATTTTCTTCTATGTGCCATGCCGGCTGTAAGTAAAAGCACGGTAACAACAGTGCTTTTCAGGTAGCTTCGAGGCCGCATGAATGGAGCTTTCAAAACGGGAAAACAAGCCTTGTGCCATCAGTCTCTAATTTCTAGGTTGACACGCAGCATACACGCAGGAGCAGAGCTTCCTGGTTCTACGCAGTGTTCTGGTACTTAAACGGGTGCTGAAGCAAGGCCCCTAGGAGTGTTGAAAAGCTTACTACCTTGAAACTAAAGCAGAACAACGATGAAGGCCTCATGGAGCTGCTGCACGCCTCTCGTTTTGCAAGGATAATCAGGGCCTTACTTCGAAGCTTGGGCTCACGTTGACTTTCACTTTAGGTATAGCGCAGAGCAGGGTGAGCTTCCAACAAGGAACTGGAAACCCAAGGTTTCTTAGGAGAAAACTCATTTTCTTCTCAGAACCATGCCGGCAGTGAGGAAAACCCCGGCAACAACAATGCTTTTCAGGTAGCTTCGAGGCCGCATGAACGGAGCTTTCATAATGGGAAAAGAAGCCTTATGCCATCAGTCTCCAATTTCTAGGTTGACACGCAGCATACACGCAGGACCAGAGCTTACTGTCTCTACGCAGTGTTCTGGTACCGAAACGGTTGCTTAAGCAAAGTCCCTAGGAATGTTGGAAAGCTTACTACCGTGAAACTAAAGCAGAACAGCGATGAAGGCCTCATGGAGCTGCTGCACGCCTCCCGTATTGCCAGCATAATCAGGGCCTTACTTCGAGGCTAGTGCTCACATTGACTTTCACGTTTGGTATAGAGCAGAGCCGGGTGAGCTTCCAACTAGGAACTGGAAGCACAAGGTTTCTTTCGAGAAAACTCATTTTCTTCTATGTGCCATGCCGGCTGTAAGTAAAAGCACGGTAACAACAGTGCTTTTCAGGTAGCTTCGAGGCCGCATGAATGGAGCTTTCAAAACGGGAAAACAAGCCTTGTGCCATCAGTCTCTAATTTCTAGGTTGACACGCAGCATACACGCAGGAGCAGAGCTTCCTGGTTCTACGCAGTGTTCTGGTTCTGAAACGGGTGCTGAAGCAAGGCCCCTAGGAGTGTTGAAAAGCTTACTACCTTGAAACTAAAGCAGAACAACGATGAAGGCCTCATGGAGCTGCTGCACGCCTCTCGTTTTGCAAGGATAATCAGGGCCTTACTTCGAAGCTTGGGCTCACGTTGACTTTCACTTTAGGTATAGCGCAGAGCAGGGTGAGCTTCCAACAAGGAACTGGAAACCCAAGGTTTCTTAGGAGAAAACTCATTTTCTTCTCAGAACCATGCCGGCAGTGAGGAAAACCCCGGCAACAACAATGCTTTTCAGGTAGCTTCGAGGCGGCATGAACGGAGCTTTCATAATGGGAAAAAAAGCCTTATGCCATCAGTCTCCAATTTCTAGGTTGACACGCAGCATACACGCAGGACCAGAGCTTACTGTCTCTACGCAGTGTTCTGGTACCGAAACGGTTGCTTAAGCAAAGTCCCTAGGAGTCTTGGAAAGCTTACTACCGTGAAACTAAAGCAGAACAACGATGAAGGCCTCATGGAGCTGCTGCACGCCTCCCGTTTTGCCAGGATAATCAGGGCCTTACTTCGAGGCTAGTGCTCACATTGACTTTCACGTTTGGTATAGAGCAGAGCCGGGTGAGCTTCCAACTAGGAACTGGAAGCACAAGGTTTCTTTCGAGAAAACTCATTTTCTTCTATGTGCCATGCCGGCTGTAAGTAAAAGCACGGTAACAACAGTGCTTTTCAGGTAGCTTCGGGGCCGAATCAACGGAGCTTTCATAATGGGAAAACTAGCCTTGTGCCGTCAGTCTCTAATTTCTAGGTTGACACGCAGCATACACGCAGGAGCAGAGCTTCCTGGTTCTACGCAGTGTTCTGGTACTGAAACGGGTGCTGAAGCAAGGCCCCTAGGAGTGTTGAAAAGCTTACTACCTTGAAACTAAAGCAGAACAACGATGAAGGCCTCATGGAGCTGCTGCACGCCTCTCGTTTTGCAAGGATAATCAGGGCCTTACTTCGAAGCTTGGGCTCACGTTGACTTTCACTTTAGGTATAGCGCAGAGCAGGGTGAGCTTCCAACAAGGAACTGGAAACCCAAGGTTTCTTAGGAGAAAACTCAGTTTCTTCTCAGAACCAAGCCGGCAGTGAGGAAAACCCCGGCAACAACAATGCTTTTCAGGTAGCTTCGAGGCCGCATGAACGGAGCTTTCATAATGGCAAAAGAAGCCTTATGCCATCAGTCTCCAATTTCTAGGTTGACACGCAGCATACACGCAGGACCAGAGCTTACTGTCTCTACGCAGTGTTCTGGTACCGAAACGGTTGCTTAAGCAAAGTCCCTAGGAATGTTGGAAAGCTTACTACCGTGAAACTAAAGCAGAACAGCGATGAAGGCCTCATGGAGCTGCTGCACGCCTCCCGTATTGCCAGCATAATCGGGGCCTTACTTCGAGGCTAGTGCTCACATTGACTTTCACGTTTGGTATAGAGCAGAGCCGGGTGAGCTTCCAACTAGGAACTGGAAGCACAAGGTTTCTTTCGAGAAAACTCATTTTCTTCTATGTGCCATGCCGGCTGTAAGTAAAAGCACGGTAACAACAGTGCTTTTCAGGTAGCTTCGAGGCCGCATGAATGGAGCTTTCAAAACGGGAAAACAAGCCTTGTGCCATCAGTCTCTAATTTCTAGGTTGACACGCAGCATACACGCAGGAGCAGAGCTTCCTGGTTCTACGCAGTGTTCTGGTACTTAAACGGGTGCTGAAGCAAGGCCCCTAGGAGTGTTGAAAAGCTTACTACCTTGAAACTAAAGCAGAACAACGATGAAGGCCTCATGGAGCTGCTGCACGCCTCTCGTTTTGCAAGGATAATCAGGGCCTTACTTCGAAGCTTGGGCTCACGTTGACTTTCACTTTAGGTATAGCGCAGAGCAGGGTGAGCTTCCAACAAGGAACTGGAAACCCAAGGTTTCTTAGGAGAAAACTCATTTTCTTCTCAGAACCATGCCGGCAGTGAGGAAAACCCCGGCAACAACAATGCTTTTCAGGTAGCTTCGAGGCCGCATGAACGGAGCTTTCATAATGGGAAAAGAAGCCTTATGCCATCAGTCTCCAATTTCTAGGTTGACACGCAGCATACACGCAGGACCAGAGCTTACTGTCTCTACGCAGTGTTCTGGTACCGAAACGGTTGCTTAAGCAAAGTCCCTAGGAATGTTGGAAAGCTTACTACCGTGAAACTAAAGCAGAACAGCGATGAAGGCCTCATGGAGCTGCTGCACGCCTCCCGTATTGCCAGCATAATCAGGGCCTTACTTCGAGGCTAGTGCTCACATTGACTTTCACGTTTGGTATAGAGCAGAGCCGGGTGAGCTTCCAACTAGGAACTGGAAGCACAAGGTTTCTTTCGAGAAAACTCATTTTCTTCTATTTGCCATGCCGGCTGTAAGTAAAAGCACGGTAACAACAGTGCTTTTCAGGTAGCTTCCAGGCCGCATGAATGGAGCTTTCAAAACGGGAAAACAAGCCTTGTGCCATCAGTCTCTAATTTCTAGGTTGACACGCAGCATACACGCAGGAGCAGAGCTTCCTGGTTCTACGCAGTGTTCTGGTACTTAAACGGGTGCTGAAGCAAGGCCCCTAGGAGTGTTGAAAAGCTTACTACCTTGAAACTAAAGCAGAACAACGATGAAGGCCTCATGGAGCTGATGCACGCCTCTCGTTTTGCAAGGATAATCAGGGCCTTACTTCGAAGCTTGGGCTCACGTTGACTTTCACTTTAGGTATAGCGCAGAGCAGGGTGAGCTTCCAACAAGGAACTGGAAACCCAAGGTTTCTTAGGAGAAAACTCATTTTCTTCTCAGAACCATGCCGGCAGTGAGGAAAACCCCGGCAACAACAATGCTTTTCAGGTAGCTTCGAGGCCGCATGAACGGAGCTTTCATAATGGGAAAAGAAGCCTTATGCCATCAGTCTCCAATTTCTAGGTTGACACGCAGCATACACGCAGGACCAGAGCTTACTGTCTCTACGCAGTGTTCTGGTACCGAAACGGTTGCTTAAGCAAAGTCCCTAGGAATGTTGGAAAGCTTACTACCGTGAAACTAAAGCAGAACAGCGATGAAGGCCTCATGGAGCTGCTGCACGCCTCCCGTATTGCCAGCATAATCAGGGCCTTACTTCGAGGCCAGTGCTCACATTGACTTTCACGTTTGGTATAGAGCAGAGCCGGGTGAGCTTCCAACTAGGAACTGGAAGCACAAGGTTTCTTTCGAGAAAACTCATTTTCTTCTATGTGCCATGCCGGCTGTAAGTAAAAGCACGGTAACAACAGTGCTTTTCAGGTAGCTTCGAGGCCGCATGAATGGAGCTTTCAAAACGGGAAAACAAGCCTTGTGCCATCAGTCTCTAATTTCTAGGTTGACACGCAGCATACACGCAGGAGCAGAGCTTCCTGGTTCTACGCAGTGTTCTGGTACTTAAACGGGTGCTGAAGCAAGGCCCCTAGGAGTGTTGAAAAGCTTACTACCTTGAAACTAAAGCAGAACAACGATGAAGGCCTCATGGAGCTGATGCACGCCTCTCGTTTTGCAAGGATAATCAGGGCCTTACTTCGAAGCTTGGGCTCACGTTGACTTTCACTTTAGGTATAGCGCAGAGCAGGGTGAGCTTCCAACAAGGAACTGGAAACCCAAGGTTTCTTAGGAGAAAACTCATTTTCTTCTCAGAACCATGCCGGCAGTGAGGAAAACCCCGGCAACAACAATGCTTTTCAGGTAGCTTCGAGGCCGCATGAACGGAGCTTTCATAATGGCAAAAGAAGCCTTATGCCATCAGTCTCCAATTTCTAGGTTGACACGCAGCATACACGCAGGACCAGAGCTTACTGTCTCTACGCAGTGTTCTGGTACCGAAACGGTTGCTTAAGCAAAGTCCCTAGGAGTCTTGGAAAGCTTACTACCGTGAAACTAAAGCAGAACAGCGATGAAGGCCTCATGGAGCTGCTGCACGCCTCCCGTTTTGCCAGGATAATCAGGCCCTTACTTCGAGGCTAGTGCTCACGTTGACTTTCACGTTTGGTATAGAGCAGAGCCGGGTGAGCTTCCAACTAGGAACTGGAAGCACAAGGTTTCTTTCGAGAAAACTCATTTTCTTCTATGTGCTATGCCGGCTGTAAGTAAAAGCACGATAAAAACAGTGCTTTTCAGGTAACTTCGGGGCCGCATCAACGGAGCTTTCATAATGGGAAAACTAGCCTTGTGCCATCAGTCTCCAATTTCTAGGTTGACACGCAGCATACACGCAGGACCAGAGATTACTCTCTCTACGCAGTGTTCTGGTACCGAAACGGTTGCTTAAGCAAAGTCCCTAGGAATGTTGGAAAGCTTACTACAGTGAAACTAAAGCAGAACAGCGATGAAGGCCTCATGGAGCTGCTGCACGCCTCCCGTATTGCCAGCATAATCAGGGCCTTACTTCGAGGCTAGTGCTCACATTGACTTTCACGTTTGGTATAGAGCAGAGCCGGGTGAGCTTCCAACTAGGAACTGGAAGCACAAGGTTTCTTTCGAGAAAACTCATTTTCTTCTATGTGCCATGCCGGCTGTAAGTAAAAGCACGGTAACAACAGTGCTTTTCAGGTAGCTTCGGGGCCGCATGACTGGAGCTTTCATAATGGGAAAACTAGCCTTGTGCCGTCAGCCTCTAATTTCTAGGTTGACACGCAGCATACACGCAGGAGCAGAGCTTCCTGGTTCTACGCAGTGTTCTGGTACTGAAACGGGTGCTGAAGCAAGGCCCCTAGGAGTGTTGAAAAGCTTACTACCTTGAAACTAAAGCAGAACAACGATGAAGGCCTCATGGAGCTGCTGCACGCCTCTCGTTTTGCAAGGATAATCAGGGCCTTACTTCGAAGCTTGGGCTCACGTTGACTTTCACTTTAGGTATAGCGCAGAGCAGGGTGAGCTTCCAACAAGGAACTGGAAACCCAAGGTTTCTTAGGAGAAAACTCATTTTCTTCTCAGAACCATGCCGGCAGTGAGGAAAACCCCGGCAACAACAATGCTTTTCAGGTAGCTTCGAGGCCGCATGAACAGAGCTTTCATAATGGGAAAAGAAGCCTTATGCCATCAGTCTCCAATTTCTAGGTTGACACGCAGCATACACGCAGGACCAGAGCTTACTGTCTCTACGCAGTGTTCTGGTACCGAAACGGTTGCTTAAGCAAAGTCCCTAGGAGTCTTGGAAAGCTTACTACCTTGAAACTAAAGCAGAACAGCGATGAAGGCCTCATGGAGCTGCTGCACGCCTCCCGTTTTGCCAGGATAATCAGGGCCTTACTTCGAGGCTAGTGCTCACATTGACTTTCACGTTTGGTATAGAGCAGAGCCGGGTGAGCTTCCAACTAGGAACTGGAAGCACAAGGTTTCTTTCGAGAAAACTCATTTTCTTCTATGTGCCATGCCGGCTGTAAGTAAAAGCACGGTAACAACAGTGCTTTTCAGGTAGCTTCGGGGCCGCATCAACGGAGCTTTCATAATGGGAAAACTAGCCTTGTGCCGTCAGCCTCTAATTTCTAGGTTGACACGCAGCATACACGCAGGAGCAGAACTTCCTGGTTCTACGCAGTGTTCTGGTACTGAAACGGGTGCTGAAGCAAGGCCCCTAGGAGTGTTGAAAAGCTTACTACCTTGAAACTAAAGCAGAACAACGATGAAGGCCTCATGGAGCTGCTGCACGCCTCTCGTTTTGCAAGGATAATCAGGGCCTTACTTCGAAGCTTGGGCTCACGTTGACTTTCACTTTAGGTATAGCGCAGAGCAGGGTGAGCTTCCAACAAGGAACTGGAAACCCAAGGTTTCTTAGGAGAAAACTCAGTTTCTTCTCAGAACCATGCCGGCAGTGAGGAAAACCCCGGCAACAACAATGCTTTTCAGCTAGCTTCGAGGCCGCATGAACGGAGCTTTCATAATGGCAAAAGAAGCCTTATGCCATCAGTCTCCAATTTCTAGGTTGACACGCAGCATACACGCAGGACCAGAGCTTACTGTCTCTACGCAGTGTTCTGGTACCGAAACGGTTGCTTAAGGAAAGTCCCTAGGAATGTTGGAAAGCTTACTACCGTGAAACTAAAGCAGAACAGCGATGAAGGCCTCATGGAGCTGCTGCACGCCTCCCGTATTGCCAGCATAATCAGGGCCTTACTTCGAGGCTAGTGCTCACATTGACTTTCACGTTTGGTATAGAGCAGAGCCGGGTGAGCTTCCAACTAGGAACTGGAAGCACAAGGTTTCTTTCGAGAAAACTCATTTTCTTCTATGTGCCATGCCGGCTGTAAGTAAAAGCACGGTAACAACAGTGCTTTTCAGGTAGCTTCGAGGCCGCATGAACGGAGCTTTCATAATGGGAAAACTAGCCTTGTGCCATCAGTCTCTAATTTCTAGGTTGACACGCAGCATACACGCAGGAGCAGAGCTTCCTGGTTCTACGCAGTGTTCTGGTACTGAAACGGGTGCTGAAGCAAGGCCCCTAGGAGTGTTGAAAAGCTTACTACCTTGAAACTAAAGCAGAACAACGATGAAGGCCTCATGGAGCTGCTGCACGCCTCTCGTTTTGCAAGGATAATCAGGGCCTTACTTCGAAGCTTGGGCTCACGTTGACTTTCACTTTAGGTATAGCGCAGAGCAGGGTGAGCTTCCAACAAGGAACTGGAAACCCAAGGTTTCTTAGGAGAAAACTCAGTTTCTTCTGAGAACCATGCCGGCAGTGAGGAAAACCCCGGCAACAACAATGCTTTTCAGGTAGCTTCGAGGCCGCATGAACGGAGCTTTCATAATGGCAAAAGAAGCCTTATGCCATCAGTCTCCAATTTCTAGGTTGACACGCAGCATACACGCAGGACCAGAGCTTACTGTCTCTACGCAGTGTTCTGGTACCGAAACGGTTGCTTAAGCAAAGTCCCTAGGAATGTTGGAAAGCTTACTACCGTGAAACTAAAGCAGAACAGCGATGAAGGCCTCATGGAGCTGCTGCACGCCTCCCGTATTGCCAGCATAATCAGGGCCTTACTTCGAGGCTAGTGCTCACATTGACTTTCACGTTTGGTATAGAGCAGAGCCGGGTGAGCTTCCAACTAGGAACTGGAAGCACAAGGTTTCTTTCGAGAAAACTCATTTTCTTCTATGTGCCATGCCGGCTGTAAGTAAAAGCACGGTAACAGCAGTGCTTTTCAGGTAGCTTCGAGGCCGCATCAATGGAGCTTTCAAAACGGGAAAACAAGCCTTGTGCCGTCAGTCTCTAATTTCTAGGTTGACACGCAGCATACACGCAGGAGCAGAGCTTCCTGGTTCTACGCAGTGTTCTGGTACTGAAACGGGTGCTGAAGCAAGGCCCCTAGGAGTGTTGAAAAGCTTACTACCTTGAAACTAAAGCAGAACAACGATGAAGGCCTCATGGAGCTGCTGCACGCCTCTCGTTTTGCAAGGATAATCAGGGCCTTACTTCGAAGCTTGGGTTCACGTTGACTTTCACTTTAGGTATAGCGCAGAGCAGGGTGAGCTTCCAACAAGGAACTGGAAACCCAAGGTTTCTTAGGAGAAAACTCAGTTTCTTCTCAGAACCATGCCGGCAGTGAGGAAAACCCCGGCAACAACAATGCTTTTCAGGTAGCTTCGAGGCCGCATGAACGGAGCTTTCATAATGGCAAAAGAAGCCTTATGCCATCAGTCTCCAATTTCTAGGTTGACACGCAGCATACACGCAGACCAGAGCTTACTGTCTCTACGCAGTGTTCTGGTACCGAAACGGTTGCTTAAGCAAAGTCCCTAGGAATGTTGGAAAGCTTACTACCGTGAAACTAAAGCAGAACAGCGATGAAGGCCTCATGGAGCTGCTGCACGCCTCCCGTTTTGCCAGGATAATCAGGGCCTTACTTCGAGGCTAGTGCTCACATTGACTTTCACGTTTGGTATAGAGCAGAGCCGGGTGAGCTTCCAACTAGGAACTGGAAGCACAAGGTTTCTTTCGAGAAAACTCATTTTCTTCTATGTGCCATGCCGGCTGTAAGTAAAAGCACGGTAACAACAGTGCTTTTCAGGTAGCTTCGAGGCCGCATGAATGGAGCTTTCAAAACGGGAAAACAAGCCTTGTGCCATCAGTCTCTAATTTCTAGGTTGACACGCAGCATACACGCAGGAGCAGAGCTTCCTGGTTCTACGCAGTGTTCTTGTACTGAAACGGGTGCTGAAGCAAGGCCCCTAGGAGTGTTGAAAAGCTTACTACCTTGAAACTAAAGCAGAACAACGATGAAGGCCTCATGGAGCTGCTGCACGCCTCTCGTTTTGCAAGGATAATCAGGGCCTTACTTCGAAGCTTGGGCTCACGTTGACTTTCACTTTAGGTATAGCGCAGAGTAGGGTGAGCTTCCAACAAGGAACTGGAAACCCAAGGTTTCTTAGGAGAAAACTCATTTTCTTCTCAGAACCATGCCGGCAGTGAGGAAAACCCCGGCAACAACAATGCTTTTCAGGTAGCTTCGAGGCCGCATGAACGGAGCTTTCATAATGGGAAAAGAAGCCTTATGCCATCAGTCTCCAATTTCTAGGTTGACACGCAGCATACACGCAGGACCAGAGCTTACTGTCTCTACGCAGTGTTCTGGTACCGAAACGGTTGCTTAAGCAAAGTCCCTAGGAATGTTGGAAAGCTTACTACCGTGAAACTAAAGCAGAACAGCGATGAAGGCCTCATGGAGCTGCTGCACGCCTACCGTATTGCCAGCATAATCAGGGCCTTACTTCGAGGCTAGTGCTCACATTGACTTTCACGTTTGGTATAGAGCAGAGCCGGGTGAGCTTCCAACTAGGAACTGGAAGCACAAGGTTTCTTTCGAGAAAACTCATTTTCTTCTATGTGCCATGCCGGCTGTAAGTAAAAGCACGGTAACAACAGTGCTTTTCAGGTAGCTTCGGGGCCGCATCAACGGAGCTTTCATAATGGGAAACTAGCCTTGTGCCATCAGTCTCCAATTTCTAGGTTGACACGCAGCATACACGCAGGACCAGAGCTTACTGTCTCTACGCAGTGTTCTGGTACCGAAACGGTTGCTTAAGCAAAGTCCCTAGGAATGTTGGAAAGCTTACTACCGTGAAACTAAAGCAGAACAGCGATGAAGGCCTCATGGAGCTGCTGCACGCCTCCCGTATTGCCAGCATAATCAGGGCCTTACTTCGAGGCTAGTGCTCACATTGACTTTCACGTTTGGTATAGAGCAGAGCAGGGTGAGCTTCCAACTAGGAACTGGAAGCACAAGGTTTCTTTCGAGAAAACTCATTTTCTTCTATGTGCCATGCCGGCTGTAAGTAAAAGCACGGTAACAACAGTGCTTTTCAGGTAGCTTCGAGGCCGCATGAATGGAGCTTTCAAAACGGGAAAACAAGCCTTGTGCCATCAGTCTCTAATTTCTAGGTTGACACGCAGCATACACGCAGGAGCAGAGCTTCCTGGTTCTACGCAGTGTTCTGGTACTGAAACGGGTGCTGAAGCAAGGCCCCTAGGAGTGTTGAAAAGCTTACTACCTTGAAACTAAAGCAGAACAACGATGAAGGCCTCATGGAGCTGCTGCACGCCTCTCGTTTTGCAAGGATAATCAGGGCCTTACTTCGAAGCTTGGGCTCACGTTGACTTTCACTTTAGGTATAGCGCAGAGCAGGGTGAGCTTCCAACAAGGAACTGGAAACCCAAGGTTTCTTAGGAGAAAACTCAGTTTCTTCTCAGAACCATGCCGGCAGTGAGGAAAACCCCGGCAACAACAATGCTTTTCAGGTAGCTTCGAGGCCGCATGAACGGAGCTTTCATAATGGCAAAAGAAGCCTTATGCCATCAGTCTCCAATTTCTAGGTTGACACGCAGCATACACGCAGGACCAGAGCTTACTGTCTCTACGCAGTGTTCTGGTACCGAAACGGTTGCTTAAGCAAAGTCCCTAGGAGTCTTGGAAAGCTTACTACCGTGAAACTAAAGCAGAACAGCGATGAAGGCCTCATGGAGCTGCTGCACGCCTCCCGTTTTGCCAGGATAATCAGGGCCTTACTTCGAGGCTAGTGCTCACATTGACTTTCACGTTTGGTATAGAGCAGAGCCGGGTGAGCTTCCAACTAGGAACTGGAAGCACAAGGTTTCTTTCGAGAAAACTCATTTTCTTCTATGTGCCATGCCGGCTGTAAGTAAAAGCACGGTAACAACAGTGCTTTTCAGGTAGCTTCGAGGCCGCATGAATGGAGCTTTCAAAACGGGAAAACAAGCCTTGTGCCATCAGTCTCCAATTTCTAGGTTGACACGCAGCATACACGCAGGACCAGAGCTTACTGTCTCTACGCAGTGTTCTGGTACCGAAACGGTTGCTTAAGCAAAGTCCCTAGGAATGTTGGAAAGCTTACTACCGTGAAACTAAAGCAGAACAGCGATGAAGGCCTCATGGAGCTGCTGCACGCCTCCCGTATTGCCAGCATAATCAGGGCCTTACTTCGAGGCTAGTGCTCACATTGACTTTCACGTTTGGTATAGAGCAGAGCCGGGTGAGCTTCCAACTAGGAACTGGAAGCACAAGGTTTCTTTCGAGAAAACTCATTTTCTTCTATGTGCCATGCCGGCTGTAAGTAAAAGCACGGTAACAACAGTGCTTTTCAGGTAGCTTCGAGGCCGCATGAATGGAGCTTTCAAAACGGGAAAACAAGCCTTGTGCCATCAGTCTCTAATTTCTAGGTTGACACGCAGCATACACGCAGGAGCAGAGCTTCCTGGTTCTACGCAGTGTTCTGGTACTGAAACGGGTGCTGAAGCAAGGCCTCTAGGAGTGTTGAAAAGCTTACTACCTTGAAACTAAAGCAGAACAACGATGAAGGCCTCATGGAGCTGCTGCACGCCTCTCGTTTTGCAAGGATAATCAAGGCCTTACTTCGAAGCTTGGGCTCACGTTGACTTTCACTTTAGGTATAGCGCAGAGCAGGGTGAGCTTCCAACAAGGAACTGGAAACCCAAGGTTTCTTAGGAGAAAACTCAGTTTCTTCTCAGAACCATGCCGGCAGTGAGGAAAACCCCGGCAACAACAATGCTTTTCAGGTAGCTTCGAGGCCGCATGAACGGAGCTTTCATAATGGGAAAAGAAGCCTTATGCCATCAGTCTCCAATTTCTAGGTTGACACGCAGCATACACGCAGGACCAGAGCTTACTGTCTCTACGCAGTGTTCTGGTACCGAAACGGTTGCTTAAGCAAAGTCCCTAGGAATGTTGGAAAGCTTACTACCGTGAAACTAAAGCAGAACAGCGATGAAGGCCTCATGGAGCTGCTGCACGCCTCCCGTATTGCCAGCATAATCAGGGCCTTACTTCGAGGCTAGTGCTCACATTGACTTTCACGTTTGGTATAGAGCAGAGCCGGGTGAGCTTCCAACTAGGAACTGGAAGCACAAGGTTTCTTTCGAGAAAACTCATTTTCTTCTATGTGCCATGCCGGCTGTAAGTAAAAGCACGGTAACAACAGTGCTTTTCAGGTAGCTTCGAGGCCGCATGAATGGAGCTTTCAAAACGGGAAAACAAGCCTTGTGCCGTCAGTCTCTAATTTCTAGGTTGACACGCAGCATACACGCAGGAGCAGAGCTTCCTGGTTCTACGCAGTGTTCTGGTACTTAAACGGGTGCTGAAGCAAGGCCCCTAGGAGTGTTGAAAGGCTTACTACCTTGAAACTAAAGCAGAACAACGATGAAGGCCTCATGGAGCTGCTGCACGCCTCTCGTTTTGCAAGGATAATCAGGGCCTTACTTCGAAGCTTGGGCTCACGTTGACTTTCACTTTAGGTATAGCGCAGAGCAGGGTGAGCTTCCAACAAGGAACTGGAAACCCAAGGTTTCTTAGGAGAAAACTCAGTTTCTTCTCAGAACCATGCCGGCAGTGAGGAAAACCCCGGCAACAACAATGCTTTTCAGGTAGCTTCGAGGCCGCATGAACGGAGCTTTCATAATGGCAAAAGAAGCCTTATGCCATCAGTCTCCAATTTCTAGGTTGACACGCAGCATACACGCAGGACCAGAGCTTACTGTCTCTACGCAGTGTTCTGGTACCGAAACGGTTGCTTAAGCAAAGTCCCTAGGAATGTTGGAAAGCTTACTACCGTGAAACTAAAGCAGAACAGCGATGAAGGCCTCATGGAGCTGCTGCACGCCTCCCGTATTGCCAGCATAATCAGGGCCTTACTTCGAGGCTAGTGCTCACATTGACTTTCACGTTTGGTATAGAGCAGAGCCGGGTGAGCTTCCAACTAGGAACTGGAAGCACAAGGTTTCTTTCGAGAAAACTCATTTTCTTCTATGTGCCATGCCGGCTGTAAGTAAAAGCACGGTAACAGCAGTGCTTTTCAGGTAGCTTCGAGGCCGCATCAATGGAGCTTTCAAAACGGGAAAACAAGCCTTGTGCCGTCAGTCTCTAATTTCTAGGTTGACACGCAGCATACACGCAGGAGCAGAGCTTCCTGGTTCTACGCAGTGTTCTGGTACTGAAACGGGTGCTGAAGCAAGGCCCCTAGGAGTGTTGAAAAGCTTACTACCTTGAAACTAAAGCAGAACAACGATGAAGGCCTCATGGAGCTGCTGCACGCCTCTCGTTTTGCAAGGATAATCAGGGCCTTACTTCGAAGCTTGGGTTCACGTTGACTTTCACTTTAGGTATAGCGCAGAGCAGGGTGAGCTTCCAACAAGGAACTGGAAACCCAAGGTTTCTTAGGAGAAAACTCAGTTTCTTCTCAGAACCATGCCGGCAGTGAGGAAAACCCCGGCAACAACAATGCTTTTCAGGTAGCTTCGAGGCCGCATGAACGGAGCTTTCATAATGGCAAAAGAAGCCTTATGCCATCAGTCTCCAATTTCTAGGTTGACACGCAGCATACACGCAGACCAGAGCTTACTGTCTCTACGCAGTGTTCTGGTACCGAAACGGTTGCTTAAGCAAAGTCCCTAGGAATGTTGGAAAGCTTACTACCGTGAAACTAAAGCAGAACAGCGATGAAGGCCTCATGGAGCTGCTGCACGCCTCCCGTTTTGCCAGGATAATCAGGGCCTTACTTCGAGGCTAGTGCTCACATTGACTTTCACGTTTGGTATAGAGCAGAGCAGGGTGAGCTTCCAACTAGGAACTGGAAGCACAAGGTTTCTTTCGAGAAAACTCATTTTCTTCTATGTGCCATGCCGGCTGTAAGTAAAAGCACGGTAACAACAGTGCTTTTCAGGTAGCTTCGAGGCCGCATGAATGGAGCTTTCAAAACGGGAAAACAAGCCTTGTGCCATCAGTCTCCAATTTCTAGGTTGACACGCAGCATACACGCAGGACCAGAGCTTACTGTCTCTACGCAGTGTTCTGGTACCGAAACGGTTGCTTAAGCAAAGTCCCTAGGAATGTTGGAAAGCTTACTACCGTGAAACTAAAGCAGAACAGCGATGAAGGCCTCATGGAGCTGCTGCACGCCTCCCGTATTGCCAGCATAATCAGGGCCTTACTTCGAGGCTAGTGCTCACATTGACTTTCACGTTTGGTATAGAGCAGAGCCGGGTGAGCTTCCAACTAGGAACTGGAAGCACAAGGTTTCTTTCGAGAAAACTCATTTTCTTCTATGTGCCATGCCGGCTGTAAGTAAAAGCACGGTAACAACAGTGCTTTTCAGGTAGCTTCGAGGCCGCATGAATGGAGCTTTCAAAACGGGAAAACAAGCCTTGTGCCATCAGTCTCTAATTTCTAGGTTGACACGCAGCATACACGCAGGAGCAGAGCTTCCTGGTTCTACGCAGTGTTCTGGTACTGAAACGGGTGCTGAAGCAAGGCCTCTAGGAGTGTTGAAAAGCTTACTACCTTGAAACTAAAGCAGAACAACGATGAAGGCCTCATGGAGCTGCTGCACGCCTCTCGTTTTGCAAGGATAATCAAGGCCTTACTTCGAAGCTTGGGCTCACGTTGACTTTCACTTTAGGTATAGCGCAGAGCAGGGTGAGCTTCCAACAAGGAACTGGAAACCCAAGGTTTCTTAGGAGAAAACTCAGTTTCTTCTCAGAACCATGCCGGCAGTGAGGAAAACCCCGGCAACAACAATGCTTTTCAGGTAGCTTCGAGGCCGCATGAACGGAGCTTTCATAATGGCAAAAGAAGCCTTATGCCATCAGTCTCCAATTTCTAGGTTGACACGCAGCATACACGCAGGACCAGAGCTTACTGTCTCTACGCAGTGTTCTGGTACCGAAACGGTTGCTTAAGCAAAGTCCCTAGGAATGTTGGAAAGCTTACTACCGTGAAACTAAAGCAGAACAGCGATGAAGGCCTCATGGAGCTGCTGCACGCCTCCCGTATTGCCAGCATAATCAGGGCCTTACTTCGAGGCTAGTGCTCACATTGACTTTCACGTTTGGTATAGAGCAGAGCCGGGTGAGCTTCCAACTAGGAACTGGAAGCACAAGGTTTCTTTCGAGAAAACTCATTTTCTTCTATGTGCCATGCCGGCTGTAAGTAAAAGCACGGTAACAACAGTGCTTTTCAGGTAGCTTCGAGGCCGCATGAATGGAGCTTTCAAAACGGGAAAACAAGCCTTGTGCCGTCAGTCTCTAATTTCTAGGTTGACACGCAGCATACACGCAGGAGCAGAGCTTCCTGGTTCTACGCAGTGTTCTGGTACTTAAACGGGTGCTGAAGCAAGGCCCCTAGGAGTGTTGAAAAGCTTACTACCTTGAAACTAAAGCAGAACAACGATGAAGGCCTCATGGAGCTGCTGCACGCCTCTCGTTTTGCAAGGATAATCAGGGCCTTACTTCGAAGCTTGGGCTCACGTTGACTTTCACTTTAGGTATAGCGCAGAGCAGGGTGAGCTTCCAACAAGGAACTGGAAACCCAAGGTTTCTTAGGAGAAAACTCAGTTTCTTCTCAGAACCATGCCGGCAGTGAGGAAAACCCCGGCAACAACAATGCTTTTCAGGTAGCTTCGAGGCCGCATGAACGGAGCTTTCATAATGGGAAAAGAAGCCTTATGCCATCAGTCTCCAATTTCTAGGTTGACACGCAGCATACACGCAGGACCAGAGCTTACTGTCTCTACGCAGTTTTCTGGTACCGAAACGGTTGCTTAAGCAAAGTCCCTAGGAATGTTGGAAAGCTACTACCGTGAAACTAAAGCAGAACAGCGATGAAGGCCTCATGGAGCTGCTGCACGCCTCCCGTTTTGCCAGCATAATCAGGGCCTTACTTCGAGGCTAGTGCTCACATTGACTTTCACGTTTGGTATAGAGCAGAGCCGGGTGAGCTTCCAACTAGGAACTGGAAGCACAAGGTTTCTTTCGAGAAAACTCATTTTCTTCTATGTGCCATGCCGGCTGTAAGTAAAAGCACGGTAACAACAGTGCTTTTCAGGTAGCTTCGGGGCCGCATCAACGGAGCTTTCATAATGGGAAAACTAGCCTTGTGCCATCAGTCTCCAATTTCTAGGTTGACACGCAGCATACACGCAGGACCAGAGCTTACTGTCTCTACGCAGTGTTCTGGTACCGAAACGGTTGCTTAAGCAAAGTCCCTAGGAATGTTGGAAAGCTTACTACCGTGAAACTAAAGCAGAACAGCGATGAAGGCCTCATGGAGCTGCGCACGCCTCCCGTAGTGCCAGCATAATCAGGGCCTTACTTCGAGGCTAGTGCTCACATTGACTTTCACGTTTGGTATAGAGCAGAGCCGGGTGAGCTTCCAACTAGGAACTGGAAGCACAAGGTTTCTTTCGAGAAAACTCATTTTCTTCTATGTGCCATGCCGGCTGTAAGTAAAAGCACGGTAACAACAGTGCTTTTCAGGTAGCTTCGAGGCCGCATGAATGGAGCTTTCAAAACGGGAAAACAAGCCTTGTGCCATCAGTCTCTAATTTCTAGGTTGACACGCAGCATACACGCAGGAGCAGAGCTTCCTTTTCTACGCAGTGTTCTGGTACTGAAACGGGTGCTGAAGCAAGGCCTCTAGGAGTGTTGAAAAGCTTACTACCTTGAAACTAAAGCAGAACAACGATGAAGGCCTCATGGAGCTGCTGCACGCCTCTCGTTTTGCAAGGATAATCAAGGCCTTACTTCGAAGCTTGGGCTCACGTTGACTTTCACTTTAGGTATAGCGCAGAGCAGGGTGAGCTTCCAACAAGGAACTGGAAACCCAAGGTTTCTTAGGAGAAAACTCAGTTTCTTCTCAGAACCATGCCGGCAGTGAGGAAAACCCCGGCAACAACAATGCTTTTCAGGTAGCTTCGAGGCCGCATGAACGGAGCTTTCATAATGGCAAAAGAAGCCTTATGCCATCAGTCTCCAATTTCTAGGTTGACACGCAGCATACACGCAGGACCAGAGCTTACTGTCTCTACGCAGTGTTCTGGTACCGAAACGGTTGCTTAAGCAAAGTCCCTAGGAATGTTGGAAAGCTTACTACCGTGAAACTAAAGCAGAACAGCGATGAAGGCCTCATGGAGCTGCTGCACGCCTCCCGTATTGCCAGCATAATCAGGGCCTTACTTCGAGGCTAGTGCTCACATTGACTTTCACGTTTGGTATAGAGCAGAGCCGGGTGAGCTTCCAACTAGGAACTGGAAGCACAAGGTTTCTTTCGAGAAAACTCATTTTCTTCTATGTGCCATGCCGGCTGTAAGTAAAAGCACGGTAACAACAGTGCTTTTCAGGTAGCTTCGAGGCCGCATGAATGGAGCTTTCAAAACGGGAAAACAAGCCTTGTGCCATCAGTCTCTAATTTCTAGGTTGACACGCAGCATACACGCAGGAGCAGAGCTTCCTGGTTCTACGCAGTGTTCTTGTACTGAAACGGGTGCTGAAGCAAGGCCCCTAGGAGTGTTGAAAAGCTTACTACCTTGAAACTAAAGCAGAACAACGATGAAGGCCTCATGGAGCTGCTGCACGCCTCTCGTTTTGCAAGGATAATCAGGGCCTTACTTCGAAGCTTGGGCTCACGTTGACTTTCACTTTAGGTATAGCGCAGAGTAGGGTGAGCTTCCAACAAGGAACTGGAAACCCAAGGTTTCTTAGGAGAAAACTCATTTTCTTCTCAGAACCATGCCGGCAGTGAGGAAAACCCCGGCAACAACAATGCTTTTCAGGTAGCTTCGAGGCCGCATGAACGGAGCTTTCATAATGGGAAAAGAAGCCTTATGCCATCAGTCTCCAATTTCTAGGTTGACACGCAGCATACACGCAGGACCAGAGCTTACTGTCTCTACGCAGTGTTCTGGTACCGAAACGGTTGCTTAAGCAAAGTCCCTAGGAATGTTGGAAAGCTTACTACCGTGAAACTAAAGCAGAACAGCGATGAAGGCCTCATGGAGCTGCTGCACGCCTACCGTATTGCCAGCATAATCAGGGCCTTACTTCGAGGCTAGTGCTCACATTGACTTTCACGTTTGGTATAGAGCAGAGCCGGGTGAGCTTCCAACTAGGAACTGGAAGCACAAGGTTTCTTTCGAGAAAACTCATTTTCTTCTATGTGCCATGCCGGCTGTAAGTAAAAGCACGGTAACAACAGTGCTTTTCAGGTAGCTTCGGGGCCGCATCAACGGAGCTTTCATAATGGGAAACTAGCCTTGTGCCATCAGTCTCCAATTTCTAGGTTGACACCCAGCATACACGCAGGACCAGAGCTTACTGTCTCTACGCAGTGTTCTGGTACCGAAACGGTTGCTTAAGCAAAGTCCCTAGGAATGTTGGAAAGCTTACTACCGTGAAACTAAAGCAGAACAGCGATGAAGGCCTCATGGAGCTGCTGCACGCCTCCCGTATTGCCAGCATAATCAGGGCCTTACTTCGAGGCTAGTGCTCACATTGACTTTCACGTTTGGTATAGAGCAGAGCAGGGTGAGCTTCCAACTAGGAACTGGAAGCACAAGGTTTCTTTCGAGAAAACTCATTTTCTTCTATGTGCCATGCCGGCTGTAAGTAAAAGCACGGTAACAACAGTGCTTTTCAGGTAGCTTCGAGGCCGCATGAATGGAGCTTTCAAAACGGGAAAACAAGCCTTGTGCCATCAGTCTCTAATTTCTAGGTTGACACGCAGCATACACGCAGGAGCAGAGCTTCCTGGTTCTACGCAGTGTTCTGGTACTGAAACGGGTGCTGAAGCAAGGCCTCTAGGAGTGTTGAAAAGCTTACTACCTTGAAACTAAAGCAGAACAACGATGAAGGCCTCATGGAGCTGCTGCACGCCTCTCGTTTTGCAAGGATAATCAGGGCCTTACTTCGAAGCTTGGGCTCACGTTGACTTTCACTTTAGGTATAGCGCAGAGCAGGGTGAGCTTCCAACAAGGAACTGGAAACCCAAGGTTTCTTAGGAGAAAACTCAGTTTCTTCTCAGAACCATGCCGGCAGTGAGGAAAACCCCGGCAACAACAATGCTTTTCAGGTAGCTTCGAGGCCGCATGAACGGAGCTTTCATAATGGCAAAAGAAGCCTTATGCCATCAGTCTCCAATTTCTAGGTTGACACGCAGCATACACGCAGGACCAGAGCTTACTGTCTCTACGCAGTGTTCTGGTACCGAAACGGTTGCTTAAGCAAAGTCCCTAGGAGTCTTGGAAAGCTTACTACCGTGAAACTAAAGCAGAACAGCGATGAAGGCCTCATGGAGCTGCTGCACGCCTCCCGTTTTGCCAGCATAATCAGGGCCTTACTTCGAGGCTAGTGCTCACATTGACTTTCACGTTTGGTATAGAGCAGAGCCGGGTGAGCTTCCAACTAGGAACTGGAAGCACAAGGTTTCTTTCGAGAAAACTCATTTTCTTCTATGTGCCATGCCGGCTGTAAGTAAAAGCACGGTAACAACAGTGCTTTTCAGGTAGCTTCGGGGCCGCATCAACGGAGCTTTCATAATGGGAAAACTAGCCTTGTGCCATCAGTCTCCAATTTCTAGGTTGACACGCAGCATACACGCAGGACCAGAGCTTACTGTCTCTACGCAGTGTTCTGGTACCGAAACGGTTGCTTAAGCAAAGTCCCTAGGAATGTTGGAAAGCTTACTACCGTGAAACTAAAGCAGAACAGCGATGAAGGCCTCATGGAGCTGCGCACGCCTCCCGTAGTGCCAGCATAATCAGGGCCTTACTTCGAGGCTAGTGCTCACATTGACTTTCACGTTTGGTATAGAGCAGAGCCGGGTGAGCTTCCAACTAGGAACTGGAAGCACAAGGTTTCTTTCGAGAAAACTCATTTTCTTCTATGTGCCATGCCGGCTGTAAGTAAAAGCACGGTAACAACAGTGCTTTTCAGGTAGCTTCGAGGCCGCATGAATGGAGCTTTCAAAACGGGAAAACAAGCCTTGTGCCATCAGTCTCTAATTTCTAGGTTGACACGCAGCATACACGCAGGAGCAGAGCTTCCTTTTCTACGCAGTGTTCTGGTACTGAAACGGGTGCTGAAGCAAGGCCTCTAGGAGTGTTGAAAAGCTTACTACCTTGAAACTAAAGCAGAACAACGATGAAGGCCTCATGGAGCTGCTGCACGCCTCTCGTTTTGCAAGGATAATCAAGGCCTTACTTCGAAGCTTGGGCTCACGTTGACTTTCACTTTAGGTATAGCGCAGAGCAGGGTGAGCTTCCAACAAGGAACTGGAAACCCAAGGTTTCTTAGGAGAAAACTCAGTTTCTTCTCAGAACCATGCCGGCAGTGAGGAAAACCCCGGCAACAACAATGCTTTTCAGGTAGCTTCGAGGCCGCATGAACGGAGCTTTCATAATGGCAAAAGAAGCCTTATGCCATCAGTCTCCAATTTCTAGGTTGACACGCAGCATACACGCAGGACCAGAGCTTACTGTCTCTACGCAGTGTTCTGGTACCGAAACGGTTGCTTAAGCAAAGTCCCTAGGAATGTTGGAAAGCTTACTACCGTGAAACTAAAGCAGAACAGCGATGAAGGCCTCATGGAGCTGCTGCACGCCTCCCGTATTGCCAGCATAATCAGGGCCTTACTTCGAGGCTAGTGCTCACATTGACTTTCACGTTTGGTATAGAGCAGAGCCGGGTGAGCTTCCAACTAGGAACTGGAAGCACAAGGTTTCTTTCGAGAAAACTCATTTTCTTCTATGTGCCATGCCGGCTGTAAGTAAAAGCACGGTAACAACAGTGCTTTTCAGGTAGCTTCGAGGCCGCATGACTGGAGCTTTCAAAACGGGAAAACAAGCCTTGTGCCGTCAGTCTCTAATTTCTAGGTTGACACGCAGCATACACGCAGGAGCAGAGCTTCCTGGTTCTACGCAGTGTTCTCGTACTGAAACGGGTGCTGAAGCAAGGCCCCTAGGAGTGTTGAAAAGCTTACTACCTTGAAACTAAAGCAGAACAACGATGAAGGCCTCATGGAGCTGCTGCACGCCTCTCGTTTTGCAAGGATAATCAGGGCCTTACTTCGAAGCTTGGGCTCACGTTGACTTTCACTTTAGGTATAGCGCAGAGCAGGGTGAGCTTCCAACAAGGAACTGGAAACCCAAGGTTTCTTAGGAGAAAACTCAGTTTCTTCTCAGAACCATGCCGGCAGTGAGGAAAACCCCGGCAACAACAATGCTTTTCAGGTAGCTTCGAGGCCGCATGAACGGAGCTTTCATAATGGCAAAAGAAGCCTTATGCCATCAGTCTCCAATTTCTAGGTTGACACGCAGCATACACGCAGGACCAGAGCTTACTGTCTCTACGCAGTTTTCTGGTACCGAAACGGTTGCTTAAGCAAAGTCCCTAGGAATGTTGGAAAGCTACTACCGTGAAACTAAAGCAGAACAGCGATGAAGGCCTCATGGAGCTGCTGCACGCCTCCCGTTTTGCCAGCATAATCAGGGCCTTACTTCGAGGCTAGTGCTCACATTGACTTTCACGTTTGGTATAGAGCAGAGCCGGGTGAGCTTCCAACTAGGAACTGGAAGCACAAGGTTTCTCTCGAGAAAACTCATTTTCTTCTATGAGCCATGCCGGCTGTAAGTAAAAGCACGGTAACTACAGTGCTTCTCAGGTAGCTTCGGGGCCGCATCAACGGAGCTTTCATAATGGGAAAACTAGCCTTGTGCCGTCAGTCTCTAATTTCTAGATTGACACGCAGCATACACGCAGGAGCAGAGCTTCCTGGTTCTACGCAGTGTTCTGGTACTGAAACGGGTGCTGAAGCAAGGCCCCTAGGAGTGTTGAAAAGCTTACTACCTTGAAACTAAAGCAGAACAACGATGAAGGCCTCATGGAGCTGCTGCACGCCTCTCGTTTTGCAAGGATAATCAGGGCCTTACTTCGAAGCTTGGGCTCACGTTGACTTTCACTTTAGGTATAGCGCAGAGCAGGGTGAGCTTCCAACAAGGAACTGGAAACCCAAGGTTTCTTAGGAGAAAACTCAGTTTCTTCTCAGAACCATGCCGGCAGTGAGGAAAACCCCGGCAACAACAATGCTTTTCAGGTAGCTTCGAGGCCGCATGAACGGAGCTTTCATAATGGGAAAAGAAGCCTTATGCCATCAGTCTCCAATTTCTAGGTTGACACGCAGCATACACGCAGGACCAGAGCTTACTGTCTCTACGCAGTGTTCTGGTACCGAAACGGTTGCTTAAGCAAAGTCCCTAGGAGTCTTGGAAAGCTTACTACCGTGAAACTAAAGCAGAACAGCGATGAAGGCCTCATGGAGCTGCTGCACGCCTCCCGTTTTGCCAGGATAATCAGGGCCTTACTTCGAGGCTAGTGCTCACATTGACTTTCACGTTTGGTATAGAGCAGAGCCGGGTGAGCTTCCAACTAGGAACTGGAAGCACAAGGTTTCTTTCGAGAAAACTCATTTTCTTCTATGTGCCATGCCGGCTGTAAGTAAAAGCACGGTAACAACAGTGCTTTTCAGGTAGCTTCGGGGCCGCATGAATGGAGCTTTCATAATGGGAAAACTAGCCTTGTGCCATCAGTCTCTAATTTCTAGGTTGACACGCAGCATACACGCAGGAGCAGAGCTTCCTGGTTCTACGCAGTGTTCTGGTTCTGAAACGGGTGCTGAAGCAAGGCCCCTAGGAGTGTTGAAAAGCTTACTACCTTGAAACTAAAGCAGAACAACGATGAAGGCCTCATGGAGCTGCTGCACGCCTCTCGTTTTGCAAGGATAATCAGGGCCTTACTTCGAAGCTTGGGCTCACGTTGACTTTCACTTTAGGTATAGCGCAGAGCAGGGTGAGCTTCCAACAAGGAACTGGAAACCCAAGGTTTCTTAGGAGAAAACTCAGTTTCTTCTCAGAACCATGCCGGCAGTGAGGAAAACCCCGGCAACAACAATGCTTTTCAGGTAGCTTCGAGGCCGCATGAACGGAGCTTTCATAATGGGAAAAGAAGCCTTATGCCATCAGTCTCCAATTTCTAGGTTGACACGCAGCATACACGCAGGACCAGAGCTTACTGTCTCTACGCAGTGTTCTGGTACCGAAACGGTTGCTTAAGCAAAGTCCCTAGGAATGTTGGAAAGCTTACTACCGTGAAACTAAAGCAGAACAGCGATGAAGGCCTCATGGAGCTGCTGCACGCCTCCCGTTTTGCCAGCATAATCAGGGCCTTACTTCGAGGCTAGTGCTCACATTGACTTTCACGTTTGGTATAGAGCAGAGCCGGGTGAGCTTCCAACTAGGAACTGGAAGCACAAGGTTTCTTTCGAGAAAACTCATTTTCTTCTATGTGCCATGCCGGCTGTAAGTAAAAGCACGGTAACAACAGTGCTTTTCAGGTAGCTTCGAGGCCGCATGAATGGAGCTTTCAAAACGGGAAAACAAGCCTTGTGCCGTCAGTCTCTAATTTCTAGGTTGACACGCAGCATACACGCAGGAGCAGAGCTTCCTGGTTCTACGCAGTGTTCTGGTACTTAAACGGGTGCTGAAGCAAGGCCCCTAGGAGTGTTGAAAAGCTTACTACCTTGAAACTAAAGCAGAACAACGATGAAGGCCTCATGGAGCTGCTGCACGCCTCTCGTTTTGCAAGGATAATCAGGGCCTTACTTCGAAGCTTGGGCTCACGTTGACTTTCACTTTAGGTATAGCGCAGAGCAGGGTGAGCTTCCAACAAGGAACTGGAAACCCAAGGTTTCTTAGGAGAAAACTCAGTTTCTTCTCAGAACCATGCCGGCAGTGAGGAAAACCCCGGCAACAACAATGCTTTTCAGGTAGCTTCGAGGCCGCATGAACGGAGCTTTCATAATGGGAAAAGAAGCCTTATGCCATCAGTCTCCAATTTCTAGGTTGACACGCAGCATACACGCAGGACCAGAGCTTACTGTCTCTACGCAGTGTTCTGGTACCGAAACGGTTGCTTAAGCAAAGTCCCTAGGAATGTTGGAAAGCTACTACCGTGAAACTAAAGCAGAACAGCGATGAAGGCCTCATGGAGCTGCTGCACGCCTCCCGTTTTGCCAGCATAATCAGGGCCTTACTTCGAGGCTAGTGCTCACATTGACTTTCACGTTTGGTATAGAGCAGAGCCGGGTGAGCTTCCAACTAGGAACTGGAAGCACAAGGTTTCTTTCGAGAAAACTCATTTTCTTCTATGTGCCATGCCGGCTGTAAGTAAAAGCACGGTAACAACAGTGCTTTTCAGGTAGCTTCTGGGCCGCATCAACGGAGCTTTCATAATGGGAAAACTAGCCTTGTGCCATCAGTCTCCAATTTCTAGGTTGACACGCAGCATACACGCAGGACCAGAGCTTACTGTCTCTACGCAGTGTTCTGGTACCGAAACGGTTGCTTAAGCAAAGTCCCTAGGAATGTTGGAAAGCTTACTACCGTGAAACTAAAGCAGAACAGCGATGAAGGCCTCATGGAGCTGCGCACGCCTCCCGTATTGCCAGCATAATCAGGGCCTTACTTCGAGGCTAGTGCTCACATTGACTTTCACGTTTGGTATAGAGCAGAGCCGGGTGAGCTTCCAACTAGGAACTGGAAGCACAAGGTTTCTTTCGAGAAAACTCATTTTCTTCTATGTGCCATGCCGGCTGTAAGTAAAAGCACGGTAACAACAGTGCTTTTCAGGTAGCTTCGAGGCCGCATGAATGGAGCTTTCAAAACGGGAAAACAAGCCTTGTGCCATCAGTCTCTAATTTCTAGGTTGACACGCAGCATACACGCAGGAGCAGAGCTTCCTGGTTCTACGCAGTGTTCTGGTACTGAAACGGGTGCTGAAGCAAGGCCTCTAGGAGTGTTGAAAAGCTTACTACCTTGAAACTAAAGCAGAACAACGATGAAGGCCTCATGGAGCTGCTGCACGCCTCTCGTTTTGCAAGGATAATCAAGGCCTTACTTCGAAGCTTGGGCTCACGTTGACTTTCACTTTAGGTATAGCGCAGAGCAGGGTGAGCTTCCAACAAGGAACTGGAAACCCAAGGTTTCTTAGGAGAAAACTCAGTTTCTTCTCAGAACCATGCCGGCAGTGAGGAAAACCCCGGCAACAACAATGCTTTTCAGGTAGCTTCGAGGCCGCATGAACGGAGCTTTCATAATGGCAAAAGAAGCCTTATGCCATCAGTCTCCAATTTCTAGGTTGACACGCAGCATACACGCAGGACCAGAGCTTACTGTCTCTACGCAGTGTTCTGGTACCGAAACGGTTGCTTAAGCAAAGTCCCTAGGAATGTTGGAAAGCTTACTACCGTGAAACTAAAGCAGAACAGCGATGAAGGCCTCATGGAGCTGCTGCACGCCTCCCGTATTGCCAGCATAATCAGGGCCTTACTTCGAGGCTAGTGCTCACATTGACTTTCACGTTTGGTATAGAGCAGAGCCGGGTGAGCTTCCAACTAGGAACTGGAAGCACAAGGTTTCTTTCGAGAAAACTCATTTTCTTCTATGTGCCATGCCGGCTGTAAGTAAAAGCACGGTAACAACAGTGCTTTTCAGGTAGCTTCGAGGCCGCATGAATGGAGCTTTCAAAACGGGAAAACAAGCCTTGTGCCGTCAGTCTCTAATTTCTAGGTTGACACGCAGCATACACGCAGGAGCAGAGCTTCCTGGTTCTACGCAGTGTTCTGGTACTGAAACGGGTGCTGAAGCAAGGCCCCTAGGAGTGTTGAAAAGCTTACTACCTTGAAACTAAAGCAGAACAACGATGAAGGCCTCATGGAGCTGCTGCACGCCTCTCGTTTTGCAAGGATAATCAGGGCCTTACTTCGAAGCTTGGGCTCACGTTGACTTTCACTTTAGGTATAGCGCAGAGCAGGGTGAGCTTCCAACAAGGAACTGGAAACCCAAGGTTTCTTAGGAGAAAACTCAGTTTCTTCTCAGAACCATGCCGGCAGTGAGGAAAACCCCGGCAACAACAATGCTTTTCAGGTAGCTTCGAGGCCGCATGAACGGAGCTTTCATAATGGGAAAAGAAGCCTTATGCCATCAGTCTCCAATTTCTAGGTTGACACGCAGCATACACGCAGGACCAGAGCTTACTGTCTCTACGCAGTGTTCTGGTACCGAAACGGTTGCTTAAGCAAAGTCCCTAGGAATGTTGGAAAGCTACTACCGTGAAACTAAAGCAGAACAGCGATGAAGGCCTCATGGAGCTGCTGCACGCCTCCCGTATTGCCAGCATAATCAGGGCCTTACTTCGAGGCTAGTGCTCACATTGACTTTCACGTTTGGTATAGAGCAGAGCCGGGTGAGCTTCCAACTAGGAACTGGAAGCACAAGGTTTCTCTCGAGAAAACTCATTTTCTTCTATGAGCCATGCCGGCTGTAAGTAAAAGCACGGTAACTACAGTGCTTCTCAGGTAGCTTCGGGGCCGCATCAACGGAGCTTTCATAATGGGAAAACTAGCCTTGTGCCGTCAGTCTCTAATTTCTAGATTGACACGCAGCATACACGCAGGAGCAGAGCTTCCTGGTTCTACGCAGTGTTCTGGTACTGAAACGGGTGCTGAAGCAAGGCCCCTAGGAGTGTTGAAAAGCTTACTACCTTGAAACTAAAGCAGAACAACGATGAAGGCCTCATGGAGCTGCTGCACGCCTCTCGTTTTGCAAGGATAATCAGGGCCTTACTTCGAAGCTTGGGCTCACGTTGACTTTCACTTTAGGTATAGCGCAGAGCAGGGTGAGCTTCCAACAAGGAACTGGAAACCCAAGGTTTCTTAGGAGAAAACTCAGTTTCTTCTCAGAACCATGCCGGCAGTGAGGAAAACCCCGGCAACAACAATGCTTTTCAGGTAGCTTCGAGGCCGCATGAACGGAGCTTTCATAATGGGAAAAGAAGCCTTATGCCATCAGTCTCCAATTTCTAGGTTGACACGCAGCATACACGCAGGACCAGAGCTTACTGTCTCTACGCAGTGTTCTGGTACCGAAACGGTTGCTTAAGCAAAGTCCCTAGGAGTCTTGGAAAGCTTACTACCGTGAAACTAAAGCAGAACAGCGATGAAGGCCTCATGGAGCTGCTGCACGCCTCCCGTTTTGCCAGGATAATCAGGGCCTTACTTCGAGGCTAGTGCTCACATTGACTTTCACGTTTGGTATAGAGCAGAGCCGGGTGAGCTTCCAACTAGGAACTGGAAGCACAAGGTTTCTTTCGAGAAAACTCATTTTCTTCTATGTGCCATGCCGGCTGTAAGTAAAAGCACGGTAACAACAGTGCTTTTCAGGTAGCTTCGGGGCCGCATGAATGGAGCTTTCATAATGGGAAAACTAGCCTTGTGCCATCAGTCTCCAATTTCTAGGTTGACACGCAGCATACACGCAGGAGCAGAGCTTCCTGGTTCTACGCAGTGTTCTGGTTCTGAAACGGGTGCTGAAGCAAGGCCCCTAGGAGTGTTGAAAAGCTTACTACCTTGAAACTAAAGCAGAACAACGATGAAGGCCTCATGGAGCTGCTGCACGCCTCTCGTTTTGCAAGGATAATCAGGGCCTTACTTCGAAGCTTGGGCTCACGTTGACTTTCACTTTAGGTATAGCGCAGAGCAGGGTGAGCTTCCAACAAGGAACTGGAAACACAAGGTTTCTTAGGAGAAAACTCAGTTTCTTCTCAGAACCATGCCGGCAGTGAGGAAAACCCCGGCAACAACAATGCTTTTCAGGTAGCTTCGAGGCCGCATGAACGGAGCTTTCATAATGGGAAAAGAAGCCTTATGCCATCAGTCTCCAATTTCTAGGTTGACACGCAGCATACACGCAGGACCAGAGCTTACTGTCTCTACGCAGTGTTCTGGTACCGAAACGGTTGCTTAAGCAAAGTCCCTAGGAATGTTGGAAAGCTTACTACCGTGAAACTAAAGCAGAACAGCGATGAAGGCCTCATGGAGCTGCTGCACGCCTCCCGTTTTGCCAGCATAATCAGGGCCTTACTTCGAGGCTAGTGCTCACATTGACTTTCACGTTTGTTATAGAGCAGAGCCGGGTGAGCTTCCAACTAGGAACTGGAAGCACAAGGTTTCTTTCGAGAAAACTCATTTTCTTCTATGTGCCATGCCGGCTGTAAGTAAAAGCACGGTAACAACAGTGCTTTTCAGGTAGCTTCGAGGCCGCATGAATGGAGCTTTCAAAACGGGAAAACAAGCCTTGTGCCATCAGTCTCTAATTTCTAGGTTGACACGCAGCATACACGCAGGAGCAGAGCTTCCTGGTTCTACGCAGTGTTCTGGTACTTAAACGGGTGCTGAAGCAAGGCCCCTAGGAGTGTTGAAAAGCTTACTACCTTGAAACTAAAGCAGAACAACGATGAAGGCCTCATGGAGCTGCTGCACGCCTCTCGTTTTGCAAGGATAATCAGGGCCTTACTTCGAAGCTTGGGCTCACGTTGACTTTCACTTTAGGTATAGCGCAGAGCAGGGTGAGCTTCCAACAAGGAACTGGAAACCCAAGGTTTCT
Organism: Eubalaena glacialis; assembly: GCF_028564815.1. Lineage (NCBI taxonomy): Eukaryota > Metazoa > Chordata > Mammalia > Artiodactyla > Balaenidae > Eubalaena > Eubalaena glacialis. The sequence goes on from NC_083725.1 coordinate 31,178,298, forward strand.
TAGGAGAAAACTCATTTTCTTCTCAGAACCATGCCGGCAGTGAGGAAAACCCCGGCAACAACAATGCTTTTCAGGTAGCTTCGAGGCCGCATGAACGGAGCTTTCATAATGGCAAAAGAAGCCTTATGCCATCAGTCTCCAATTTCTAGGTTGACACGCAGCATACACGCAGGACCAGAGCTTACTGTCTCTACGCAGTGTTCTGGTACCGAAACGGTTGCTTAAGCAAAGTCCCTAGGAGTCTTGGAAAGCTTACTACCGTGAAACTAAAGCAGAACAGCGATGAAGGCCTCATGGAGCTGCTGCACGCCTCCCGTTTTGCCAGGATAATCAGGCCCTTACTTCGAGGCTAGTGCTCACGTTGACTTTCACGTTTGGTATAGAGCAGAGCCGGGTGAGCTTCCAACTAGGAACTGGAAGCACAAGGTTTCTTTCGAGAAAACTCATTTTCTTCTATGTGCCATGCCGGCTGTAAGTAAAAGCACGGTAACAACAGTGCTTTTCAGGTAGCTTCGGGGCCGCATCAACGGAGCTTTCATAATGGGAAAACTAGCCTTGTGCCATCAGTCTCCAATTTCTAGGTTGACACGCAGCATACACGCAGGACCAGAGCTTACTGTCTATACGCAGTGTTCTGGTACCGAAACGGTTGCTTAAGCAAAGTCCCTAGGAATGTTGGAAAGCTTACTACCGTGAAACTAAATCAGAACAGCGATGAAGGCCTCATGGAGCTGCTGCACGCCTCCCGTATTGCCAGCATAATCAGGGCCTTACTTCGAGGCTAGTGCTCACATTGACTTTCACGTTTGGTATAGAGCAGAGCCGGGTGAGCTTCCAACTAGGAACTGGAAGCACAAGGTTTCTTTCGAGAAAACTCATTTTCTTCTATGTGCCATGCCGGCTGTAAGTAAAAGCACGGTAACAACAGTGCTTTTCAGGTAGCTTCGGGGCCGCATGAATGGAGCTTTCATAATGGGAAAACTAGCCTTGTGCCGTCAGCCTCTAATTTCTAGGTTGACACGCAGCATACACGCAGGAGCAGAGCTTCCTGGTTCTACGCAGTGTTCTGGTACTGAAACGGGTGCTGAAGCAAGGCCCCTAGGAGTGTTGAAAAGCTTACTACCTTGAAACTAAAGCAGAACAACGATGAAGGCCTCATGGAGCTGCTGCACGCCTCTCGTTTTGCAAGGATAATCAGGGCCTTACTTCGAAGCTTGGGCTCACGTTGACTTTCACTTTAGGTATAGCGCAGAGCAGGGTGAGCTTCCAACAAGGAACTGGAAACCCAAGGTTTCTTAGGAGAAAACTCATTTTCTTCTCAGAACCATGCCGGCAGTGAGGAAAACCCCGGCAACAACAATGCTTTTCAGCTAGCTTGGAGGCCGCATGAATGGAGCTTTCATAATGGCAAAAGAAGCCTTGTGCCATCAGTCTCTAATTTCTAGGTTGACACGCAGCATACACGCAGGAGCAGAGCTTCCTGGTTCTACGCAGTGTTCTGGTACTTAAACGGGTGCTGAAGCAAGGCCCCTAGGAGTGTTGAAAAGCTTACTACCTTGAAACTAAAGCAGAACAACGATGAAGGCCTCATGGAGCTGCTGCACGCCTCTCGTTTTGCAAGGATAATCAGGGCCTTACTTCGAAGCTTGGGCTCACGTTGACTTTCACTTTAGGTATAGCGCAGAGCAGGGTGAGCTTCCAACAAGGAACTGGAAACCCAAGGTTTCTTAGGAGAAAACTCATTTTCTTCTCAGAACCATGCCGGCAGTGAGGAAAACCCCGGCAACAACAATGCTTTTCAGGTAGCTTCGAGGCCGCATGAACGGAGCTTTCATAATGGCAAAAGAAGCCTTATGCCATCAGTCTCCAATTTCTAGGTTGACACGCAGCATACACGCAGGACCAGAGCTTACTGTCTCTACGCAGTGTTCTGGTACCGAAACGGTTGCTTAAGCAAAGTCCCTAGGAGTCTTGGAAAGCTTACTACCGTGAAACTAAAGCAGAACAGCGATGAAGGCCTCATGGAGCTGCTGCACGCCTCCCGTTTTGCCAGGATAATCAGGCCCTTACTTCGAGGCTAGTGCTCACGTTGACTTTCACGTTTGGTATAGAGCAGAGCCGGGTGAGCTTCCAACTAGGAACTGGAAGCACAAGGTTTCTTAGGAGAAAACTCATTTTCTTCTATGTGCCATGCCGGCTGTAAGTAAAAGCACGGTAACAACAGTGCTTTTCAGGTAGCTTCGGGGCCGCATCAACGGAGCTTTCATAATGGGAAAACTAGCCTTGTGCCATCAGTCTCCAATTTCTAGGTTGACACGCAGCATACACGCAGGACCAGAGCTTACTGTCTCTACGCAGTGTTCTGGTACTGAAACGGGTGCTGAAGCAAGGCCCCTAGGAGTGTTGAAAAGCTTACTACCTTGAAACTAAAGCAGAACAACGATGAAGGCCTCATGGAGCTGCTGCACGCCTCTCGTTTTGCAAGGATAATCAGGGCCTTACTTCGAAGCTTGGGCTCACGTTGACTTTCACTTTAGGTATAGCGCAGAGCAGGGTGAGCTTCCAACAAGGAACTGGAAACCCAAGGTTTCTTAGGAGAAAACTCATTTTCTTCTCAGAACCATGCCGGCAGTGAGGAAAACCCCGGCAACAACAATGCTTTTCAGCTAGCTTGGAGGCCGCATGAATGGAGCTTTCATAATGGCAAAAGAAGCCTTGTGCCATCAGTCTCTAATTTCTAGGTTGACACGCAGCATACACGCAGGAGCAGAGCTTCCTGGTTCTACGCAGTGTTCTGGTACTTAAACGGGTGCTGAAGCAAGGCCCCTAGGAGTGTTGAAAAGCTTACTACCTTGAAACTAAAGCAGAACAACGATGAAGGCCTCATGGAGCTGCTGCACGCCTCTCGTTTTGCAAGGATAATCAGGGCCTTACTTCGAAGCTTGGGCTCACGTTGACTTTCACTTTAGGTATAGCGCAGAGCAGGGTGAGCTTCCAACAAGGAACTGGAAACCCAAGGTTTCTTAGGAGAAAACTCAGTTTCTTCTCAGAACCATGCCGGCAGTGAGGAAAACCCCGGCAACAACAATGCTTTTCAGGTAGCTTCGAGGCCGCATGAACGGAGCTTTCATAATGGGAAAAGAAGCCTTATGCCATCAGTCTCCAATTTCTAGGTTGACACGCAGCATACACGCAGGACCAGAGCTTACTGTCTCTACGCAGTGTTCTGGTACCGAAACGGTTGCTTAAGCAAAGTCCCTAGGAATGTTGGAAAGCTTACTACCGTGAAACTAAAGCAGAACAGCGATGAAGGCCTCATGGAGCTGCTGCACGCCTCCCGTATTGCCAGCATAATCAGGGCCTTACTTCGAGGCTAGTGCTCACATTGACTTTCACGTTTGGTATAGAGCAGAGCCGGGTGAGCTTCCAACTAGGAACTGGAAGCACAAGGTTTCTTTCGAGAAAACTCATTTTCTTCTATGTGCCATGCCGGCTGTAAGTAAAAGCACGGTAACAACAGTGCTTTTCAGGTAGCTTCGAGGCCGCATGAATGGAGCTTTCAAAACGGGAAAACAAGCCTTGTGCCATCAGTCTCTAATTTCTAGGTTGACACGCAGCATACACGCAGGAGCAGAGCTTCCTGGTTCTACGCAGTGTTCTGGTACTTAAACGGGTGCTGAAGCAAGGCCCCTAGGAGTGTTGAAAAGCTTACTACCTTGAAACTAAAGCAGAACAATGATGAAGGCCTCATGGAGCTGCTGCACGCCTCTCGTTTTGCAAGGATAATCAGGGCCTTACTTCGAAGCTTGGGCTCACGTTGACTTTCACTTTAGGTATAGCGCAGAGCAGGGTGAGCTTCCAACAAGGAACTGGAAACCCAAGGTTTCTTAGGAGAAAACTCATTTTCTTCTCAGAACCATGCCGGCAGTGAGGAAAACCCCGGCAACAACAATGCTTTTCAGGTAGCTTCGAGGCCGCATGAACGGAGCTTTCATAATGGGAAAAGAAGCCTTATGCCATCAGTCTCCAATTTCTAGGTTGACACGCAGCATACACGCAGGACCAGAGCTTACTGTCTCTACGCAGTGTTCTGGTACCGAAACGGTTGCTTAAGCAAAGTCCCTAGGAATGTTGGAAAGCTTACTACCGTGAAACTAAAGCAGAACAGCGATGAAGGCCTCATGGAGCTGCTGCACGCCTCCCGTATTGCCAGCATAATCAGGGCCTTACTTCGAGGCTAGTGCTCACATTGACTTTCACGTTTGGTATAGAGCAGAGCCGGGTGAGCTTCCAACTAGGAACTGGAAGCACAAGGTTTCTTTCGAGAAAACTCATTTTCTTCTATGTGCCATGCCGGCTGTAAGTAAAAGCACGGTAACAACAGTGCTTTTCAGGTAGCTTCGAGGCCGCATGAATGGAGCTTTCAAAACGGGAAAACAAGCCTTGTGCCATCAGTCTCTAATTTCTAGGTTGACACGCAGCATACACGCAGGAGCAGAGCTTCCTGGTTCTACGCAGTGTTCTGGTTCTGAAACGGGTGCTGAAGCAAGGCCCCTAGGAGTGTTGAAAAGCTTACTACCTTGAAACTAAAGCAGAACAACGATGAAGGCCTCATGGAGCTGCTGCACGCCTCTCGTTTTGCAAGGATAATCAGGGCCTTACTTCGAAGCTTGGGCTCACGTTGACTTTCACTTTAGGTATAGCGCAGAGCAGGGTGAGCTTCCAACAAGGAACTGGAAACCCAAGGTTTCTTAGGAGAAAACTCAGTTTCTTCTCAGAACCATGCCGGCAGTGAGGAAAACCCCGGCAACAACAATGCTTTTCAGGTAGCTTCGAGGCCGCATGAACGGAGCTTTCATAATGGGAAAAAAAGCCTTATGCCATCAGTCTCCAATTTCTAGGTTGACACGCAGCATACACGCAGGACCAGAGCTTACTGTCTCTACGCAGTGTTCTGGTACCGAAACGGTTGCTTAAGCAAAGTCCCTAGGAGTCTTGGAAAGCTTACTACCGTGAAACTAAAGCAGAACAACGATGAAGGCCTCATGGAGCTGCTGCACGCCTCCCGTTTTGCCAGGATAATCAGGGCCTTACTTCGAGGCTAGTGCTCACATTGACTTTCACGTTTGGTATAGAGCAGAGCCGGGTGAGCTTCCAACTAGGAACTGGAAGCACAAGGTTTCTTTCGAGAAAACTCATTTTCTTCTATGTGCCATGCCGGCTGTAAGTAAAAGCACGGTAACAACAGTGCTTTTCAGGTAGCTTCGGGGCCGAATCAACGGAGCTTTCATAATGGGAAAACTAGCCTTGTGCCGTCAGTCTCTAATTTCTAGGTTGACACGCAGCATACACGCAGGAGCAGAGCTTCCTGGTTCTACGCAGTGTTCTGGTACTGAAACGGGTGCTGAAGCAAGGCCCCTAGGAGTGTTGAAAAGCTTACTACCTTGAAACTAAAGCAGAACAACGATGAAGGCCTCATGGAGCTGCTGCACGCCTCTCGTTTTGCAAGGATAATCAGGGCCTTACTTCGAAGCTTGGGCTCACGTTGACTTTCACTTTAGGTATAGCGCAGAGCAGGGTGAGCTTCCAACAAGGAACTGGAAACCCAAGGTTTCTTAGGAGAAAACTCAGTTTCTTCTCAGAACCATGCCGGCAGTGAGGAAAACCCCGGCAACAACAATGCTTTTCAGGTAGCTTCGAGGCCGCATGAACGGAGCTTTCATAATGGGAAAAGAAGCCTTATGCCATCAGTCTCCAATTTCTAGGTTGACACGCAGCATACACGCAGGACCAGAGCTTACTGTCTCTACGCAGTGTTCTGGTACCGAAACGGTTGCTTAAGCAAAGTCCCTAGGAATGTTGGAAAGCTTACTACCGTGAAACTAAAGCAGAACAGCGATGAAGGCCTCATGGAGCTGCTGCACGCCTCCCGTATTGCCAGCATAATCAGGGCCTTACTTCGAGGCTAGTGCTCACATTGACTTTCACGTTTGGTATAGAGCAGAGCCGGGTGAGCTTCCAACTAGGAACTGGAAGCACAAGGTTTCTTTCGAGAAAACTCATTTTCTTCTATGTGCCATGCCGGCTGTAAGTAAAAGCACGGTAACAACAGTGCTTTTCAGGTAGCTTCGAGGCCGCATGAATGGAGCTTTCAAAACGGGAAAACAAGCCTTGTGCCATCAGTCTCTAATTTCTAGGTTGACACGCAGCATACACGCAGGAGCAGAGCTTCCTGGTTCTACGCAGTGTTCTGGTACTTAAACGGGTGCTGAAGCAAGGCCCCTAGGAGTGTTGAAAAGCTTACTACCTTGAAACTAAAGCAGAACAACGATGAAGGCCTCATGGAGCTGCTGCACGCCTCTCGTTTTGCAAGGATAATCAGGGCCTTACTTCGAAGCTTGGGCTCACGTTGACTTTCACTTTAGGTATAGCGCAGAGCAGGGTGAGCTTCCAACAAGGAACTGGAAACCCAAGGTTTCTTAGGAGAAAACTCATTTTCTTCTCAGAACCATGCCGGCAGTGAGGAAAACCCCGGCAACAACAATGCTTTTCAGGTAGCTTCGAGGCCGCATGAACGGAGCTTTCATAATGGGAAAAGAAGCCTTATGCCATCAGTCTCCAATTTCTAGGTTGACACGCAGCATACACGCAGGACCAGAGCTTACTGTCTCTACGCAGTGTTCTGGTACCGAAACGGTTGCTTAAGCAAAGTCCCAAGGAATGTTGGAAAGCTTACTACCGTGAAACTAAAGCAGAACAGCGATGAAGGCCTCATGGAGCTGCTGCACGCCTCCCGTATTGCCAGCATAATCAGGGCCTTACTTCGAGGCTAGTGCTCACATTGACTTTCACGTTTGGTATAGAGCAGAGCCGGGTGAGCTTCCAACTAGGAACTGGAAGCACAAGGTTTCTTTCGAGAAAACTCATTTTCTTCTATTTGCCATGCCGGCTGTAAGTAAAAGCACGGTAACAACAGTGCTTTTCAGGTAGCTTCGAGGCCGCATGAATGGAGCTTTCAAAACGGGAAAACAAGCCTTGTGCCATCAGTCTCTAATTTCTAGGTTGACACGCAGCATACACGCAGGAGCAGAGCTTCCTGGTTCTACGCAGTGTTCTGGTACTTAAACGGGTGCTGAAGCAAGGCCCCTAGGAGTGTTGAAAAGCTTACTACCTTGAAACTAAAGCAGAACAACGATGAAGGCCTGATGGAGCTGCTGCACGCCTCTCGTTTTGCAAGGATAATCAGGGCCTTACTTCGAAGCTTGGGCTCACGTTGACTTTCACTTTAGGTATAGCGCAGAGCAGGGTGAGCTTCCAACAAGGAACTGGAAACCCAAGGTTTCTTAGGAGAAAACTCATTTTCTTCTCAGAACCATGCCGGCAGTGAGGAAAACCCCGGCAACAACAATGCTTTTCAGGTAGCTTCGAGGCCGCATGAACGGAGCTTTCATAATGGGAAAAGAAGCCTTATGCCATCAGTCTCCAATTTCTAGGTTGACACGCAGCATACACGCAGGACCAGAGCTTACTGTCTCTACGCAGTGTTCTGGTACCGAAACGGTTGCTTAAGCAAAGTCCCTAGGAATGTTGGAAAGCTTACTACCGTGAAACTAAAGCAGAACAGCGATGAAGGCCTCATGGAGCTGCTGCACGCCTCCCGTATTGCCAGCATAATCAGGGCCTTACTTCGAGGCCAGTGCTCACATTGACTTTCACGTTTGGTATAGAGCAGAGCCGGGTGAGCTTCCAACTAGGAACTGGAAGCACAAGGTTTCTTTCGAGAAAACTCATTTTCTTCTATGTGCCATGCCGGCTGTAAGTAAAAGCACGGTAACAACAGTGCTTTTCAGGTAGCTTCGAGGCCGCATGAATGGAGCTTTCAAAACGGGAAAACAAGCCTTGTGCCATCAGTCTCTAATTTCTAGGTTGACACGCAGCATACACGCAGGAGCAGAGCTTCCTGGTTCTACGCAGTGTTCTGGTACTTAAACGGGTGCTGAAGCAAGGCCCCTAGGAGTGTTGAAAAGCTTACTACCTTGAAACTAAAGCAGAACAACGATGAAGGCCTCATGGAGCTGATGCACGCCTCTCGTTTTGCAAGGATAATCAGGGCCTTACTTCGAAGCTTGGGCTCACGTTGACTTTCACTTTAGGTATAGCGCAGAGCAGGGTGAGCTTCCAACAAGGAACTGGAAACCCAAGGTTTCTTAGGAGAAAACTCATTTTCTTCTCAGAACCATGCCGGCAGTGAGGAAAACCCCGGCAACAACAATGCTTTTCAGGTAGCTTCGAGGCCGCATGAACGGAGCTTTCATAATGGCAAAAGAAGCCTTATGCCATCAGTCTCCAATTTCTAGGTTGACACGCAGCATACACGCAGGACCAGAGCTTACTGTCTCTACGCAGTGTTCTGGTACCGAAACGGTTGCTTAAGCAAAGTCCCTAGGAGTCTTGGAAAGCTTACTACCGTGAAACTAAAGCAGAACAGCGATGAAGGCCTCATGGAGCTGCTGCACGCCTCCCGTTTTGCCAGCATAATCAGGGCCTTACTTCGAGGCTAGTGCTCACATTGACTTTCACGTTTGGTATAGAGCAGAGCCGGGTGAGCTTCCAACTAGGAACTGGAAGCACAAGGTTTCTTTCGAGAAAACTCATTTTCTTCTATGTGCCATGCCGGCTGTAAGTAAAAGCACGGTAACAACAGTGCTTTTCAGGTAGCTTCGAGGCCGCATGAATGGAGCTTTCAAAACGGGAAAACAAGCCTTGTGCCATCAGTCTCTAATTTCTAGGTTGACACGCAGCATACACGCAGGAGCAGAGCTTCCTGGTTCTACGCAGTGTTCTGGTACTTAAACGGGTGCTGAAGCAAGGCCCCTAGGAGTGTTGAAAAGCTTACTACCTTGAAACTAAAGCAGAACAACGATGAAGGCCTCATGGAGCTGCTGCACGCCTCTCGTTTTGCAAGGATAATCAGGGCCTTACTTCGAAGCTTGGGCTCACGTTGACTTTCACTTTAGGTATAGCGCAGAGCAGGGTGAGCTTCCAACAAGGAACTGGAAACCCAAGGTTTCTTAGGAGAAAACTCATTTTCTTCTCAGAACCATGCCGGCAGTGAGGAAAACCCCGGCAACAACAATGCTTTTCAGGTAGCTTCGAGGCCGCATGAACGGAGCTTTCATAATGGGAAAAGAAGCCTTATGCCATCAGTCTCCAATTTCTAGGTTGACACGCAGCATACACGCAGGACCAGAGCTTACTGTCTCTACGCAGTGTTCTGGTACCGAAACGGTTGCTTAAGCAAAGTCCCAAGGAATGTTGGAAAGCTTACTACCGTGAAACTAAAGCAGAACAGCGATGAAGGCCTCATGGAGCTGCTGCACGCCTCCCGTATTGCCAGCATAATCAGGGCCTTACTTCGAGGCTAGTGCTCACATTGACTTTCACGTTTGGTATAGAGCAGAGCCGGGTGAGCTTCCAACTAGGAACTGGAAGCACAAGGTTTCTTTCGAGAAAACTCATTTTCTTCTATTTGCCATGCCGGCTGTAAGTAAAAGCACGGTAACAACAGTGCTTTTCAGGTAGCTTCGAGGCCGCATGAATGGAGCTTTCAAAACGGGAAAACAAGCCTTGTGCCATCAGTCTCTAATTTCTAGGTTGACACGCAGCATACACGCAGGAGCAGAGCTTCCTGGTTCTACGCAGTGTTCTGGTACTTAAACGGGTGCTGAAGCAAGGCCCCTAGGAGTGTTGAAAAGCTTACTACCTTGAAACTAAAGCAGAACAACGATGAAGGCCTCATGGAGCTGCTGCACGCCTCTCGTTTTGCAAGGATAATCAGGGCCTTACTTCGAAGCTTGGGCTCACGTTGACTTTCACTTTAGGTATAGCGCAGAGCAGGGTGAGCTTCCAACAAGGAACTGGAAACCCAAGGTTTCTTAGGAGAAAACTCAGTTTCTTCTCAGAACCATGCCGGCAGTGAGGAAAACCCCGGCAACAACAATGCTTTTCAGGTAGCTTCGAGGCCGCATGAACGGAGCTTTCATAATGGGAAAAGAAGCCTTATGCCATCAGTCTCCAATTTCTAGGTTGACACGCAGCATACACGCAGGACCAGAGCTTACTGTCTCTACGCAGTGTTCTGGTACCGAAACGGTTGCTTAAGCAAAGTCCCTAGGAATGTTGGAAAGCTTACTACCGTGAAACTAAAGCAGAACAGCGATGAAGGCCTCATGGAGCTGCTGCACGCCTCCCGTATTGCCAGCATAATCAGGGCCTTACTTCGAGGCCAGTGCTCACATTGACTTTCACGTTTGGTATAGAGCAGAGCCGGGTGAGCTTCCAACTAGGAACTGGAAGCACAAGGTTTCTTTCGAGAAAACTCATTTTCTTCTATGTGCCATGCCGGCTGTAAGTAAAAGCACGGTAACAACAGTGCTTTTCAGGTAGCTTCGAGGCCGCATGAATGGAGCTTTCAAAACGGGAAAACAAGCCTTGTGCCATCAGTCTCTAATTTCTAGGTTGACACGCAGCATACACGCAGGAGCAGAGCTTCCTGGTTCTACGCAGTGTTCTGGTACTTAAACGGGTGCTGAAGCAAGGCCCCTAGGAGTGTTGAAAAGCTTACTACCTTGAAACTAAAGCAGAACAACGATGAAGGCCTCATGGAGCTGATGCACGCCTCTCGTTTTGCAAGGATAATCAGGGCCTTACTTCGAAGCTTGGGCTCACGTTGACTTTCACTTTAGGTATAGCGCAGAGCAGGGTGAGCTTCCAAAAAGGAACTGGAAACCCAAGGTTTCTTAGGAGAAAACTCATTTTCTTCTCAGAACCATGCCGGCAGTGAGGAAAACCCCGGCAACAACAATGCTTTTCAGGTAGCTTCGAGGCCGCATGAACGGAGCTTTCATAATGGCAAAAGAAGCCTTATGTCATCAGTCTCCAATTTCTAGGTTGACACGCAGCATACACGCAGGACCAGAGCTTACTGTCTCTACGCAGTGTTCTGGTACCGAAACGGTTGCTTAAGCAAAGTCCCTAGGAGTCTTGGAAAGCTTACTACCGTGAAACTAAAGCAGAACAGCGATGAAGGCCTCATGGAGCTGCTGCACGCCTCCCGTTTTGCCAGGATAATCAGGCCCTTACTTCGAGGCTAGTGCTCACGTTGACTTTCACGTTTGGTATAGAGCAGAGCCGGGTGAGCTTCCAACTAGGAACTGGAAGCACAAGGTTTCTTTCGAGAAAACTCATTTTCTTCTATGTGCTATGCCGGCTGTAAGTAAAAGCACGATAACAACAGTGCTTTTCAGGTAACTTCGGGGCCGCATCAACGGAGCTTTCATAATGGGAAAACTAGCCTTGTGCCATCAGTCTCCAATTTCTAGGTTGACACGCAGCATACACGCAGGACCAGAGATTACTCTCTCTACGCAGTGTTCTGGTACCGAAACGGTTGCTTAAGCAAAGTCCCTAGGAATGTTGGAAAGCTTACTACAGTGAAACTAAAGCAGAACAGCGATGAAGGCCTCATGGAGCTGCTGCACGCCTCCCGTATTGCCAGCATAATCAGGGCCTTACTTCGAGGCTAGTGCTCACATTGACTTTCACGTTTGGTATAGAGCAGAGCCGGGTGAGCTTCCAACTAGGAACTGGAAGCACAAGGTTTCTTTCGAGAAAACTCATTTTCTTCTATGTGCCATGCCGGCTGTAAGTAAAAGCACGGTAACAACAGTGCTTTTCAGGTAGCTTCGAGGCCGCATGAATGGAGCTTTCAAAACGGGAAAACAAGCCTTGTGCCATCAGTCTCTAATTTCTAGGTTGACACGCAGCATACACGCAGGAGCAGAGCTTCCTGGTTCTACGCAGTGTTCTGGTACTTAAACGGGTGCTGAAGCAAGGCCCCTAGGAGTGTTGAAAAGCTTACTACCTTGAAACTAAAGCAGAACAACGATGAAGGCCTCATGGAGCTGCTGCACGCCTCTCGTTTTGCAAGGATAATCAGGGCCTTACTTCGAAGCTTGGGCTCACGTTGACTTTCACTTTAGGTATAGCGCAGAGCAGGGTGAGCTTCCAACAAGGAACTGGAAACCCAAGGTTTCTTAGGAGAAAACTCATTTTCTTCTCAGAACCATGCCGGCAGTGAGGAAAACCCCGGCAACAACAATGCTTTTCAGGTAGCTTCGAGGCCGCATGAACGGAGCTTTCATAATGGGAAAAGAAGCCTTATGCCATCAGTCTCCAATTTCTAGGTTGACACGCAGCATACACGCAGGACCAGAGCTTACTGTCTCTACGCAGTGTTCTGGTACCGAAACGGTTGCTTAAGCAAAGTCCCTAGGAATGTTGGAAAGCTTACTACCGTGAAACTAAAGCAGAACAGCGATGAAGGCCTCATGGAGCTGCTGCACGCCTCCCGTATTGCCAGCATAATCAGGGCCTTACTTCGAGGCTAGTGCTCACATTGACTTTCACGTTTGGTATAGAGCAGAGCCGGGTGAGCTTCCAACTAGGAACTGGAAGCACAAGGTTTCTTTCGAGAAAACTCATTTTCTTCTATTTGCCATGCCGGCTGTAAGTAAAAGCACGGTAACAACAGTGCTTTTCAGGTAGCTTCGAGGCCGCATGAATGGAGCTTTCAAAACGGGAAAACAAGCCTTGTGCCATCAGTCTCTAATTTCTAGGTTGACACGCAGCATACACGCAGGAGCAGAGCTTCCTGGTTCTACGCAGTGTTCTGGTACTTAAACGGGTGCTGAAGCAAGGCCCCTAGGAGTGTTGAAAAGCTTACTACCTTGAAACTAAAGCAGAACAACGATGAAGGCCTCATGGAGCTGATGCACGCCTCTCGTTTTGCAAGGATAATCAGGGCCTTACTTCGAAGCTTGGGCTCACGTTGACTTTCACTTTAGGTATAGCGCAGAGCAGGGTGAGCTTCCAACAAGGAACTGGAAACCCAAGGTTTCTTAGGAGAAAACTCATTTTCTTCTCAGAACCATGCCGGCAGTGAGGAAAACCCCGGCAACAACAATGCTTTTCAGGTAGCTTCGAGGCCGCATGAACGGAGCTTTCATAATGGCAAAAGAAGCCTTATGCCATCAGTCTCCAATTTCTAGGTTGACACGCAGCATACACGCAGGACCAGAGCTTACTGTCTCTACGCAGTGTTCTGGTACCGAAACGGTTGCTTAAGCAAAGTCCCTAGGAGTCTTGGAAAGCTTACTACCGTGAAACTAAAGCAGAACAGCGATGAAGGCCTCATGGAGCTGCTGCACGCCTCCCGTTTTGCCAGGATAATCAGGCCCTTACTTCGAGGCTAGTGCTCACGTTGACTTTCACGTTTGGTATAGAGCAGAGCCGGGTGAGCTTCCAACTAGGAACTGGAAGCACAAGGTTTCTTTCGAGAAAACTCATTTTCTTCTATGTGCTATGCCGGCTGTAAGTAAAAGCACGATAACAACAGTGCTTTTCAGGTAACTTCGGGGCCGCATCAACGGAGCTTTCATAATGGGAAAACTAGCCTTGTGCCATCAGTCTCCAATTTCTAGGTTGACACGCAGCATACACGCAGGACCAGAGATTACTCTCTCTACGCAGTGTTCTGGTACCGAAACGGTTGCTTAAGCAAAGTCCCTAGGAATGTTGGAAAGCTTACTACAGTGAAACTAAAGCAGAACAGCGATGAAGGCCTCATGGAGCTGCTGCACGCCTCCCGTATTGCCAGCATAATCAGGGCCTTACTTCGAGGCTAGTGCTCACATTGACTTTCACGTTTGGTATAGAGCAGAGCCGGGTGAGCTTCCAACTAGGAACTGGAAGCACAAGGTTTCTTTCGAGAAAACTCATTTTCTTCTATGTGCCATGCCGGCTGTAAGTAAAAGCACGGTAACAACAGTGCTTTTCAGGTAGCTTCGGGGCCGCATGACTGGAGCTTTCATAATGGGAAAACTAGCCTTGTGCCGTCAGCCTCTAATTTCTAGGTTGACACGCAGCATACACGCAGGAGCAGAGCTTCCTGGTTCTACGCAGTGTTCTGGTACTGAAACGGGTGCTGAAGCAAGGCCCCTAGGAGTGTTGAAAAGCTTACTACCTTGAAACTAAAGCAGAACAACGATGAAGGCCTCATGGAGCTGCTGCACGCCTCTCGTTTTGCAAGGATAATCAGGGCCTTACTTCGAAGCTTGGGCTCACGTTGACTTTCACTTTAGGTATAGCGCAGAGCAGGGTGAGCTTCCAACAAGGAACTGGAAACCCAAGGTTTCTTAGGAGAAAACTCATTTTCTTCTCAGAACCATGCCGGCAGTGAGGAAAACCCCGGCAACAACAATGCTTTTCAGGTAGCTTCGAGGCCGCATGAACAGAGCTTTCATAATGGGAAAAGAAGCCTTATGCCATCAGTCTCCAATTTCTAGGTTGACACGCAGCATACACGCAGGACCAGAGCTTACTGTCTCTACGCAGTGTTCTGGTACCGAAACGGTTGCTTAAGCAAAGTCCCTAGGAGTCTTGGAAAGCTTACTACCGTGAAACTAAAGCAGAACAGCGATGAAGGCCTCATGGAGCTGCTGCACGCCTCCCGTTTTGCCAGGATAATCAGGGCCTTACTTCGAGGCTAGTGCTCACATTGACTTTCACGTTTGGTATAGAGCAGAGCCGGGTGAGCTTCCAACTAGGAACTGGAAGCACAAGGTTTCTTTCGAGAAAACTCATTTTCTTCTATGTGCCATGCCGGCTGTAAGTAAAAGCACGGTAACAACAGTGCTTTTCAGGTAGCTTCGGGGCCGCATCAACGGAGCTTTCATAATGGGAAAACTAGCCTTGTGCCGTCAGCCTCTAATTTCTAGGTTGACACGCAGCATACACGCAGGAGCAGAACTTCCTGGTTCTACGCAGTGTTCTGGTACTGAAACGGGTGCTGAAGCAAGGCCCCTAGGAGTGTTGAAAAGCTTACTACCTTGAAACTAAAGCAGAACAACGATGAAGGCCTCATGGAGCTGCTGCACGCCTCTCGTTTTGCAAGGATAATCAGGGCCTTACTTCGAAGCTTGGGCTCACGTTGACTTTCACTTTAGGTATAGCGCAGAGCAGGGTGAGCTTCCAACAAGGAACTGGAAACCCAAGGTTTCTTAGGAGAAAACTCAGTTTCTTCTCAGAACCATGCCGGCAGTGAGGAAAACCCCGGCAACAACAATGCTTTTCAGCTAGCTTCGAGGCCGCATGAACGGAGCTTTCATAATGGCAAAAGAAGCCTTATGCCATCAGTCTCCAATTTCTAGGTTGACACGCAGCATACACGCAGGACCAGAGCTTACTGTCTCTACGCAGTGTTCTGGTACCGAAACGGTTGCTTAAGCAAAGTCCCTAGGAATGTTGGAAAGCTTACTACCGTGAAACTAAAGCAGAACAGCGATGAAGGCCTCATGGAGCTGCTGCACGCCTCCCGTATTGCCAGCATAATCAGGGCCTTACTTCGAGGCTAGTGCTCACATTGACTTTCACGTTTGGTATAGAGCAGAGCCGGGTGAGCTTCCAACTAGGAACTGGAAGCACAAGGTTTCTTTCGAGAAAACTCATTTTCTTCTATGTGCCATGCCGGCTGTAAGTAAAAGCACGGTAACAACAGTGCTTTTCAGGTAGCTTCGGGGCCGCATGAACGGAGCTTTCATAATGGGAAAACTAGCCTTGTGCCATCAGTCTCTAATTTCTAGGTTGACACGCAGCATACACGCAGGAGCAGAGCTTCCTGGTTCTACGCAGTGTTCTGGTACTGAAACGGGTGCTGAAGCAAGGCCCCTAGGAGTGTTGAAAAGCTTACTACCTTGAAACTAAAGCAGAACAACGATGAAGGCCTCATGGAGCTGCTGCACGCCTCTCGTTTTGCAAGGATAATCAGGGCCTTACTTCGAAGCTTGGGCTCACGTTGACTTTCACTTTAGGTATAGCGCAGAGCAGGGTGAGCTTCCAACAAGGAACTGGAAACCCAAGGTTTCTTAGGAGAAAACTCAGTTTCTTCTCAGAACCATGCCGGCAGTGAGGAAAACCCCGGCAACAACAATGCTTTTCAGGTAGCTTCGAGGCCGCATGAACGGAGCTTTCATAATGGGAAAAGAAGCCTTATGCCATCAGTCTCCAATTTCTAGGTTGACACGCAGCATACACGCAGGACCAGAGCTTACTGTCTCTACGCAGTGTTCTGGTACCGAAACGGTTGCTTAAGCAAAGTCCCTAGGAATGTTGGAAAGCTTACTACCGTGAAACTAAAGCAGAACAGCGATGAAGGCCTCATGGAGCTGCTGCACGCCTCCCGTATTGCCAGCATAATCAGGGCCTTACTTCGAGGCTAGTGCTCACATTGACTTTCACGTTTGGTATAGAGCAGAGCCGGGTGAGCTTCCAACTAGGAACTGGAAGCACAAGGTTTCTTTCGAGAAAACTCATTTTCTTCTATGTGCCATGCCGGCTGTAAGTAAAAGCACGGTAACAGCAGTGCTTTTCAGGTAGCTTCGAGGCCGCATCAATGGAGCTTTCAAAACGGGAAAACAAGCCTTGTGCCGTCAGTCTCTAATTTCTAGGTTGACACGCAGCATACACGCAGGAGCAGAGCTTACTGTCTCTACGCAGTGTTCTGGTACCGAAACGGTTGCTTAAGCAAAGTCCCTAGGAATGTTGGAAAGCTTACTACCGTGAAACTAAAGCAGAACAGCGATGAAGGCCTCATGGAGCTGCTGCACGCCTCCCGTATTGCCAGCATAATCAGGGCCTTACTTCGAGGCTAGTGCTCACATTGACTTTCACGTTTGGTATAGAGCAGAGCAGGGTGAGCTTCCAACTAGGAACTGGAAGCACAAGGTTTCTTTCGAGAAAACTCATTTTCTTCTATGTGCCATGCCGGCTGTAAGTAAAAGCACGGTAACAACAGTGCTTTTCAGGTAGCTTCGAGGCCGCATGAATGGAGCTTTCAAAACGGGAAAACAAGCCTTGTGCCATCAGTCTCTAATTTCTAGGTTGACACGCAGCATACACGCAGGAGCAGAGCTTCCTGGTTCTACGCAGTGTTCTGGTACTGAAACGGGTGCTGAAGCAAGGCCTCTAGGAGTGTTGAAAAGCTTACTACCTTGAAACTAAAGCAGAACAACGATGAAGGCCTCATGGAGCTGCTGCACGCCTCTCGTTTTGCAAGGATAATCAGGGCCTTACTTCGAAGCTTGGGCTCACGTTGACTTTCACTTTAGGTATAGCGCAGAGCAGGGTGAGCTTCCAACAAGGAACTGGAAACCCAAGGTTTCTTAGGAGAAAACTCAGTTTCTTCTCAGAACCATGCCGGCAGTGAGGAAAACCCCGGCAACAACAATGCTTTTCAGGTAGCTTCGAGGCCGCATGAACGGAGCTTTCATAATGGCAAAAGAAGCCTTATGCCATCAGTCTCCAATTTCTAGGTTGACACGCAGCATACACGCAGGACCAGAGCTTACTGTCTCTACGCAGTGTTCTGGTACCGAAACGGTTGCTTAAGCAAAGTCCCTAGGAGTCTTGGAAAGCTTACTACCGTGAAACTAAAGCAGAACAGCGATGAAGGCCTCATGGAGCTGCTGCACGCCTCCCGTTTTGCCAGGATAATCAGGGCCTTACTTCGAGGCTAGTGCTCACATTGACTTTCACGTTTGGTATAGAGCAGAGCCGGGTGAGCTTCCAACTAGGAACTGGAAGCACAAGGTTTCTTTCGAGAAAACTCATTTTCTTCTATGTGCCATGCCGGCTGTAAGTAAAAGCACGGTAACAACAGTGCTTTTCAGGTAGCTTCGAGGCCGCATGAATGGAGCTTTCAAAACGGGAAAACAAGCCTTGTGCCATCAGTCTCCAATTTCTAGGTTGACACGCAGCATACACGCAGGACCAGAGCTTACTGTCTCTACGCAGTGTTCTGGTACCGAAACGGTTGCTTAAGCAAAGTCCCTAGGAATGTTGGAAAGCTTACTACCGTGAAACTAAAGCAGAACAGCGATGAAGGCCTCATGGAGCTGCTGCACGCCTCCCGTATTGCCAGCATAATCAGGGCCTTACTTCGAGGCTAGTGCTCACATTGACTTTCACGTTTGGTATAGAGCAGAGCCGGGTGAGCTTCCAACTAGGAACTGGAAGCACAAGGTTTCTTTCGAGAAAACTCATTTTCTTCTATGTGCCATGCCGGCTGTAAGTAAAAGCACGGTAACAACAGTGCTTTTCAGGTAGCTTCGAGGCCGCATGAATGGAGCTTTCAAAACGGGAAAACAAGCCTTGTGCCATCAGTCTCTAATTTCTAGGTTGACACGCAGCATACACGCAGGAGCAGAGCTTCCTGGTTCTACGCAGTGTTCTGGTACTGAAACGGGTGCTGAAGCAAGGCCTCTAGGAGTGTTGAAAAGCTTACTACCTTGAAACTAAAGCAGAACAACGATGAAGGCCTCATGGAGCTGCTGCACGCCTCTCGTTTTGCAAGGATAATCAAGGCCTTACTTCGAAGCTTGGGCTCACGTTGACTTTCACTTTAGGTATAGCGCAGAGCAGGGTGAGCTTCCAACAAGGAACTGGAAACCCAAGGTTTCTTAGGAGAAAACTCAGTTTCTTCTCAGAACCATGCCGGCAGTGAGGAAAACCCCGGCAACAACAATGCTTTTCAGGTAGCTTCGAGGCCGCATGAACGGAGCTTTCATAATGGCAAAAGAAGCCTTATGCCATCAGTCTCCAATTTCTAGGTTGACACGCAGCATACACGCAGGACCAGAGCTTACTGTCTCTACGCAGTGTTCTGGTACCGAAACGGTTGCTTAAGCAAAGTCCCTAGGAATGTTGGAAAGCTTACTACCGTGAAACTAAAGCAGAACAGCGATGAAGGCCTCATGGAGCTGCTGCACGCCTCCCGTATTGCCAGCATAATCAGGGCCTTACTTCGAGGCTAGTGCTCACATTGACTTTCACGTTTGGTATAGAGCAGAGCCGGGTGAGCTTCCAACTAGGAACTGGAAGCACAAGGTTTCTTTCGAGAAAACTCATTTTCTTCTATGTGCCATGCCGGCTGTAAGTAAAAGCACGGTAACAACAGTGCTTTTCAGGTAGCTTCGAGGCCGCATGAATGGAGCTTTCAAAACGGGAAAACAAGCCTTGTGCCGTCAGTCTCTAATTTCTAGGTTGACACGCAGCATACACGCAGGAGCAGAGCTTCCTGGTTCTACGCAGTGTTCTGGTACTTAAACGGGTGCTGAAGCAAGGCCCCTAGGAGTGTTGAAAAGCTTACTACCTTGAAACTAAAGCAGAACAACGATGAAGGCCTCATGGAGCTGCTGCACGCCTCTCGTTTTGCAAGGATAATCAGGGCCTTACTTCGAAGCTTGGGCTCACGTTGACTTTCACTTTAGGTATAGCGCAGAGCAGGGTGAGCTTCCAACAAGGAACTGGAAACCCAAGGTTTCTTAGGAGAAAACTCAGTTTCTTCTCAGAACCATGCCGGCAGTGAGGAAAACCCCGGCAACAACAATGCTTTTCAGGTAGCTTCGAGGCCGCATGAACGGAGCTTTCATAATGGGAAAAGAAGCCTTATGCCATCAGTCTCCAATTTCTAGGTTGACACGCAGCATACACGCAGGACCAGAGCTTACTGTCTCTACGCAGTTTTCTGGTACCGAAACGGTTGCTTAAGCAAAGTCCCTAGGAATGTTGGAAAGCTACTACCGTGAAACTAAAGCAGAACAGCGATGAAGGCCTCATGGAGCTGCTGCACGCCTCCCGTTTTGCCAGCATAATCAGGGCCTTACTTCGAGGCTAGTGCTCACATTGACTTTCACGTTTGGTATAGAGCAGAGCCGGGTGAGCTTCCAACTAGGAACTGGAAGCACAAGGTTTCTTTCGAGAAAACTCATTTTCTTCTATGTGCCATGCCGGCTGTAAGTAAAAGCACGGTAACAACAGTGCTTTTCAGGTAGCTTCGGGGCCGCATCAACGGAGCTTTCATAAAGGGAAAACTAGCCTTGTGCCATCAGTCTCCAATTTCTAGGTTGACACGCAGCATACACGCAGGACCAGAGCTTACTGTCTCTACGCAGTGTTCTGGTACCGAAACGGTTGCTTAAGCAAAGTCCCTAGGAATGTTGGAAAGCTTACTACCGTGAAACTAAAGCAGAACAGCGATGAAGGCCTCATGGAGCTGCGCACGCCTCCCGTAGTGCCAGCATAATCAGGGCCTTACTTCGAGGCTAGTGCTCACATTGACTTTCACGTTTGGTATAGAGCAGAGCCGGGTGAGCTTCCAACTAGGAACTGGAAGCACAAGGTTTCTTTCGAGAAAACTCATTTTCTTCTATGTGCCATGCCGGCTGTAAGTAAAAGCACGGTAACAACAGTGCTTTTCAGGTAGCTTCGAGGCCGCATGAATGGAGCTTTCAAAACGGGAAAACAAGCCTTGTGCCATCAGTCTCTAATTTCTAGGTTGACACGCAGCATACACGCAGGAGCAGAGCTTCCTTTTCTACGCAGTGTTCTGGTACTGAAACGGGTGCTGAAGCAAGGCCTCTAGGAGTGTTGAAAAGCTTACTACCTTGAAACTAAAGCAGAACAACGATGAAGGCCTCATGGAGCTGCTGCACGCCTCTCGTTTTGCAAGGATAATCAAGGCCTTACTTCGAAGCTTGGGCTCACGTTGACTTTCACTTTAGGTATAGCGCAGAGCAGGGTGAGCTTCCAACAAGGAACTGGAAACCCAAGGTTTCTTAGGAGAAAACTCAGTTTCTTCTCAGAACCATGCCGGCAGTGAGGAAAACCCCGGCAACAACAATGCTTTTCAGGTAGCTTCGAGGCCGCATGAACGGAGCTTTCATAATGGCAAAAGAAGCCTTATGCCATCAGTCTCCAATTTCTAGGTTGACACGCAGCATACACGCAGGACCAGAGCTTACTGTCTCTACGCAGTGTTCTGGTACCGAAACGGTTGCTTAAGCAAAGTCCCTAGGAATGTTGGAAAGCTTACTACCGTGAAACTAAAGCAGAACAGCGATGAAGGCCTCATGGAGCTGCTGCACGCCTCCCGTATTGCCAGCATAATCAGGGCCTTACTTCGAGGCTAGTGCTCACATTGACTTTCACGTTTGGTATAGAGCAGAGCCGGGTGAGCTTCCAACTAGGAACTGGAAGCACAAGGTTTCTTTCGAGAAAACTCATTTTCTTCTATGTGCCATGCCGGCTGTAAGTAAAAGCACGGTAACAACAGTGCTTTTCAGGTAGCTTCGAGGCCGCATGACTGGAGCTTTCAAAACGGGAAAACAAGCCTTGTGCCGTCAGTCTCTAATTTCTAGGTTGACACGCAGCATACACGCAGGAGCAGAGCTTCCTGGTTCTACGCAGTGTTCTGGTACTGAAACGGGTGCTGAAGCAAGGCCCCTAGGAGTGTTGAAAAGCTTACTACCTTGAAACTAAAGCAGAACAACGATGAAGGCCTCATGGAGCTGCTGCACGCCTCTCGTTTTGCAAGGATAATCAGGGCCTTACTTCGAAGCTTGGGCTCACGTTGACTTTCACTTTAGGTATAGCGCAGAGCAGGGTGAGCTTCCAACAAGGAACTGGAAACCCAAGGTTTCTTAGGAGAAAACTCAGTTTCTTCTCAGAACCATGCCGGCAGTGAGGAAAACCCCGGCAACAACAATGCTTTTCAGGTAGCTTCGAGGCCGCATGAACGGAGCTTTCATAATGGGAAAAGAAGCCTTATGCCATCAGTCTCCAATTTCTAGGTTGACACGCAGCATACACGCAGGACCAGAGCTTACTGTCTCTACGCAGTTTTCTGGTACCGAAACGGTTGCTTAAGCAAAGTCCCTAGGAATGTTGGAAAGCTACTACCGTGAAACTAAAGCAGAACAGCGATGAAGGCCTCATGGAGCTGCTGCACGCCTCCCGTTTTGCCAGCATAATCAGGGCCTTACTTCGAGGCTAGTGCTCACATTGACTTTCACGTTTGGTATAGAGCAGAGCCGGGTGAGCTTCCAACTAGGAACTGGAAGCACAAGGTTTCTCTCGAGAAAACTCATTTTCTTCTATGAGCCATGCCGGCTGTAAGTAAAAGCACGGTAACTACAGTGCTTCTCAGGTAGCTTCGGGGCCGCATCAACGGAGCTTTCATAATGGGAAAACTAGCCTTGTGCCGTCAGTCTCTAATTTCTAGATTGACACGCAGCATACACGCAGGAGCAGAGCTTCCTGGTTCTACGCAGTGTTCTGGTACTGAAACGGGTGCTGAAGCAAGGCCCCTAGGAGTGTTGAAAAGCTTACTACCTTGAAACTAAAGCAGAACAACGATGAAGGCCTCATGGAGCTGCTGCACGCCTCTCGTTTTGCAAGGATAATCAGGGCCTTACTTCGAAGCTTGGGCTCACGTTGACTTTCACTTTAGGTATAGCGCAGAGCAGGGTGAGCTTCCAACAAGGAACTGGAAACCCAAGGTTTCTTAGGAGAAAACTCAGTTTCTTCTCAGAACCATGCCGGCAGTGAGGAAAACCCCGGCAACAACAATGCTTTTCAGGTAGCTTCGAGGCCGCATGAACGGAGCTTTCATAATGGGAAAAGAAGCCTTATGCCATCAGTCTCTAATTTCTAGGTTGACACGCAGCATACACGCAGGACCAGAGCTTACTGTCTCTACGCAGTTTTCTGGTACCGAAACGGTTGCTTAAGCAAAGTCCCTAGGAATGTTGGAAAGCTACTACCGTGAAACTAAAGCAGAACAGCGATGAAGGCCTCATGGAGCTGCTGCACGCCTCCCGTTTTGCCAGCATAATCAGGGCCTTACTTCGAGGCTAGTGCTCACATTGACTTTCACGTTTGGTATAGAGCAGAGCCGGGTGAGCTTCCAACTAGGAACTGGAAGCACAAGGTTTCTCTCGAGAAAACTCATTTTCTTCTATGAGCCATGCCGGCTGTAAGTAAAAGCACGGTAACTACAGTGCTTCTCAGGTAGCTTCGGGGCCGCATCAACGGAGCTTTCATAATGGGAAAACTAGCCTTGTGCCGTCAGTCTCTAATTTCTAGATTGACACGCAGCATACACGCAGGAGCAGAGCTTCCTGGTTCTACGCAGTGTTCTGGTACTGAAACGGGTGCTGAAGCAAGGCCCCTAGGAGTGTTGAAAAGCTTACTACCTTGAAACTAAAGCAGAACAACGATGAAGGCCTCATGGAGCTGCTGCACGCCTCTCGTTTTGCAAGGATAATCAGGGCCTTACTTCGAAGCTTGGGCTCACGTTGACTTTCACTTTAGGTATAGCGCAGAGCAGGGTGAGCTTCCAACAAGGAACTGGAAACCCAAGGTTTCTTAGGAGAAAACTCAGTTTCTTCTCAGAACCATGCCGGCAGTGAGGAAAACCCCGGCAACAACAATGCTTTTCAGGTAGCTTCGAGGCCGCATGAACGGAGCTTTCATAATGGGAAAAGAAGCCTTATGCCATCAGTCTCCAATTTCTAGGTTGACACGCAGCATACACGCAGGACCAGAGCTTACTGTCTCTACGCAGTTTTCTGGTACCGAAACGGTTGCTTAAGCAAAGTCCCTAGGAATGTTGGAAAGCTACTACCGTGAAACTAAAGCAGAACAGCGATGAAGGCCTCATGGAGCTGCTGCACGCCTCCCGTTTTGCCAGCATAATCAGGGCCTTACTTCGAGGCTAGTGCTCACATTGACTTTCACGTTTGGTATAGAGCAGAGCCGGGTGAGCTTCCAACTAGGAACTGGAAGCACAAGGTTTCTTTCGAGAAAACTCATTTTCTTCTATGTGCCATGCCGGCTGTAAGTAAAAGCACGGTAACAACAGTGCTTTTCAGGTAGCTTCGGGGCCGCATCAACGGAGCTTTCATAAAGGGAAAACTAGCCTTGTGCCATCAGTCTCCAATTTCTAGGTTGACACGCAGCATACACGCAGGACCAGAGCTTACTGTCTCTACGCAGTGTTCTGGTACCGAAACGGTTGCTTAAGCAAAGTCCCTAGGAATGTTGGAAAGCTTACTACCGTGAAACTAAAGCAGAACAGCGATGAAGGCCTCATGGAGCTGCGCACGCCTCCCGTAGTGCCAGCATAATCAGGGCCTTACTTCGAGGCTAGTGCTCACATTGACTTTCACGTTTGGTATAGAGCAGAGCCGGGTGAGCTTCCAACTAGGAACTGGAAGCACAAGGTTTCTTTCGAGAAAACTCATTTTCTTCTATGTGCCATGCCGGCTGTAAGTAAAAGCACGGTAACAACAGTGCTTTTCAGGTAGCTTCGAGGCCGCATGAATGGAGCTTTCAAAACGGGAAAACAAGCCTTGTGCCATCAGTCTCTAATTTCTAGGTTGACACGCAGCATACACGCAGGAGCAGAGCTTCCTTTTCTACGCAGTGTTCTGGTACTGAAACGGGTGCTGAAGCAAGGCCTCTAGGAGTGTTGAAAAGCTTACTACCTTGAAACTAAAGCAGAACAACGATGAAGGCCTCATGGAGCTGCTGCACGCCTCTCGTTTTGCAAGGATAATCAAGGCCTTACTTCGAAGCTTGGGCTCACGTTGACTTTCACTTTAGGTATAGCGCAGAGCAGGGTGAGCTTCCAACAAGGAACTGGAAACCCAAGGTTTCTTAGGAGAAAACTCATTTTCTTCTCAGAACCATGCCGGCAGTGAGGAAAACCCCGGCAACAACAATGCTTTTCAGGTAGCTTCGAGGCCGCATGAACGGAGCTTTCATAATGGCAAAAGAAGCCTTATGCCATCAGTCTCCAATTTCTAGGTTGACACGCAGCATACACGCAGGACCAGAGCTTACTGTCTCTACGCAGTGTTCTGGTACCGAAACGGTTGCTTAAGCAAAGTCCCTAGGAATGTTGGAAAGCTTACTACCGTGAAACTAAAGCAGAACAGCGATGAAGGCCTCATGGAGCTGCTGCACGCCTCCCGTATTGCCAGCATAATCAGGGCCTTACTTCGAGGCTAGTGCTCACATTGACTTTCACGTTTGGTATAGAGCAGAGCCGGGTGAGCTTCCAACTAGGAACTGGAAGCACAAGGTTTCTTTCGAGAAAACTCATTTTCTTCTATGTGCCATGCCGGCTGTAAGTAAAAGCACGGTAACAACAGTGCTTTTCAGGTAGCTTCGAGGCCGCATGACTGGAGCTTTCAAAACGGGAAAACAAGCCTTGTGCCGTCAGTCTCTAATTTCTAGGTTGACACGCAGCATACACGCAGGAGCAGAGCTTCCTGGTTCTACGCAGTGTTCTGGTACTGAAACGGGTGCTGAAGCAAGGCCCCTAGGAGTGTTGAAAAGCTTACTACCTTGAAACTAAAGCAGAACAACGATGAAGGCCTCATGGAGCTGCTGCACGCCTCTCGTTTTGCAAGGATAATCAGGGCCTTACTTCGAAGCTTGGGCTCACGTTGACTTTCACTTTAGGTATAGCGCAGAGCAGGGTGAGCTTCCAACAAGGAACTGGAAACCCAAGGTTTCTTAGGAGAAAACTCAGTTTCTTCTCAGAACCATGCCGGCAGTGAGGAAAACCCCGGCAACAACAATTCTTTTCAGGTAGCTTCGAGGCCGCATGAACGGAGCTTTCATAATGGGAAAAGAAGCCTTATGCCATCAGTCTCCAATTTCTAGGTTGACACGCAGCATACACGCAGGACCAGAGCTTACTGTCTCTACGCAGTTTTCTGGTACCGAAACGGTTGCTTAAGCAAAGTCCCTAGGAATGTTGGAAAGCTACTACCGTGAAACTAAAGCAGAACAGCGATGAAGGCCTCATGGAGCTGCTGCACGCCTCCCGTTTTGCCAGCATAATCAGGGCCTTACTTCGAGGCTAGTGCTCACATTGACTTTCACGTTTGGTATAGAGCAGAGCCGGGTGAGCTTCCAACTAGGAACTGGAAGCACAAGGTTTCTCTCGAGAAAACTCATTTTCTTCTATGAGCCATGCCGGCTGTAAGTAAAAGCACGGTAACTACAGTGCTTCTCAGGTAGCTTCGGGGCCGCATCAACGGAGCTTTCATAATGGGAAAACTAGCCTTGTGCCGTCAGTCTCTAATTTCTAGATTGACACGCAGCATACACGCAGGAGCAGAGCTTCCTGGTTCTACGCAGTGTTCTGGTACTGAAACGGGTGCTGAAGCAAGGCCCCTAGGAGTGTTGAAAAGCTTACTACCTTGAAACTAAAGCAGAACAACGATGAAGGCCTCATGGAGCTGCTGCACGCCTCTCGTTTTGCAAGGATAATCAGGGCCTTACTTCGAAGCTTGGGCTCACGTTGACTTTCACTTTAGGTATAGCGCAGAGCAGGGTGAGCTTCCAACAAGGAACTGGAAACCCAAGGTTTCTTAGGAGAAAACTCAGTTTCTTCTCAGAACCATGCCGGCAGTGAGGAAAACCCCGGCAACAACAATGCTTTTCAGGTAGCTTCGAGGCCGCATGAACGGAGCTTTCATAATGGGAAAAGAAGCCTTATGCCATCAGTCTCCAATTTCTAGGTTGACACGCAGCATACACGCAGGACCAGAGCTTACTGTCTCTACGCAGTGTTCTGGTACCGAAACGGTTGCTTAAGCAAAGTCCCTAGGAGTCTTGGAAAGCTTACTACCGTGAAACTAAAGCAGAACAGCGATGAAGGCCTCATGGAGCTGCTGCACGCCTCCCGTTTTGCCAGGATAATCAGGGCCTTACTTCGAGGCTAGTGCTCACATTGACTTTCACGTTTGGTATAGAGCAGAGCCGGGTGAGCTTCCAACTAGGAACTGGAAGCACAAGGTTTCTTTCGAGAAAACTCATTTTCTTCTATGTGCCATGCCGGCTGTAAGTAAAAGCACGGTAACAACAGTGCTTTTCAGGTAGCTTCGGGGCCGCATGAATGGAGCTTTCATAATGGGAAAACTAGCCTTGTGCCATCAGTCTCTAATTTCTAGGTTGACACGCAGCATACACGCAGGAGCAGAGCTTCCTGGTTCTACGCAGTGTTCTGGTTCTGAAACGGGTGCTGAAGCAAGGCCCCTAGGAGTGTTGAAAAGCTTACTACCTTGAAACTAAAGCAGAACAACGATGAAGGCCTCATGGAGCTGCTGCACGCCTCTCGTTTTGCAAGGATAATCAGGGCCTTACTTCGAAGCTTGGGCTCACGTTGACTTTCACTTTAGGTATAGCGCAGAGCAGGGTGAGCTTCCAACAAGGAACTGGAAACCCAAGGTTTCTTAGGAGAAAACTCAGTTTCTTCTCAGAACCATGCCGGCAGTGAGGAAAACCCCGGCAACAACAATGCTTTTCAGGTAGCTTCGAGGCCGCATGAACGGAGCTTTCATAATGGGAAAAGAAGCCTTATGCCATCAGTCTCCAATTTCTAGGTTGACACGCAGCATACACGCAGGACCAGAGCTTACTGTCTCTACGCAGTGTTCTGGTACCGAAACGGTTGCTTAAGCAAAGTCCCTAGGAATGTTGGAAAGCTTACTACCGTGAAACTAAAGCAGAACAGCGATGAAGGCCTCATGGAGCTGCTGCACGCCTCCCGTTTTGCCAGCATAATCAGGGCCTTACTTCGAGGCTAGTGCTCACATTGACTTTCACGTTTGGTATAGAGCAGAGCCGGGTGAGCTTCCAACTAGGAACTGGAAGCACAAGGTTTCTTTCGAGAAAACTCATTTTCTTCTATGTGCCATGCCGGCTGTAAGTAAAAGCACGGTAACAACAGTGCTTTTCAGGTAGCTTCGAGGCCGCATGAATGGAGCTTTCAAAACGGGAAAACAAGCCTTGTGCCGTCAGTCTCTAATTTCTAGGTTGACACGCAGCATACACGCAGGAGCAGAGCTTCCTGGTTCTACGCAGTGTTCTGGTACTTAAACGGGTGCTGAAGCAAGGCCCCTAGGAGTGTTGAAAAGCTTACTACCTTGAAACTAAAGCAGAACAACGATGAAGGCCTCATGGAGCTGCTGCACGCCTCTCGTTTTGCAAGGATAATCAGGGCCTTACTTCGAAGCTTGGGCTCACGTTGACTTTCACTTTAGGTATAGCGCAGAGCAGGGTGAGCTTCCAACAAGGAACTGGAAACCCAAGGTTTCTTAGGAGAAAACTCAGTTTCTTCTCAGAACCATGCCGGCAGTGAGGAAAACCCCGGCAACAACAATGCTTTTCAGGTAGCTTCGAGGCCGCATGAACGGAGCTTTCATAATGGGAAAAGAAGCCTTATGCCATCAGTCTCCAATTTCTAGGTTGACACGCAGCATACACGCAGGACCAGAGCTTACTGTCTCTACGCAGTGTTCTGGTACCGAAACGGTTGCTTAAGCAAAGTCCCTAGGAATGTTGGAAAGCTACTACCGTGAAACTAAAGCAGAACAGCGATGAAGGCCTCATGGAGCTGCTGCACGCCTCCCGTTTTGCCAGCATAATCAGGGCCTTACTTCGAGGCTAGTGCTCACATTGACTTTCACGTTTGGTATAGAGCAGAGCCGGGTGAGCTTCCAACTAGGAACTGGAAGCACAAGGTTTCTTTCGAGAAAACTCATTTTCTTCTATGTGCCATGCCGGCTGTAAGTAAAAGCACGGTAACAACAGTGCTTTTCAGGTAGCTTCTGGGCCGCATCAACGGAGCTTTCATAATGGGAAAACTAGCCTTGTG
The DNA here is from genome assembly GCF_028564815.1 of Eubalaena glacialis. NCBI lineage: Eukaryota > Metazoa > Chordata > Mammalia > Artiodactyla > Balaenidae > Eubalaena > Eubalaena glacialis. The sequence continues at coordinate 31,206,928 of NC_083725.1, forward strand.
CCATCAGTCTCCAATTTCTAGGTTGACACGCAGCATACACGCAGGACCAGAGCTTACTGTCTCTACGCAGTGTTCTGGTACCGAAACGGTTGCTTAAGCAAAGTCCCTAGGAATGTTGGAAAGCTTACTACCGTGAAACTAAAGCAGAACAGCGATGAAGGCCTCATGGAGCTGCGCACGCCTCCCGTATTGCCAGCATAATCAGGGCCTTACTTCGAGGCTAGTGCTCACATTGACTTTCACGTTTGGTATAGAGCAGAGCCGGGTGAGCTTCCAACTAGGAACTGGAAGCACAAGGTTTCTTTCGAGAAAACTCATTTTCTTCTATGTGCCATGCCGGCTGTAAGTAAAAGCACGGTAACAACAGTGCTTTTCAGGTAGCTTCGAGGCCGCATGAATGGAGCTTTCAAAACGGGAAAACAAGCCTTGTGCCATCAGTCTCTAATTTCTAGGTTGACACGCAGCATACACGCAGGAGCAGAGCTTCCTGGTTCTACGCAGTGTTCTGGTACTGAAACGGGTGCTGAAGCAAGGCCTCTAGGAGTGTTGAAAAGCTTACTACCTTGAAACTAAAGCAGAACAACGATGAAGGCCTCATGGAGCTGCTGCACGCCTCTCGTTTTGCAAGGATAATCAAGGCCTTACTTCGAAGCTTGGGCTCACGTTGACTTTCACTTTAGGTATAGCGCAGAGCAGGGTGAGCTTCCAACAAGGAACTGGAAACCCAAGGTTTCTTAGGAGAAAACTCAGTTTCTTCTCAGAACCATGCCGGCAGTGAGGAAAACCCCGGCAACAACAATGCTTTTCAGGTAGCTTCGAGGCCGCATGAACGGAGCTTTCATAATGGCAAAAGAAGCCTTATGCCATCAGTCTCCAATTTCTAGGTTGACACGCAGCATACACGCAGGACCAGAGCTTACTGTCTCTACGCAGTGTTCTGGTACCGAAACGGTTGCTTAAGCAAAGTCCCTAGGAATGTTGGAAAGCTTACTACCGTGAAACTAAAGCAGAACAGCGATGAAGGCCTCATGGAGCTGCTGCACGCCTCCCGTATTGCCAGCATAATCAGGGCCTTACTTCGAGGCTAGTGCTCACATTGACTTTCACGTTTGGTATAGAGCAGAGCCGGGTGAGCTTCCAACTAGGAACTGGAAGCACAAGGTTTCTTTCGAGAAAACTCATTTTCTTCTATGTGCCATGCCGGCTGTAAGTAAAAGCACGGTAAAAACAGTGCTTTTCAGGTAGCTTCGAGGCCGCATGAATGGAGCTTTCAAAACGGGAAAACAAGCCTTGTGCCGTCAGTCTCTAATTTCTAGGTTGACACGCAGCATACACGCAGGAGCAGAGCTTCCTGGTTCTACGCAGTGTTCTGGTACTGAAACGGGTGCTGAAGCAAGGCCCCTAGGAGTGTTGAAAAGCTTACTACCTTGAAACTAAAGCAGAACAACGATGAAGGCCTCATGGAGCTGCTGCACGCCTCTCGTTTTGCAAGGATAATCAGGGCCTTACTTCGAAGCTTGGGCTCACGTTGACTTTCACTTTAGGTATAGCGCAGAGCAGGGTGAGCTTCCAACAAGGAACTGGAAACCCAAGGTTTCTTAGGAGAAAACTCAGTTTCTTCTCAGAACCATGCCGGCAGTGAGGAAAACCCCGGCAACAACAATGTTTTTCAGGTAGCTTCGAGGCCGCATGAACGGAGCTTTCATAATGGGAAAAGAAGCCTTATGCCATCAGTCTCCAATTTCTAGGTTGACACGCAGCATACACGCAGGACCAGAGCTTACTGTCTCTACGCAGTTTTCTGGTACCGAAACGGTTGCTTAAGCAAAGTCCCTAGGAATGTTGGAAAGCTACTACCGTGAAACTAAAGCAGAACAGCGATGAAGGCCTCATGGAGCTGCTGCACGCCTCCCGTTTTGCCAGCATAATCAGGGCCTTACTTCGAGGCTAGTGCTCACATTGACTTTCACGTTTGGTATAGAGCAGAGCCGGGTGAGCTTCCAACTAGGAACTGGAAGCACAAGGTTTCTCTCGAGAAAACTCATTTTCTTCTATGAGCCATGCCGGCTGTAAGTAAAAGCACGGTAACTACAGTGCTTCTCAGGTAGCTTCGGGGCCGCATCAACGGAGCTTTCATAATGGGAAAACTAGCCTTGTGCCGTCAGTCTCTAATTTCTAGATTGACACGCAGCATACACGCAGGAGCAGAGCTTCCTGGTTCTACGCAGTGTTCTGGTACTGAAACGGGTGCTGAAGCAAGGCCCCTAGGAGTGTTGAAAAGCTTACTACCTTGAAACTAAAGCAGAACAACGATGAAGGCCTCATGGAGCTGCTGCACGCCTCTCGTTTTGCAAGGATAATCAGGGCCTTACTTCGAAGCTTGGGCTCACGTTGACTTTCACTTTAGGTATAGCGCAGAGCAGGGTGAGCTTCCAACAAGGAACTGGAAACCCAAGGTTTCTTAGGAGAAAACTCAGTTTCTTCTCAGAACCATGCCGGCAGTGAGGAAAACCCCGGCAACAACAATGCTTTTCAGGTAGCTTCGAGGCCGCATGAACGGAGCTTTCATAATGGGAAAAGAAGCCTTATGCCATCAGTCTCCAATTTCTAGGTTGACACGCAGCATACACGCAGGACCAGAGCTTACTGTCTCTACGCAGTGTTCTGGTACCGAAACGGTTGCTTAAGCAAAGTCCCTAGGAGTCTTGGAAAGCTTACTACCGTGAAACTAAAGCAGAACAGCGATGAAGGCCTCATGGAGCTGCTGCACGCCTCCCGTTTTGCCAGGATAATCAGGGCCTTACTTCGAGGCTAGTGCTCACATTGACTTTCACGTTTGGTATAGAGCGGAGCCGGGTGAGCTTCCAACTAGGAACTGGAAGCACAAGGTTTCTTTCGAGAAAACTCATTTTCTTCTATGTGCCATGCCGGCTGTAAGTAAAAGCACGGTAACAACAGTGCTTTTCAGGTAGCTTCGGGGCCGCATGAATGGAGCTTTCATAATGGGAAAACTAGCCTTGTGCCATCAGTCTCTAATTTCTAGGTTGACACGCAGCATACACGCAGGAGCAGAGCTTCCTGGTTCTACGCAGTGTTCTGGTTCTGAAACGGGTGCTGAAGCAAGGCCCCTAGGAGTGTTGAAAAGCTTACTACCTTGAAACTAAAGCAGAACAACGATGAAGGCCTCATGGAGCTGCTGCACGCCTCTCGTTTTGCAAGGATAATCAGGGCCTTACTTCGAAGCTTGGGCTCACGTTGACTTTCACTTTAGGTATAGCGCAGAGCAGGGTGAGCTTCCAACAAGGAACTGGAAACACAAGGTTTCTTAGGAGAAAACTCAGTTTCTTCTCAGAACCATGCCGGCAGTGAGGAAAACCCCGGCAACAACAATGCTTTTCAGGTAGCTTCGAGGCCGCATGAACGGAGCTTTCATAATGGGAAAAGAAGCCTTATGCCATCAGTCTCCAATTTCTAGGTTGACACGCAGCATACACGCAGGACCAGAGCTTACTGTCTCTACGCAGTGTTCTGGTACCGAAACGGTTGCTTAAGCAAAGTCCCTAGGAGTCTTGGAAAGCTTACTACCGTGAAACTAAAGCAGAACAGCGATGAAGGCCTCATGGAGCTGCTGCACGCCTCCCGTTTTGCCAGGATAATCAGGGCCTTACTTCGAGGCTAGTGCTCACATTGACTTTCACGTTTGGTATAGAGCAGAGCCGGGTGAGCTTCCAACTAGGAACTGGAAGCACAAGGTTTCTTTCGAGAAAACTCATTTTCTTCTATGTGCCATGCCGGCTGTAAGTAAAAGCACGGTAACAACAGTGCTTTTCAGGTAGCTTCGGGGCCGCATGAATGGAGCTTTCATAATGGGAAAACTAGCCTTGTGCCATCAGTCTCTAATTTCTAGGTTGACACGCAGCATACACGCAGGAGCAGAGCTTCCTGGTTCTACGCAGTGTTCTGGTTCTGAAACGGGTGCTGAAGCAAGGCCCCTAGGAGTGTTGAAAAGCTTACTACCTTGAAACTAAAGCAGAACAACGATGAAGGCCTCATGGAGCTGCTGCACGCCTCTCGTTTTGCAAGGATAATCAGGGCCTTACTTCGAAGCTTGGGCTCACGTTGACTTTCACTTTAGGTATAGCGCAGAGCAGGGTGAGCTTCCAACAAGGAACTGGAAACCCAAGGTTTCTTAGGAGAAAACTCAGTTTCTTCTCAGAACCATGCCGGCAGTGAGGAAAACCCCGGCAACAACAATGCTTTTCAGGTAGCTTCGAGGCCGCATGAACGGAGCTTTCATAATGGGAAAAGAAGCCTTATGCCATCAGTCTCCAATTTCTAGGTTGACACGCAGCATACACGCAGGACCAGAGCTTACTGTCTCTACGCAGTGTTCTGGTACCGAAACGGTTGCTTAAGCAAAGTCCCTAGGAATGTTGGAAAGCTTACTACCGTGAAACTAAAGCAGAACAGCGATGAAGGCCTCATGGAGCTGCTGCACGCCTCCCGTTTTGCCAGCATAATCAGGGCCTTACTTCGAGGCTAGTGCTCACATTGACTTTCACGTTTGGTATAGAGCAGAGCCGGGTGAGCTTCCAACTAGGAACTGGAAGCACAAGGTTTCTTTCGAGAAAACTCATTTTCTTCTATGTGCCATGCCGGCTGTAAGTAAAAGCACGGTAACAACAGTGCTTTTCAGGTAGCTTCGAGGCCGCATGAATGGAGCTTTCAAAACGGGAAAACAAGCCTTGTGCCGTCAGTCTCTAATTTCTAGGTTGACACGCAGCATACACGCAGGAGCAGAGCTTCCTGGTTCTACGCAGTGTTCTGGTACTTAAACGGGTGCTGAAGCAAGGCCCCTAGGAGTGTTGAAAAGCTTACTACCTTGAAACTAAAGCAGAACAACGATGAAGGCCTCATGGAGCTGCTGCACGCCTCTCGTTTTGCAAGGATAATCAGGGCCTTACTTCGAAGCTTGGGCTCACGTTGACTTTCACTTTAGGTATAGCGCAGAGCAGGGTGAGCTTCCAACAAGGAACTGGAAACCCAAGGTTTCTTAGGAGAAAACTCAGTTTCTTCTCAGAACCATGCCGGCAGTGAGGAAAACCCCGGCAACAACAATGCTTTTCAGGTAGCTTCGAGGCCGCATGAACGGAGCTTTCATAATGGGAAAAGAAGCCTTATGCCATCAGTCTCCAATTTCTAGGTTGACACGCAGCATACACGCAGGACCAGAGCTTACTGTCTCTACGCAGTGTTCTGGTACCGAAACGGTTGCTTAAGCAAAGTCCCTAGGAATGTTGGAAAGCTACTACCGTGAAACTAAAGCAGAACAGCGATGAAGGCCTCATGGAGCTGCTGCACGCCTCCCGTTTTGCCAGCATAATCAGGGCCTTACTTCGAGGCTAGTGCTCACATTGACTTTCACGTTTGGTATAGAGCAGAGCCGGGTGAGCTTCCAACTAGGAACTGGAAGCACAAGGTTTCTTTCGAGAAAACTCATTTTCTTCTATGTGCCATGCCGGCTGTAAGTAAAAGCACGGTAACAACAGTGCTTTTCAGGTAGCTTCTGGGCCGCATCAACGGAGCTTTCATAATGGGAAAACTAGCCTTGTGCCATCAGTCTCCAATTTCTAGGTTGACACGCAGCATACACGCAGGACCAGAGCTTACTGTCTCTACGCAGTGTTCTGGTACCGAAACGGTTGCTTAAGCAAAGTCCCTAGGAATGTTGGAAAGCTTACTACCGTGAAACTAAAGCAGAACAGCGATGAAGGCCTCATGGAGCTGCGCACGCCTCCCGTATTGCCAGCATAATCAGGGCCTTACTTCGAGGCTAGTGCTCACATTGACTTTCACGTTTGGTATAGAGCAGAGCCGGGTGAGCTTCCAACTAGGAACTGGAAGCACAAGGTTTCTTTCGAGAAAACTCATTTTCTTCTATGTGCCATGCCGGCTGTAAGTAAAAGCACGGTAACAACAGTGCTTTTCAGGTAGCTTCGAGGCCGCATGAATGGAGCTTTCAAAACGGGAAAACAAGCCTTGTGCCATCAGTCTCTAATTTCTAGGTTGACACGCAGCATACACGCAGGAGCAGAGCTTCCTGGTTCTACGCAGTGTTCTGGTACTGAAACGGGTGCTGAAGCAAGGCCTCTAGGAGTGTTGAAAAGCTTACTACCTTGAAACTAAAGCAGAACAACGATGAAGGCCTCATGGAGCTGCTGCACGCCTCTCGTTTTGCAAGGATAATCAAGGCCTTACTTCGAAGCTTGGGCTCACGTTGACTTTCACTTTAGGTATAGCGCAGAGCAGGGTGAGCTTCCAACAAGGAACTGGAAACCCAAGGTTTCTTAGGAGAAAACTCAGTTTCTTCTCAGAACCATGCCGGCAGTGAGGAAAACCCCGGCAACAACAATGCTTTTCAGGTAGCTTCGAGGCCGCATGAACGGAGCTTTCATAATGGCAAAAGAAGCCTTATGCCATCAGTCTCCAATTTCTAGGTTGACACGCAGCATACACGCAGGACCAGAGCTTACTGTCTCTACGCAGTGTTCTGGTACCGAAACGGTTGCTTAAGCAAAGTCCCTAGGAATGTTGGAAAGCTTACTACCGTGAAACTAAAGCAGAACAGCGATGAAGGCCTCATGGAGCTGCTGCACGCCTCCCGTATTGCCAGCATAATCAGGGCCTTACTTCGAGGCTAGTGCTCACATTGACTTTCACGTTTGGTATAGAGCAGAGCCGGGTGAGCTTCCAACTAGGAACTGGAAGCACAAGGTTTCTTTCGAGAAAACTCATTTTCTTCTATGTGCCATGCCGGCTGTAAGTAAAAGCACGGTAAAAACAGTGCTTTTCAGGTAGCTTCGAGGCCGCATGAATGGAGCTTTCAAAACGGGAAAACAAGCCTTGTGCCGTCAGTCTCTAATTTCTAGGTTGACACGCAGCATACACGCAGGAGCAGAGCTTCCTGGTTCTACGCAGTGTTCTGGTACTGAAACGGGTGCTGAAGCAAGGCCCCTAGGAGTGTTGAAAAGCTTACTACCTTGAAACTAAAGCAGAACAACGATGAAGGCCTCATGGAGCTGCTGCACGCCTCTCGTTTTGCAAGGATAATCAGGGCCTTACTTCGAAGCTTGGGCTCACGTTGACTTTCACTTTAGGTATAGCGCAGAGCAGGGTGAGCTTCCAACAAGGAACTGGAAACCCAAGGTTTCTTAGGAGAAAACTCAGTTTCTTCTCAGAACCATGCCGGCAGTGAGGAAAACCCCGGCAACAACAATGTTTTTCAGGTAGCTTCGAGGCCGCATGAACGGAGCTTTCATAATGGGAAAAGAAGCCTTATGCCATCAGTCTCCAATTTCTAGGTTGACACGCAGCATACACGCAGGACCAGAGCTTACTGTCTCTACGCAGTTTTCTGGTACCGAAACGGTTGCTTAAGCAAAGTCCCTAGGAATGTTGGAAAGCTACTACCGTGAAACTAAAGCAGAACAGCGATGAAGGCCTCATGGAGCTGCTGCACGCCTCCCGTTTTGCCAGCATAATCAGGGCCTTACTTCGAGGCTAGTGCTCACATTGACTTTCACGTTTGGTATAGAGCAGAGCCGGGTGAGCTTCCAACTAGGAACTGGAAGCACAAGGTTTCTCTCGAGAAAACTCATTTTCTTCTATGAGCCATGCCGGCTGTAAGTAAAAGCACGGTAACTACAGTGCTTCTCAGGTAGCTTCGGGGCCGCATCAACGGAGCTTTCATAATGGGAAAACTAGCCTTGTGCCGTCAGTCTCTAATTTCTAGATTGACACGCAGCATACACGCAGGAGCAGAGCTTCCTGGTTCTACGCAGTGTTCTGGTACTGAAACGGGTGCTGAAGCAAGGCCCCTAGGAGTGTTGAAAAGCTTACTACCTTGAAACTAAAGCAGAACAACGATGAAGGCCTCATGGAGCTGCTGCACGCCTCTCGTTTTGCAAGGATAATCAGGGCCTTACTTCGAAGCTTGGGCTCACGTTGACTTTCACTTTAGGTATAGCGCAGAGCAGGGTGAGCTTCCAACAAGGAACTGGAAACCCAAGGTTTCTTAGGAGAAAACTCAGTTTCTTCTCAGAACCATGCCGGCAGTGAGGAAAACCCCGGCAACAACAATGCTTTTCAGGTAGCTTCGAGGCCGCATGAACGGAGCTTTCATAATGGGAAAAGAAGCCTTATGCCATCAGTCTCCAATTTCTAGGTTGACACGCAGCATACACGCAGGACCAGAGCTTACTGTCTCTACGCAGTGTTCTGGTACCGAAACGGTTGCTTAAGCAAAGTCCCTAGGAGTCTTGGAAAGCTTACTACCGTGAAACTAAAGCAGAACAGCGATGAAGGCCTCATGGAGCTGCTGCACGCCTCCCGTTTTGCCAGGATAATCAGGGCCTTACTTCGAGGCTAGTGCTCACATTGACTTTCACGTTTGGTATAGAGCGGAGCCGGGTGAGCTTCCAACTAGGAACTGGAAGCACAAGGTTTCTTTCGAGAAAACTCATTTTCTTCTATGTGCCATGCCGGCTGTAAGTAAAAGCACGGTAACAACAGTGCTTTTCAGGTAGCTTCGGGGCCGCATGAATGGAGCTTTCATAATGGGAAAACTAGCCTTGTGCCATCAGTCTCTAATTTCTAGGTTGACACGCAGCATACACGCAGGAGCAGAGCTTCCTGGTTCTACGCAGTGTTCTGGTTCTGAAACGGGTGCTGAAGCAAGGCCCCTAGGAGTGTTGAAAAGCTTACTACCTTGAAACTAAAGCAGAACAACGATGAAGGCCTCATGGAGCTGCTGCACGCCTCTCGTTTTGCAAGGATAATCAGGGCCTTACTTCGAAGCTTGGGCTCACGTTGACTTTCACTTTAGGTATAGCGCAGAGCAGGGTGAGCTTCCAACAAGGAACTGGAAACACAAGGTTTCTTAGGAGAAAACTCAGTTTCTTCTCAGAACCATGCCGGCAGTGAGGAAAACCCCGGCAACAACAATGCTTTTCAGGTAGCTTCGAGGCCGCATGAACGGAGCTTTCATAATGGGAAAAGAAGCCTTATGCCATCAGTCTCCAATTTCTAGGTTGACACGCAGCATACACGCAGGACCAGAGCTTACTGTCTCTACGCAGTGTTCTGGTACCGAAACGGTTGCTTAAGCAAAGTCCCTAGGAGTCTTGGAAAGCTTACTACCGTGAAACTAAAGCAGAACAGCGATGAAGGCCTCATGGAGCTGCTGCACGCCTCCCGTTTTGCCAGGATAATCAGGGCCTTACTTCGAGGCTAGTGCTCACATTGACTTTCACGTTTGGTATAGAGCAGAGCCGGGTGAGCTTCCAACTAGGAACTGGAAGCACAAGGTTTCTTTCGAGAAAACTCATTTTCTTCTATGTGCCATGCCGGCTGTAAGTAAAAGCACGGTAACAACAGTGCTTTTCAGGTAGCTTCGGGGCCGCATGAATGGAGCTTTCATAATGGGAAAACTAGCCTTGTGCCATCAGTCTCTAATTTCTAGGTTGACACGCAGCATACACGCAGGAGCAGAGCTTCCTGGTTCTACGCAGTGTTCTGGTTCTGAAACGGGTGCTGAAGCAAGGCCCCTAGGAGTGTTGAAAAGCTTACTACCTTGAAACTAAAGCAGAACAACGATGAAGGCCTCATGGAGCTGCTGCACGCCTCTCGTTTTGCAAGGATAATCAGGGCCTTACTTCGAAGCTTGGGCTCACGTTGACTTTCACTTTAGGTATAGCGCAGAGCAGGGTGAGCTTCCAACAAGGAACTGGAAACCCAAGGTTTCTTAGGAGAAAACTCAGTTTCTTCTCAGAACCATGCCGGCAGTGAGGAAAACCCCGGCAACAACAATGCTTTTCAGGTAGCTTCGAGGCCGCATGAACGGAGCTTTCATAATGGGAAAAGAAGCCTTATGCCATCAGTCTCCAATTTCTAGGTTGACACGCAGCATACACGCAGGACCAGAGCTTACTGTCTCTACGCAGTGTTCTGGTACCGAAACGGTTGCTTAAGCAAAGTCCCTAGGAATGTTGGAAAGCTTACTACCGTGAAACTAAAGCAGAACAGCGATGAAGGCCTCATGGAGCTGCTGCACGCCTCCCGTTTTGCCAGCATAATCAGGGCCTTACTTCGAGGCTAGTGCTCACATTGACTTTCACGTTTGGTATAGAGCAGAGCCGGGTGAGCTTCCAACTAGGAACTGGAAGCACAAGGTTTCTTTCGAGAAAACTCATTTTCTTCTATGTGCCATGCCGGCTGTAAGTAAAAGCACGGTAACAACAGTGCTTTTCAGGTAGCTTCGAGGCCGCATGAATGGAGCTTTCAAAACGGGAAAACAAGCCTTGTGCCGTCAGTCTCTAATTTCTAGGTTGACACGCAGCATACACGCAGGAGCAGAGCTTCCTGGTTCTACGCAGTGTTCTGGTACTTAAACGGGTGCTGAAGCAAGGCCCCTAGGAGTGTTGAAATGCTTACTACCTTGAAACTAAAGCAGAACAACGATGAAGGCCTCATGGAGCTGCTGCACGCCTCTCGTTTTGCAAGGATAATCAGGGCCTTACTTCGAAGCTTGGGCTCACGTTGACTTTCACTTTAGGTATAGCGCAGAGCAGGGTGAGCTTCCAACAAGGAACTGGAAACCCAAGGTTTCTTAGGAGAAAACTCAGTTTCTTCTCAGAACCATGCCGGCAGTGAGGAAAACCCCGGCAACAACAATGCTTTTCAGGTAGCTTCGAGGCCGCATGAACGGAGCTTTCATAATGGGAAAAGAAGCCTTATGCCATCAGTCTCCAATTTCTAGGTTGACACGCAGCATACACGCAGGACCAGAGCTTACTGTCTCTACGCAGTGTTCTGGTACCGAAACGGTTGCTTAAGCAAAGTCCCTAGGAATGTTGGAAAGCTACTACCGTGAAACTAAAGCAGAACAGCGATGAAGGCCTCATGGAGCTGCTGCACGCCTCCCGTTTTGCCAGCATAATCAGGGCCTTACTTCGAGGCTAGTGCTCACATTGACTTTCACGTTTGGTATAGAGCAGAGCCGGGTGAGCTTCCAACTAGGAACTGGAAGCACAAGGTTTCTTTCGAGAAAACTCATTTTCTTCTATGTGCCATGCCGGCTGTAAGTAAAAGCACGGTAACAACAGTGCTTTTCAGGTAGCTTCTGGGCCGCATCAACGGAGCTTTCATAATGGGAAAACTAGCCTTGTGCCATCAGTCTCCAATTTCTAGGTTGACACGCAGCATACACGCAGGACCAGAGCTTACTGTCTCTACGCAGTGTTCTGGTACCGAAACGGTTGCTTAAGCAAAGTCCCTAGGAATGTTGGAAAGCTTACTACCGTGAAACTAAAGCAGAACAGCGATGAAGGCCTCATGGAGCTGCGCACGCCTCCCGTATTGCCAGCATAATCAGGGCCTTACTTCGAGGCTAGTGCTCACATTGACTTTCACGTTTGGTATAGAGCAGAGCCGGGTGAGCTTCCAACTAGGAACTGGAAGCACAAGGTTTCTTTCGAGAAAACTCATTTTCTTCTATGTGCCATGCCGGCTGTAAGTAAAAGCACGGTAACAACAGTGCTTTTCAGGTAGCTTCGAGGCCGCATGAATGGAGCTTTCAAAACGGGAAAACAAGCCTTGTGCCATCAGTCTCTAATTTCTAGGTTGACACGCAGCATACACGCAGGAGCAGAGCTTCCTGGTTCTACGCAGTGTTCTGGTACTGAAACGGGTGCTGAAGCAAGGCCTCTAGGAGTGTTGAAAAGCTTACTACCTTGAAACTAAAGCAGAACAACGATGAAGGCCTCATGGAGCTGCTGCACGCCTCTCGTTTTGCAAGGATAATCAAGGCCTTACTTCGAAGCTTGGGCTCACGTTGACTTTCACTTTAGGTATAGCGCAGAGCAGGGTGAGCTTCCAACAAGGAACTGGAAACCCAAGGTTTCTTAGGAGAAAACTCAGTTTCTTCTCAGAACCATGCCGGCAGTGAGGAAAACCCCGGCAACAACAATGCTTTTCAGGTAGCTTCGAGGCCGCATGAACGGAGCTTTCATAATGGCAAAAGAAGCCTTATGCCATCAGTCTCCAATTTCTAGGTTGACACGCAGCATACACGCAGGACCAGAGCTTACTGTCTCTACGCAGTGTTCTGGTACCGAAACGGTTGCTTAAGCAAAGTCCCTAGGAATGTTGGAAAGCTTACTACCGTGAAACTAAAGCAGAACAGCGATGAAGGCCTCATGGAGCTGCTGCACGCCTCCCGTATTGCCAGCATAATCAGGGCCTTACTTCGAGGCTAGTGCTCACATTGACTTTCACGTTTGGTATAGAGCAGAGCCGGGTGAGCTTCCAACTAGGAACTGGAAGCACAAGGTTTCTTTCGAGAAAACTCATTTTCTTCTATGTGCCATGCCGGCTGTAAGTAAAAGCACGGTAAAAACAGTGCTTTTCAGGTAGCTTCGAGGCCGCATGAATGGAGCTTTCAAAACGGGAAAACAAGCCTTGTGCCGTCAGTCTCTAATTTCTAGGTTGACACGCAGCATACACGCAGGAGCAGAGCTTCCTGGTTCTACGCAGTGTTCTGGTACTGAAACGGGTGCTGAAGCAAGGCCCCTAGGAGTGTTGAAAAGCTTACTACCTTGAAACTAAAGCAGAACAACGATGAAGGCCTCATGGAGCTGCTGCACGCCTCTCGTTTTGCAAGGATAATCAGGGCCTTACTTCGAAGCTTGGGCTCACGTTGACTTTCACTTTAGGTATAGCGCAGAGCAGGGTGAGCTTCCAACAAGGAACTGGAAACCCAAGGTTTCTTAGGAGAAAACTCAGTTTCTTCTCAGAACCATGCCGGCAGTGAGGAAAACCCCGGCAACAACAATGCTTTTCAGGTAGCTTCGAGGCCGCATGAACGGAGCTTTCATAATGGGAAAAGAAGCCTTATGCCATCAGTCTCCAATTTCTAGGTTGACACGCAGCATACACGCAGGACCAGAGCTTACTGTCTCTACGCAGTTTTCTGGTACCGAAACGGTTGCTTAAGCAAAGTCCCTAGGAATGTTGGAAAGCTACTACCGTGAAACTAAAGCAGAACAGCGATGAAGGCCTCATGGAGCTGCTGCACGCCTCCCGTTTTGCCAGCATAATCAGGGCCTTACTTCGAGGCTAGTGCTCACATTGACTTTCACGTTTGGTATAGAGCAGAGCCGGGTGAGCTTCCAACTAGGAACTGGAAGCACAAGGTTTCTCTCGAGAAAACTCATTTTCTTCTATGAGCCATGCCGGCTGTAAGTAAAAGCACGGTAACTACAGTGCTTCTCAGGTAGCTTCGGGGCCGCATCAACGGAGCTTTCATAATGGGAAAACTAGCCTTGTGCCGTCAGTCTCTAATTTCTAGATTGACACGCAGCATACACGCAGGAGCAGAGCTTCCTGGTTCTACGCAGTGTTCTGGTACTGAAACGGGTGCTGAAGCAAGGCCCCTAGGAGTGTTGAAAAGCTTACTACCTTGAAACTAAAGCAGAACAACGATGAAGGCCTCATGGAGCTGCTGCACGCCTCTCGTTTTGCAAGGATAATCAGGGCCTTACTTCGAAGCTTGGGCTCACGTTGACTTTCACTTTAGGTATAGCGCAGAGCAGGGTGAGCTTCCAACAAGGAACTGGAAACCCAAGGTTTCTTAGGAGAAAACTCAGTTTCTTCTCAGAACCATGCCGGCAGTGAGGAAAACCCCGGCAACAACAATGCTTTTCAGGTAGCTTCGAGGCCGCATGAACGGAGCTTTCATAATGGGAAAAGAAGCCTTATGCCATCAGTCTCCAATTTCTAGGTTGACACGCAGCATACACGCAGGACCAGAGCTTACTGTCTCTACGCAGTGTTCTGGTACCGAAACGGTTGCTTAAGCAAAGTCCCTAGGAGTCTTGGAAAGCTTACTACCGTGAAACTAAAGCAGAACAGCGATGAAGGCCTCATGGAGCTGCTGCACGCCTCCCGTTTTGCCAGGATAATCAGGGCCTTACTTCGAGGCTAGTGCTCACATTGACTTTCACGTTTGGTATAGAGCGGAGCCGGGTGAGCTTCCAACTAGGAACTGGAAGCACAAGGTTTCTTTCGAGAAAACTCATTTTCTTCTATGTGCCATGCCGGCTGTAAGTAAAAGCACGGTAACAACAGTGCTTTTCAGGTAGCTTCGGGGCCGCATGAATGGAGCTTTCATAATGGGAAAACTAGCCTTGTGCCATCAGTCTCTAATTTCTAGGTTGACACGCAGCATACACGCAGGAGCAGAGCTTCCTGGTTCTACGCAGTGTTCTGGTTCTGAAACGGGTGCTGAAGCAAGGCCCCTAGGAGTGTTGAAAAGCTTA